>NC_138175.1:14948348-15559903 GCF_964165515.1 Mesoplodon bidens | reverse complement strand
GATCATGGTGTATGATCCTTTTAATGTGCTGTTGGATTCTGTTTGCTAGTATTTTGTTGAGGATTTTTGCATCTATTTTTACCAGAGATATTGGCCTGTAGTTTTCTTTTTTTGTGACATCTTCATCTGGTTTTGGTATCAGGGTGATGGTGGCCTCATAGAATGAGTTTGGGAGTGTTCCTCCCTCTGTATTTTGGAAGAGTTTGAGAAGGATAGGTGTTAGCGCTCCTCTAAATGTTTGATAGAATTCACCTGTGAAGCCACCTGGTCCTGGGCTTTTGTTTGTTGGAAGATTTTTTAATCACAGTTTCAATTTCAGTGCTTGTGATTGGTCTGTTTATATTTTCTATTTCTTCCTGGTTCAGTCTCGGAAGGTTGTACTTTTCTAAGAATTTCTCCATTTCTTCCAGGTTGTCCATTTTATTGACATATAGTTGCTTGTAGTAATCGCTCTTGATCTTTTGTATTTCTTCAGTGTTAGTTGTTACTTCTCCGTTTTCATTTCTAATTCTGTTGATTTGAGTCTTCTCCTTTTTTTTCTTGATGAGTCTGGCTAACGGTTTATCAATTTTGTCTTCTCAAAGAACAAGCTTTTAATTTTATTGATCTTTGCTATTGTTTCCTTCATTTCTTTTTCATTTATTTCTGATCTGATCTTTATGGTTTCTTTCCTTCTACTAACTTTGGGGTTTTTTGTTCTTCTTTCTCTAATTCCTTTAGGTGTAAGGTTAGATTGTTTACTTGAGATTTTTCTTGTTTCTTGATGTAGGATTGTATGCTATAAACTTCCCTCTTAGGGCTGCTTTTACTGCATCCCATAGGTTTGGGGTCATCGTGTTTTCATTGTCATTTGTTTCTAGGTATTTTTTAATTTCCTCTTTGATTTCTTCAGTGATCTCTTGGATATTTAGTAGCATATTGTTTAGCCTCCATGTGTTTGTATTTTTCACAGATTTTTTTTTTCCTGTAACTGTTATCTAGTCTAAAGCTTTGAGGTCGGAAAAGATACTTGATACGATTTCAATTTTTTTAAATTTACCAAGCTTGATTTGTGACCCAAGATATGATCTATCCTGGAAAATGTTCCATGAGCACTTGAGAAGAAAGTGTATTCTGTTGTTTTTGGATGGAATGTCCTATAAATATCAATTAAGTCCATCTTGTTTAATGTGTCATTTAAAGCTTGTGTTTCCTTATTTATTTTCATTTTGGTGATCTGTCCATTGATGAAAGTGGGGTGTTAAAGTCCCCTACTCTGAATGTGTTACTGTCTATTTCCCCTTTTATGGCTGTTAACATTTGCCTTATGTATTGAGGTGCTCCTATGTTGGGTGCATAAGTATTTACAATTTTTATGTCTTCTTCTTGGATTGATCCCTTGATCATTCTGTAGTGTCCTTCTTTGTCTCTTGTAATAGTCTTTATTTTAAAGTCTATTTTGTCTGATGTGAGAATTGCTACTCCAGCTTTCTTTTGATTTCCATTTGCATGGAATATCTTTTTCCATCCCCTCACTTTCAGTCTGTATGTGTCCCTAGGTCTGAAGTGGGTCTCTTGTAGAGAGCATATGTACAGGTCTTGTTTTTGTATCCATTCAGCTAGTCTGTGTCTTTTGGTTGGAACATTTAATCCATTTACATTTAAGGTAATTATTGATATATATGTTCCTATGACCATTTTCTTAAGTGTTTTGGGTTTGTTTTTGTAGGTCTTTTCCTTCTGTTGTGTTTCCTGCCTAGAGAAGTTCCTTTAGCGTTTGTTGTAAAGTTGGTTTGATGGTGCTGAATTCTCTTAACTTTTGCTTATCTGTAAAGGTTTTAATTTCTCCATCGAATCTGAATGAGATCCTTGCTGGGTAGAGTAATCTTGGTTGTAGGTTTTTCCCTTTCATCACTTTAAATATGTCCTGGCCGGCCGATTCTTAACCACTGCACCACCAGGGAAGTCCCAGGATTAGTGAGAATTTTAATTTCCATTTTTTCATTTCCTATATTTTCAGATATTTTGCTACAGCATATAGGTGCAATCTGGGTTCATTTATTTGGACTTTTTAATCACAGAAATAATACATGCTTCTTATTCAAAAATCAGAACAAAAGCGTATAAAGTAAGAACAGAAGCCCTCACCAGCTTGGTCCTTCTTGCCAATCCCATTCTCTAGGTATAATCACTGTTACTAATTTATTCTTAATTTGCTATGCATAACCCTCCAGACTTTTTTCTATACACACACAAGTTTGTTGTTTTGTGTTAACAAAAATCGGGTTAAATTACACAAATTTTTCTGCTACTTGATATTTTTTACTTAATCCTGTGTCATAGATATCTTCTCATGGTAGTACACAGACATGAGCTCACTCTTCTTTAGTGTTCATTTGAATTTTTTTCATGTGTTTACTCTTGCAAACATCATTCATGAGCATCCATGTACCTACATCTTTGAGTACTTATACAGATATTCCTGTGGGAAAGAGAGGTAGAAATAGAATTGATGGGCTCTTAAATTTTTAATCAATGGAAAAATTACCTTCCTAAAAGGCACTATTTTACATTCCCACCAACCACTTCCTCACCCTCTCACTTTTGCCAATTTCAAAAGCAAGAAAAGAAAAGCATTTTATTGATCATTAAAGAGGTCAAACATCATTTTATATATTTATTGACCATTTTTGTTTGTCTTCTGAATTGCTTGTATATATTCATCATTCATTTCTCCCCCTTGGGTTTTTTGGTCATTTTCTTATTTGTAAGACAGCTTTATTTATTATTGATGTTAACTTTTTGTTATATATGTTGCTAATACTTTGTGCCCGTGTCTTTTTAACTTTGTTTTTTGTATCTTTTATTTTGCAGAGGTTTTTAACACATATAACTTTGAAAATAACATTTCAAAACAAAAATAGTTGTAACTGCAGTGGATATTCACTAAATATCTGTCAAGTGGCTTCACCTTCTATTTCGACTTGTTTTACTTGTGAACAACCCACAGAAAGGAGACTTGGTGTTTTCTGTTTCATGTAGAACTTCTCCTTGATCTTTCTTTTTAGTCTATCTTGAATAATTTGGGGGCCCTAAATATAAAAGGATAGTCCACTCAGTATTTCAGTCAGCATTGCTCTTTTCCTTAGCACCCCTTTTTTTTTTAGCTTAGTTCTGTCAATTAGATTTTTGATCTGCTTATCACTCAAAAAGGGTCATTGTCAGTTCCTTAGAATAACCTGAACCGCATCCTCCCCATAAGTAATGTGTAACAATATATGTTCCTTCCCTGCCAAGTGGTAATATTGCTTCTTATAAAAATGCATAAGACCTACTAGAGAATGGACTTGAGGATATGGGGAGGGGGAAGGGTAAGATGGGACAAAGTGAGAGAGTGGCATGGACATATATACACTACCAAATGTAAAATAGATAGCTAGCGGCAAGCAGCTGCATAGCACAGGGAGATCAGCTCCGTGCTTTGTGACCACCTAGAGGGGTGGGATAGGGAGGGTGGGAGGGAGGCAGATGCAAGAGGGAAGAGATATGGTGACATATGTATATGTATAACTGATTCACTTTGTTATGAAGCAGAAACTAACACACCATTGTAAAGCAATTATGCTCCAATAAAGGTGTTTAAAAAATGCATGAAGAATAGATACGTGTATATGTATATCTGAGTCACTTTGTTGTACACCTGAAACTAACAGGACATTGTTAATCAACTATACCCCACTATAAAATTAAAAGTTTTAAAAGATGCATTTGAAGTGTGTAAAGAACACAGAACTGCTTATGAGAAGAACACAAATTTAAAGCAGGCTTAAGCAGGAAATTCCCTGGCAGTCCAGTGGTTAAGACTCCACGCTTCCAATGCAGGGAGCTCAGGTTCGATCCCTGGCCAGGGAACTAAGATACTATGTGCCACGTGGCCAAAAAAAAAAAACCAGTAGTAAGCAGTTCAGGGATGTGTGTTTGCTCTCTAAAATTCCAGGTGGGCGTCATCGATGCACTTATTGACCTGAATGAGCAGCTACTGCAGAGCTCATTTCCGAACAGCAGCAACCTGGGCTCCAGAATGCCTGTGACTGTCTGCCTCTTTCACTCCCTCAACAACATAACGAAAACTAGTGAAGCAAGTCGGCAAAGACCCAAGGACGACATTGAGCAGGTAGGTACAGTATGTGCTGGTAGCCAACTCCATTCGGAGACATTTTCCTCTTGACAGGTCAGGTATCATACAGCCTCTCCCTAGACCTCTAGAGAACCCAGCAAAGTAGGCACCACTAGGAGACCCCTCTGTCAAGCCTGCTCCAGGCTCTTCCTCTCAACCCCATCTGTGAGCTGAGACCACCTGTTGCTGAAATCCAGTAAAAAGAATTCATTAACGTGGTAGGTACATAATAAATACTCCACTAAATGAATTATATTTACTATTCACATGGAAAGATGTTCAACATCACTAGTCACTAGGGAAGTGCAAGTCAAACTACCATGAGATCCCACTTCACATCCAAAAAGACAGACAATAACAAGTGTTGGCAAGGAGACAGAGAAACTGGAACACTCGTACGTTGTTGGATTGTAAAATGATGATACAGCCACTTTGGAAAAGAGTTTGACAGTTTTGCAAAATGTTAAAAATGGAATTACCATGAGGCCTAGCCATTCCACTCCTTGGTATATACCCACATATGTCCACGCAAAAACTTGTACACTTATGTTCATAGCAACATTATTCAAACAGTCAGATAGCCAAAAAGTAGAAACAATGCAGGTATCCATGATCAGATGAATGAATAAGTAAAGTGTAGTATGTCCTTATGATGGAATATTATTTGGCAAGAAAAAAAGAATGAAGTGCTATACAAGCTACAACATGGATGAACCTTGAAAACACTATGCTAGGTGAAAGAAGCCAAACGTAAAAGACCATATATTATGATTCCGTTTATATGAAATGTCCAGAAGAGGCAAATCTATTGACACAGAATGTAGATTAGTAGTTGCCTAGGACTGGGGACAAGAGAATGGACAGTGACTGCTACTGGTTTCTGGGTTTATTTTAGGGAAGATGAAAATGTTCTAACATTAGATCATGGTGATAGTAACACAACCCTGTGAATATACTAAGAAGCACTGAATTGTATACTCTCAACGTGGGAATTGTATGTGTGAGTTGCATTGCAAAAAAGCTGTTTTTAAAAAAACATTCGTCATAAGCAGGTCTAGGGCAGCTTATATCATGGGGCAAAGAAATATTTCCCTGGGGGGCAGCTTAGTTGATACAAAGGATAAGGAGTCTTTAGCCAGACTGCAAGTACTTTCCATGGATCCTTGCAATGAATGTCACCTTTTGTTACATCACTGTCAAGATCCTTGTCCCCTTTTCTGCCCTCTCAAACCATGATTTCACTAACAATACCCTGAGGTTACACAGTCAGCTGCTATTTCCCTCTAAATGCAGGTAGAAAATACACTGGAAATGTCCTTGCTGAGCCTCAGGAGGATCCAGGAAGCACTTCTACAGCAGAATTGGTGTTCTGAGCCCACAGTGACTCTGACCTCTTTCGCTGCTACCCTGTTGCTGAGCAGGTAACAGGAGGAAGGAACGGGGAGAGTTTTGTTTTAGATTTTTGATCTTTAGAGAACACACAGAAATTGATTTTCATTTAACTTCTTTTTCATTAGGCAAAACATATCAACTTTGCCTCTGAGCTCTTACACCTTCGGTTCCCCAGCACCTGTGAAGTTAGGCTTTCCATCAGCGTCAGTTTTGGAGCAGCTCTTGAATAAACACCCAGGAGTTAACATCCAAGTGAGTGTGAAATTGATTCTGATCAGAATGAACATGGGATTTGATGGCTGTAGGCATTTGGGCGAAAATGTAAGCTGACCAGACCCAATGAGAGAAGGTTGTGTGCGTTTAGTTCTGTTTCGCAGTGGCAGGAATGGAGGCCTCTTAAAAATGACCCACTATAGAGGTTGGGAGTATTAACAGACTTCGAGGTATAACTAAGCTTCTGGCTTATGATTTGGTCTCAATTCTTCACTATTTATACAAAGCTGGAAATCTCTAAATAATCATCAACTCAATATACCAACCTGGTTACATCAGTATATTTAATTTCTTTCAGCAACTACCTAACAAATAGAAGTAAGATTGTTGCCTTATCCTGGAGAACAGAATTCTTACTTCCTGGTAAAATGAATCCTCCAGGTATAAAGATATAAAAAATAATAATTCTGAGGGTCATAAGTAAATGACTCATCTTTGTTTTTTATTTTTTAATTATTTATTTATTTTTGGCTGCATTGGGTATCACAATTTTTATTTTTAAATTTTTTGTATATTTCGTCTTTCATTAACCAATTCTTCCTTGTATGATGTTATAATGAGAAATATTATTTCATTTAAAATATTAGTGGAGAATTTGCTGGCAGTCCAATGATTAGGACTCCATGCTTCCACTTCAGGGGGCACGAGCTCGATCCCTGGTCTTAGAACTAAGATCCCACATGCCTCACAGCGTGGCCAAAAAAATATGTGTACGTATTAGCAAGGGGAAATCCCAACATTTACTGTATGGTATCTGATACCTTATTACCTATTAGGGTGTTATTTATAAATATTTTGGCAATTGATGGAACTAGAGTGTTCTTGTCTCTAAGTAACAGGACTAGCTTTCAATCCCTTCAGAGATTTTGATGACAGGAAGTTTGTTGGAAGCATCGGAAGTGTATTACTAAGCTCTAATCATAAATTGCTCCAAGTCCATGATTTAATGGAAGATATCAATGTATGACTTGATTATTAGGGAATAAAATAGAAGGACATAGGAATTCCTGGAGAATAGGATGGAAGTCTGCAACAACTTGAAGGAAATCCTTTTAGATTTATGGGCGTGCCATTGTTTTGTTACTCACGTCATTACTTAGGAACTCTACAAAGAGATCTACCTTACCCTTAGAAGAACGTTTTAGGTCTGAAACTATATTCTCTCCCTTAGCGCCTGGCACTGCTAACATTCACAGAGGAAGACCTAGCAAGTTGCATTCCATTATCACTAAAAGGAGACTGAAAGGCATCAATGGATGGACCACCTTAAACTTGAAGATTGACGAATTCTCTCTTATTCTAGATCGTGCTGTGGAGAAACGTGAGCACGGGCACCCATCCCACCAGCCTCAACGTGAGCGCAGACTATTTTACTATCACAGTGAATGTCACTTCCCTGGAGAAATCCCTCATAGTGTGCGTGGAGCCTGAAAGCCCCCTTTCAGTGACGCTGTACCTGGGGTTCCAGCACCAGCCTCACCACACACACTTCCACCTGGACGTCTCCCTGCCAAAGGAGAAGGTGTCACAGAAAGGTAAACACCAACAAGATGTCCTAAACTTACTTTAAAATGCATGCTTTTCTTTTTTTTTTAACTTTTTATTTTGAGATAATCGTGCTATTGTAAATTCACATGAAATTGTAAAAAGCAAAACACAGAGCTCTCACAAACCTTCCACCTGTCTCCCCTAATCTTGCATAACTATAGTAGGGTGTCACAACCAGGAAGTGAAACTGACACAATGCACTGATCTTACTCGGATTTCACCAGTTTTAAAAGCTCTCCTGTAATCACTTTTTAAGTGATTCTTCCTGTTTAGCAAAGCTACTGAGACAGCAGCTGTCACTGCTGGGCAGAATCCTGTCTGCGTCACCAGCAGGCTCCTTGCTCATTCAGAACGTGCACCCCGTCCTACCTACTGATCTTGGCAATAAAGTCATGTCATTTGGAGCTGGAAGGGATCTTAGAGGTCCTTTGGTCCAGATTTTGTGTTTGAGAGATGAGAAAACTACATCGATTGGGTGACTTGCCTCAGCCCTCAGCAGCTACCTGACAGAGCCGGGCCTGAAACCAGGCCTCTGACACGCAGACCAGGTCTCTCTCCCTGGAACCACTCTGTGCCTGCCCCTGCATCACTCTTGGGTTTCTTTTGTTACCTAGGTCTTCTAGCTACTCTGTTTTGTTTTGGTTTTTTTTTGCGGTACACGGGCCTCTCCCTGTTGTGGCCTCTCCCGTTGCGGAGCACAGGCTCCAGACGCGCAGGCTCAGCGGCCACGGCTCACGGGCCCAGCCGCTCCCTGCCATGTGGGATCTTCCCGGACTGGGGCACGAACCCGTGTCCCCTGCATCAGCAGGCGGACTCTCAACCACTGCACCAGGGAAGCCCTAGCTACTCATTTTGATGTGTGATTATTTCGTTTTTCTAAAACTCATAATACATTCTAATTCATTAGCCCTAAGTCTTCATTTATGAAAAGCATATGATTTTTTTTTTTTACTGGAACAGGAGTCATCCAAAGCCCCAGACTATATCACCAGTCATTTTCTTTAAAACCATTTGTGATTCTAGGCTTATCATTTCCCCATTTGTAAAATAAAATAATGATAATAATAGACCCTTCTGAAGAAAGGTTCTAATGCTATTTTTACCCCCTTTGAAAGGCAGCTAAGTACTCTTGTTTGTTCTCAGATGAGCAATATACACGGGTGCTGACTCCAGAGAGCCTGCAGTATGGGGTTGGCACCTACTACATAACAGCCCTGTTGAATAGAAGTAAGGAGGGTGCCCAGCAGACGCCCGCCCTGTTCCCGGTGGTCACTGCCATCACCCAGTCTTATTTCTGGGACAGCGGCAACCACGTGGAGGAGCAGCGGATGCCAGGTCAGAAGCTGCCCACTTGTGCCTTTCTCCCACGTCGGCTGGCAGTAAACTCAGTGCTGTGTCATCTCATTTGGGGCGGCCCAGAAAGGAAAAGCATTGGAAGGGAAATAAATCAGCCTGGTTAAAAGGAGGGAGGCGTGTGTATGGTGGGCTGAGAGAACGTGTCTCTTTGGAGCAGCCTTCTGCTTTAGATTTGTCATTTTTTCCCCAAACATTAGTCCAGGGTGAATCTGACAATCTACATAAAGTAAGGCAAGTGGTATATGGAAGCTGATCAATTCTACAAGTACTAAATATGCGGACGGTAAAATGAGGCCGACTTTCTGCTATATAAAAGAGAACTTTTTTTTTTTTTTTTTTTTTTTTTTTCGGTACGCGGGCCTCTCACCGCTGTGACCTCTCCCATTGCGGAGCACAGGCTCTGGACGCACAGGCTCAGCGGCCATGGCTCACGGGCCCACCTGCTCCGCAGCATGTGGGATCTTCCCAGACCGGGGCACGAACCCGTCTGGGCAGGCGGACTCTCAACCACTGCGCCACCAGGGAAGCCCTAAAAGAGAACTTTTATTGCTTCTCGGCCTTTTGGCTAAGATCAAGTGTAGTATCTATTTATATCAATTTAATATCTGATACATCCTCTATTCAAGGACAATATAGCAACTGGATTTTTGGAGCAGGGAGTTGGAATAGGAGCTTGCTCCATTCACTCCAAAAAAAAAAAAAAGAGAACGTGTGTACTTAAAAATAAGCTGACAGATTCCTGTACATTCTAAGCCAGGTGGGGACAGACTGTCACTTCTGCAGTTACTGCCTTGTTCCAGGTGTCTGACCACTTTAAAAGGGCGCTATACATTTTCACACTAGTGATCCTGTGAGATCCTGTCTGGTTTCATGTGCCCAAAGAATGTGCTGTAAGCGTCTGGAAATCCTGAGGCAGCTCTTCCTAAAAGGTCTGATAGGGCTTCCCTGGTGGCGCAGTGGTTAAGAATCCACCTCCCAATGCAGGGGACACGGGTTTGATCCCTGGCAGGGGAAGATCCCACATGCCACGGAGCAGCTAAGCCTGTGCACCACAACTACTACGCCTGCGCTCTAGAGCCTGCGAGCCACAACTACTGAAGCCTGCATGCCTAGAGCCCGTGCTCCGCAACAAAAGAAGCCACCGCAATGAGAAGCCTGCGCACCACAACAAAGAGTAGCCCCTGCTCACCGCAACTAGAGAAAGCCCGTGCGCAGCAATGAAGACCAAACATAGCCAAAAATAAAAATAAATAAATAAATAAATAAAATTTTTAAAAAAAATGTGAGAGAGTGTTATCCAGATTGAGAACAGAAGGAAAGAGGATTCCCTGGAAGGCTTCCGCACCATTCATGCAACCCCTCAGACTGGGAGCTTGTTAAAATGCAGAGTCTGTGGCAGTAAGTTGGGGCGGGCCGAAGAGTCTGCCTTCTGACAAGTGTCCAGTGCTGCTCGGCAGGGAAGCCCCACGGAGTAGTGAGGTGGGGGAGATTTTCTTCTCTCCCAGCAGTGGCCACTGAGTGCAAAAGGCATCAGGACATTTCCTGCCTCCTTGAAGCCTTTGTTATTTGGACTCCATGAAAGTATCAGAGCTCAGAGTGCACGATGAGAATTCCTCCAACGGCCAAAAGTGGACTGGGCAACCAGAACTTAACCATGTTCTGTGGAAGGAAGTCAGTTATCCTGACAGCATTTTTGACTTTTCATCTACAAAATCAGGTGTGGAATTGGTACCTTCCATTCATTTGCTTAGTGACATTTTAAAAGATATTTTTTATAAAGGAATGTTACAATATATGAAAAGTTATAGGGAATAATATGGTTAAAAAATTAAAGACACTACTCAGCTTTATCACAAAGTTTGTATTTTGCTGTATTTAGTTCAAGTATTTTAAAATTTAAAAAAACACTGGGATAATGGAAGACCTGGGTCTATCCCTTTCCAACCTCATCTCCTCGCTCTTACCAAAGGGTCACCCCTGTCTGGAATTTGGTATATGTGTTCATTCTTTTTTTTTTTTTAAAGGATCAATCTTTTTTTTTTGATGTATTTATTTATTTGACTGCATTGGGTCTTCGTTGCTGCACGCGGGCTTTCTCTGGTTGCGGCAAGCGGGGGCTAATCTTCATTGCGGTGCACGGGCCTCTTATTGCGGTAGGTTCTCGCTGCATAGCACTGGTTCTAGGCATGCGGGCTTCAGTAGTTGTTGCACGCAGGCTCAGTAGTTGTGGCTTGCAGGCTCTAGAGCGCAGGCTCAGTAGTTGTGGCAAACAGGCTTAGTTGCTCCACAGCATGTGGGATCTTCCTGGACCAGGGCTCAAACCTATGTCCCCTGCACTGGCAAGCAGATTCTTAACCACTGCACCACCAGGGAAGTCCTATGTGTTCATTCTTTCAACAGATATTTATTGAGATCTAATACATTCCAGACCCACATATAGGAACTAGTGTTGAACAAGAATGTCCTCATGAGCTTACTTTCCAGTGAGGGAGGCTGACAAACTGGATTCATGAATGGTGGTTTGCACACTTTGGGTCTTTGTGTAAATGGTACAATACTATTCTTTTTTTTCTTTTTAAGTTTATTTATTTATTTTTTGGCTGTGCCTCATGGCATGCAGGATCTTAGTTCCCTGACCAGGGATCGAACCCGTGCCCCCAGCAGTGGAAGCACAGAGTTTTAACCACTGGACCACCAGGCAAGTCCCTATTATATCCTTTTTTAACTTGCTTTGTTCGTTCATCATTCATCCAAGTTGATGAATCCAGCTTCAATTCACTCATTTTTAACTGCTGTATAGCAGTCCATCAGTTGTGGGTTTTTTAAATTATTTTATTTATTTTATATTTGGCTGCGTTGGGTCTTCATTGCTGCACGTGGGCTTTCTCTAGTTGCGGCGAGCAGGGGTTACTCTTCGTTGCGGTGCAAGGGCTTCTCATTGCGGTAGCTTCTCTTTTTGCGGAGCATGGGCTCTAGGCACCTGGGCTTCAGTAGTTGTGGCATACGGGTGCAGTAGTTGTGGCTCGCGGGCTCTAGAGCACAGGCTCAGTAGATGTGGTGCGCGGGCTTAGTTGCTCCACGGCATGTGGCATCTTCCCTGACCAGGGATCTAACCCGTGTCCCCTGCATTGGCAAGCGGATTCTTAGCCACTGTGCCACCAGGGAAATCCAGCAGTACATTAGTTTGCCTCTGCTTACTTATTTGTTTGTATGTTCTGCTGTTACTGGACACACAGGCTGTTCTGATTTCTCCTAGTTGTAAACAGTGTTGACAGAGACATCCTTTTTCACATTTCCTTGTGCACATGTGCAAAATTCCCCCAGGATATACATTCAGAACTGGAATCACAGGATTCAAGGAGTTTTGCTTCTTCAGTTTTACTAGATGTTGCCGAGCTGCTGTGCCCATCAGTTGTCCCAGTTTACACCAGCAGAGAATAAGCGATCAGACCTTGTTTCCCAAATCTAAATGGCTGTGTTTGTTTTACATGTGTCCCTTCCTTAGCACGCCAGTTAGAATCAATGTCTTGACTGTTGGGCCAGGTTGGGCCACAGAGCCCACTTTTGAGGACACAGTGTCTATGTAACCACCTGACTACTTTGGCGGCAGTTTCTTCATTGTGCCTCGGACAGTGAACGTGGAAGACAGAGCTGAGCTGTTCCTTCGCGTGACCAGCAACACCGTCGGGGTGTCCCTGCTGGCCAGCCTTATTGGAGTCTATATGCTCATATTTGTGTGGACTTGGAGAAAGGACCAAGCAGATATGCAGAAGGTGATGAGACTTTGATTCCAAAAGCTTTGCCACAATGTCTTAAGTATGTGGAACAAGATGAAAAAAGAAACAAAAACTCTTCATCAAAAGAGGCAGGTGGGAGGGCCTCCCTGGTGGCGCAGTGGTTGAGAGTCCGCCTGCGGATGCAGGGGATACGGGTTCGTGCCCCGGTCTGGGAGGATCCCATATGCCGCGGAGCGGCTGGGCCCGTGAGCCATGGCCGCTGGGCCTGCGCGTCCGGAGCCTGTGCTCCGCAACGGGAGAGGCCACAACAGTGAGAGGCCCGCATACTGCAAAAAGAAAAAAAAAAAAAAAAAAAAAAAAAGAGGCAGGTGGGGGCTTCCCTGGTGGCACAGTGGTTGAGAGTCCGCCTGCCGATTCAGGGGACACGGGTTCGTGCCCCGGTCCAGGAAGATCCCACAAGCTGCGGAAGCGGCTGGGCCCATGAGCCATGGCCGCTGAGCCTGCGCGTCCGGAGCCTGTGCTCCGCAACGGGAGAGGCCACAACAGTGAGAGGCCCGTGTACCGCAAAAAAAAAAAAAAAAAAAAAAAGGCAGGTAGAGACTTCCCTGGTGGCGCAGTGGTTAAGAACCCGCCTGCCAATGCAGGGAACATGGGTTCGATCCCTGGTCCGGGAAGATCCCACATGCCACAGAGCAACTAAGCCCATGCGCCACAACTACTGAGCCTGCGCTGTAGAGCCCGTGAGCCACAACTACTGCAGCCCGTGTGCCTAGAGCCTGTGCTCTGCAACAAGGGAAGCCACCACAATGAGAAGCCCGCGCACCGCAACGAAGAGTAGCCCCTGCTCACCGCAACTCAAGAGAAGCCCGCCCACGCGCAGCAACGAAGACCCAATGCAGCAAAAAATAAATAAATTAAATTAATTTTAAAAAAAAGAGGCAGGAAGCATGGTGCTTGGTAGTGTAAGAATTCAAGTGAGGCTTCTCTTAAATTTCTCTTCATATCTTCTGGCTCAAGGCCCAGGGACTTAACTCTTTATCTCCATTATTTTTTCTTTTAGCCAAGGTTGAACCCTCATATGATTCATTTAGGTTGAGAATAAGCCAAAAGAAAACACCCAGAGAACTTAACTATAATCAAATGCAAGTTTATCTCACTTAATACATTGGATATGAAAATTATGTGTAGGTCAAGTTATAATTTAATGTAATGGCAATATATAGGAAGCCTATATATATATTATTTATTATTTTTTTTAACTTATTTATTTTTGGCTGCGTTGGGTCCTCGTTGCTGCGCGCAGGCTTCCTCTAGTTGCGGCGAGTGGGGGCTACTCTTCATGGTGGTGTGAGGACTTCTCATTGTGGTGGCTTCTCTCGTGGCGGAGCACGGGCTCTAGGCGCGCGGGCTCAGTAGTTGTGGCACGCGGGTTTCAGTAGTCGTGGCACGTGGGCTTCAGTAGTCGTGGCACGCGGGCTCTAGAGTGCAGGCTCAGTAGTTGTGGCGAACAGGCTTAGTTGCTCCGCAGCATGTGGGATCTCCAGAATCATGGCTCGAACCCATGTCCCCTGCATTGGCAGGCAGATTCTTAACCACTGCACCACCAGGGAAGCCCAGAATCTTTATTTTGAAACAAAAAAAATCCATTGATGACAGCTTCTTTCTAATTTGTGTTCTATATCTTTCTTATTCTTATATTTTCCTACATGTGGAAATTCTAGAATACACAAAGTATCCATTTCTTTATGGCTGTTGGTCTAGAATTACCATTTTTAGTAAATGAAAATACAACAGTTAAATTTGGATTTCCAATAAATAGTGAATGCATTTTTAGTATTATAAGTATGACCCCAAATTATTCATCATTTGTCTGAAATTCACAGTTAACTGCGTGTCCTGTATGTTATCTGATAACCCTTTCTGGGCGGGTGGGAGGTGGAGATATTTAGAGCTCCAAGACCCGATCAGTTGATTCCATGAATATTTCATTTTACAGACATAAACCCTGGAGTGTCAGCCCTTATTCCCCCCTTTTGTCACTTACCTTAGGTCTGCTTATCTGTACATCTTCTCCCCACACCTCACCCTCTCTTTCCACAGAGCTGCCTAAGCTGCCGCAGTGCATCCTCCTCTTTCTAACTGGAGGATGCAGGGATCTGTACTAAGTGAAGATTTGCTAGTTTTCTTGGTTCTGCTTTTTCCTGCAGGTGAGGGTCACTGTCCTGGCTGAGAATGGCCCCAGCTCTCAGTTCCACTACCTTATTGAGGTCTCCACGGGCTATCGAAGAAGGGCTGCTACAACAGCTAACGTTAGTGAACTACATGTTCCTCATTTGTTACCTGGTGTCTTCTGCCACGTGAGGTCCAGTCTGACTTGGTAATATCCCTGTGTCCAGTTGTCCTTTACAAGGATCCCAGGCAGTGATCTTTCCTGGTTCTAGACTGTACACCTGAAGAGCTCCTTATGCTTGTCTCAGACCCCAAGACTTCGTTTACTTGCAGTGTTCTCTGTCCTCATCTTTCTCCTTAGAGATAAACCAGAAGGATCACGTTATAACGTCCTAAACTGTATCCTCCGTTGTCACGTTCTAGGTGGTTGTCACCCTGTATGGATCAGAGGGGCAGAGCGAGCCCCACCATCTTTGTGATTCCCGGAAAGCAGTCTCTGAACGAGGGGGACTGGATGGCTTCCTCCTGGGCACTGCGTCTTCTCTGCGGGCATTACACAGCCTGCAGCTCTGGCATGACAGTTCTGCCGTCAGCCCTTCTCGGTAAGTACCCGTATCCGGCTGGCACGTTGCTTCTTCTCTGTGGATCTTTAGCATTCTGGGGAAAGACCTGCATGGCTTTACGATAAATAACTATAATGCTTTGGGCCAAATAGTAACAACTGACTGTTAGATTTTAGTTTCAGAGCTGTCTACACAGAAGAAACCCTGGAAGGAAATATGGAAAATTAACAACACAATGTTTTACAGGTGGTAGAATGATAGATTTTTTTTCCATTAAATGTTGTCATGATGGTGAGCAGCAAATAATAACAATGAAATAGTGCCTGAAAGTACCATAAATTGAAAGTATCTCTAAATATGAAAACTATCTTCAAAGAGTAAATTTAGTAAATGACTATATACTGACTATACTTTGGGTCAAAATGAAGAGTTTAAGGAGAGGGGAAGGAACGGAATTACAGTGTGAGATGTGCCTACAGAGCTAGAGAGAGAAGCGGTCAGTGATGAGTGCGTGCACCTGCCCGGTGCTAGATCCAGATGATTCTGCATCTTCCTTCAGCGGCACTCTAAGAATTAGGAGAGGTGGGTGGAGAAACTATTGAATAGATGATGAAAATTAATTAAGGTTGAGGATTATTGGCTTGTTGGGATTAGGAAAAAAGAAGGGAATGGAGTCAAAGATCTCAGGCGGTATTCAAACAAGTCAGTTGCTGAATATTGGCCACCTGAAAAGAGGATGCTGCTTGCCTAAAATTGATAGCAAAAGAAGTCCTTCCCTGCTAGGCTAGATACACCAACCACTAGGCCAGGATAACCTGATAATTTGCTTGCTGCTTCCATTCTGTTCAGGTATCTACAAAGCAGTTTGTTGCACTATCACTCCACTTTCATTTATAAAGGTAAATAATGTATAATAAGCACTTGAAAGATACTCAGCATCATTAGTCATCAGGAAATGCAAATTAAAACCACAGTGATAGCACTAAACACCCACCAGAATGACTGAAATTAAAAAGTCTAACAAAACCAGGATTTGGTGAGGGTGGGGAGCAGTTAGAGCTCTCACACACCGCTGGTGGGATGTAAAATGGTACAGCTGTGGTGGAGGACAGTTTGGCAGTTTCTTGTAAGGTTAAACATACATTGACCATGTGACCCAGAAATTCCACTCCTAGTTATTTACCCAAGGTAAATGAAAACATATGTCCACTCTGACACATATGTTCATAGCAGCTTTATGAATAATGGCCCCAAACTGGAAACAACACAAATGTCCATCAGGTGAATGAATAAACAAATGTTAGTATGTTCATTCAATGGAATACTACTCACGACAAAAAAGAGCAATCTGCTGAGACACACAGCAATGTGGATGCATCTCAAAAAACATCATGCTGAGCAAAAGAAGCCAGACACAGAAGGAGACATACTGTACAATTCCACATATATGAAATTCTAAAAAAAGCAAATTATAGAGACAGAAAGCAGATCAGTGGTCACCTGAAGCCAAGGGTGAGCCTGAGGGGGGCTGACTGGAAAAGGCACGAGGGAACTTTTCAGGGTGATGGTGGTGGTGCTTAGTACACAAGTGTATACATTTGTCAAAATGCATAGAATTTTGTGCATTTTAAAGGGGTGCCCTTTATCATATGTAAATTATACCACAACAAAGTTGATCTTTTTTTAAAGTATATGTATAAGTCTAGCGCTATATACACTAAATTATTACCAATAGTTATTGCTGGGTAGTAGGATTATGAATTTTTAAGTTTTTCTTCAGGGTACTTTTAGGTATTTCCAAAAGTTTTTAACAATAAATTTGTATTATTTTATAATTATTGGAAGTACATTTTTAAATTTAAGTACCTATTTCTTGTGGGTGGTGCCATATAATTCTGTCAAGAGAGTTGTAAACAGGTGCCACATGGTTGCTTTGTCATTCTGAGTCCCTAAGTAACTGCAATGAGCAGAACCACACCATCAAAAACCCCTCCCACTGCCAATTAACCCATGATATGCATGTAACATGAAGATATAAACCTTTGTTTTTTTTTAAAATAAAGCTATTTCTCTTAGAGGAAACACTTAAAGGAATTCACACCTATATAATATTTTCCACTTTTCTTACTCTTATCACTGGTTTATATCAATTCTAATTTTATATGTGGTCTTTAATTATAATATTTTTTTAACTCATAATGACTTTATGCTCCTAGGGATAGAGATGCTGTCTTATTCACATTTGTATTCTCAAAAGCTCATACAGTGCCAAAATTATAGTAGGACTCAATAAATATTTGTTACAATTGATAATTAGTCAATATTGTAACAATAAATATTTGTTACAATTAAATTATCAGAGTTACCTGTTCACTTCTAGAGCTTCATATCAGCTTGTTATTAAGGCTCTTTTGAAAACTTTCTTTAGTCAACATTTTTCTTTCTTTAATTGCAAAAGTAATAGCTGTTTGAATGCAAAAAACTTGGAAAACACAGAAAAGCAAAAGAACTACCCACCCCCAATAAAAAACAGATGGCCAGCATTTTTTCTTAGGAAATGACAATGCTTTCTATATCTTTCTACTAGTCATACTGAATGCATTAACTAGATTTTTCTAACACACATTAGAGTCTCTGTTTCTCTTCTGTATGAAAGACTAAGAGAGTAAAAGCACAAAAA
This sequence comes from Mesoplodon bidens, assembly GCF_964165515.1. Lineage (NCBI taxonomy): Eukaryota > Metazoa > Chordata > Mammalia > Artiodactyla > Ziphiidae > Mesoplodon > Mesoplodon bidens. Next base: position 15,542,029 of record NC_138175.1, on the reverse strand, counting down.
ACCCATGACTAGTTTCTCACCAATCAGAAAATGAGTATTTTCTCCTTTTTTATACTTTGCTCTTAAATGAAAGCTTTAATAGTAGCTAAATTTATCTTTCTGTGAATGTGGTTTTCCTTCCACAGGCTTCAGGATTGTAGTTCTTCTTGCTTCTGCTGTCTGCCCTCTGGTGGATGAGGCTATCTAGGAGGCTTGTGCAAGTTTCCTGATGGGAGGGACTGGTGGTGGGTAGAGCTGGCTGTTGCTCTGGTGGGCAGAGCTCAGTAAAACTTTAATCCACTTGTCTGCTGATGGGTGGGGCTGGGTTCCCTCCCTGTTGGTTGTTTGGCCTGAGGCGACCCAACACTGGACCCTATCTGGGCTCTTTGGTGGGGCTAATGGCGGACTCTGGGAAGGCTCACGCCAAGGAGTACTTCCCAGAACTTCTGCTGCCAGTGTCCTCGTCGTCACGGTGAGACACAGCCACCCTCCGCCTCTGCAGGAGGCCCTCCAGCACTAGCAGGTAGGTCTGGTTCAGTCTCCTCTGGGGTCACTGCTTCTTCCCCTCGGTCCCTATGCACAGACTACTTTGTGTGTGCCCTCCAAGAGTGGAGTCTCTGTTTCCCCCAGACCTGTCAAAGTCCTGCAATCAAATCCCACTAGGCTTCAGAGTCTGATACTCTAGGAATTCCTCCTCCTGTTGGCAGACCCCCAGGTGGGGAAGCCTGACGTGAGGCTCAGAACCTTCCCTCCAGCGGGTGCGCTCCTGTAGTATAAGTGTTCTCCAGTTTGTGAGCCACCCACCCAGCAGTTATGGGATTTGATTTTATCATGATTGCGCCCCTCCTACCGTCTCACTGTGGCTTCTCCTTTGTCTTTGGATGTGGGGTATGTTTTTTGGTGAGTTCCAGTGTCTTCCTGTCGATGATTGTTCAGCAGTTAGTTGTGATTCCTGTGCTCTCGCAAGAGAGTGAGCGCACATCCTTCTACTCCGCCATCCAGCAGTAGCTAAGTTTAAATCAAATGCAACTTAGTCACCTGTGATTTTATAAACTGCCTCAGTAAGAGATTCCCAGAAATATTTTAGCTTTAAAGCAATCTGTACTCCTTGCACAGAAAATAATTTCCAACTAAAATTAAGCAAGACTTTTGACCAGAGAGATTTGAATGGTTTCATATAGACTCTTGGGGAAGTAGCATCCTTACAGTAAAAGAGGAGATTAGCTGACTAGGTACAGATGAAATCAAACAGGCTGAACAATTAGGGGTCCCCGAGGTCAAGTTTGTTGATGGTTGAAATTAGGGGAGAAGGTAGACACATGGTAAAACTCTGTGGTTGGAAAGAGGATGCAATTTCAGGGCCTGTGGCTCTGAAGCCAAGACGAAGCCACAGCCCCAAATAGGACAAGTCATTAATGTAAACATTAAAGACCACTCCCCACCTCACCTCCCAAAGACACCCCCTCAGACCCTGGTAATTAAAGATAGAGGCAGATAGGATGCTTACAGAGATGGCAGGGCACTGTCGTCACATGTGGAACAAGAAAACTTAAGGAATACAAACACACCCTGAACTATTCCTAGGTTATGGAAGTCTGCATTCTGGTGTTTGGTACATGAACTCCCTTAGAGGTTGGGAAGGAAAAAATGGGATCAGCTCTGGTTTCTTTCTTTAGTTCTTGCCCCATGATGAAACAGAATCCATTTACTTGGACACTCACTGTCAGTGAAAAATTACTTCTTTTTTAAATTAATTTTTGTTGCAGTATAATTGACATACAACTTTATATTAGTTTCAGGTCTACAACATAATAATTCGATGTTTGTATATATTGTGAAATGACCACCACTATAAGTCTAGTTAACAACTGTCACCATACATACTTAACAAAATTTTGTTTTTCTTGTGCTGAAAGCTCTTAAGATCTACTCTTGTAGCAACTTTCAAATATGCAACACAATATTATTAACTATAGTCACCATGCTGTACATTACATCCCCATGACTTGATAATTTTATAACTGGAAGTTTGTACCTTTTGACTCCCTTCCCCTGGTTCACCCAGCCCTCCACCCCCCCACCTCTGGCAACCACTAATCTGTTCTCTGTATCTATGAGCTCGGTTCTGGTTTTTTTTTTTTTTTTTTCTTTAAGCCTATTTGATGAACTCTGGTGTTTTGTTTATTTATTTAGTTTTGGCTGCACCGGTTCTTAGTTGCAGTATGCAGACTTCTTAGTTGCGGCACATGGGATCTAGTTCCCCAACCGGGAATTGAACCTGGGCCCCCTGCATCTTACCCACTGGACCACCAGGGATGTCCCTGGTTTTGGTTTTTCGTTTGTGTTTTGCTTTGTTTTTACATTCTACATATAAGTGAGATCATACAGTATTTATTTGTCTTTCTCTGACTTATTTCACTTAGCTTAATGCCCTCTATTCACGTTGTCACAAATGGCGAAATATCATTCTTTTTTATGGCTGAATGATATTCCATTTGTACATATACCACATTTTCTTTATCCATTCAGCCATCAGTGGACATTTAGGTTGTTTCCCTAAGATTACTTCTTATTACAGCAACTGATTCGTGCCCACCTTCCTAACATGATTGTCTTTATTTTACTATAGGTATGTAAATTGTCACTGACATGGCAGGTAAAAGGAAATGGCATTTCCTGTGCAATTGTTGGCTGGCCATGGACCTTGGAGACTGTGAGCGTGACTGGATCTTCATACCGGTCTCAAAGAAGGAGCTCTTTTCCTTTAGGTACTCTTGAGAAATTATGGTGCGCTACATGTCTCTGAGGCTCTGTTCATTTTCTTCACTCCTTTTCTTTCTGTTCCTCAGATAAGATAATTTCAATTGATCTATCTTCATGTTTGCTGATTCTTTCTCCTGCCTGCTCACATCTGCTGCTGGGCCTCTAGTGAATTTTTCATTTCACTTATTGTATTTTTCAGCTGCAGTCTTTTTATTTTTCCAGCTGCAGACTTTCTATTTGGTTCTTTTTTTTTTTGTGGTATGCAGGCCTCTCACTGTTGTGGCCTCTCCCATTGCGGAGCGCAGGACGCGCAGGCCCAGCGGCCATGGCTCACAGGCCCAGCCACTCCGCGGCATGTGGGATCCTTCCGGACCGGGGCACGAACCCGTGTCCCCTGCATTGGCAGGGAGACTCTCAACCACTGCGCCACCAGGGAAGCCCTCTATTTGGTTCTTTTAAAAAATAATTTCTGTATCTTCATTAATACTCTCTGTTTAGCATTCTCATTTACTTTCCTTTAGTTCCTTGATACGATTTCCTTTATAGTTCTTTGAAGATATTTAAAATAGCTGATTTGAAATCTTTATCTAGTAAACCCCGTGTCTTGGCTTCCTCAGCAGTAATCTGTTGACTTGGGTTGGGGGGGTGTGTGAGAGAGAGAGAGATACTTTCTTGTTTCTTTTCATGTCTTGTGATCTTCTGTTGAAAACTGGACATTTTAAATAATAGAATGTGGCAACTCTGAAGATCAGATTTCCTTCCTCTCCCCCAGTATTTGTTGTTCTTAGTGTTTGTTGTTGTGTAGTGTCTAACTAATTCTGTAACATCTGTGTTCTTTGTCATGTGTGAAAACTGAAGTTTCTGCTCAGTTAGCTTAGTGGTCAGCTAATAACTAAGACAGAGGCTTCTTTAACTGCCTGAACCAGTGAGCCTCCCAGTCGTTGCCGAGGGGTTTGCATGCATGTTGTGCCAATGCCTCTAGCACTCCGCAAGGCAACTGACAGCTCTGCTTCAGCCTTCACTTCCTGCTTGCTGAGAGCTTCCGGGTCATCCAGGGGTAAAAGCGTAGGGCCTTCTCAGGTATTTCCTGAGCATGCATACAGCCCTGGGCATGCATGTGGCCTTCTAGGTTCCCAGGACTGTGTCAGAGCTTTTCAAAACTCCTGTGGACTTCTCATTTTCCAGCTTTTCCATTTAAGCTTTTTGGTTAGCCTATTGTTTGCCTACCATATCAGGCAGCTGTGAACAATCGCCTCTGAATACTTTTGACAGTGCCCTCAGGGAAAAAGCATTTTTCACTGGATGAGCCTCCAGTCAAATCAGATAAGGACAGCCTTGCAAGTGGAGTTTTCCAAGGAACTATCAGACAAATCAAATAATGACAGTTCTCTGGGAAAGGAGGCTTTTAAGGAGCTCCAACCCCATTCTCCTCCCTCTAGTGACTGCCAGGCTGCTGGATTTCACTGTGATGGAAGGCTGTTGGTTTTCAAGGTTACCATGGAGCTAGAGAAAGGGAGCTGGGAAAATAGGGCAATTTAAAATGCCACAGGGCTTCCCTGGTGGCGCAGTGGTTGAGAGTCCGCCTGCCGATGCAGGGGACACGGGTTCATGCCCCAGTCCGGGAAGATCCCACATGCCGCGGAGCGGCTGGGCCCGTGAGCCATGGCCGCTGAGCCTGCGCTTCCGGAGCCTGTGCTCTGCAACAGGGAGGCCACAACAGTGAGAGGCCCGTGTACCACAAAAAAAAAAAAAAAAAAAAAAAGCCACAAAATTCACTGTTCTTACTAATATTCAGCCATTTTTCTTGAGTAAACACTCCCAGGTTAACACAAACCTTTGGTTATTTACCTGAGTTCTGAAAATTTTGATTCTGGCTTTTTAAGAGAAGTTTTATCATTGCTTTTATGGAGGAATTTTCAGAGGTCTTTACTCCACCGTTTCCACTGACCCAAATGGATTTAGACAATTTACTACTTATAGCAGTAGTAGCAACCAGAGCAATATTTTGTGTCAGTTCCCGGATTCGACAGGGTGATGTAATGAGAGCCAGGTGTTAGCTGCACATGCAATGGAGGTGCATCACAAAAGAGGAACCTCAAGATTAGGAGACTCTGATCTGATATACCAGCTGCCAGAAAACCTGCCTATCCTTCCCTGTAGAATGAGACATTTTCTTCATTAGCCTGGAATGTAGGGAAATCTCTCAAGGGCTGAGAAGAGGGCATTTCTATCTTTGTTACCCTAGAATGTCTCTGGGGAGTAGGATGTCTCTATCTTTACAGTCTGGAAATGCAAATAAGTTGGCTCCAAAAAGAGTTCCTGACTGTCTGTTTTCAGGGCTGTCTGCTTATACAAAGATACTTGAAAAGATAGTCCAGGACACAGTTTTTATTAATGCCTAAATGGGAAGCATTCATGGAGAATTGCCTTCCAACACTGCCTCTGTTATGTCAGTCTAGCTGTCATTCTTCTAAAGTATGTTGTCTTTTCTCTTTTTAATATTTTCTCTTTATCCTTGATGTTCCAAATTTTACCATAATTCTTTTCAATGTAGATTCACTGTTCATACTATTTAGTACTCAGAATGTACTTAAATTTTTTTTTGTTGTGGTAAAATACACATAACATAAAATGTAGTGTTGATATACAGAATCATGTCTTAAATTCGCAGAAATTCTCAGATGTCACTTCTGAAAATATTGCTCCTCTGACATTGCTTTACTCTATGCTGGAGCCTCTCAAACTATCCTCCACGTTTTTAAGCCGCTCTTGCGTGCATATCTTTTTTGTCTCTCTGTGATGTGTTCTGGGTGAATTCTTTCATACTACATTTCAGTTCACTAATTTTCTCTTTATCCAGGTCCCTTTCTCCTAATTTTTTTGTTTTGAGGACCATATTTTTCAGTTTCAAGAGTTCTAATTTATTTCTGTTTTTCATAATTTTTTATTATTTTAAAGTGAACATTATTCCTTTACTTGTATCTTTGAGCAACCTGAAATACTTAGTCTTTGTCAGACTGTCCCATGAAATTAATTTCTTCTGGACTGAATTACTGATTGTGTTGGCTGCCTTTCTTAGCATTAGATTTCTTCATGTGTTTAGGAATTTGGGGTTGTAGGTTGGTTTCATTTTTAAATCTCAACCTCTCTCTTTTTCTCCACACATCCCTGACTAGTACTTTTTTGAAGTTTTCATCCAACCCTTCACATCACTAATCTAGAGCTAGGTCTTATTATATTATACCATTTTGGAGCTCCTATTCCTCCGTGAAATTAATGAAACCAGATCTGTTGCACGTCTTGTCATGAGCCAGTGGATCTGTTGGCTCAATTCCTGGTCCTGGGGCTGTCCACTCTCACCCACCTCCCTACTTATAAATGTGTAGCCCTGTGGCAGTTTTTCTGCAGAATTCTTCCATGAGCTCCAGCCTCAACCCTGGCTTCAGGCAGTGAAGTTGGCTTTACTCTCCCTTTCCCCACTCCATGAATCACTTTCAGTTCCAGTTACTCTATGGAAATCAAACTTTGACCTGTGTATGCCTTCTTCCAGACCTGGAGCACAGAATCCTGTGGCTTCTTCCCCACCTACCATCTTGTTTCTCATTCCAGTCCTCTTTCTCAGAGACTTTTATTTTGTTTTTAAGCCCAGCCAATGTTTTGGGTTCTTTCTTTTTATATCATATTTATAGTTCCTTTTGGAGTAGAGAAGGTGCTCCAAGTATGAATTTACCCAACTATCTTGAGTGGACGCTTAATGCAAACTTTCTAAGAGTAAAAGATTCATCGAAACTCTGATAAAGCTAAAACGAGTTTTGGGTTTAAAATCTCATGCAGTCAAATTACCCTTATCTTCAAAAACCTTTTACCCCAAAATAACAAAAAAATCGTATCATCAAGTCATCTGAAAGCTTCTTCACGGAGGTGTTGAACAGTGGCCGAGTTGTTGCTGTGCAGCTTGCTGCCAGGCAAACCGCATTCTAGACTAGGGCACTTTCAGAATGAAATCTCATGCCTTATCCTGTTCTAATTTATCTTGTTAAACACCTGTTCTCCTCCATGACTGTAGAAGATTTCACCCAGGATTGTCTGTGGCTCTCAGTCACAACTTGACATCCCTGGACCCAGTTTACAAGAGTCCAGCAGCTCACCTGCTGCATGACCCTCCTTCTCTGCAACATGGTCACCTATGTCATGTTCTAGAAGATGAACGGCACCACCACCAAGAGACATGAGCAAGCTGTGGGTGAGCCCTGATGTGTGCTGTTTGTGGCACGTAGTCCTTTGACTACTCCACTCTCCTTCCTTCCAAAGTTAGAAACAGAATCAGTATGTGCCTTCATTTTTCCTCTGCTGCCCTCACATTAGAATACTCATTTAATTCTACTCTTAAAGGAGACTAATCATTTCTTCTAACATTAGAGCACACATTTTCCCACAGATCTCATTTATTAACAAATGATCAGGATCTTTACTGCCATGATAACTTGCTATCCTTAGATAATCATAGTTCAATTGCTAAATAAATACTTAAACCTGGGAGAGGAATGCCTTGGGGATGATTTTAATTGTTGAGGATGAGGGTCGTATGTCATGGTTTGCTTTCATGGGCCCATTTGCTGTGATCTGGTCAGAACTGCTCGTCAGCATCCAAACTGCTATCATCCTTTTCCCCGTCAGTCTTGGGATTGGGCGGCTTTTCCCGTTGATTCAACCACAGGAACCTCTACCTCTCTTTCCTCCCATCCAGGCCTCCTGCCTCTCAGATGCTTCTTTTGAGCCTCTCTCTCTCTCTCACAGAGATAGTTGAGGTAAGCTTGGAATCAAATTTTACAGGTAAACGTCATGCTCCCTCCCCCATGTAGTGGAAAAGGTCAGTAGAAAGGACCTCCTGCAAGGCTCCTGAGGTCCTGTTAAACTTAATAGTTTTTCTCTAATTCCTGTCCCCCGAGTCATCCCTGTGCCTCTGTTTTTTTTCTCTTCATTATGCAGTGATGTGAGCACTGATGTGAGTGTAGAATGTACTACTCTGGAGGTGTTTTAGTTTTGGACGTTTGATCAAACGGTCTCTTCTTTCATCCTAGATTCTCTTATAAAACTAGTTCTGAAGCTACTGTGAGGTGACTTCTTTCTGAAAAAGGAGAGAGAGAGTGAAAAACTGAGGTTCTTTACACTAAGCATATGCCCCTCCAAGTAGAGAAACAGCCTTCTTACCATCTGTAATTGCTACCAGTCCTGGGTTTAATGTAAAACTAACTTTTCTCATCTTGGTTCTACATTCAGAAATTAAAGGAAACTGTGGGATTCCTGCTCAGAAGAAATACATACCTACTCTGAGCGTGAACAGTCTTCATGGAGTTCTTTCTTACAACATTAACCAGCTGGTGACGCTTTTATCCAGCCTCGTCTGTTCTTACTTAGAGGGTGAAGGCCGTCACCAGCCGGCAGGACCCTACTGGGCAAATGGTAAAGTTCAGTCAGTTTCCGTATCTAATCTTTTATCTGCCTCCCACTCTCTTACTTTGTATTCATTCTTACCTCTCAGCGTAACCAACAGGCATGGTACGACCTTCTGCTTGTTTTAATTTCCTTAAACTTCCAGTATGGAGCTGATAGCTTTGATCCCTCTGATGGCTCCTGAGACAACATATCTGGTCTTACAAAGTAAAGGATTAAGGAAAATCCACAAAAAATGTCCTGTCTCAGACCCCCATATTTCATCTGCTTTGTCGGGGGCTATTGAAACTTGTCCTTCTTTTTCTACTATGGAATGATGAGATGATGCGATTTATGGATTCTTGAATATAGTCTGGGCCTTCTGAGCACTTATAGTTTACATGTACTGCAGTTCTGATGAAAAAGTACAATTAACTTTACAAGTTTTTCGATTCTGTATCAAAGTATAGAATTTTACAAATTGTTGTGAATTCACCAGAGTGCTCAGAGAAGACAGTAATTCTGCAGGTGTTGGGTCCAGTCTCCAGTGACTGGGAAAATTTAACCTCATCATCAGTTAACAAGTTGCTAATTTCTACCAGGAATTACTGTTTATTGAAATCTTCCACTTGTCCAAGTGTCAACCTGGAATGTACTTTCAGTGGTTCCTGAAAATCACCATCATTTCCACAGTTACCTGCTCAGAGTTGTGCAAGGCTCCAGTCTCACTTAGGCACACTGGGTCCCGCCCAGGCCCATCAGCCCTGTGACTTCCTGGATGCAGTCAGCCAACTGCAAGAACTCCAGGAACTGTTGGAAATGTGTATTCTTCCCACAGAGCAAGGGCCATCCAGGTAATGCATCGCACCAGGCTCTCTTTATCACCTGTACTTCCTAAACCTGTCTCTCAGCTGTTGGCTATGAGATTATTCCTTCAACTTCTATTCCTAAGGGACGCAGCCAGAGCCTTCCCCATCCTGAGCCCAGACGGGAAGCAGCCCATCTCTAATGGCCGGCTCAGATGGTTGACTTACTTCTGCTGGCTCCTTCTGGTGTCACTAGCCTGGCCTCAGCCTTTTTTTACAGCACTTTATAGCCTGGAACTGAACAAAGACCAAGCCACCAGCTGCGTTATTTCGATATTATCATTGCTTCAGAACATCTTCATCACCAGTAAAGGTACGTGAGAAACAGTAACACCGGCATGGGAGGAAACATTGTAGTTGCAGGAAGCTTGGGAATCCGAGGTCTGTGGGTGTCAATCCAGGGTGTCTAATGATTCTTACAACTTGACAAAAACAAAAAAAACAGAAATTGGCAGAGTGAAATTTGTTAGGGGTACGTGTGCAGTAGTCACAGAAAAAACTAATAAAAACTGATGGACTAGTAGAAGTTTAGCAAAAAAGGATGGTGAAGTTATGAGGGACAAGTAAAAAATCAACACTAAACTACCTTAAAAAAAAAGAAAACTTACTTTTTAAAAATCGTCCCTTTCCTGGGCTTCCCTGGTGGCACAGTGGTTAAGAATCCGCCTGCCAGTGCAGGGGACACGAGTTCGAGCCCTGGTCCGGGAAGATCCCACATGTCGCGGAGCAACTAAGCCCTGCGCCACGACTACTGAGCCTGTGCTTTAGAGCCCACGAGCCACAACTACTGAGCCCCGTGCCACAACTATTGAAGCCCGCATGCCTAGAGCCCGTGCTCCACAACAAGAGAAGCCACAGCAATGAGAAGCCCACACACCACAATGAAGAGTAGCCCCTGCTCACTGCAACTAGAGAAAGCCCACGCACAGCAGTGAAGACCCAATACAGTGAAAAAATAATTAATTAATTAATTTTAAAAGATGGTGGGTTTTTTTTTTTGTTTTGTTTTTTGCGGTACGCGGGCCTCTCACTGTTGTGGCCTCTCCCATTGCAGAGCACAGGTTCCGGACTCGCAGGCTCAGCGGCCATGGCTCACAGGCCCAGCCGCTCTGTGGCATGCGGGATCCTCCCGGACCAGGGCACGAACCTGTGTCCCCTGCATTGGCAGGCGGACTCTCAACCACTGCGCCACCAGGGAAGCCCAAAAAGATGTTTTTTTGTTATGTGTATTTTACTACAATTTTAAAAAATCCAATCAGTGTTCACATTTTCCCAGTTGTCTTATAAGTATTTATAGTTGTTTTGTTCAAATCAAGATCTAAATAAGGTCCATGTGTTGCAATGAGTTTGTCTCAAGTATTTTTAATATTTAATCTATAGATTCTCCCTCCTTTTTTCTCTTTCTGTCACTCTCTATTCCTGCTATTTTTCTTACAATATATGTATTGAAGAAACCAAGTTGTTTGTCGTATAGAGTTTCCAACATTCTGGATTTTGGTGACAGGATTACTTCTGCTTTAAGAACCTACAAGCACACTTGGGGAGCTTTTAAAACTCTTGGTGCCCAGGCCTCTCTCGAGACCAATCAAATTGTAATCCCTGGAGATGGGATCCAAGGCCCAACGTGTCGAAAGCTTCCCAGGTGTTTCCATTGTGCAGCCCCATTTGAGACCCACTGATCCTAGAAGAGGGACAGAGTACAAGGAGTAGGTAAACCTTAAATAAAAAGAACTGCTGGAAGAGACAAACCAAAAAATAGCAAGGGCTCTTAAGGAGATTCCATTACATCAGACACACAGTCAAAGGCTTTTAGGAAATGAAAAACCTGATTTACAGATTTTAAAAATTCAGAAGTTGAATTGAAGAGGTCATTACTGGGGACTTCCCTGATGGTCCAGTGGTAAAGAATCTGCCTTCCAATGCAGGGAACACGGGTTCGATCCCTCATTGGGGAACTAAGATCCCACATGCCACACACGGGGCAACTAAGCCCACGTGCCACAACTACTGAGCCTGCGCACCTCAACTAGAGAGCCTGCGTGCTGCAAACTACAGAGCCCATGCACTCTGGATCCCATGCGCCACAACTAGAGAGAGAAAATCTGCACTCCACAACTAGAGAGAAGCCCAAGGCCCACAACAAAGAGCCTGCACTGCAATGAAAGATCCCACATGCCTCAAGACCCGATGCAGCCAAAAATAATAAGAAAAAAAAATATGTATAAAAAAAGGTGTCATTATTGAGACTCAAATGAATGGATCAGGAAGATCAAACTAAAATGCAAAACATAAGACGTAAGAAAAAGACTTAAACAGTAGATCCAGGGGACTTAAAATGCAGTTAAGATGAGTGGTAATAATGAAACAGTTGAAAAAATTCCACTGTTGCAAAGAAATACTGAATTTGTTGACAGGCCTCAACTAGTTCCAGGCATAGTTAAGTTAAAAAGACACACGGAGGGCTTCCCTGATGGAGCAGTGGTTGGGAGTCCGCCTGCCGATGCAGGGGACACGGGTTTGTGCCCCGGTCTGGGAGGATCCCACATGCCGCGGAGCGGCTGGGCCCGTGAGCCATGGCCGCTGAGCCTGCGCGTCCGGAGCCTGTGCTCCACAACGGGAGAGGCCACAACAGTGAGAGGCCTGCGTACCGCAAAAAAAAGACACACTGAAATGGAGAATAGTAGTTTTGGAACAGGGCCCAAGATTCTGCATTCCTAACAAGTTCCTAGGTGATGCTGCTGCTGATCTGTGGATCACACTTCAAGTAGTATCACTATGAATACAAACCCAGTTCCTCTGAAAAGTCAGTATCACGAGAGAAAAATTAATGGGTGAGCACTGTTCTATATCCTTTGAATAAATGAGCCATTTTTAATATGGATCAGATAGTATACTAGGAAATTATTGATCATTTCCTTAAGTATGATAATGATATGAAAATAGCCTGATTTTTAGGAGACACATGCTTGAAAACAGGAAGCCCTTGCTTTCCACTGTTTCAGTTTGTACATGAATTTCATTTACTCTGGTTCAGTTGAATAACACCAGTTTCCCAGCAACACAGTTCAAATCTCAGTTACCGGGACTTCCCTGGTGGTACAGTGGTTAAGAATCCACCTGCCAATGCAGGGGACACGGGTTCAGTCCGAGTTTGGGAAGATCCCACCTGCCACCGAGCAACTAAGCTCTCGTGCCACAACTACTGAGCCTGCACTCTAGGGCCAACAAGCCACAACTACTGAGCCCGCGCCCTAGAGCCCAAGCTCCACAACAAGAGAAGCCACCGCAATGAGAAGACCGCGCACCGCAACGAAGAGTAGCCCCTGCTCGCCACAACTAGAGAAACCCGCATGAAGCGATGAAGACCCAATGCGGCCAAAAATAAAATTAATTAATCTAATTAAATTGATAACCAATAAGAACCTACTGTATAGCAAAAAAAAAAATCTCAAGTTATCATGGTATATCGACTGTGAGTGATTGCATAAAGTACCAGCTGCTGCTAGCCCTTTAGCCCATAATTCACTACGTAAATTAACAGGTGCACATCATGATCAGTGACCAATCATGTCACTTCTCAAAGTGTGGGTGATTGGTCACCTGTTATCTTGTTTATGTACAGACAGCAAATTGTGTAGTTGTGTTATTTCTTTGTCTCCCAGTCAGAAACTCTGTGACATTTACCATGAAATGGATAATTGAAAGAGGACCTTGGCCAACAAAGATGAAAATGCAGCAAATTAACAAAATAACACTGAAAGTGAAATTTGAATAGACTGTAAATGGAGTTATACAAGAAGCCGCTGTCCATGGGAAGGTGGCCTGTGTTCAGGAAACTGTAGATATACACCCAGGTGAACTTAGTAAAGTCAAACATACCAACATAAACGGAGAAATTGGTTATGAAGAAAAGGATGATGATGTCCCAATGGAAGTAACACTGACAAAAAACTAACATTAAAGCGACTCTCGGAGATGTTTCACAGCATTGAAAGCATAAAGGATAAGATGCTGGAAGCCAATGCAAACTTAGAACAGTATGACAGTTCACCAAAGGCACAGACAAAATGCTCTCCCTGTATCCTGTGTTATACAACAAGAGGAAGGCCAGCACTGTTCAAATTATTCTTGGTAAATTTTCTACAAAGAAGTAACTTTAATTCTCAATGTTTCTAATGTTTTAAATTACACATTAGTTTTACTACTTCTAAATTTTTCCTTGTACCTTTATAATGAACAATAAGAGATTTTAATGTTTTGACACAAATATTTAAATGTCACAGAATGATCATAATTTTTCCCCACTGATGATTAAGATCACTTTGCACAGTTTCAGCTTGCTAGGTCATTTGTATGATCCCACACTACCATGTAAAGTGAGAATTACCTTTAATTAGGTGTGAAATGTCATGTCTGTTATTTTCAAGTGCTTCAGAAAAAGAAGCAAAACAAATATGGTGAAAAGTTAACTTTTGTATCTTCCAATTTTTATGTATGTTTTTAAAATTTAATAATAAAATGTCAGATAAAAATAACTCAATGGGGACTTCCCTGGTGGTCCAGTGGTTAAGATTCCACATTCCCAACGCAGGGGGCCTGGGTTTGATCCCTGGTCGGGGAACTAGATCCCACATGCTGCAACTAAGAGTTCACATGCCGCAGCTACGAAGCCCACATGCTGCGATTAAATATCCCATGTGCCGCAACTAAGACCCGGTGCAGCCAAACAAATGAATAAACAAAATAAATAAATATTTTAAAAAATAGTAACTCAGTGGATCATATACTCAAATGTAAAATTACAAATCTTTTAGAAGGAAACACAGGTGAAAATCTTCGAAACCTTAGGCTAGGCAAAGAGTTCTTATATACATACGTTACCAAAAGCACAATCCAGGAAAGAAAAAATAGATAAATTGGACTTCATCAAAATTAAACATTTTGCTCTATGATAGACACATTTTTTTATTGAAATGTAGTTGATTTACAATGTTGTGTTAGTTTCTAGTGTACAGCAAATGATTGAGTTATATGTATTCATATTCTTTTTCATATTCTTTTCCATTATGGTTTATTAGGGAACACTGAATATCCCTGGGCTATATAGTAGGACCTTATTGTTTGTTTTTTATATAGTAGTTTGTATCTACTAATCCCAAAGTCCTAATTTATCCCTTCCCCACCTCCTTTCCGCTTTGGTAACCATAAGTTTGTTTTCTGTCTATGAGTGTGTTTCCGTTTTGCAGATAAGTTCATTTGTATTATTTTTTAGATTCCACATATAAGTGATATAATGGTATTTGTCTTTTTCTTACTTACTGCACTTAGTATGGTAATCTCTAGGTCCATCCATATTGCTGCAAATGGCATTGTTTCATTCTTTTTTATGGCTAAGTAGCATTCCATGGTATATATGTACCACATCTTCTTTATCCATTCATCTGTTGATGGACATTTAGGTTGTTTCCATGTCTTGGCTATTGTAAATAGTGACACCCCTATGACATAGGGGTGCATGTATCTTTTCAAATTACAGTTTTGTCTGGATATATGCTTAGGAGTGGTATTGCTGGATCATATGGCAACTCTTTTTAGTTTTATGAGGAACCTCCATACTGTTTTCCATAGTGGCTGCACCAATTTACATTCCCACCAACAGTGTAGGAGGGTTCCCTTTTCTCCACACCCTCTAGAGCATTTGTTATTTGTAGACTTTTTAATGATGGCCATTCTGACCGGTGTGAGGTGATACCTCATTGTAGTTTTGATTTTCATTTCTCTAATAATTAACAGTGATGAACATCTTTTCATGTGCCTGTTGGCCATCTGTATGTCTTCTTTGGAGAAATGTCTATGAAGGTCTTCTGCCCATTTTTTGATTGGGTTGTTTGTTTTTTTGTTATTGAGTTGTATGAGCTGCTTGTATATTTTGGAAATTAAGCCCTTGTCAGTTGTATCATTTGCAAATATTATCTCCCAATCCGTAGATTGTCTTTTCATTTGATTTATGGTTTCCTTTGCTGTGCAAAAGTGTGTAAGTTTGATTAAGTCCCATTTGTTTTTTTTTTTTTTTTTTTTTTTTTTTTTTTTTTTTTTTGCGGTAGGCGGGCCTCTCACTGTTGTGGCCTCTCCCCTTGCAGAGCACAGGCTCCGGACGCGCAGGCTCAGCAGCCATGGCTCACGGGCCCAGCCGCTCTGCGGCATGTGGGATCCTCCCAGACCGGGGCACGAACCCGTGTCCCCTGCATCGGCAGGCGGACTCTCAACCACTGCGCCACCAGGGAAGCCCCCCCCATTTGTTTTTGTTTTTGTTTTTTGCTTTTATTTGTTTCCTTGGGAGAGTAACCTAAGAAAACATTGGTATGATTGATGTCAGATAATGTTTTGTTTATGTTCTCTTCTAGGAGTTTTATGGTGTCATGTTTTATTTTTAAGTTTTTAAGCCATTTTGAGCTTATTTTTGTGTGAGGGTGTGTTCTAACTCACTGATTTACATGCTACAGTCCAACTTTCCCAGCACCACTTGCTGAAGAGACTGTCTTTTCTCCATTGGATATTCTTGCCACCTTTGTGAGAGCTTAATCGACCATAGGTGTGTGGATTTATTTCTGGGCTCTCTATTCTGTTCTATTAAGCCATATGTCTGTTTTTGTGCCAATACCATGCTGTTTTGATTACTGTAGCTTTGTAGTATTGTCTGAAGTAGAATGACTAAAATATCGATAATACTAAATGCTGGTGAGGACGCAGAGTAACTGGGAACTCTCATTCATTTGTGGTAGAAATGAAAAAATGGCATAGCCACTTTGGAAAGCAGTTTACCAGTTTCATACAGAGTTATACAGTTACCACATAACTTAGTAATTGCACTCCCAGGTGTTTACCCAAAAGAAATAAAAACTGGGACTTCCCTGGTGGTCCCAGTGGTAAAGAATATGCCTTCTAATGCAGGGGATGCGGGTTCAGTCCCTGGTCAGGGAACTAAGATTCCCACATGCTGCAGGGCAGTTAAGCCCATGAGCCACAACTACTGAGCTCATGCGCCTCAACGAGAGAGCCTGTGTGCTGCAAATTACAGAGCTCATGCGCCCTGTAGCCTGCGCGCCACAACTAGAGAAGAAAAAACCCTCACACCACAACTAGAGAGAAGCCCATGTGCCTCAACAAAGACCTGACACAGCCAAAAATAAATAAGTAAATAAGTAGAAATAAAAACCTATATTCACACAGAATTGTATGAATACTTGTAGCAGCTTTATTCATAATTGCCAAGGATGGGACTTCCCTGGCAGTCCAGTGGTTAAGACTCTGCGCTTCCACTGCAGGGGGCACGGGTTTGATGCCTGGTCAGGGAACTAAGATCCCACATGCCACATGGTGTGGCCAATAATAATAATTATAATAATAATAATTGTCAAGGATGGAACCAACCCAAATGCCCATCAGCTGGTGAATGGATAAGCTGTGGTACATCCATACAGTAGACTACTCAGCAATGAAAAAAAAACTACTGGTATATGTAGTGACATGGATGAATCTCAGATGTATTATTGTAAGTGAAAGAAGCCAGTTCCAAAAGCATACTTTATGATTCCATTTATATGACATTCTGCAAAAAGCAAAAACTACATGGATGAAGAATCTATCAGTGGTTCCCAGAGATGGAGGTAGTAAAAAGGGCTGATCACAAAAGGGCAGCGTCAGGGAATTTTTGGGGTGATGAAACTGTAAGGTATCTTGATTATAGTGGTGGATACTCTGTGTATTTGTCAATACATAGAATTCTACACCAAAAAGAGTGTTTTTTTAAAATGTGTGTAAATACATTTTTTAAAGCTAAAAAAAACCTTTGTTATTACAATGGCTAAAAACTGTAAAAAGTTCCTCTTCACTGGTCAAATAACTTAGAACAGTAAGATTCAATTTTGCTTTTAAAAATGGCAAAGGAGGGCTTCCCTGGTGGCGCAGTGGTTGAGAGTCCGCCTGCCGATGCAGGGGACACGGGTTCGTGCCCCTATCCCGGAAGATCCCACATGCCGCGGAGCGGCTGGGCCCGCGAGCCATGGCCGCGGAGCCTGTGTGTCCGGAGCCTGTGCTCCGCAACGGGAGAGGCCACAGCAGTGAGAGGCCCGCGTACAGCAAAAAAAAAAAAAAAAAAAAAAAAAAATGGCAAAGGAAAACAAATGATAATACACAGTGATGCCAGGGAAAATGGGCACTTAATGCTGGTTGAGGAAAATCTGGCAGTGTACAGTAAAAGCCTTCAAATTCTGCATCCCTTTGCCGAGTAAGTTTCATTTCTAAGGATCTATTCTGAGAAAATTCAGAGTGGTTTATAATAATAAAATGGCAACAATTTAAATGTTCAAAAATAGGATATTGCTTAATATAAGACAGCCATATCTGTGTAATGGGATACCGAGCAGCCATTTAAAATGTTACAGAAAATGTAAGGATGTGGAAAACTGGTCCAGATATATTAAGACAAAAATGATTAATGGATGTATTCCAAACTTTTTAAGTTTCTTAAAAATCTCTAATTTTTTTGAAAATTTTTATAATAAATGTATATAAGTTTTAAAAAGTTGGAAAGTATAAAAAGAGGAACAGAAGAGATGGAAACCAATGTGTTAGCTTAGCTATCGGTATTGCTAAAGTGCGGTTTGGTTGGACTCATGGCCAAGTGAACTTTTTAGCAATTTCCCCTCAAATGTAATCCTCGGGACAATCCACTAGAGGGCGACTTTAGGTCTGCAGAGCAGACGCACCTGGAATTGCCACATCACAATAGGGGTGTGTGGCAACGGGCTGGAAATACTACTCTTGTCCTTTGTTCTCCGAGGACTGGAGCACTTTCCTCCCCTCCAAGGAAATTTCAGGAGCGGGGGATACTTGTTTCCCCTAACAGAGGCTTAAGGTCTTACTCAATTCTAAGATTCCATGCCTGCTTCAGCAAAACTGGCACTTTCAAAAATGTAGCTTCTTCAGTCTAGCATATCAAAGTTGTTCCAAAAACAGGTGTTAGTGAACACCTTATACAGATCATCACAAATCATTTAATAGTTTAAACTTTCCTAGCCAAGCAGATTAAGGACTACAAGCAAAAATACAAAGATTAACATTATATTAACCACATCCTCATGGTTATGTAAAAATAATTATGAATTTACTTAATTCTCAGTTTTCCATAAAAATAAAGGGCCAAGTCACTGAAATGTATTAATCATACCCACCTTCACCTTTACCTAATGGCGCCACCTTCTTGGTTCCTGTAATATCTGCTCATTAAGTTTCTCCTCTGACTTTCCTGTCTAGGTGATCTTCCTCACATTGTTTTACTCACTGCGGCTGAACAGGATGCTGTGGCCTCACAAAGAGAAGGAACATCAAACCAAGAGGATCTTGGCAGTCTTGGGTAATTCAAGTAGTTCTAACTAATATCTACTTCTGCAAATAGCAAATTGTATCAGAACAGTGGGCTCCTAGCCACCTCACTGGCTCAGAGGAATCTATCCATTCAGGATCTTGTCTCTGACCAGCTGTTGCACCTTCTTCCCAGCCCAAGACTAACCAGTGCGTCACCAACACTCTTTATGATCCATCCCTCCCTAGATCTCTCAATGCTTCTACTCTTCCCTATATTCTAGATTCCTTCCTAGTGTTTCTAGCTTTGAGCCCCAAGTGCTGTTTGCAACTGCTCACCCTCTGTATCTGAATGCCTGCAGGTATATCAGATTAAACATGCCCCAAGCAGAATTATTTGCCTGCCCCACAAATTCACTTCTTTACTCTGTTTTCTCATTTCAATTAATAGCATCACCATTCTCTAAAAACATAAGAATAATCCTAAATCCCACCCCCCATTCAGTCACCAAACCTGAGGGAGTCTACCCTCTAAATAACTGACTAGAGCCACTCATATTACATGGATGAAACTCACAAAGATGGCTGAAAAGCAAACTGCAGAAAAATTAACACGTTTTTAAAACATCTTTATTGGAGTATAATTGCTTTACAATTGTGTGTTAGTTTCTGCTTTATAACAAAGTGAATCAGTTATACATATACATATGTCCCCATATCCCCTCCCTCTTGCGTCTGCCTCCCTCCCACCCCTATCCCACCCCCCCTATCCCACCCCTCTAGGTGGTCACAAAGCACGGAGCTGATCTCCCTGTGCTATGCGGCTGCTTCCCACTAGCTATCTATTTTACGTTTGGTAGTGTATGTATGTCCATGCCACTCTCTCACTTCGTCCCAGCTTACCCTTCCCCCTCCCCATGTCCTCAAGTCCATTCTCTATGTCTGCGTCTTTATTCCCATCCTGCCCCTAGGTTCTTCATGACCATTTGTTTTTTTAACACAACATTTTAATCATGCAAAACAATGCATGTCTTGCTTAGAGACATATTTTTTAATGAAGAAATGCATAGGATGATACACTCCAAAATTTAGGCAAGGATTAGCTCTCTGAAGGAAAGAAGGGATACCATCACAGAGGTACACAGTGGATTTATCTTGGCACTCACTTATTTCTTAAACTGAGTGGTGGGCACGCTGCTAAGGGGTTGGCATCTTATTCCTTATGAGATTAAAAAATTAGTAATCTGACTTCAAACTGCCTTCCTAGCCCTCATTTCATCTCTCTGTCTCTTGAATTGCTGTTCCCTCTGCTAAAATGACTTTTTTCTTGTCCTTATCCTTGTCCATCTAGAGAATTCTTTCTGACTCATCATTCAAAACAGATGTTGCATGTCACTGCCTCTGGGCCACCTTCTCTGAGTTCCTCAGGGAGGTTTGTTTTTCTTTTCAGTGATCCCTCAGCATTTGGTTCCTACAGGCTGACAAGTTTTAGGTCATATTCTAACTCCCTTTCTCTCTCCGTCTTGATTTACGTGTCTCTAGATTCTTCTGCTTACAGTGTGGTCTGGAGACCAGCAGCACTGGCATCTCCTGGAACTGTCAGATATGCAGAATCTTAGGCCTCACCCCAGAAACTGCATTTTAACAAAATTCCAGGTGATCCCCTTGCACATTAAACTTTGAGAAACACCACTCCGGAACAGTGCTCCCATTGGGTGGTCCACTGACTAAAACTGTGTTTCTAGTCCAAGATAAGTACAGAAATTGAGAATAAGCATTTAGAAACTTTTAGAGCAGTTGGGCAGACTAATTTTAGGCCTATTGAATCTAATTTTCAAAATGGGGCTTGTATTTTGTAAGGCTCTGTTCTATGTCATTTTCCTAGTAATTCGTTTTTTACTGTATTTTTACAAAAGTATCAGTCCCTGATGGATTGGAAAAAAATTTTTTAAGTCTTTCATGATAGTTTGGGAAGGGCTGCTTAGATAGCTTTATTCTCTATTTCAACATTTAACAGGAAATACTCATAGAAGATGCTCAACAAATGTTGATGGATAACTACTTAAGGAAATATACCCTTTTTTGGCCTATATTTGAATTTTTGACAGGAAGATGTCCTTCATCATTACCCGGTTCAAGAGATGAAAACAACCCCATCTACGTAGCCCCAGCTATGAATGGTCCAGTTAAGCACCCAGAAAGAACCTTGAAAGAGAAGAAATTCTTCAAGTTGACAGGAGATATTTTGGGTATGGAGAGAAAATGGTAACCTGTTGATACAGCAGCACATTTCCCAGCAAGGAAGGGGGGAATGAGAATTAAATGGAAAATATAGAAGAAGGGTGGAAAACTATTTTAAAATATTCACCTTGAAAAATTCTGGATTCCCTTAAGCAAGGCTGTAAGGTGAATGGAAGGACTCCTAAAATTGGAATCTTGAGATCTAATTGTGTGTTTCAGTACGTCACTTCCTCTACCTGCAGAATGTAATAATGAAACTTGATCTGCATCGCATGGTGGAGGGAAAATGAATATGCTTTGAAAAATAGATGTCCTGGGAATTCCCTGGTGGTCCAGTGGTTAGGACTCCCCGCTTCCATGGCAGGGGGCACGGGTTCGATCCCTGATGGGGGAACTAAGATCCCACATGTCACGCAGCATGGCCAGAAAAAAAAAAAAAAACTGCTGTCCTATAAGTGCAAGGTAACTGGTCCAACACATCTAGTGTTTGGGTTATTGGATTCTCTGGACCAAAGAAGACAAATTCTGTTTTTATCATGCCTTCCCTTCTTGTGAACACAGACAATCTATAGATAACTGGGGAGGGGAAGGGGAGGAGATGAAAGGAGTGGTCTGGGGGGACATTTAGACCTAAGAACTAAAATACACCACTTGTGTGAGATTTTATGTATCTTATTTTTAAGTAAAATTTCTGATCAGTGGCAGAATAATTCTGGGAAGGAATATGTAGATATCTATAGATGTATATAGATACCAGTAAGAACCAAATGCTTTTGCTTATCTGTTTACAATTAGGTAGAATCATATCAAATTGCCAACTTTTGACTGTTTTTGACCTGTAAAAGTCTGTAAGCTTAGGAAAAAATGAAGAAAAACAGAGGATTTCTAAGCTAACCACTCACCTATGATTTTCTCTTCTAATACTAGTACTAATACTTTTCCTTATCCTGTTGATGACTGCAGTCTACTCAGCACACAACTCCAATAGATTTTACCTCCGTCAAGCTATCCACAAGAGCTTTCCTTACCGCTTCTCAGAGATCAAACTTCTCAAGCATTTCCACCCCTGAGCCAGTAGCACCCTCCTTCCTAACCTGTACAGGGATTACAGAGGTAAGAACACAGTCCTGGGGCCCAGCCCTGCAAATGTGGGGTGCAGTTGGTTTTCCAAACACCCCTGCAGTAACCCATTAGAACACTGGAGAAAGGTCCACTGGCTTTTTCAAAATGACTGCACATCTGTGGGCACCCAAAGGTCCACTCCCAGGGCCCCATCTAAGCAGGTTCAGGTTTATGTCTGTTCACCCAAGGGTGATCAGGCCCATGAAGGCTGATTCCCACTGATGAGTTTCACAAGAGGCTGATAAACAAAATTGAGAATTTATTCACTAACAACATGAAAATAACTGGAGTGATCTCTGGGACTGGTTGCCTCCTTGTGAAGGAGGGAACCACATGTAGCTGAGAAGTTTGTTCTATAAGCACAGAACCACGAAAACAGTGTAACCAGAAAGATCTCCACCCCAGGTGATATTTTGATATATTGCCTGATGTGCAGTCATTCCCAAGTCTGTGATGTGTCTGTGTAACTTTTCTTGGATGGTTATCCAGTTCAGTTCCACGAATAATGTAGTGAACACCTAGTATGCTGGGAACTGTCCTAGGAGCTAATAAAATGATGGACATTATATGGTTTGTACCCTCAAAGAACCTCACCATCAAGAGGACTTAGTATGGGGACTTCGTGGTGGCACAGTGGTGGAGAATCCACCTGCCAGTGCAGGGGACACAGGTTCAAGCCCTGGTCCGGGAAGATCCCACATGCCACGGAGCAACTAAGCCCATGTGCCACAACTACTGAGCCTGCGCTCTAGAGCCTGCCAGCCACAACTACTGAGCCCACGTGCCACAACTACTGAAGCCCGTGCACCTAGAGCCTGTGCTTCACAACAAGAGAAGCCACTGCAATGAGAAGCCCATGCACCACTGCGAAGAGTAGCCTCCGCTCACCACAGCTAAAGAAAGCCTGTGCGCAGCAATGAAGACCCAAACGCGGTCAAAAAAAAAAAAAAAAAAAAGTTAGTATGAATGCTTGTTTTTTTTAGATAATTTTTTATTTTTATTTTTTTCATTTGGCTGCATCGGGTCTTAGTTGCAGCACGCAGGATCTTTTCATTGCAGTGCACGGGCTCTTCATTGCAACGCGTAGGCTTCTCTCTAGGTGTGGCGCATGGGCTCCAGAGCACGTGGGCTCAGTAATTGCGTCCACAGGCTCTCTCTAGTTGTGGCGTGCGGGCTCAGTAGTTGCCATGCTCGGGCTTAGTTGCCCCACGACATGTGGGATCTTCGTTCCCTGACCAGGGATCGAACCCATGTCCCTTGCATTGGAAGGCGGATTCTTAACCACTGAACCACCAGGGAAGTCCCAGTATGAATGCTTCTTGTTCAGTATCTTTCACCACTTACCAACACCTTGCCATATTATAACTTTATATCTTATTAAGCTGTATTCTGGAAATTGTTACATTCATTAATCTCAGGATTGGTGGCTTTCTGTTGGGATTTGGAACATCTTCTAGGTTCCTGAAAAAAATCTGAATGATATGTTTATCTCAGCAAACATGTAAAGTCCTTTTTTTTTAAATTTTTATTGGAGTATAGTTGATTTACAATGTTGTGTTAGTTTCTGCTGTACAGCAAAGTAAATCAGTTACACATATACATATATCCACTCTTTTTTAGCATCTATTCCCATATAGGTCATTACAGAGTATTGAGTTCCCTGTGCTATATAGCAGGTTCTTATTAGTTATCTATTTTACATATAATAGTGTGTATATACAATCCCAATCTTCCAATTTATCCTTCCCCCACTTTCCCCCTTGGTAAGCATAATTTTGTTTTCTACATCTGTATAATCTTTTCTTAAACGTGTACTTGTTGCATTTAAGAGTTTTAACAGATGGCAACTTCTGTACATTGCATGTTGATTCTTTCTAGTTGAGTTTTAAACGGTGACAGTTCTAGGTTGAGGGCATATTCTGTTTAGAGTCAGTAACTGTCTATACTGACTTAAATAAAAAGTGAATCAGACCCTGGGTGGCTAAGGCTAGTGCCATCACAGTAGGCATGTTCTCCTCTTAGACTCCTTCGCTTTACAGTATAGTGTCGTGGTCCAAAGGCGCAGACTCAGAAGGCTGCCCAGACTGCCCAGGTTCACATCCTTGCTCTCCACTTACCAGCACTGTGTTCTTGGGTAAATTACTCAACCTCCTGTACCTCAGTTTCCCCATCTGTACAATGGGGATAATCTTAGGACCTACCCTGTAAGATAGATGTGAAGATTAAAACCTTAGTAGATCTAAGTGCTTAGAACAGTGTCGGGCACATACTGTTCAGTCGATGGGTGTTAGCTATTGTTATTAACTGAGGCAGTTGGAGCTCTGGTTGTACTAGAACCACAGAGTTTACATGAGTTACCTGGACATACTAAGGAAGAGCAACAGCAACCTGTAGATGTAGATAATGAAATAAAATTAAGTAGATATGGGGTAAACAGCAGTAAAAATTGTAACATTTTTTAACTCCTCAACTGCTAAAAAATTTTTGCTTTCAGAATTGATGTAGCCCAGTCCCATTAGTCCACTTGTTTTCAGGAATATTGAAGCCCAAGCCATTCATGGCAGATAATCTGTATCCTGTAAATAAATCTGTATCCTATAAATACAGAACTTTCCTAAATAGCCTAGTCCAATGTTGAAACACATTTAGGGAAGATTTTTTTTTTTGTAGGATTTAATTAAAATTCCCCTTGCAGCAATCCAAACTTGCTTTATCTCTTTTGACTTTCTTCTGAGGTGAAAAAACACTAATCACAATTCTACAATTGCACAGTTTTTATTTAAGAACTATAAAGTAAGGCCATCTTTGAAGGTTAAGTCTGCAGGACCCTAGGTCCTTTAATAACCTACTGCAAACCTCTCCCTGCCAAATTTTGTAACATAATCTTTTTCTTTCATGTTAAAACATTTTTTTAATTAAAACATGAATATGTAGAAAATCCATATGTACCACGATGTATATTGTGCAACTCTCCTTTTCCCCTGGTCCCCCTTCTCTCTTTCCTAGAGGCAACTACATTCCCAATTGATTATACAGACATACCTCACTTTACTGCATTTCACTTTACTGCACTTCGTAGATACTGCATGTTTTCTTTAACAAATTGAAGATGTGGCAGCCCTGTGTCAAGCAAATTCACTGGTGCCACTTCTCCAACAGCATTTGCTCACTTCGTGTCTCTGTGTCACATTTTGGTAACTCTCGAAATATTTCAAACTTTTTCATTATTATATTTGTTAGGGTGACTTGTGATCAGTGATCTTGGATGTTACTATTGCTAAAAGAAGGCTCAGATGATGATTAGCATTTTTTAGCAATAAAGGTTTTTTTAGCAATAAAGTATTTTTAATTTAGGTGTATGTACATTGTTTGTTTAGACATAATGGTATTGTACACTTAATAGACTATAATAAAATGTAAACGTAACTTTTTTTTGTTTTTGGCCACACCGCACGGCCTGCAGGATCTTAGTTCCCCAACCAGGGATTGAACCCGGGTCCCAGCAGTGAAAGCGCCGAGTCCTAACGACTGGATAGCCAGGGAATTCCCTAAACATAACTTTTATATGCACTGGGAAACCAAAAAATTCACATGACTTGCTTTATGGCAGTGGTCTAGAACCGAACCCATAGTATCTCCAAGGTATACTTGTAAATTCTTTCAGAGGTAATCTATACATTTGCAAATACATTTGATGATAAATAGCAGCATACTATAAACATTGTCATGCCGTTTTGCCTTTTCCCCTTAATTTGCCTGGAGATTGTTCCATCAGCATATATAAAGCTGTCCCTTCTTATGTTTTATTCATTTACTATATAGTATGCCATTGCGTGGATGTACCATAAGTTATATAACCAGTTCCCTATTAATAGACATTTAGATTGTTTCCACTCTTATACTGTTAACAATAATACTACCATTTATACCCTTTTACATATGTAATTTCACTCATCTGCAAATATATCTGTAAGATAAGCACCTTGAAAAGACTTGCTAAAAATGTATATCCATTTTTCATTTAGAAAGATACTGCCAAATTGTTCTCAATTGTACCAATTAATGTTCCCATGAGCAATGTTTATTATTAGATCTGCCCACATTGCCAACAGTTCAGTGAACATTGGTGTTTTCATACAATACAGGTAACTCTGAAATATACAAAAGGTTTGCAACTGCACTCATGAGAAAATGCAAGTTTAAGGAACCATTTTTCACCTCTCATATGGACAAAACTTGCCTCTGCTCTTGCCCTTCTTCATTCCTTCTTCCCCATATTATTTTTTTACAACATAAATGTGTTTTGTCCCTGTTCAAAACCTCCCAATGGATTCCATCATACTTAAAATAAAAGCCCAAACCCTTTCTAAAGCTTACTCCAGGGCCTTCCCTGTCCGGAGCTGTAGCTACATCTGTTACTTCTCCTACCCTCATTCTGACCCTCATTCACTCTAATTCAGCCACACAAGCTTCTGTGCTCTCCTTAAACACGATGCGCATGCTCTTGCCTTGGCCTTGGAACTTGCTGTTGCCCTGACGTTTGCATTGGGAGCTCCAAACTTTATTAGGGTCTCTCTCATAAGCCACCTCCTCTGAGAAACCTCTAATCATCCTGTAAATAAATAGCACTGCTCCCTCCTCACAGAACACTCTCTATCCCCTCTTCCTACTCAGTTTCTTAAAATTAATTTTTAATTTATTCATTCATTTTTGGCTGCGTTGGGTCTTCGTTGCTGTGCGTGGGCTTTCCCTAGTTGTGGTGAGTGGGGGCAACTCTCCTTCGTTGTGGTGCGCGGGCTTCTCACTGCGGTGGCTTCTCTTGTTGCAGGAGCACGGGCTCTAGGTGTGCAGGCTTCAGTAGTTGTGGCACACGGGCTTAGTTGCTCCGTGGCTCAGTTTTTCTTCATAGCACTATTATTACCTGAATATTGTTTGGTTATTGCCTGTCTCCCTCCCTCCTCAAATATGAATGCTGTCGACAGGGACTCTTGTCCACTGCTGTGTTCCCAGCACCTAGAACAGGACCTGGTGTATGTGAGCACTCAATACATACTGATTGAGAGAAAGAATGAATGAATGTCATTCTATAATTTTTGCCCATTTTTCATTGGGCTGCTTGGTTTTGTTTGCTTGTTTTGACAAATGGGAGCTTTTTATGTATTAAGAGCTTGTTCAGTTGTAGAGATTTAGATATTTATACAGAAACAAAATAAGGATTTATAAAAATTTAGGGAATTGGTAGCTTATGATGTTCTATCTGGGAGTGTAGTGTGCTTTTTCTATTCTCATCTGCATTTGTATCCCTCAGTAATATTAAATTCTCTTCATATAATTCTTACACATCTCTTGTTAGGTTTATCTTTTGTGGTCTATTGTGAATGAGATTTTATTTCACTATAGTTTCTAAGTAAATATTGTTTGAATATAGGAAGGCTATTGATTTTATTATATTTAGTACCCAGCCAGCTTGCTGAATTTTTTTGTTAATAGTTTTTAGGTTGATTCTCTTTTCTCCCCAGCTTTATTGAGGTACAATGGAGATATTAAAATTGTATATATTTAAGGTATAATGTGATGTTTTGATATATGAATATATTGTGAAATGTTTACCACAGTCAAACTTATTAACATATCCATCACCTCACATGGTTACATGTTTTGATAAGAACGTTTGTTCTCTAAGCAAATTTCAAGTATACAATATATTACTATTAACTATAATCTATAAACTATAATCATGCTATACATTCGATCTCCAGGACTTACTGATTTTAAAACTAAAAGTTTGTATACTCTGACTGACATCCACCCATCCCCCTCCCCACCCCAGCCCCTGGTTACCACCATTCTACCCTCTGGTTCTGTAAGTCTGACTTTTTAAAATTGCACTTATAAGAGATCATACATGTTTCTTTGTTTGGCTTATTTGATAACTTCACTTTTGTGAATAATCCTGCTATGAACATGGGAGTGCAGGTATCTCTTCAAGATGCTAATTTCATTTCAATATATAGCCAGTAGTAGGATTACCGGATCATCTAGTAGCTCTGTTTTTAATTTTCTGAGGAACCTCCATGCTGTTTTCCATAATGGCTGTACCAGTTTACATTCCCACCAACAGGGCTCCTTTCTCCAAACCCTCACCAACATTTGTTATTTCTTGTCTTCTTGATAATAGCCATCCTAACAGTCGTGAGGTGATATCACATTGCAGTTTCGGTTTGTTATTTCCTTGATGATTAGTGATTTTTACATATACCTGTTGGTCATTGTATTTCTTTAGAAAAATGTGTATTCAGGTCCTTTGCCCATTTTTTAATCAGGATGACTTTTTTTTTTTTTTGGTATTGAGTTGTATGAGTTCTTTATGGATTTTGGATTTTAACCCCTTATCAGATACATAGTTTGCAAATATTTTCTCCCATTTCATAGGTTGCCTTTTCATTTTGTTTACTGTTTCCTTTGCTGTGCAGAAACTTTTTAGTTTGATGTAGTCCCACTTGTTTTAGCTTTTGTTGCCTGTGCATTTAGCGTCATATCCAAAAAACTGCCAAGACCAGTGTCAAGAAGCTTTTTCTGTTTTCTCATAGGAATTTTGCAGTTTCAGGTCTGAGGTTTAAGTTGTTAATCCATTTGGAGTTGATTTTTTGAATATGGCAAAATAAAAGTGTCCAACTGCATTCTTTTGCATGTGGAAATCCAGTTTTCCTAGCATTATTTGTTGAAGAGACTAGCCCCATTGTGTATTCTTGGCACCCTTGTCATAGATTAGTTGGCCGAATCTATGGGTGTGGTTTTAATTCTGGGTTCTCTATTCAGTTCCATTGTTCTATGTATCTGTTTTTATCCCAATACCATAGTATTTTGATTACTATAGTTTTGCAATATAGTTTGAAATCAGGAAGTGTAATGCTTCCAGCTTTGTTCATCTTTCTCAAGATTATTTTGGCTATTCATGGTATTTTTGTGGTTCCATACAAATTTTAGGATTTTCTCTATTTCTGGGGAAAATGCCACTGGAATTTTGATAGAGATTGCATTGAATCTGTAGATCACTTTGTGTAGTATGGACATTTTAACAGTATTAACTCTTCCAATCCATGAATGTGGGAAATCTTCCCGTTTACTTTTGTCTTTTTCGTATCTTTCATCAATCTCTTATAGTTTTCATTGGACAGATTTTTCACCTCGGTTAAATTTATTCCTAAGTGTATTATTCTTTTTGATGTTATTGTAAATGAGATTGTTTTCTTAATTTCTTTTTCAGCTAGTTGTTAGTGTAACAAAATGCAACTGATTTTTGTATTTTGATTTTTTATTCTGTAGCGTTACTGAATTCATTTTTTTAACAGGTTTTTGGTGGAGTCTTTAGGGTTTCTATATATAAGACCATGTCATCTGCAAAGACAGTTTTACTTCCTCCTTTCTTATTTGGATGCCTTTTATTTTTCTTACCTAACTTCTCTGGCTAGGACTTCCAGTACTGTGTTGAATAGATGTGGTGAGAGTTGGCATCCTTGACTTGTTCCTTATCTTAGAGGAAGAGCTTTTAGCTTTTCACAATTGAGTATGATGTTAAGCTGTGAGCTTGACATATATGGCCTTTATTATGTTGAAGTACATTCCTTCTTGCCTAATTTGTTGTGAGTTTTTATCATTAAAGGTTGTTAAATTTTGTTGAATGCTCTTTCTGCATCTGTTGAGATGTTTTTTGTTTTGTTTTGTTTTTTTAACATCTTTATTGGAGTACAATTGCTTTACAATGGTGCATGTTTCTATGGTGCATTCAGAAATGCTAGTTTCTGCTTTATAAAAAAGTGAATCAGTTATATATATACATATGTTCCCATATCTCTTCCCTCTTGCCTCTCCCTCCCTTCCACCCTCCCTATCCCACCCCTCTAGGTGGTCACAAAGCACCAAGCTGATCTTCCTGTGCTATGCGGCTGCTTCCCACTAGATACCTATTTTACGTTTGGTAGTGTATATATGTCCATGCCACTCTCTCACTTTGTCACAGCTTACCCTTCCCCCTCCCCATATCCTCAAGTCCATTCTCTAGTAGGTCTGTGTCTTTATTCCCATCTTACCCCTAGGTTCTTCATGACCTTTTTTTTTTTAGATTCCATATATATGTGTTAGCATACGGTATTTGTTTTTCTCTTTCTGACTTACTTCACTCTGTATGACAGACTCTAGGTCCATCCACCTCACTACAAATAACTCAATTTCGTTTCTTTTTATGGCTAATATTCCATTGTATATATGTACAATGGAGATCATGTTTTTAATCCTTCATTCTTTTAATATGGTGTATCACATTTATTGACTTACATGGCATCTTAGTTTCTTGACCAGGGATCGAACCCACACACCCCTGCAGTGGAAATACAGAGTCCTAACCACTAGACCACCAGGGAAGTCCGAGAATTTTATGGTTTAAATGTTCACCCATGAAGCTATCTGATCCTGGGCTTTTCTTTGTTGAGAGGTTTTTGATTACTGCTTCAGTCTCCTTACTTATACTTCGTATGTTCAGGTTTTCTGTTTATTCATTATTCAGTTGTATGTTTCTAGGAAGTTATCCATTTTTTCTAGGTTATCCAGTTTGTTGGTGTGTAATTATTCCTAGTAGTCTCTTATGATCCTTTGTATTTCTGTGATATCAGTTGTAATGTCTCCTCTTTTGTTTATGTAATTTTATTTATTAGAATCCTTTTTTTTTTTTTTTTTTTTTTTTTTTTTTTTGGCGGTATGCGGGCCTCTCACTGCTGTGGCCTCTCCCGTTGCGGAGCACAGGCTCCGGACGCGCAGGCCCAGCGGCCATGGCTCACGGGCCCAGCCGCTCCGCGGCATATGGGATCCTCCCAGACCGGGGCACGAACCCGTATCCCCTGCATCGGCAGGCGGACTCTCAACCACTGCGCCACCAGGGAGGCCCAGAATCCTCTTTTTATTCTTGGTTAGTCTAGCCTAAAGGCTTGTCACTTTTGTTGTTCAAAAAAGCTAACTTTTTTTTCTATTGTCTTTCTAGTCTCTATTTCTGCTCTAATCTCTATTACTTCATTTCTTCTTGTAACTTTAGGCTCAGTTCTTTACTAGTTCCTTGAGCAGTAAAGCTAGGTTTTTTGAGATCTTTTTTATTAATGTAAGCATTTATTGCTATAAACTTCCCTCTTAGAACTGCTTTTGCTGCATCTAGTGTCTGTCTTTTCCTAAGTGCTGTAGTCTTGGAATCACATTGCTTCCCTTAGAAAAGGTCACTAAATGGAAAACCATCAGTTCAAGTTGGCGATGAGTTTTGGAGAAGACAGTGGAGCTCGTTTTAGTTGTACAGGTCCATAGTTAACTAGCAGTATGATAAACTCAAGACATTTGTTTCATCTCTAAAATGGGGATAACATTTAGTTCACAGGATGAACTATATGGAAGTCAAATTTATATGAAAACACTGTAATTACAGAAGAATTCTATATAGTTTTTAGGCATAGCAATTTGAATGGCCACTAAGGAACTTCCTTAATTTCTATTCCATTGGTTCTACCTTGACCTCACCATTATCAAGCACCTCAGGACCCAAAGAAGTGTAGTCCCCTCTACTGCTCTCCACCCCCATCTGACAGTTCTCTCTTTTTCAGTTTAACCTGCTGCTTGGATGGAGCATCTCTGACTACCGAACTTTTCTCAGTTCAGCAGTGACTCTTGTTGGTCTCCTGATGGGAATCTCTCATCACAAGGAGGTAAAAACCCTATTCCTGGTTTCCCTGCAGAATTCTATTTGGTTTAATGTATCAAACAAGGGGAGAATTGCTTACAAAAGCAGCCCCTACTGTACCACTGCATACTGGAAAAGGGAGAAACTTAGTTCCTTTGCCATTATTTTATGGTATTACCTATAGATACTGTATAGCTTTTGAGTGGCTGTTACCTTCAGAAATCCTTCCTTTCCTAAGGACATAGTCCCACCTTTCTCACTTCTTCTATCCTTAATCTTACTGCCAAAGACACTAGGCCTGAACTTGTGTTTTCATACCTGGCCAGATAAACATGATTGCTGCTGCTTTCTCAACGGCCCTTTGAAGGGTACAATTGGAAGTGACTTTAAAGAAAAATTAGGGAGGTACAATTCCAGAAAGAACTGCAGTTACTTCTGTTTATAAATACTAATTTCAGAGAGGCTGTTATTTTCTCCCAGGAACTACCTACACAAATCCCCTTCTACTCAACATAAAAAATAAAGTAGGAAACCCAGGTGAGGTTTTGGGTCCCAAACACTAGCATATATAGATTTGATAAGAAAAAAACTGCAATTCAAATTAGTGAAACTGGCAAGATTTTCATCAAAGCTCATCATTCTGATACTCTAGAAATCAAAGGTTACTAATTAAAATGGGTAAATTAACATAGTTTCTAACGTGGAAAGTTACCACCACCTTCCTAAAATCTAAGAAAGATTAACATAACTGCTATTTTGGGTGGACTCTTTTGTTGTGGTTCCAGCCCCAATCACTAGGGAATGAAGTCCTCACCCCTGGAACACTTTATATACTAAAGCTCTTAAAGAAGTAACAATCATAATAAACTTTTACCGACACCTACTTTTTGACTTAAAAGGGAAAATGGAGTATACTTACTGGGAATAGTCTTGCATCACAAACTCAGCGTTTGCCCAAACTGTTTGGTTGACCTGGAGTTATGATTAAGCTCTTTTAAAATAAGTAGATATAAGCTGGCAGCCATTATAATATCTCTGTCACAGAGATTTCCATCACAATAGTATTTATTGCAAGTATTCATCCTCTAAGTTGGGTGTTTTTTTTAAAACAGTGCCCAGTGGCAATAATGAATGAGCCAATACCAACAGAAAATAATCATTTTTAAAAGGAACACCTAAATTACAGAATTTAGAAACCAAATTTTACTGGAAACCATTCTAGTAAGCCCTACATTTGAGAAAGATCTCTTTGTGCTGAAAAGGCAAGAATGGCAAAACTCAGTAAGTATACTTTTAAAGACAATGATTAAAAAAAAAATCTAAAAAAAGCATTGAAAGCCAGTTTTCTATGGCTAACCTTTTAAACTGCATTGGAATGCTCCTATGTTCAGAGTAGAAAGAGCTTGGAACGGCAGAGACAGTTTTCATTATCACTGCTGGTATCTATGTATTCTTTCAACACACTTTTGCTATTCCTTGAAGCTTCCATGTTTAGAAATACTTTCCGGAATTGCCAACAACTCACAAGGGCTTTGAGTCACTTATAATTCCATTACAACTCACCTGTTTTCTTCTTGTGAAAGCCCTGAAGGCACAATTATTTACACTCTTAGAGTCAGTCACTCTTGCTTTTCTGTCCACTCAAAAGTATTTTCCTTTTTAATATTTTTGCTTTTCTAGTTTCCACCAGACATAAGTGTTTCCTCATGTGAATATATCCCAAATGTTAGCATATATCTTACATTTTTAAAGTAGATATTAAACGCTCAGTGTTTAAACTCAAAGTGTCCTATTGTCTTTCCAGGTTATTGCTTTAAACCCAGTTCTGGGCTCCTTTCTTATCCTCCTAACCAGTGCCGTTTTGATGGTACTTGTGATCATTAACCTTTTTGTTTCTGCCATTTTAATGGCCTTTGGTAAAGAAAAAAAGTCCTTTAAGCTAAGTAACTCTGACTCAGTAATTGAAATATAAACCGTATCATGATTTTATCACTGGAAAAGCTCAATTTTAGCTGCTCTTAAGATTACAGACTGACATAACGCACAGTATTAGCATACTCCCTTTATTAGTCTCCACAGCTCTGCCAACGATTTTCCTAGGAAACCCAATTTACCAAAAGTACATTATGTTCTACATCCACTGTCCTATAAATAGCTGGCCCACCACTGTTAAGTAGCAGAAACACTCCAAGGCCTGACAGTAAACCATTAAAGGAAACAGTATCTTTACACTTTGTATGTACTTCTTAAAAAATATATCTTTGGTACTTTTTTCCTCCACCATTAGCAGCAATTTCAATTTCCTTGCTTTTCTTTTTGTCTTCCAACAGACTCAGAAAGAAGCTGCACTGATGGATATGCTGCTACTGAAGCTCTCAAGTTTGTTAGGAAAACAGTGGCACCAGAACACATGTAAGTAAGCAAACAGCTATAACAGCAATGGCCACTGACAAATGAAGTTTCAAAAGATTAATCCTGTTACCTCCTCGCTTGGCTTATTCTTAGTATATTAATACTGATCATTGCATGCTGTACTTTAGAAAATTATAGATGTTTATAATATACTTAGTTAATTTTGTTAGTCCGTGAAGAATCAGTCCCCTTGGCTGCAAATTCTTATGTTTATGGAACTTGACACTATCAGAGGGTTAACACTGCAAGAGTGGTGCAGGATAAACCAGTTCTGCTGCCAAACAAACACCAAGTAACATCATTCATGTTCCAGGATGACTGGGAAATATGAGTCAGAAGTAAGCTCACTGCAACTTTAATTAAAGATACAAGCATGAGATCTGGCTAAGGGGTAGCCCTGTCACAGAGAAGTAACCAAGCCAACTCACAGGTAACAATCTGGGCTTAAATACTGAGATCGAAATGGGCCCCTAACTCCCCAGGCATCCATCCACATTACCCAGGGAGCCAATAAGGTCTGGCTTGTGCCCAGTATGGGTCACTTGCTTAAATACTCTCCACTAAAATCTTGCCCCTCGTCATTTGACCAAAACAATGGAGAAAGCGGGGCACAAAATTTTTAACTTTATTAGCAGCTACTGAGCCATGACATACAAATCAATCAAAAACATTAAAGAAAAGTTGCTTGAAACAAGTGTGTACAGATACACCACACAGAAGCCAAAGTCTTATTTTCTGATCCCAAAGCCATCCTTGTGGGGAAGGCTGGCCTTAGCTAGGGGGCAAAACAGTAAGAGTCTCCTCTGTCAAGGGAAGGAGCAAAACACCTACAGCCACATGGGCACCAAAAATTTATCTGAGATCAGCTTTTAAAGGTTCTCTTGATCATAACGTTTTCAAATGAAAACAGGAACCCCTCTTCACCTGTAGGCTTTCCAGCTCACTACTCAAGAGACTTGAATATTTCTATTAAGGCTACTGGAAGCCCACCTTAGCCTTGAATGGTGACTTCTGCCCAGTATGTGGCCAGCAATGCAATCCAACAGAACATGCCATGGGGAAAAACAGGAATTTATATACAGTGCTGCCCTCTATTAAAAGGGAAACACAGCACTCAAAATAAAGCAAAAGGCCACAGAGGGCTCCCTGAGAATCCAGTAGAACTAAGAGAGGCCTTCAACTTTCCAAAGTTTGCAACTGGATCCAGGTGGAACAGTGCCCTGCAGCAAAGAGTAGTGTATATGTCAACGAGAAGACCCAGCTTCTAAGAATTGTTACAATGGCTTCCTGAGCCATTTTCTCTCTCCTATTCATATTAGAGCAAGAAAATAGACAACTTGGCCTTGAATCTCACTCACCACCAGTCCCTCTGTATGGAGGGGTTTGTTTCTAAGTCTAGAACCTCAGCACAGAGCTGAGACACTTCATGAAGTACTCTCCTCCACCATCCGGCCATCTTTGACAGCTCTCCCCGTCTCACTCCCCTGTGGAGGGATGGTGGGACAGGAAGGAGAGAAATGGGGTCACACTGACAGGAAACGGACAAGCAAGGCTGCCAGGAGCCACAGCTGCTCCAACCTCACCATCTCCAGCTGTTAGTCTCTCAGGAGCAATGGAGAACCGGAAAGCAGCAGAGTGTGGAAGAGAGCAGGAAGAGAGCCCAGAGGAAGAGTGTACTCAGTGATGGTTAACAGATGAAGCAGAATTTCATGGAGATTCTTTGTTACAAGGAGAAACTGCTCAGTCTCAATTCCCAGAACTTGGACCTTGCCTGGTTTAGGAAGCCTATGTTTTCTTTTTCAGCTCTTCAAATCTCCGGGAAAGATCA
The DNA here is from genome assembly GCF_964165515.1 of Mesoplodon bidens. NCBI lineage: Eukaryota > Metazoa > Chordata > Mammalia > Artiodactyla > Ziphiidae > Mesoplodon > Mesoplodon bidens. Next base: position 15,506,307 of record NC_138175.1, on the reverse strand, counting down.
TCAAAGTCAATGTCTTCAGAGGCTGAGGTGTTGGCACCAGCAGATGCAGTTGGTAGTGTGTCTGGCACAGATGGCAATTCTGGCAGTACAAAGTTGTCATAGGTATCCATGGGTCTGGAAGAGGGCTTTGCAGAAGCTTCTGGCTTGGGTCCAGGACCTAATTAAATTAGAGTAAGGAGCACAGTGTTAAAAATGCCAGTGGCTCAGATCCTCAAACCCCACAATCCCCCCTGGCAGAAACAATAATCAAAATACTGGAGAAAACATTGTTTTCTAAAAAATAATTCTAAAGGTCAATAAAATTTTCAGGACAATTAACAGCTACGTTTTCTAATTATGGTTGAATATATGTTTTACTTCCCTACAGTGAGAAAAAAGTTTAAAGGAAAGTCAAAGTGTGGTGCATGGGGCTTAGGTACACAGCATTCATTTAAATGGACTGTATGGTCTACTCCCATAAGAAAGTCCAAGAAATGGTACTAGAATTCTATTGGGATGAGCTACTCTTTAAGGCTTATGGGAAAAAAATTTTACATGGAATGGGAAAAAAATTTTACATGGAATGTTAACATCCATACCGTTTGATGTAATAGAATGTGATCTGTATTTCTAGTCTTCCATTTTGTATCTTACAAGTTAAAATCATCGCCCTCTCTACCTACTGTATGTTTCCATTTGTATCTAAGTTCTAGAACAGGCAACGTAAACCATAGTTTTAGGAAATAAGAACAGTGCTTGCCTCTGGGATGGAACTGACTAGAAAGGAACACAAGTAACTTTCTGGGGTGATAGAAATGTTTTGTATCTTTACTGAGGTGGTGGTTACATAATGTATGTGTGTGGAGATACACATCAAAACTCATCACAATATACACTTCTGTGTATTTTTTGTATGTAAATTATACCTCAATGAAACTGTCCCAATTTTTAAAAATATTCCCCTCTGGGTTTCTGGAGTGCTGGTAGTGTTTTAATTTTTCAGTGAATGGCTACATGAGCATGCTTGCTTTGTGAAACGTCACTGAGCTATACACTTATGATTATGTCTGTTTCCCCCTCTTTAATGCCCAAATTTAAAAAAAAAATTTGGTATTTCCAGGCACAGTGGAAATGGAAGCAGCAGGAACATACCGAACTTGAGGATGACTGAAAACTACAAGGTGAAAAAGAATAATGATACCACCAACAGAAACAGGGAACTTGGGAGATTCTTTGGAGCCACGAAAGATCTTTTCTTTTTGGAAGTGGGAAATCTGAGTTCTGTTTCCACCATACTGCATTTGGGGAGAGAACGGGGCATGTGGGTAGAATGCCACAAGCATAAAACCAATCTGAGGGAGGAACAGCGATGAGAAAACAGCAAAGGCTTCAGTACTGAGAAACTCTCAAGAGGGTTTCTGACTCACCAATGATCTGCGCAGAAGAGACATTCTTATCAGCATTAATGTCATCAACCTGAAACACAAAGATCATGACCAGAGGAGAAAGCAATGGCATCACTGGTGAAAGTAATGGTATAAGCCCATGTGTGTTGCAAAAGCTAAGCTGCTCAGCAAAAGCAACAGAAACTGCTCCAAAGAAACTGCCGCTCCACCCCCTATACTCCCCTATACTCCTTTCCTGATCTTCTTCCAACCAGATAGATACCATGTTGAACTCATAACTGCCAAGCAGAGAAAAAGAAAATTCTTACCACACCATAACATCTCTCTTTAATCTGTTACCGTCACCTTCCAGGCAGAGAGAAAGCATTCTAAACCACCGCATTCATCTCTAAGAACCAAGTCCTCAAATACTAACAAAGATCTTCTACCCCATTCCTAGAAACAGCTGTGGGCAATGCTTCAATGCGTGCAAAACCAAAACATAAAAATTCAGGCCCAATAAAAAAAACCAAAGGAAAGAACACTAAGCAAGCTCAGGAACAGGGCAATCTCCCTAGATGAGGAAACAAGGCTGGCAGAAGAGTCATCTAATTCTGAACCAAAACTGTTACAACCACCTACAGTTCAAGGCATCATTACCATATTAACAATAATAGCAAGCTTTAACTATAAGACTAAAATATAAAATTAATGCTATAGGCTGAAATTTACTAGACACTTACCTGTTTAAGACAAAAATCTGGTTCTTATTCCTTTACAGTGTTGAGAATTTATAAAACTGGTATTTTAATTATTCTAGCACCAAGACTGTACCAACTCAATATGATTCTCTGCCTAGTCTAAAAAAAAGTCTGATCAAGTGCCCTACCAGAACTTTCCAGGATCTGCAGCTCCTTCCTGATTCCTGGCTTAACTGCAGACAAAGCATTGCCACCAACAATGCTGCCACCACCACCACCACCACTCCCCGTTTCCAGGGTAATGTTAAAGCAACACAAGAATCCAAAGCATAGAGCAATGCCGGTACTAGGAGTTGATCAAAACTTTGCCTTCCCTGTGGCCATTATTTTGCTCTCTCTTCATGGGATTCACTCCTGCTGCTTATAAAAGAGGCTCAGGCACTTACAGATTCATACGATGGGGGAGTTGCTGGTATCTGAGGTGGATGAATATTGGGAAAGGCCTGATAAGTTCCCATTGGTAATCCATTGAAATCCGACTGCAAGAGGAGAAAGGCAACATCAGAGACATTGCCCCTGATCTGCAATTTCTGAAGTGTGTAAATAGGAAGGGAGAAATAAATAGATGTGTGTGTATACAACTATTTTCTCAATGTGAATATATTCACATTGAACACATATATATATTCAAGATATATATTTAATACATGAGTTCAAGAGCCCCAAAAGAAAAAAAGGTACCTAAAAGGACCACATGTGATCAGGAAGAATCCAGATTTTTAAAGATCTGTACCCAAAGGCTATTCTTCAAATTACTAAATTGCCTCAATGTCTACAAGGGAAGCTTCTTACCAGACTTTCTTTTTTGGGGGAGAGGAGATGACCGCACTGCACAACACGTGGGATCTCAGTCCCCTGACCAGGGATCGAACTCACGCCCCATGCAGTGGAAGCATGGAGTCTTAACCACTGGACTGCCAGGGAAGTCCCCAGACTTTCTTACTAGCAATGACTTTCATCTTCTTATCTACAAAGGAGGCAGACCTGGTAATAAGTATTGGTTATTCATTTTTGGAAAAAGCTACTAGTATACCTACAAGTCCCAAAGGTTCAAGAAACCTACATGAAAAGGAGTTTTTCTAGTACCATCTCTCTAGATTTTCCCACTTTATTACCTACAGGTGAACCAAAAGACTTTCTCCAAATCCCAATGCTATTTTTTCCACAATATGATCAATAAACTAATACCAAATATTCTTACTGCTAAATCCTCTTGATAACCTACAATTCCTGAGTATTCACAGAGCCAACTTGTCATCTTCTGGGACATTTTCTAGAGTTTATATCCATATTTATTTGTATCTGTACTTACTGGTCCCTTTGGAAGAGGGTATGAGAAAGGAGTGTTTGGAGATGGCATGGGCATGGGCATTGGCATTGGCACTGTTCCATCAGGTCCACCAGCTGGTGCTGTGAATCCGCCCCCACCTCCTCTTCCAGGGCCCCCTTTCTTCACATCATCTGTGAATCCAACATCAATAAGATCTGTATCTACTCCAGGAGGGGCTTCTGCCTAAGAAAAAGAGAGAAACCCGTATCATTAGGCCAGCTAGGTTCCCCAGGAAGCTGACTCTGAGATGGAGATTAGCGTGATGGAAGTTTACTGGAGAGGTCTCTTGGGATAGACACTTGTGGGGACATGAAGGAAGCAGGGCTGGGCAAAGGAAGAAGGTGGGCTGCCATGCATTCACAACAAAGGGGTCAGCTAATTCCCCCAGGGAGTTCTGGAGCTAGGCTGGGCCTACAGCAGGTGCTCCCAACTGGGGACAAAGGGGCAGAGTCTTTAATCCCCTGCAATGACCAGTTACCAAATACAAGCTGCCCCCAGGAAAGACCCTGGGTAAGGAAGCTGTCTTCTGAGGGCCATTGCTGGAGGGACACTCAGCTGTGTGAGCCACCAGTCATCAATACTCTCAAGAGCTGGGAGAGGGGCTTCCCTGCTGGCACGGTGGTTAAGAATCTGCCTGCCAGCGCAGGGGACACGGGTTCAAGCCCTGGTCCAGGAAGATCCCACATGCCGCAGAGCAACTAAGCCCGCGCGCCACAACTAAAGCCCGTGCACCTACAGCCCATGCTCTGCAACAAGAAAAGCCACTGCAATGAGAAGCCCACATACCGCAACGAAGACCCAATGCAGCCAAAAGTAAATTTTTTTTTTTTTTTTTTTAAAAAGAGCTGGCGGAATAAATGCTTCTGTCCTGAAATGTGTACTTTGGGCAGGGAGAGGGATGTCTGAGCAGCACACCAAAACATATACTATACCCGGTCAACATTAACTGCTGATTTACTGTTTGCATACCTGCCCTTCTTTCACTGTAAGCCTCTTTTAGGACAGGGACCTGGTTTATATATTTTCTGTATTCTCAGCTTTCTGGGGCACATGGCAGGCACACAACAGATGTTTTCAGGATCTGTTCTGGGTCTTGGGGCTTTTCTTCCTACCCATAGGGGCCTCTCAATTCCTTGAACTTCACTGAAAAGTAGCAATAATGCCACTTTATATTTGTACTGAAGTTTGTACCTTTTCAAAGTGTTTTCAGTCATTCATCTCATCTGATCCCTAAATACTCTGAAAGATGCAGGCATATTTATTGTTACCCCAGAGGCATTAACTGGACAAAGGTTTAAACTCCCACATGCAAACTTGAGTGCAAAGAAAATGGTTATTTTTCAAAGACAGTGATATCGAGACTCATTTTCCTTTGTATTCTGAAAGACTCTAAACGTACCATGACCACAGAGTCAGGCTCATAGGGCACACTGTAGTTCTTGGCAATTTCAATCAGGTATCTCTCCACCAGGATTTTGGGTGGGGCCTCCACACTCAGTTTGTGCATTAGCTGTAAGTAAAAGATCAGGGTTAAGACGCATCTGCATCAACCAGCCTCAGCCTAACCTGTATCAATTTTAAACTTTGTTCCTCACATTTCAAATTGAGAGGAAAAAAAGAAGCTCCATCCAGTTAAATTATTTTTTTCAATCACAAAGCACAAGACCCGTGTATCCCTCACATTCTCTGGTTACATATGCCTCAAAGACTGATACTGCTGCCTTCCACATTTGAAATCATCTACCCTTCTCCCCACCTCACTTCTACCTCCATAGATCACAAGTGGCACAAAGGATAAGGTACAAAACCAGGAATGACACAGATGATGGAAGGCTTCACAGTCAGAGGTTTAGGACAGGGGTAAGGAGCTGACTGCCCTGCCAGACAGCATTCTTCTCTCTCTTACTATGAAATGTGCAATCCCAGATTAACCCTACATTACAGTGCTACCCACTGGACTCACTGCAGGCAATAAAAATAACCTGCCCCCACCCCACCCACTGCTTCATGTTTAACAATTATGTTCATTACCCGGTCATTCACAGTTCCAATCTGGTTGGTCCTACATAACTTGCCATATTCCTTGCTATACTTGGCACAGAGTTGATCAGCAACCTACAAAGAAAAAGAACAGTAAATAAAAATGGAAACCACTCCTACAGAGGGCTTCAAGCTTCCTCCTATTAACAGTGAACAGGATTTCCAAAAGACTAGGTCTGTAAAGCCTTAAGGGGCACATATTAATTCATTTAGTTATTTGTTTATCCAGCCATCCACTGAGCTGCAACTATATGCCACACTCTACTATAAGCATTATGTTACACACTACAAATGATGAAGAAAAACAGACATTGTTCCTACTCTTATAAAATCTTACAGTCTCTGGGTAAAAACAATCATTACTCAAATAATCACAAAGATAAAGGTACAAATGCAGCTGTGATAAGGGGAAAGGAAAAGTACACTAAACTATCTGCTTACAACAGTAGAATCAGACCTGATCAGAAAAGTCAGATCAAGTGATGCTTCACTGAGATGTAAAGGATGATCAGGAGTTAACTAAACATGGAGGGAAGGAAGAACATTCCAGGAAAAGAAAACAGCATGTGCAAAAGGCCTCTGCTGGAAAAACAGGGCCAATCCTCAAGCCAAAATAAAATCAGTGAGCCTCTTGTCCAAGGCCCAAAGGAAGAGTGTGGTAGGAAATGAAGAAAGGCAGACGGGGGCCAGACAGTGCAGGGCCGTGTAGGCTTTATTAGTTTTGTTTCTATCACAAGAACAACAGGAAACTACTAAAGGACTTTAAAGCAAGGGGTAGTGACAGGATCAGATCAGTGTTTTGAACAGAACCCTTAGTTGTTCTGATGGAATGGTGAACAGACTAAAGGAAGCCAAAGTAGATGTAGAAAAAATTTTCAAGAAGTTACTACAATAGTACAGGCAGGAGATGACAGTGGGTCCAATAGCCTGGAAGTGCAGTGAGGGGGCACTCAGTGTTAGGTAGACTTTCAGTGGTAGTGGGTACTTATAAGTTTGTTATTTGTCTTTTAACAATGGTTTCTGTTCTGCTTTATACTATGCAGAAATCTTTAATTTTTACTTATCACTCTTTGTTTATGGCTTTTAGGTTTTGTGGCATGTTTATGCCTTTTCCACTATGAGATTATTTTTTTTAATGCCTAACTTTGTTTCTTTAAGGTTTCATTTTTTTTTAATGTAAATCTTTGTTTCGTCTGGAATCTTGATATAAAGGAGGAGTATAAGAGAGGCTATAAACCAGATTTACATTAAAAGTAGAAGCAATTGCCTCTACTCTCCCATTCCCCTACCCACAAAACTGTATAACCACCCTCCCTACCTTATCAGAATACAGGAGGCTTACTCTCTGGGGACGTTAAACTAAAGGAACTCTGGGCTCCATGCACAGCAGAGAGCAGAGATACTGGCAACAAGAGAATTACGTGTAAATCTTCTCTAAGAGAGGAATGATACCTTTGGCTTCCTTCTCCCTGTGCTCTCAAAAATGCAGCCAGCTTATACCTTCCAGGTAGAAGACAGAACTCCTCTCTGAGGAAAATGACCAATCCAAGGAAAGAAAACTAGTTCCTGACAGTCTGGAGTTCCCTCAAGAAAGGGCTTAGTCAGATCTTTTAACAATGAGTTGGTGCTGGAGGTACCATGCTCCTTGATTTCAAGCTATACTAAAACAGCTGCAGTCATCAAAACAGTATGGTACTGGCATAAAAACAGACAAATCAATGAAACAGAATAGAGAGCCCAAAAATGAACCCATAGTTATATGGCAGTTATTCTACAACAAAGGAAGCAAGAATATACAATGGGGAAAAGATAGCCTCTTCAATAAATGGTGTTGGGAAAATTGGACTACTCTCTCAACACATACACAAAAATAAATTCAAAATGGATTAAAGGCTTAAATGTAAGATCTGAAACCATAAAACTTCTAGGAAAAAATATAGGCAGTACACTCTTTGACACTGGTCTTAGTAATACTCTTTTGGGTATGTCTCAGGCACGGGAAACAAAAGCAACAATAAACAAATGGGACTACATCCAACTAAAAAGCTTTTGTATGGTGAAGGAAACTATCAACAAAATGAAAAGGCCACCTACTGAATGGGAGAAGATATTTGCAAACAATATATCTGATAAGGGGTCAATATCCAAAATATACAAAAAACTCATACAACTCAACACCAAAAAACAATCCAATTAGAAAACGGGCAGAAGATCTGGACATTTTACCAAAGATGACAAACACATGGCCAACAGGCACATGAAAAGATGCTCAATATCACTAATTCAGGAACTGCAAATCAAAACCAGGATGAGATATCCCCTCACCCCTGTCAGAATGACTATCATAAAAAAAAAAGACCACAAATAACAAGTGTTGGTGATGATATGGAGAAAAAGAAACACTAGTGTACTGTTAGTGGGAATGTAAATTGGTGTAGCCACTATGGAAAACAGTATGGAGATTCCTCAAAAGATTAAAAACAGAACTAACATCTGATCCAGCAATTCCACTCCTGGGTATTTATCCAAAGAAAACAAAAACACTAATTAGAAAAAACATACATATGCACGCCTATTCTCACTGAAGCACTGTTTACAACCACCAAGATATGGAAGCAACCCAAGTGCCCATCAGTAGATGAATGAAAATGCAGTACATATATACAATGGAATATTACCCATAAAAAAGAATGAAATCTTGCCATTTGCAACATGGATAGACCTAGAGGGCATTATGCTAAGTGAAATAAATCAGACAGAGGAAGAAAAATATCATATAATCTCACTTATATGTGGAATCTAGAAAATAAAACATATAAACAAACAGAATTACAGATACAGAGAACAATCAGGTGGTTGCAAGAGGTGGGTGGGAGGAGGAAATAGCTGAGGGAGATTAAGAGGTACAAAGTTCCCAGCTGCAAAATAAATGAGTCACAGGTATGAAATGTACAGTGTGGGGAATACAGTCAATAACTAAGTAATGTATTTGTATGGTGACATATCATAACTAGGCTTATCGTGATCATTTTGAAATGTATAGAAAAAAATCACTATGTTGTGTAACAGGAACAACATAATGTTGTAGGTCAATTACACTTCAAAAACAAACAAACATGCAACAAACTCATAGAAAAAGAGATCAGATTTGTGGTTACCAGAGGCAGGGAGTGGGAGGGAAGGGGGAATGGATGAAGGCACTCAAAAGGTACTACAAATTTCCAGTTGTAAGTAAGTACTAGAGATGTAATGCACAACATGATAAATATAATTAACACTGCTGTATGTTATATATGAAAACTGCTGAGAGTAAATCGTAAGAGTTCTCATTACAAAAATAAATTTTTCTATTTCTTTAATTTATATCTATATGAGGTGATGGGTGTTCACTAAAATTACTGTGATAATCATTTCATGATGTATGTAAGTCAAGTCATTATGCTGTACATCTTATACAGTGCTGTATGTCAATTACATCTCAATGAAACTGGAAGGAAAAAAGAGAAAAAAAACAAACAATGAATTGGCATCTGGCAATAAGCCCACCCAAGCAAGCACACAAGAGGTTCCAATCCACTTTTTAGTACCTCACTCTTAAACATGAACAGCCAAGGGCCATGAAACCTTTCAGAAAAGCCTCTATTATAAAAATAGTTTAAATCTAAGAAATAGATAGAAGGAAACAATACAGAAACAAGGAAAGTTAAAAAGGTACTATAATATTCTCAGAAAGTTAGAAGACACTGTAGCCATGAAACAAAAATAATAGACTATTAAAAAAAACACATATTCAGAGACTTAAAAAGAGCTCTTAAAAAGTAAAAACAGGGCTTCCCTGGTGGCGCAGTGGTTGAGAGTCCGCCTGCCGATGCAGCAGACATGGGTTTGTGCCCCAGTCCGGGAGGACCCCACATGCCGCAGAGCGGCTGGGCCCGTAAGCCATGGCCGCTGAGCCTGCGTGTCCGGAGCCTGTGCTCCTCAACGGGAGAGGCCACAACAGTGAGAGGCCCGCGTACCACAAAAAAATAAAAAAATAAAAAATAAAATAAAAACACACAGAAGACAAGGAAATCTCGTAAGATAGGCTGGGAGATAAGACTGAGACAATCTCCTAGTGAATAACTAGCAAAGATGTAGAAAATAGGAGAGAAAACAACTTGACTGAATTTGTACCTGAGCAGTCAGTACCATATCCACGTTGTGGCAGGCAATTTCTCAGCGAATTTTTCTGTCTCTTCTACCAGACTCTAAGCTACAAGACTAGGGCTGGTGCCATACTTTGCTCACCACTGTGCTCTCAGTACCCACCCAACTCACAACATCTGCTCAATAAATATTTGTGGAATGAATCAATGAAGCAAAACATCCATTCCCTTTCATTAATGTTATTTTAACTTTACTGGTTTACAGTTGTATAAAAACTCTTCTATTTTTACATACTTAAATAACGTTACAATAAAAATAATTTAAGGGCCTCCCTGGTGGCGCAGTGGTTGAGAGTCCGCCTGCCGATGCAGGGGATACGGGTTCGTGCCCCGGTCTGGGAGGATCCCATATGCCGCGGAGCGGCTGGGCCCGTGAGCCATGGCCGCTGGGCCTGCGCATCCGGAGCCTGTGCTCCGCAACGGGAGAGGCCACAACAGTGAGAGGCCCGCATACCGCAAAAAGAAAAAAAATAATAATAATAATAATAATAATTTAAGACAAAACTGGGGGGTATTTGTAACTTTGCCCCTTAGAAAAATTACTCAAGTTTGGAAAACACTGTTCTGTTCCATGATATAAGGCCTGAAAAGGAGGAAGAAACAAGTTTACAAAGCCTTTTTCAAAGGCAGCATGAGAAGGGCACAAAAATACGTGGTCAAAAAAGCAGAAGTGACTTATGTTAACCAACCTTTCTAACAGGAAAAACTTCACGCATCACTGAAACTGGTTGTACTCACAATTTTCAACTCAGCCACTTCTGACTGGAGTCGAGGAGCAGCCCAAATCAGTGTAGACACAGATTCAGCCAGACCAGAATCTAACTCCCTAATTAAGGGAGAAATTAATAAATAAATTTTAACATTCTTTCAAACAAACAAAACCCCCTCATCTGTATCCCATACTTGACAGCCTCTAAGGCAATTTCACAAATCTCACTGGATTCTCACAATAACTCTAGGCTTCAAGCCATCTCTGTCATCCTATTTTGGAGGGGGAAACACAAACTAAGTAACAAGCCCAAGATCACAAAGTCAGGAAATGGCTGAGCCAAGACTCAAACTTAGGCCTCTTGATTTCAGATTCCAAATTTTCTTTTCAACAGTTGTCTACATTGAGATCAGGCCTTCAAGTGAAGAGCAGGAAGAATGCTGTTGGGTATGTGAAGTGGTAGTCCCTTAGTGCTATCGCCCTACGTGTAGGAAGAGACCAGTATTACTACTCCTTTCTCAAATTCCAGAGGTGATCTGACTTAGGTCTTCAAATTAAAATACCTTTCTTCATTACAGTTATACAAGATGAAAAAGTTCTAGAGGTATGCTGAACAACACTGTGTCTACAGTTAAACAATACTGTATTGAGTGTTTTTAAATGTTTAAGGCAGGTCTCATGTTAAGTGTTCTTATCAAAAAAAAGGGTGATACAAGGAAATTTCTGGAGGTGATGACTGTTTTCTAACTTGATTGTGATGATGGTGTAGAGGTGTATGCCTATGTCCAAACTCGTCAAATTGTACACATTAAATATGTGAAGTTTTTCCCTAAATAACTATACCTCAATGAAGCTTAAAAAAAAAAAAGACAAACCAGCTTACTTCATTGACTGGATGAGGCCAAACCGAGCCAGCAGCAGGTCACAGTACAGCTCCAGGATCTCCATGGCCTCCACAAGGTAGTCTTCTCGAATAATGTGCTCCACTCGGATTCGAGCTCGTTCATCTTTCCCAGCAGCCAGATAGTCAGCAATCTCTTTCCTTGCTTTCTGGGCCAGCTCCGCTAAAGCACAAATCCCACTCCAGTCACAAAGTAGTAGTATACTGGGCCCTGGCCTGCAGGCAGACATCCACCCCAAAACAGAAAAGTGGGTGTTTCTACTATATCCTAGCTCACCGTCCCTTAGCAAATTTAGTCTCATCTCATCTAGTCTAGAATTTGCTACCTCGTCTAGATGAGAATATTGTTTGTGTAGCCAGAAATATCCACCTATGGAGTCACGTTACCTATTCCATAGCAAGAGTATGTTCCTTTCCCTGCAACAAAGTGATTCAGTCTAACTAGTCACAAAGGACAGCAGAAATGTATCCAAAACCTAAAGGATATGGGATCCTTAAGACTTCATAGTGCTAGCCTGGAAGAGCCAATATTGAGGTGCTAGGACTCAGTGGTATATTTTGGGAAAGAAAATATAATACAATCATGCATAACTCACTTTTTTTTTTCTCCAATAGTTTAAGACGGTTTATGACTAATCTCAAATTGACTCGTAAACGCTCAGCTTTAAATCCAGAGCCCAGCATGCTGTGCTGTTTCTCCTGGAAAAAGATAAGAAGCACAGTGACTACTTTCAAGTTAAAATTAGTTCAGGAACTAAGACCAGTTAGAGGGTGGATTATTTGACATTATAAACCAGAGTAGTTTTCTAATACAGGTAAATAAATAACATGATCTGACTCACATTTTTTAAAGGTCATTTGGCTGTTGGGTGGAGAACTGATTGGGGGAGGATAATAATGGAAGCAAGAGAACCAAGAACAAGGCTATTACAACAGTCCAAACAAAAAATGAAAATAGCTTAGACTGGGATAGTTAACAGTGGTGATGGTAGAAGTGATTGGATTTGAGATCTGTTTTGAGCACAGAGATGAAAGAACCTGGTGATGGATAAAATGAATCTATCTCTGTACTGGTATAGGAGTGGGGTGATAAAAACAAAGAAACAGGAAGGCCTCCTATTTCTCCCCCCAAAAAGATAAGAGATAGTGATAAGAAAAGATTATCAAATTTAGAACTAAATTCAAAAATATTATCACCTTAATTCCTCAAATCCTCCTACTAAGTCTTAGCCTTTGGAAAAAGCTACTGCCCAAGATCACAGAAATATTATTAACATCTACCCACCTACAAAGAAATATACAAAGAGGTAAAAAAGTTTAAAAAAATGCTCTATAAAATTCGACAACAGGGATAAACAAGGTCCTACTGTACAGCACAAAGAACTAAATTCAATATACTATGATAAACCATAATAAAAAAATATTTAAAATAAAAGAATGTATACATATATACAACTGAATCACATTGCTCTACATAAGAAATGAACACAACACTGTAAACAACTATACTTCAGTAAAAAAAAAAAAAAAAGAAAAAGAAAAATAAAATTCGACAACAGAAGGCTATTATTTACTAAGACTTTTACTGAACAGCAGAGTTATAGTCAACAAAACCACTCCCTCCACCCATAAGACTTTAGGGTATAACACTGTGCATTGACCACTGTGCACTCTGTATCAAGACAGCACTATTTCTCTCTATTAATTATGGACCTGAACTTCAAAACATGTAATATCCAAACAAAAGGTAGGCCTAACAAAGTAACCGAAGGACAGACAAACCAAAAAACATACCCAATGTAAGGACAAACACTAGGAATAGTATGTCTGCCTGTGCATAAACCACTAATAGAAAACATCAGATGTATTTTCCTTTTGTGAAACTGCCTGCAGAATCCTTTATACTTCATTTAATAATTAACCCAAGTCCCAGTTTACAATGGTAAATATCTGGGATCCATGATAATACTAAATTATGTTCAATCCATTTAACAAATATTTGCTGATTATCTCTATGACAGACAATGGCTAGATGCCAGAGATAAAAAAATTTAGAAGGCACAGTCCTTGTGATCAAAAGAACTTAAATTCTATTGGAAAAAAAACAGCTAAGAATATCAAGCAACTACATTACTATTTGCTAAGAACCAGAATTCTAGAGTAGTACTCAACTGGAAGTGATTTTGTCTAGAGAGGACATTTGGGAGTGACTGGAGACATTTTGGTTTGTCATGATTTCAGGAGATGCTACTAGCATATATAGTAGGCACACAAGGATGCTGCCTACATCCTACAATGAACAGGACAACACCCCCGCCCCAAACAAAAAAAAATCCAGCCCAAAATGTCAATAGTGTCAAGATTAAAAAACCTATTCTAGAGAAAAGACATGCAACCTGCTCAGGGATGTTACAGAATTCTTTCTAGGAGAAGGAAAAGCCTAAGCCAAGTCCAGAAGGCCAAGCAAGATATTCGTAAGGTAAAAAGAGGGTGTGACTATCCTGGGCAGAGGGAGTGATGTGTGTAAAATCCAGGTACCAGAGAGAACAAGTAGTTTTGTGAGAAACACAAGTTCAGTACAGCTGAAGCATGGCATTAATTACAGCTTACGCCACATGTCTCATAATCCTAAATTTAAAACTTCAATTCAAAAATTATTTAGATGACGTCAGGTGCTATAGTAGGTGCTGACTAGATCCATACAGTATTCCTGTTCTGAAGGCATTCATAACCAGAGATAGATGGGAATTAAAAAAACAGCCAGGAAAACAGTAACTAGTACTAACATTTACTCTACCAGGCACTGGCCCAAGATCAGCCAGCAACCAAGTGGTAGAGCTAAGGATAAAACCTAAGTGCGGGGGGAAGCTTCGGAGCCTCGGAGGAGAGCACAGCAACAGGGGTGCGGAGGGCAAAGTGGAGAGATTCCCACACAGAGGATCGGAGCCAACCAGCCCGAGAAGCTTGTCTGCTCACCCACCGGGACGGGCGGGGCTGGGAGCTGAGGCTCTGGCGGCTTCGGTCAGAGTACAGGGAGAGGACTGGGGTTGGCTGCGTGAACACAGCCTGAAGGGGTTAGTGCACCACGCCTAGCCGGGAGGGAGTCCAGGGAAGAGTCTGGAGCTGCCGAAGAGGCAAGAGACTTTTTCTTCCCTTTGTTTCCTGGTGCACGAAGAGAGGGGATTAAGAGCGCTGCTTAAAAGAGCTCCAGAGACGGGCGCGAGCCTCAGCTAACAGTGCGGACCCCAGAGACGGGCATGAGATGCTAAGGCTGCTGCTGCCGCCACCAAGAAGCCTGTGTGCGAGCACAGGTCACTGTCCACACCTCCCCTCACGGGAGCCTGTGCAGCCCGCCACTGCCAGGGTCCCGGGATCCAGGGACAACTTCCCCGGGAGAACGCACAGGCACGCCTCAGGCTGGTGCAACGTCACAATGACCTCTGCCGCTGCAGGCTCACTCCGCATCGTGCCCCTCCCTCTCCCCGCCTGAGTGAGCCAGAGCCCCCGAATCAGCGGCTCCTTTAACCCCATCCTGTCTGAGCGAAGAACAGACGCCCTCCAGCGGCCTACACGCAGGGGTGGGGCCAAATCCAAAGCTGAGCCCCGGGAGCTGTGAGAACAAAGAAGAGAAAGGGAAATCTCTCCCAGCAGCCTCAGGAGCAGCGGATTAAATCTCCACAATCAACTTGATGTACCCTGCATCTGTGGAATACCTGAATAGACAACGAATCATCCCAAATTGAGGAGGTGGGCTTTGAGAGCAAGATTATTTTTTCCCCTTTTCCTCTTTTTGTGAGTGTGTATGTGTATGCTTCTGTGTGAGACTTTGTCTGTATAGCTTCGCTTTCACCGTTTGTCCTAGGGTTCTATCCGTCCGTTTTTTTGTGTGTGTTTTTTTACTTAAAAAAATTTTTTTTCTTAATAATTATTTTTTATTTTAATAACTTTATTTTATCTTACTTTATTTTATTTTATTTTATCCTCTTTCTTTCTACTTTTTCTCCCTTTTATTCTGAGCCATGTGGATGAAAGGCTCTTGATGCGGCAACCAGGAGTCAGTGCTGTGCCTCTGAGGTGGGAGAGCCAACTTCAGGACACTGGTCCACAAGAGACCTCCCAGCTCCACATAATATCAAACGGCAAAAATCTCCGAGAGATCTCCATCTCAACACCAACACCCAGCTTTACTCAATGACCAGCAAGCTACAGTGCTGGACAACCCTATGCCAAACAACTAGCAAGACAGGAACACAACCCCACCCATTAGCAGAGAGGCTGCCTAAAATCATACTAAGTCCACAGAGACCCCAAAACACACCACCAGACGTGGACCTGCCCACCAGAAAGACAAGATCCAGCCTCATCCACCAGAACACAGGCACTAGTCCCCTCCACCAGGAAGCCTACACAACCCACTGAACCAACTTTAGCCACTGGGGACAGACACCAAAAACAATGGGAATTACGAACCTGCAGCCTGCAAAACGGAGAACCCAAACACAGTAAGATAAGCAAAATGAGAAGACAGAAAAACACACAGCAGATGAAGGAGCAAGATAAAAACCCACCAGACCTAACAAATGAAGAGGTAATAGACAGTCTACCTCAAAAAGAATTCAGAATAATGATAGTAAAGATGATCCAAAATCTTGGAAATAGAAGAGAGAAAATGCAAGAAACATTTAAGAAGGACCTAGAAGAACTAAAGAGGAAACAAGCAACGATGAACAACACAATAAATGAAATTAAAAATACTCTAGAAGGGATCCATAGCAGAATAACTGAGGCAGAAGAACGGATAAGTGACCTATAAGATAAAATAGTGGAAATAACTACTGCAGAGCAGAATAAAGAAAACAGAATGAAAAGAACTGAGGACAGTCTCAGAGACCTCTGGGACCACATTAAATGCACCAACATTCGAATTATAGGGGTTCCAGAAGAAGAAGAGAAAAAGAAAGCGACTGAGAAAATATTTGAAGAGATTACAGTTGAAAACTTCCCTATTATGGGAAAGGAAATAGTTAATCAAGTCCAGGAAGCACAGAGAGTCCCATACAGGATAAATCCATGGAGAAACACGTCAAGACACATATTAATCAAAGTCAAAAATTGAATAAAAAGAAAACATATTAAAAGCAGCAAGGGAGGGCTTCCCTGGTGGCGCAGTGGTTGAGAGTCTGCCTGCCGATGCAAGGGACGCGGGTTCGTGCCCCGGTCCGGGAAGATCCCACAGGCCGCGGAGCGGCTGGGCCCGTGAGCCATGGCCGCTGAGCCTGCGCGTCCGGAGCCTGTTCTCCTCAACAGGAGAGGCCACAGCAGTGAGAGGCCCGCGTACCATAAAAAACAAGAATGTAAAAGCAGCAAGGGAAAAACAAATAACACACAAGGGAATCCCCATAAGGTTAACACCTGATCTTTCAGCCGAAACTCTGCGAGCCAGAAGGGACTGGAAGGACATATTCAAGCAAAAGCTGAGAGAGTTCAGCACCACCAAACCAGCTTTACAACAAATGCTAAAGGATCTTCTCTAGGCAGGAAACACAAGAGAAGGAAAAGACCTACAAAAACAAACCCAAAACAATTAAGAAAATGGGAATGGGAACATACATATTGATAATTACCTTAAATGTAAACGGATTAAATGCTCCCAACAAAAGACACAGACTGGCTGAATGGATACAGAAACAAGACCCATATATATGCTGTCTACAAGAGACCCACTTCAGACCTAGAGACACATAAGGACTGAAAGTGAGGGGATGGAAAAAGATATTCCATGCAAATGGAAACCAAAAGAAAGCTGGAGTAGCAATTCTCATATCAGACAAAATAGACTTTAAAATAGAGTACCAGAAGAGACAAAGAAGGACACTACATAGTGATCAAGGGATCAATCCAAGAAGAAGATATAACAATTGTAAATATTTATGCACCCAACATAGGAGCACCTCAATACATAAGGCAAATACTAACAGCCATAAAAGAGGAAATCAACAGTAACACATTCATAGTAGGGGACTTTAACACCCCACTTTCAGCAATGGACAGATTATCCAAAATGAAAATAAATAAGGAAACACAAGCTTTAAATGATACATTAAACAAGATGGACTTAATTGATATTTATAGGACATTCCATCCAAAAACAACAGAATACACATTTTTTTTCAAGTGCTCATGGAACATTCTCCAGGACAGATCATATCTTGGGTCACAAATCAAGCCTTGGTAAATTTAAGAAAACTGAAATTGTATCAAGTATCTTTTCTGACCACAACGCTATGAGACTAGATATCAATTACAGGAAAAGATCTGTAAAAAATACAAACACATGAAGGCTAAACAATACACTACTTAATAACGAAGTGATCACTGAAGAAATCAAAGAGGAAATTAAAAAATACCTAGAAACAAATGACAATGGAGACACGACGACCCAAAACCTATGGGATGCAGCAAAAGCAGTTCTAAGAGGGAAGTTTATAGCAATACAATCCTGCCTTAAGAAACAGGAAACATCTAGAATAAACAACCTAACCTTGCACCTAAAGCAATTAGAGAAAGAAGAACAAAAAAACCCCAAAGTTAGCAGAAGGAAAGAAATCATAAAAATCAGATCAGAAATAAATGAAAAAGAAATGAAGGAAACAATAGCAAAGATCAATAAAACTAAAAGCTGGTTCTTTGAGAAGATAAACAAAATTGATAAACCATTAGCCAGACTCATCAAGAAAAAAAGGGAGAAGACTCAAATCAATAGAATTAGAAATGAAAAAGGAGAAGTAACAACTGACACTGCAGAAATACAAAAGATCATGACAGATTACTACAAGCAACTCTATGCCAATAAAATGGACAACCTGGAAGAAATGGACAAATTCTTAGAAATGCACAACCTGCCAAGACTGAATCAGGAAGAAATAGAAAATATGAACAGACCAATCACAAGCACTGAAATTGAAACTGTGATTAAAAATCTTCCAACAAACAAAAGCCCAGGACCAGATGGCTTCACAGGCAAATTCTATCAAACATTCAGAGGAGCGCTAACACCTATCCTTCTCAAACTCTTCCAAAATAGAGCAGAGGGAGGAACACTCCCAAACTCATTCTAAGAGGCCACCATCACCCTGATACCAAAACCAGACAAGGATGTCACAAAGAAAAAAAAACTACAGGCCAATATCACTGATGAACACAGATGCAAAAAATCCTCAACAAAATACTAGCAAACAGAATCCAACAGCACATTAAGAGGATCATACACCATGATCAACTGGGGTTTATTCCAGGAATGCAAGGATTCTTCAATATACGCAAATCAATCAATGTGATACACCACATTAACAAACTGTAGGAAAAAAACCACATGGTCATCTCAATAGATGCAGAGAAAGGTTTCGACAAAATTCAACACCCATTTATGATAAAAACCCTCCAGAAACTAGGCATAGAGGGAACTTTCCTCAACATAATAAAGGCCATATATGACAAACCCACAACCAACATCATTCTCAATGGTGAAAGACTGAAACCATTTCCTCTAAGATCAGGAAGAAGACAAGGATGCCCACTCTCACCACTATTATTCAACATAGTTTTGCAAGTTTTAGCCACAGCAATCAGAGAAAAAAAGGAAATAAAAGGAATCCAAATCAGAAAAGAAGAAGTAAAGCTGTCACTGTTTGCAGATGACATGATACTATACATGCAGAATCCTTAAAATGCTACCAGAAAACTACTAGAGCTAATCAATGAATCTGGTAAAGTAGCAGGGTACAAAATTAATGCACAGAAATCTCTGGCATTCCTATACACTAATGATGAAAAATCTGAAAGTGAAATCAAGAAAACACTCCCATTTACCATTGCAACAAAAAGAATAAAATATCTAGGAATAAACCTACCTAAGGAGACAAAAGACCTGTATGCAGAAAATTATAAGACACTGATGAAAAAAATTAAAGATGCTACAAATAGGTGGAGAAATATACCATGTTCTTGGATTGGAAGAATCAACACTGTGAAAATGACTCTACTACCCAAAGCAATCTACAGATTCAATACAATCCCTATCAAACTACCACTGGCATTTTTCACAGAACTAGAACAAAAAAGTTCACAATTTGTGTGGAAACACCGAAGACCTCGAATAGCCAAAGCAATCTTGAGAACGAAAAACGGAGCTGGAGAGATCAGGCTCCCTGACTTCAGACTATACTACAAAGCTACAGTAATCAAGACAGCATGGTACCGGCACAAAAACAGAAATATAGATCAATGGAACAGGATAGAAAGCCCAGAGATAAACCCACGCACATATGGCAACCTTATCTTTGATAAAGGAGGCAGGAATGTACAGTGGAGAAAGGACAGCCTCTTCAATAAGTGGTGCTGGGAAAACTGGACAGGGACATGTAAAAGTATGAGATTACATCACTCCCTAACACCATACACAAAAATAAGGTCAAAATGGATTAAAGACCTAATGTAAAGCCAGAAACTATCAAACTCTTAGAGGAAAACACAGGCAGAACACTCTATGACATAAATCACAGCAATATCCTTTTGGACCCACCTCCTAGAGAAATGGAAATAAAAACAAAAATAAACAAATGGGACCTAATGAAACTTCAAAGCTTTTGCACAGCAAAGGAAACAATAACAAGACCAAAAGACAACCCTCAGAATGGGAGAAAATATTTGCAAATGAAGCAACTGACAAAGGATTAATCTCCAAAATTTAAAAGCAGTTCATGCAGCTCAATATCAAAAAAACAAACAACCCAATCCAAAAATGGGCAGAAGACCTAAATAGACATTTCTCCAAAGAAGATATACAGACTGCCAACAAACACATGAAAGAATGCTCAACATCATTAATCATTAGAGAAATGCAAATCAAAACTACAATGAGATATCATCTCACACCAGTCAGAATGGCCATCATCAAAAAATCTATAAACAATAAATGCTGGAGGGGGTGTGGAGAAAAGGGAACACTCTTGCACTGCTGGTGGGAATGTGAATTGGTACAGCCACTATGGAGAACAGTATGGAGGTTCCTTAAAAAACTACAAATAGAACTACCATATGACCCAGCAGTCCCACTACTGGGCATATACCCTGAGAAAACCATAATTCAAAAAGAGTCATGTATCAAAATGTTCATTGCAGCTCTATTTACAATAGCCCGGAGATGGAAACAACCTAAATGTCCATCATCCGATGAATGGATAAAGAAGATGTGGCACATATATACAATGGAATATTACTCAGCCATAAAGAGAAACGAAATTGAGCTATTTGTAGTGAGGTGGATAGACCTAGAGTCTGTCATACAGAGTGAAGTCAGTCAGAAAGAGAAAAACAAATACTGATGCTAACACATATGTATGGAATTTAAGAAAAAAAAATGTCATGAAGAACCCTAGGGGTAAAACAGGAATAAAGACACAGACCTACTAGAGAATGGACTTGAGGATATGGGGACGGGGACGGGTAAGTTGTGACAAAGTGAGAGAGTGGCATGGACATATATACACTACCAAACGTAAAATAGATACCTAGTGGGAAGCAGCCGCATAGCACAGAGAGATCAGCTCGGTGCTTTGTGACCACCTAGAGGGGTGGGATAGGGAGGGTGGGAGGGAGGGAGACGCAAGAGGGAAGAGAAATGGGAACATATGTATAACTGATTCACTTTGTTATAAAGCAGAAACTAACACACCATTGTAAAGCAATTATACTCCAATAAAGATGTTTAAATAAATAAATAAATAAATAATAAATAAAACCTAAGTGCATCTGAATTCAAAATCCAATTAAACAATCCTAATCATACAGTACTACATCATTTTTGGTACTAAGAATTGTGATACAATACGTATTTTTAATCCCCTTCAACAAATATTTATTGAATGCCTACTTTACTGTGACAGGCCCTGGAGATAATATTGGTAAGGAAAAACAGACATGGTTACTGCCCTTATGGAAGTTTATAGTCTAGTTAGAGAAACTTATCACATCAGTAACAACTGCAGTAAGGGCCACAAAGCAATAATGGTTCTCTGGAGTTTATTATTATGGGATTTGAATTCTTCAGTGGATACTGTCTCACAGATAAAAGATAACAATACTGGGGGTCTGATACAGTTATAAGGTATGACAGAAAAACACCAAGATTTCTCGGTGGTTCTTAAGCAGTCTATAATCATCAGATGCCGTCAACACTTGCAAACAAAATTTTAGTCATATCTGTACTTTATTTTCAGGAGACTTAAAAACATACACATTTTGACCTAGTAATTCTACTCCTAGAAACTTAACCTAAGGAAATAATCAGAGCTTCATGCACAGAATTTTATACAAAAATATTTATCAGCACATTTTAAGACCAAAAAATTGAAATAATGAACCATATGAATAATGAAATACTGTTCTTACTAGTTAAACAAATTATATATATTTATGATGGAATTGTAAGTAGCCACTAAAACATTTTTTAAAAAGCATTTACTGGGACTTCCCTGCTGGCACAGTGGTTAAGAATCTGCCTGCCAATTCAGGGGACATGGATTCAATCCCTGGTCCAGGAAGATCCCACATGCCACGGAGCAACTAAGGCTCTGCACCACAACTGCTGAGCCTGTGCTCTAGAGCCCACGTGCAGCAACTACTGAGCCCGTGCACCGCAACTACTGAAGCCCATGCGCTCTAGGGCCTGTGTGCCGCAACTACTGAGCCCACGTGCTGCAACTACTGAAGACCGCAAGCCTAGAGCCCATGCTCTGCAACAAGAGAAGCCATCGCAATGAGAAGCCTGCGCACCACAACGAAGAGTAACCCCCGCTCACCGCATACAGAGAAAGCCCGCACACAGCAACAAAGACCCAACGCAGCCAAATAAATAAATAAATAAACAGAATTTATTAACATATTTATTAATGATATTAGTTTAAAAAGCATGACTATATATGCAGGATGACTCCAAATTCTGAGTTCTAAAAAAAGCACATAAATAAAGACAAAGGCTAGACTAAAAAAACAAACAAAAACAGATTTAGTTTTTCCTATATGTAAAACTCTTTTCAAATCCAAGGAATTTGGACTAACATTAAAGCTAACACTAAACACGAAATCTACCTCAGAAAGTATATAATTCGGAATTTCTATCAAAAAACAAAGAATAATATAAATAAATTCATTTGCCTCCTTAGAAAAGCAGAATGTTAACTCATCAGTAAACATTAAGATCAACTTATCAGAATAGGTATCTAAAGTGGCTAGACACTGAAAGACACAAAAGTGTTAATTGAAGAGACAGGTAATAAGGGGGTAGTAGCTTTAGCAACATGAAGAAACTCTGGAGGGTGTAAAGACATCTCTATTTCACATATTTGCCTAAAATGGGTCAGCATCCACAAATGCTAGTTTGGGACCATAATGAAACAACTTGGAAAAGAAAGGAACCCAAACAATCATAAGAATAGGGACTCTGGGGCTTCCCTAGTGGCGCAAGTGGTTGAGAGTCTGCCTGCTGATGCAGGGGACACGGGTTCGTGCCCTGGTCCGGGAAGATCCCACATGCCGCGGAGTGGCTAGGCCCGTGAGCCATGGCCGCTGAGCCTGCGCGCCCGGAGCCTGTGCTCCACAACGGGAGAGGCCACCAGAGTGAGAGGCCCGCGTACCACGAAAAAAAAAAAAAAAAAAAAAGAATAGGGACTCTGAAGAAGAAAGTGCTAAAATTCTCTGAAAGAGGAGCTTAAAAATATTTTATACTGCAAATATAAATCGAATTCTGTGAAGGAAGTTGAAAATACTGAAGTGAGGTCTATATTTCACTGTTAATCTTTTAGCTGGGAATATGTGGGGGAGTTTCTCTCCCCCCAAAACCCTACTGTAAACCTACTGTAGAAAGCAGATAAAAATAAACCTAAATTACAAATCTTACGATTCAGTAACAGTATTTGTTCAAATTTACAAAAGTAAGTAAAATCACAGTGCCCCTTTAAAGGAGTCTAACAATCAGGGTGCCAGCTGGAAACACATAGTATCCACACCTGGGTAATGTGAGACTTTAATAAAGAGACTACTTACAGGACTTCCCTGGTGGTCCAGGGGTTAAGACTCCAAGCTCCCAATGCAGGGGGCCCGGGTTCAATCCTGGTCGGGGAACTAGATCCCGCATGCATGCTGCAACCAGGAGTCCGCATGCCCCAAGTAAAGATCCCACGTGCCGCAACGAAGATCCCACATGCCACAACTAAGACCCAGTGCAGCCAAATAAATAAATAAATATTTTTAAAAAGAGAGACTACTTACAAAGGTGTGGGTAAGATTTAGAGAAGCCAACAAAGGACAGTGAATTGCCCCAGAACCATTAACACATCTAGGCCTGAAGGGGCAAGATGAGGAAGTAGAACCTGGAGAGAGTAGCTATATGGAAAGGGCCACCAGACAGGAATCACTGGTAGAGGTATGCAGACCACTTGCAGCAACCGGGAAGGGAAGGAGCAGGGGAATAAATACCTAGCCCTCATTCCTTCTGCCGATCCATCTACCCTTCAACTAGAAGCCAGAAAGCAAAGGGGCCCACAGACACGGTACTCGTGAATGAGCCTCCAGGGATGTAGATCAGAGGGAAAAGGATGGCATGTAGCTCTGGAGGAGGAAACAGAAGGTATCCAGCCCAAAGACTATTATTTTTCCACAAGACCAAAGAAGCCAGAACCTACATCTACCAAAGCAACCTCAAATTTACACTATACTAAGACTTCAGTTAACCAAGCTAGAAAATTGAAGCTAAATGGTCTTTCTACAATAATAAGTATGGTATAGTGAATATAATTTAAGTTCTTACAATATAATCTCTTAAGTCCGTTTCAACCCTATGATTCTGCAGGACACTAAATATCCCATTGTACTGAATTATATGAAATAGACAAAAAGGCATAGACAATTGAGATTAATCCTCAAGACATCTCTTGCAAATCTTACTTCTTAAAAGTAACAATCTGCACACCCATGTTCATAGCAGCATTATTCACTATAGCCAAGTGGTGGAAACAATCTGTCCATTGACAGATGAATGGATAAACAAAATGTATATACATATGTGTATGTATACACACACAATGGAGTACTAATATTAGTATACTCCAATAGTCCATGTTGTAGCACATGAGTTTTCTTCCATTTGAAGGTTAAATAATACTCTATTCATCTATCAGTATTCTAGCAGTATTAGTCTATCAGTACTTAATAATATATATATCTTAATGGTAAATATATGCATATACCTTAGGATCCAGCAATCCCATTCCTGGATATATACCCCGAAAGAAATCTGTACAGAAGACCATGAAGACACATGTATACAGATTCTGTGATAGTAAGGAGGTGGAGGAATGCTAAGTGTCCATTACAAGAAGACAGATAAAATGTTAACAGAAACGTGACAGAATACTATCCAGAAATCAGAATTAATGAACTAGCTATACTTAGAAAAACATGAATAGTCCTTAAAAAACAGAAGTAAAGAACAGGGTTCTAGGTTCAGCACTCCTTTCACTGAATGAAGCTATAAATCCTGAAGAGCATGGATGGAGCAGCTCTTCGAGGATTCTGAAAAGTAAATAATAAAAGCTGGATGGAGACCAGAATTTGACATGCCAATAAAGTGGCAGTGAGTTTATCACTTTTTTTCCTCTTATATTCCCTGGCCTAGATGCAAAGCAGCCTGAAACCCAGAAGTGAACACTGATAGAGAAAGGAAGAATATCAAGAGAAGCTCTCTAGTCCTGCCTTGAGAAGCCAGAAAGGGGCCCCTGGTGTGGACAGAGTGGGTGAAATACACCAAACCAGGAAAGTTAACTCACGGAAAAGACAATCAACATACATCAATGCTGAGATTATACAGATGTTGGAATTAACTGACAAAGACTTTAAAGCAGCTACTATAAAAATGTTGCAACAATTCAACTATACTTCAATAAAACAAAATTTTTTTTAAAACGTTGTAACAGGGGGCTTCCCTTGTGGTGCAGTGGTTAAGAATCTGCCTGCCAATGCAGGGGACATGGGTTCAAGCCCTGGTCCAGGAAGACCCCACATGCCACGGAGCAACGAAGCCCGTGCGCCACAACTACTGAGCCTGCGCTCTAGAGCCCACGAGCCACAACTACTAAAGCCTGTGCACCTAGAGCCCGTCCTCTGCAACAAGAGAAGCCACCGCAACGAGAAGTCTGCGCACCACAACGAAGAGTAGCCCCCGCTCGCCACAACCAGAGAAAGCCAGCGTGCAGCGACAAAGACCCAACACAGCCAAAATAAATAAATAAATAAACTTATAAAAAAAACAAAAACAGAAAAAAACGTTGCAACAGGTAAGGCGAAATACTCTTGAAATGAATAACAGAAAGTCTCAGTAAAGAAACAAAAGACATAAAGAGGAAACAAACTTTTTTGGGGGAGGGTGCGTGGAACCCGCAGTGAAAGCACCGAGTCCTAACCACTGGACCACCAAGGAATTCCAGAGGAAACAAACTTTAGAACTGAAAAATACATCAAAAGTAAGAAACTCACTGTGTGAGCTGGATAGCAGAAAGCAAATGACAGCAGAAAAACCCAATGCACTTCAAGATAGATCAATACTATGTATCCAATCTGAAAATAAAAAACATTGAAAAAAGTGATCAAAGCCTCAGATAACAAACAGCAAAGGATCTAATGTTTGCACTGTCAGAATCCCAGAAAGATGGGAGAGACGGTTTGGTACCAAAAAACTTTGGAAAAAACACTGGCTGAAAACTCCCCAAATTTAGCAAAAAACATAAATCTACAGACTGAAAGATGAAAGAGCTCAGAGAGCTCCAAAGAAATGTATGCCTGGACTCATCTTAATCAAATTGAAAACTAAAGACAAATTTTTTAAATACTGAAAGCAGTCAGAGAAAAACATGTTACCAATAGATGACCTATTCAAATAATAGATTTCACATCAGAAACAATGGAGGCCAAAAAGAAGTGCCAAAAGAAAAGAACTGTCAACCCAGAATTCTATATCCAGAGACGATATCCTTCAGAAATAAAGGTGAAATAAGTCATTCTCAGATGAGGGAAAATTAATAAGAAAACTTGGAAAACTAAAAAAAAGAAGAAATGGTAAATATTTATATCTTGTATTACAGAAATGGCAAATATCTGGGTAAATATAAGATGGTTCTTCTCTTGAGTCTCTTAAAACGTATTTGAGGGACACTTCCCTGGTGGTCCAGTGGTTGGGATTCCGCGCTTCCACTGCAGGGGGCGTTGGTTCGATCCCTGGTTGGGGATACTGCATGCCAAGTGGCATGGCCAAAATAAAAAAAATTGTATTTGACAGTTAAAAGCAAAACTAATAACATTGTCTGACGGGTTTTTTTTCAAGGTATGTAGATGTAATACATAAGATAACCACAACATAATAGTATAAAGGGGGGCAGGGCAAAGGGACCTATATGTTTCTATATTCCACAATAAGTGATAAAATACTGATTCTAAGTAGATTGTGAAAAGTTAAGTACATCCACTGCAATCCCTAGAGTGACCAGTAAAACATACTATATCAAAAAATAGACTAAAAAACTCGACAGATTTTAAATTTGATACCAAAGTGTTCAAATAACCCAAGAGAAAGCAGGAAAGCAGAAACAGAAATGAAAAACAGAAAACAAATAATAAAATGGTAGACCTAAAGTCAAACATACTAATAATTACATAATTAAATAGAAATGATCTAAACACAAAACACAGAGAATTGTAACTATGTATGGTGACTGATGTTAACTAGACTTTCTAGAATGGTTCAAAAAATGATCTAACTATATACTGCCAAGAAGAATCTCACGTCAATACAATCATGCAGGTAGGTTAAAAGTAAAGGATGAGGGCTTCCCTGGTGGCACTGTGGCTGAGAGTCCGCCTGCCGATGCAGGGGATGCGGGTTCGTGCCCCGGTCCGGGAGGATCCCACATGCCGCGGAGCAACTACTGAGCCTGCACTCTAGAGCCCGCGTGCCACGACTACTGAAGCCTGCGCGCCTAGAGCCGGTGCTCCGCAACAAGAGAAGCCACCACCATGAGAAGCCCGCGCACCGCAACTAGAGCAAGTCCGAGCACAGCGACGGAGACCCAACACAGCCAAAAATAAATAAATTTAAATTAAAAAAAAAAGAAGGTAGGTCTCAAATTAGTAATCTAAGCTTCCACCACAAGTAACGATAAAAAGAGCAAAATTAACCCAAAGCAAGCAGAAGGAAACAGTAAAAACAAGGCAAAAACCAATGAAACAGAAAAGAGGAAAATCAATGAAACCAAATGCAGGTTCTTTTGAAAAGAGGAAGGAGGGAGAGAGGGGGAGGAAGAGAGAGAAAAAGAGGAGACGCAAATTACCAGTATCAGGACGGAAAGAGACGGATATCATTACAGATCCTACAAACATTAAAAGGGGACATTATTACTAATCTACACCTATAAATTCAACCATGAGACAAAATGGACAAATCTGTTAGAAACGCAATTTACCAAAATTGACACAAAGAGAAACTATATTCAACATCTTGTAATAATAACCTATAACGGAAAAGAATCCGAAAAAGAAGAGATATACATGTATAACTTAATCACTTTGCTGTACACCCAAAGCTAACACAACACTGTAAATCAACTATACTTCAATAAAAAAAAAAAACTGACACAAAGAAATCAAAAATGTAATTGCCCCTAAACATTACAAAAATTGAATATAAAATTAGGAACCATTCCAGAAGAAAATCCAGGCCCAGGTAGCTTCTCTGTTAAACACTTAAGGAAAATTAGCACAAATATGTACATGAACCCTCACACCTCAAAAGGCTGGTATGAGGATTAACTGAAAATCTGTGGAGTTTAGGGAATTCTCTGGTTGTCCAGTGGTTAGGACTCTGTGCTTTCACTGGCGAGGGCCTGGGATCAATCCCTGGTTGGGGAACTAATATCTCGCAAGCTTTGCGGTATGGCCAAAAAAAAAAAATTGTGGCGTTTAGAACAGTGCCTAGAACATATGTACACAATAAGCACCATATAAACGTTTGTTAAAATAAACTCTAGGGAGTTCCCTGATGGCCCAGTGGCTAGGATTCCGGACTTTCCGAACCTGTGGCCCAGGTTCGATGCCTGGTTGGGGAACTGAGATCCTGCAAGCCAAGGGGTGCAGCCAAAAAATAAACAAATAAAATAAAGTAAAATAAAATAAACTCTAGTCAACAGACCCATACTCTGGGCTTCTCTGGTGGCACAATGGTTGAGAGTCCGCCTGCCAATGCAGGAGACACGGGTTCGAGCCCTGGTCCGGGAAGATCCCACATGCCGCAGAGCAACTGGGCCTGTGCACCACAACTACCGAGCCTGCGCTCTAGAGCCTGCGAGCCACAACTACTGAGCTTGCATGCTACAACTAGTGAAGCCTGCACGCCTAGAGCTGGTGCTCCGCAACAGGAGAAGCCACCGCAATGAGAAGTCCGCACACCGCATCGAGGAGTGGCCCCCACTCGCCGCCAACTAGAGAAGGCCCGAGCACAGCAACGAAGACCCAACGCAGCCAGAAATTTAAAAAAAAAAAAAAAAAAGACCCATACTCAAAGAAAAGGTCTAATAATCTAAAGATCAGCTGATAAATAAAATTTAAAAACTGAATAGTTGATGCACAATATTATGTTAGATATACAATACAGTGATTCACAATTTTTAAAGGTTACACTCCATTATTAAATGGAATTTTGTATGTGTCTTAGGTTAAAATAAAATGTTAAAGGTATGCTTTGTATCTTTTTTCCCATTTTAACTTTTTTGTGTGTGTGTGGTACGCGGGCCTCTCGATGTTGTGGCCTCTCCCGTTGCGGAGCATAGGCTCCAGACGTGCAGGCTCAGCAGCCATGGCTCACAGGCCCAGCCGCTCCGCGGCATGTGGGATCTTCCCGGACTGGGGCACGAACCCGTGTCCCCTGCATCGGCAGGCAGACTCTCAACCACTGTGCCACCAGGGAAGCCCTGTTTTAACTTTTTTGATTAACTGTTTTGACCTCATTGGAGGATTTCAACTGTATATAATCAGTATAGCTCTTCTTGAAGGCAAACACTATTTCTGAGGTTCCACTGTTATTCTCATACCGCCTTACAGTACTTAGTACAAAGCTGTCACTCATTCATCATGTTAATTAGTGGAAATTTAACTAAAAACAACATTGATTTTTAGGGGCTTCTCTGGTGGCGCAGTGGTTGGGAGCTCGCCTGCCAATTCAGGGGACACAGGTTCGACCCCTGGTCCGGGAGGATCCCGCATGCCGCGGAGCAGCTGGGCCCGCAAGCCACGGCTTGAGGTCTGCACGCCTGGAGCCCGTGCTCCACAGCGGGGGAGGCCATCGCAGTGAGAAGCCCGTGCACCGCAGCGGGACCCAATGCAGCCAAAAATAAATAATAAAAATTAACGAAAAATAATAATAACATTGATTTTTGAATATCACAAACTTACAGAATCTAGTTTTGTTTTAGATTTAAGGAAAGGAAAATAATTTGCCAAAACACTTTGTCAACTTGAGTTCTGAGGATTTTCAACTTTCAGGAATTAGATTCCTGGACTTCCCTGGTTGCCCAGTGGTTAAGACTCCGTGCTTCCAATGCAGGCGGCACAGGTCCTAAATAATTACCAATATATTTTAAAAATCATCAGACCCAAAACTTATCTAATACAAAAGATCAATTTAATTACCATTTCAGGATTTTTTTTTGGGGGGGGGCATGCAGCACAGCTTGCAGGGATCTTAGTTCCCCGACCAGGGACTGAACCTGGGCCTCAGCAGTGAACGTGCCAAGTCCTAACCACTGGACCTCCAGGGAATTCCCACATTTTAAGATTTGAACCTGAGTTTCCAAAGCTAACTACCATAAACTTTGTATCTTACACGATTAGGAATATTAATTTTAGGAATAACCTAAAAGTTAATAAACTTCTGGTAAACAGTTACTGTTTTATACATATACAAACATTTATACACATAAAACAAACATATATACATTACCACATACTAATATTGTCCAATACCTAATTTAAAATTCTCTTCTGATTTAGAGGTTATTCTGAGATCATTTTGTGTCTCAACATTTTTACTGTCATTCATCTACTCACCAAACATTTGTTGAGTGCTATTCTATCAAGTACTGTGCTAAGCCAACAGAGACAAGAGACATTTAAGATGTGACCCTGGTGTTTCAAGGAGTTCACAATCTAATGGGGACAACTGACACAAAAACAACTATAAGATACATAAACAACTATAACATAAACCTTATAAAAGGATTATGAACTAGTGACTGCAAATCTACTTCTCAGTATTCTACCTACTATTTTTATTAGTGTAACACCATTATGTCACACACTGGTCAGCAACCTCATGTTCCCTTCTTGGCTCTTTCCGATCCCTCACTTTACCCCAGACCTTAACATTGGAACAACAAACTGATCTAGTCCCTCTTTTATCACTCAGCTCCAGGAGCCTTTTAAAACTGGATAATCTCTCCATCTTTAATAAAGGAAAATGTAAAACCATGGACTGGCTCATTCCTGTTACTTGGGGAGAGAAGGGAAAGACTGCTGCAGCTCAGAACAGCTACCCAAATTAGTGAAGCTGCCCAAAAGCAGTAATCCTGAAAACTTTAGCTAGAAATAGCAAAACAGACCCTCATGTCCTAAGAAACCAACTTTAGAGTCTTGTAGCTCCAAAAGAACCAAGCTGGGAAAGGAGGCAACAGAGTCAATAGTGGATAGAATGATATTTTGTAGTACACAGGAAAACTTCTGTATTTGAAATGTATTATTTTATTTATCCTGAATACTTCTTTCTTTTTCCTTTTTTTTTTTTTTTTTTTTTTGTGGTACGCGGGCTTCTCACTGCTGTGGCCTCTCCCGTTGCGGAGCACAGGCTCCGGATGCGCAGGCTCAGCGGCCATGGCGCACGGACCCAGCCGCTCCGCGGCATGTGGGATCCTCCCAGCCCGGGGCACGAACCCGTGTCCCCTGCATCGGCAGGCGGACTCTCAACCACTGCGCCACCAGGGAAGCCCTTTTTTTTTTTTTTTTTTTTTTGCGGTACGCGGGCCTCTCACTGTTGTGGCCTCTCCCATTGCGGAGCACAGGCTCCGGACGCTCAGGCTCAGCGGCCATGGCTCACGGGCCCAGCCGCTCTGCGGCATGTGGGATCCTCCCAGCCCGGGGCACGAACCCGTGTTCCCTGCATCAGCAGGCGGACTCTCAACCGCTGTGCCATCAGGGAAGCCCATGAATACTTCTTTCTTATAAAATAAGTGATGTAAACAGATTTAGGTATGATTTAGTATTGCAGACATGAAGATGCGACATAAAAGTACAAGCAAGCTAGAAGGCAAATCCAAGATAATATAGCCCAATTCTTAAAACCATTTCATTTACAGAATGCCAAGTTTACTGTATTTTCACACTACAATCAAATCTCCAGGGACCAAACTAATCAAGATTGAAAATTTAATAAAATAAAGGACCACAAAACCAGTAGCATCATGTATAACTCACAACAAAAGTACGTACAGGCTTCAGAATTCAGAGACCATCAAGATTTTCTGGAAGGAGCTATAAATACTGAAATGTGTAGGCATTATAAAAGGACCTTTATCTTGTTTCTCAATAAAAGTAACATTAAAAAATTACAAAAAATTCTTTGGGTATACTTTTACCAAGAGTTTCTCTTAAGGCATATTTTTACAAAGTTGTTAATGATGGACTCGGTCACTAGTGAATCCTTTTATCACTTAACAGCATATCTGCTACAGCCTACAGAACCTTATTTTAATGGCTGCCTAATACCACACTGAGTAATCATTTTTAATTAATTCCCCAACCTTTTTATATTTTCCATATAAAATAATGCTGAAATTAGAATTCATGTGCATACTACTTTTCCTGTATTTTAAATTACCTCATTAGACTACACTCTTTTCTACTTTTATTTTTAAATCAAAAGAGACGACACATCATTGGGACTTGATTCTGATTTTAAAGGAATGAGAGCTTAAACTAAGTAGACTAGAGTTGGGGATTCTGGAGCTCCTATCATTGAGAAGCCAGAGGCACAGGAAGAGAGGAAGAAAGAAAAGAATTTGGACAGAACAATAACACTACTTTAAAAATGAGAAAACTTGAGAAACTGGGTGGCTTTAAAATGTAATACTAACATTGAGATTTCAAAACAATCTTTTATCCTCTAATAAAAGGATATTACTAAGTCCTCCTATCCCAGAAGATGAGGTTCTGAGGAAGCTGTAAAAACAAAATCTCCCGTGGAAATTTCTCCGTAGGTAAAGGAGTCAAAGGGGGGAAAGGGGGGAGGGGGAGGAAACATATATATATCAACTATTACTTTATTAAATACATACACAACGGGGGTATAAACGAAACAAGATTGGACATGAACTAATCGTTGTTGAAGCTGGATTAGGAGGGAATTCATTACAGTCTTTACCTTTGTCTGTTTGCAATGTTCGTAATAAAAAATAATGAATACGCAAGCATAATAGAAAAACTATGACCAGCTCTTAATTTCAATCTTACTACTTCAGAGAGTGGAAGTGGCTGTCTCTCCTATTACCTAATCATTAAACCGGACGCTCTTCGGTCCCGATCCCGGTAAAACTTTATGCAGGTAGAGTTTCAAGTCCTCTCACCTCCAGCACCGCGGAAGAGGAGCGATGAGAACAGAAAGAGGAAGGGGGGCAAGGACAGGGCTACAAGCTCCTCACAAGATTGCTCATCAGACTGGTATGGGTCTGAGAAAGGGGGTCAGAGGTCGCTTTTTTGCTTCCGCTAAAGAAAAACGCAGTTTCTTCCGGGGCCCCCAGGTACCTTCCCAGGAGGCCGCCCCGCCCGGGGGGAGACTGCCGGGCTCGGAGGCGAACAGACTCCCGCAGGCACCGGGGACACAACCTTACCGAAGTCTCCCTGGGCCAGAAGGGACCGGGTAAGGGAGTCCCCGAGAGCGCCGGCCCGGCCCTGTCCCTGTCGGGTGCCGAAGCCCAGGCCGCGGCGTTTCCGCCCCGGGGAAGTGACGCCACGGAGCAGGGAGGACAACAAACTTTGGCGGCGTCAAGTATTCGGGACCAACGGTCTCCAAGTTGCCCGCGGCCCTGCCACGCCCCCGGGCCCGGCCTCGGGCGGCCTTCCGCGCCACAGCCCTTCCGGCCCGACCTCCAGCCTGACCCTCACATCCAGGATCCTTCTCTTTCTCCTCACCTGCCACCTCAGGGTCCTCTGAATCCTGGGCTAGGGACTTCTAAATCCGGAGCGCAGTGTGAGGAGGAAAACAAAGATCCTTGACGCTGAAGAAGCCACACTCACCTGAAAACGGAAGAGACAGACTTGGGGAAGAAGGCTCAGCATCCAAAATGGCGGCTAACAAGTCCTCGGCACGGTGAGCACGGGCGGAGGGATCCGCGGGGCCGAGCTAGCCACGCCCTCTTTCCAGGGATTGGCTGAGCGCCCTCCGCTCGGGACTCAACGCCCCGAGGGCGTACGGGCTCCCCCGCCCAGCTCCCTTCGGAGCTGGCGCGGCCGGGGACTACTTCCAGAGGCGGAGGCACGGACGGCAGCGGAATCACGTCACGTCTCCAGAGTCACCTGCTGGGGCGCTCCTTGTATTTCGCAGGTGTTGCCCCGGGTGCAGGGAGGCTGGCGGAAGAGGTTTGTTTTCCGAGTCCGCGCCCAGTGCCATGTTCAGCGTTGTTCCAGTCTCTGGATAAACCGGCTTCAGCACCGCCTCCCAAACTCCCTGAATTAGTCTCTGAGATTGCTCCCGTCCCTCGCTCGACCACTCGCCATGAAGGCTTTCCTCCTACGTTTCGGTTACTTTCATCAAATGACCTGCTGAGCAGGATTCCACCTTTCTCTGGCAGCACACCGCTAAGCACTCCTCCCTTAGGCCACCCACCCTGTCTCCTAACCACTCTGAATACTCCTGCCCCGCTTTTTTTTTTTTTCCCCGGTACGCGGCCCTCTCACTGTTGTGGCCTCTCCCTTTGCGGACGCGCAGGCCATGGCTCACGGGCCCAGCCGCTCCGCGGCACGCGGAATCCTCCCGGACCGGGGCACGAACCTGCGTCCCCTACATCGGCAGGCAGACCCTCAACCACTGCGCCATCAGGGAAGCCCCTCCTGCCCCCCGCCCCCCCCCCGCTTTTAAAGCGAGTGTGATTGCTCTTGCAATCAATATCTACAGTATTACTTATTTAAGATGTTTCCTCAGCACCACATTCTCTGGGAATTTATCTCTGGATTCAGAGGAAACTTTTTCATTTAGTTATCCTTGTGTTCAACTTGAAAACCATTCTCTCTGCTTAACGTTGGAAGGGGATTCCTGAGCTTTGGCTTCCAGAAGGAGGTAATCCTGCCCCCTGCTGTACAGGCTGCATCTACCAAGACCAAAATTGTGGTTTGCTAAATTGTGATGCGGTCATATGACAAGGATGGAACTACGTGTATTCATAAGAGGGTCATATGGATTTAGAAATAACGTGTCTGTATAACCACTTGCAGTATTTCTAAATTAAAACCAGCTTTCAGAACCTCAGAATACACTGTGCTTTTTTCATTTACTATGCGGTGGATTTTTTTTTTTTTTTTTGGTAAATGAGTGCATATATGAATTGAGTCCATTTTGCAATAAAGTGAAAGCATCTTAAAAAGAGAGCAAATTGCTCGAATTTAAAGAGCCTTAGAAACACAACAACCGAATGTTACTTGTGTGGACCTTGTTTAGATACTGATTCAATCCAATTTATAGTCTTTTTTTTTTTTTTTGGCCGCATCTAGCGGCAAGCGGGATCTCAGTTCCCCCACCAGGGAAGAAACCCGTGTCCCCTGCGTTGGGAGCTCAGAGTCTTAACCACTGGACCGCAAGGGAAGTCCGCCTATAGTCTTTTATAAAGATATTATTTTAGACAATTGGGAAAATTAGATGATGGACCAGGTATTATATAGTACCAACTAACCAAAGAATTATTACTTTCTTAAGCAAGAAAATAGCATTGCGATTTTGTAAGAAGAGGTCCTTTTTTAAAAATACATTTATTTATTTTGTTTATTTATTTATTTTTGGCTGCGTTGGGTCTTCGTTGCAGCACACGGACTTTCTCTAGTGTGGCATGTGGGGAGGGGCTACTTTTCATTGTGGTGCCCGGGCTTCTCGTTGCTGTGGCTTCTCTTGTTCCGGAGCACCGGCTTTTAGCACATGGGCTTCAGTAGTTGTGGCTCACGGGCTCTAGAGCGCAGGCTCAGTAGTTGTGGCGCACGGGCTTAGTTGCTTCGTGGCATGCGGGTTCTTCCCAGACCAGGGCTTGAACTCGTGTCCCCTGCGTTGGCAGGCGGATTCTTAACCACTGCGCCACCAGGGAAGCCCAAGAAGAGGTCCTTTTTAAATTGTTTAAGAAATGCATACTGGGAGGGACTTCCCTGGTGGTGCAGTGGTTGAGAGTCCACCTGCCAATGCAGTGGAACACGGGTTAGAGCCCTGGTCCAGGAAGAGCCCGCATGCCACAGAGCAACTAAGCCTGTGCGCCACAACTCCTGAGCCCGCGTGCCACAACTCCTGAAGCCTGCGCACCTAGAGCTCGTGCTCTGCAACAAGAGAAGCCCGCGCACCACAACGAACAGTAGCCCCTGCTCACCACAACTAGAGAAAGCCCACACACAGCAAAAAAGACCCAACGCAGCCAAAAATAAATAATTTTTTTTAAAAAAATGCATACTATAGGTAGGGGCAAAATTTTTGATAATTATTTAATTGGATGACAGTTATTATTTTACTATCTTCTCTATATTTTTTTTACCTTTACTGACTTTATTTCAGCATAACCAGTTAGTTAAAAAGGAAAATTTTTCGTTTTTTTTAAATTGAAGTATAGTTAATTCACAATATTGTGTTAGTTTTCGGTGTACAACATAGCAATTCAGGTGTTTTTTTGCAGGTAATATTCCATTATAGGTTATTACAAGATATTGGGTATAATTCCCTGTGCTAGTAGTTTGTATCTGTTAATCCCATATCCCTAATTTGTCCCACCCCCTGCCCCGCCCCGTCCCTCTCCCCTTTGGTAACCGTAAGTTTGTTTTCTACATCTGTGCGTCTGGTTCTGATTTGTATATACATTCATTTGTATTATTTTTTATATTCCACTTATAAGTGATATCATATGGTATTTGTTTTTCTTTGTCTGACTTATTTCACTAAGCATAATACTCTCCAGGTCCATCCACATTGCTGCAATATTTCATCCTTTTTATAGCTGAATGATATTCCTGTGTGTGTGTCACATCTCTCTTTTTTTTTTTTTGGTTGCGCCGTGAGGCATGTGGGATCTTAGTTCCCTGACCAGGGATTGAACCTGCACCACTCCCTGCATTGGAAGCACGGAGTCTTTTTTTTTTTTTTGGCTGCGTCAGGTCTTAGTTGCACCATGCGGGATCTTCGTTGAGGCACACAGGCTTCTCTCTCTAGTTGTGGCTCGTGTGCTCAGTAGTTGCGGCATGTGGGATCCTAGTTCACTGACCAGAGGTCGAATCCACATCCCCTGCATTGGAAGGCGGATTCCTAACCACTGGACCACCAGGGAAGTTCTCACATTTTCTTAATCCAGTTGTCTGTTGATTGGCACTTCGGTTGCTTCCATGTCTTGGCTATTGTAAATAGTACTGTTGTGAACATTGGGGTGCATGTATCTTTTCGAATTAGTGTTTCATTTTCTCTGGATATATACCCAGAAGTGTAATTGCTGGATTATATGGTAGTTCTATTTTTAGTTTTTTAAGGAAGCTTCATAGTGTTTTCCATAGTGGCTGCACCAATTTACCTTCCCACCAACAGTGCAGGAGGGTTCCCTTTTCTCCACATCCTGTCTGACATTTATTGTTTGTAGACTTTTTGATGATACCATTCTGACAGGTATGAGGTGATACCTCATTGATTTGCACTTCTCTGATAATTAGCGGTGTTGAGCATTTTTTCATGTGCCTGTTAGCCATACGTTTGTCTTCTTTAGAAAAATGACTATTCAAGTCTTCTGCCCATGTTTTGATTGGGTTGTTTTTTGGGTTTTTTATTTTGTTTTGTTTTGTTTTTTGAGTTATGTGAGCTGTTGGTATGTTTTGGATATTAACATCTTGCCAGTCGCATCATTTGCAAGTATTTTCTCCTATTACATAGGTTGTCTTTTTGTTTTGTTGATGGTTTCCTTTGCTATGCAAAAGGTTTTAAGTTTAATTAGGTCCCATTTATTTCTTTTGGCTTTTATTTCTTTTGCCTTGGGAGACTGATCTAAGAAAATATTGCTGCGATTTATGTCAAAGATTTATGTTCTGCCTATGTTTTCCTCTAGGAGTTTTATAGTATCTGGTCTTATATTTAGCTCTTTAATCCATTTTGTTTTTGTTTTCATTTATTTATTTACTTGGCTGCATCGGGTCTTAGTTGTGGCATGTGGGCTCTTTGTTGCAGTGCATGGGCTTCTCTCTAGTTGTGGAATGAGGGTTTTCTCTCTCTAGTTGTGGCACGCGGGCTCCAGAGCGCATGGGCTCTGTAGTTTCTGACACGTGGGCTGTCTCATTGAGGTGCGAAAGCTCAGCAGTTGTGGAGTGCGGGCTTAGTTGCCTCATGGCATGTGGAATCCTAGTTCCCCAACCAGGGTTTGAACCTGCATCCCCTGCATTGGAAGGCAGACTCCCCACCACTGGACCACCAGAGAAGTCCCTCTTTAATCTGACAGGTATGAGGTGATACCTCATTTATTATATGGTGGGTACCTCATATTTTTGTGTATGGTGTTAGAGAATTTTCTAATTTCATTCTTTTACATGTAGCTGTCCAGTTTTCCCAGTACCACTTGTTGAGAAACTGTCTTTTCTCCATTGTATATTCTTGCCTCCTTTGTCGAAGATTAATTAACCATAGGTGTGTGGGTTTGTTTCTAGGCTCTCTATTCTCTTCCCTTGATCTATGTGTCTGTTTCTGTGCCAATACCATGCTGTTTTGATTATTGTAGCTTTGTAGTATAATCTAAGGTCTGGGAGGGTTATCCAGCTTTGTTCTTTTTTCTCAGGATTGCTTTGGCAATTCGGGGTCTTTTGTGGTTCCACATAAATTTTAGGATTATTTGTTCTATTTCTGTGGAAAATGTCCTGGGTATTTTGATAGGGATTAAATTAAATCTGTAGATTGCTTTAGGTAATATGGCCATTTTAATAGAATTGATTCTTCCAATCCAAGAGCATGGGATATCTTTCCATTTCTTTGAATCACCTTTAATTTCCTTTATCAGTGTTTTATAGTTTTCATAAGTATGTTTTAAAATGTTCATAGTCAGGGATCTTCCTCAGTGGCGCAGTGATTAAGAATCCGCCTGCCAATGCAGGGGACACGGGTTCAAACCCTGGTCCGGGAAGATCCCATATGTCACAGAGCAACTAAGCCCATGTGCTACAACTACTGAGCCTGCACTCTAGAGCCTGTGAGACACAAATGCTGAGCCCACATGCCACAACTACTGAAGCCTGCATGCCTAGAGCCTGCACTCTGCAAAAAGAGAAGCCACCACAATGAGAAGCCCGTGCACCACGATGAAGAGTAGCCCCCACTCGTTACAACTAGAGAGAGCCCATGCGCAGCAACAAAGACCCAATGCAGCCAAAACTAAATAAAATAAAATTTTAAAAAGGTAGTAATAAAATGAAGGAAATTCTGACACATGCTACAATGTGGATGAACATTGAAGACATTATGGTAAGTGAAATAAACCAGTCACCAAAACACATGTACTGCAGGATTCCAGTTCTATGAGATACTTAGAGGTCAAATTCAGAGAGAGAAAGTAGAATGGTGATTGCCAGGGGGCTGGGGGAAGGGAGAGTGGGGAGTTATTGTTTAATGGGCACAGAATTTCAGTTTGGGAAGATGGAATATGTTCTGGTGTTGGGTGGTGATGATGGCTACACAACAATGTGACTGTACTTAATGCCACTGAACTGTACAACTAAAAATTATTAAAATGGTAGCTTTTGGGCTTCCCTGGTGGCGCAGTGGTTGAGAGTCCGCCTGCCGATGCAGGGGACGCAGGTTCGTGCCCCAGTCTGGGAAGATCCCACATGCCACGGAGCATCTGGGCCCGTGAGCCATGGCCGCTGAGCCTGCACGTCTGGAGCCTGTGCTCCGCAACGGGAGAGGCCACAACAGTGAGAGGCCCGCGTACCAAAAAAAAAAAAAAAAAAAAAAAAAAAAAAGGTAGCTTCTATATTACGTGTATTTTACCACAATATAAAAAATGTTGGGGCTTCCCTGGTGGCGCAGTGGTTGAGAGTCCGCCTGCCGATGCAGCGGACACGGGTTCGTGCCCTGGTCCGGGAAGATCCCACATGCCGCGGAGCGGCTGGGCCCGTGAGCCATGGCCACTGAGACTGCGCGTCCGTAGCCTGTGCTCCACAACGGGAGAGGCCACAACAGTGAGAGGCCCGCGTACCAAAAAAAAAAAAAAAAAAAAAAAATGTTAACAGTAAAAATTTTCAAATTAAGTCTATGTCATGGGGGAGAATTAAATAAACAGTATATATACTAATAATTAAATGCAAAATGTGGAATCTTCTACAAGAAAACTGGCTCTACATTAAAAGAGACTTAAGAGATATAATAACCAAATGAAATTCAATTGGATCCTGATTAGAAAAAATAGATATTTGGGGGAACAACTTGGGAAATTTGAATATGCACTAGATATTAGATACTATGGAATTATTGTTAATTTTCATTGGTGTAATAACATAGCTGAGTAGGAGAATGCCCTTATTCTTAGAAGATGCATGCTGAACTGTGTAGAACTGAAGGATCATGGTGTCTGCAACTTACTTTCATATAGTTCAGAAAACAAAAAGTGTGTGTGTGCATACTAGGCTATTATATATCTCAATGGGAAGTGGTAGTTTTCCCCCAGAAACTACCAGACTAAGCCAAGATCCCAGCAGTTAAGTATACTCTGATTCTGTTCTGCATTGAGTTTAAAAGCAAAATAAAAGGGACTGAGTTCAATACCTTTTTGTTTTTTGAGAAGAGAAAAATGTTTATTGTTTTTACTAATTTGAGAATATATATATGTAGAGTATAATGAAAGAAAAGCCTATGTAACACTCCCCATGCCATTATTAATTTTTAGAATATATTATTCCAAAATTTTATTTATTTAAAATTTAACACAAATAGGATAATATACACTCTGTTCAGTAAACCTGCTTTTTATACTTTATATATTCTGTGTATATTTTTATGTCAATACATATAGATCCACATTATCTTTAACAATGGAAGAAGTTATATCATTATTTAGCCAATCTTTTATTGATATTTAAGTAGATTCCAATATATTCTGTAATATGCCATTGTGAATATCCTTCTAAGAATGTCTGTGCATATTTTCAGATTATTTCTTAAGGACAGATTCCCACAAGTGGTATTGCAAGTTTAGGGAGTATGCATGTATGAAATTTTTTTTTTTTTTAGATGTTGGGGGTAGGAATTTATTAATTAATTTGTTTATTTTTGCTGTGTTGCATCTTCGTTTCTGTGCGAAGGCTTTCTCTAGTTGTGGCAAGTGGGGGCCACTCTTCATCGCGGTGCGCGGGCCTCTCACTATGGCGGCCTCTCTTGTTGTGGAGCACAGGCTCCAGACGCGCAGGCTCAGTAGTTGTGGCTCAGGGGCCCAGCTGCTCCGCGGCATGTGGGATCCTCCCAGACCAGGGCTCGAACCCGTGTCCCCTGCATTAGCCGGCAGATTCTCAACCACTGCGCCACCAGGGAAGACCCCATGTATGAAATTTTGATACCCATGTTATTTATGGGTTGAATTGTACCCCACAGATACATGCGTTGAAGTTCTAACCCCCAGTGTCTCAGAATGTGACTTTATTTGGAGACTTTGTTATGGCAGCACATGCAAACTAGCAAAACCCATCACCAGACTTCTCTCCCAGAACGTTCTACGACTTTATCCTCCTAGTGTCCAGCTCCTCATACTCCCTAACTGCAGGCATTATCAACCTTTCTAATCCTTTTGAAACTAAGCAGTTATTTTAATTTGTATATCTTTCAAAATTAGTAAGATTTGCATATCTTTGAAAATTAGTAAGATTGACTCTCTTGTAAATAGCGCTCATGATAGTCTTTTGCCCATTTTCCTAATGGTGCAGATAAACTTTTAAAAATAATTTTTAAAGTAAGGCATAAATATGGTAAAACACACACACACACACACACACACACACATACACACACGACTGAAAAAGATGTACAATGAAAATTAAGTCTCCTTCCTCAGACCCTTAGTCCTTCAGTCCCTTGCTCTAGAAGTAAAATAACCATTGCTACCAGATTCTCGTGCCTTTGAGCAAGTTACTTAATCTCTCTGTGCTTCAGTTTCTTCATTTGTAAAATGGGAATAATATCACCTACCTTAATAAAGTTGTTAGGATAATTAAATGTGTTAATTATGAAAAACTCTTAGAACAGGGTCTGACAATGTTTAATGCTATCAAAATCCTTCCAGTGATATTATCTGCATGTATAACTATATGTATAAATATGCATCTTTTTACACATATAGTAGCATACTATACATACTACAGTTGTCTCTCAGTATCAGCAAGGGATTGGTTCCAGGATCCCCCAAGGATACCAAAATCTCAAGTCCCTTGCATAAAATGCTGTAGTATTTGTGTATAACCTATGCACATTCTCCAGTATACTTCAAATCATCCCAATACAACGTAAATGCTATGTAAATAGTTGCCAGTGAGCAGAAAATTCAATTTTTGCCTTTTGGAACTTTCTGGAATTTTCCTTCCCAGTGGTTTCAATCCGAGGTTGATTGAATCCATGGATGTAGAACTGTCCGACATGGGAGGCTGAACATATACTGTAACTTGTCTAGTACTATAACTTGCTTTAAGATACATATCTCGGAGACTGTTCCATATCAGTAGTTATCAATAATTCTCATTCTCTTAAAGAGCTGCATAATATTCCATTGTATATGTGTACCATAGTTTTAAAGTACTGCTCTATTGATGGCATTTAGGTTATTTCCAGTATTTTGCCTATATAAACAATGCTGCAATGACTAGATATTTGCCTATACGGATTGTACGAATTGGGTATAAATTCCCAGAAGCAGAAGAACTGGTGAAAGGGTAGGTATATCTTTAATGCTTATAGATATTTCCAAATCACCCTACAACGAGGAAGTATTGTTTTACACCACCACCACCACCAATGTATGAGAGTTTCTATTTCCCCATGCGCTCAGTAACACAGTGTGTTTAGATAACTTTTGGAATCCTTGACATTATTGCACCCTTGAACAAACCATGAAAGTAAAGATGAGTGAAAAGTGTCATTGAGTCCATGTCTTACTAAAAATGACATGATTCATTTAGAAAAATTGCTTCCAACTCAGTAGTTTATTGGATTCAGCAATCATCACCTGTGTCCTGGTCCATCTAGTTATTTAGATCCGATAACATATCAATGTGAATTGTAACACAACCAGCCAATTATTCAAAACAGTATCTCTATCCCTGGCTGAACAGACCAGTTTCAATCAGAGCTAAACATAATCCAAAGAAACAAACTGACTCACACTGTTTCACTTGAAAATCCTGTTTTGCTCTTAGGATAAAAATTAACACAAAACATTCTTTGGTTAACTAACCAGTAACTGTTTTTTATGTACACAATTATAACTAGTGGCTGTAACTAAAACCTGATATAACACTTAAACCCAATAATATAAGAGTCTTACAAGCCTGTAGGACATAATTAGTCAGGCCTGTTTTTGTACAGCCCTTCCAGATAAGAATGTTTTTTTTTACATTGTTAACAGGTTGTAAAGAAGCAAAACCAAAAAAGGGAAGAACATGTGACAGGACCCTTATATTGCCCACAAAGCCTATTTGTAAAGGGCCAAATATTTGCTATTGGACCCCTTACAGGAAAAGTTTGCTGACTCCTGCAATAGAAGAAAGTACTACACATTGTGTGAGAGAGAAGGGAAAGATGATGGGCATTGAGTAATTTGCCTTTTTTTTTTTTAAAGTACTAACATTTAGAAAGGGGAAAGTCTCAGAAAGCTGTTAGGCTAGAAATTATAAAACGAAATAGAAACTGCTCTGGATATCTTCCTAAGGCCTAGAAAAAAATCAAGAGCATTTTTTAGAGCACCTATGAAATGATTCCTCAGAGAACTTATTAACATCAATAATTAGGGCTATACACAAATATTAAATATCTCCATGGCATTTTGCAATTTACAGGGCACCTACAAGCACATGACCTCAGTCAGGCTCACAACATTCCTGTGAAGCAGCTGTAGGTCAGAAATGTCTATTCGTTTTTACAGGAAGAAAGTGAAGCTTAGAGCTGTAAAGTGAGCAATCCAAGATCAACAGCAATAAGTGCCAGGATCAGATCTTGAACCCAGATCTTGAGACTTGATATAATTTTCATATGTCCATATTTCCATAATAATTTGCATCCTGGTTTTACCTTCAATTTGTGTATATTGAATTTATCAACAAATAAAAATGCATTAAATCACAGTTATAAACTGATTTGATCTGATATGGGTTCACATATCAGATCAAAAGAGAGTTCTCAAATCAGATTTTTTTCATGACATTTATCATGATTGCAATCATCCTAGAAAACGTAATTTTTCCTTAAATGAATTCAAAGAAATGAAAACATATAACTCTAGATTCTAAATATAAACTCAAAAGTTTAAACTATCTCCTTAAAATATGAGGTTCCTATCAAGACCATACAAATCTGGCATAAGGATACCCATACAGGTCAATAAAATAGAACTCAGAATCTAGAAATAAACCAATATATTTATGGTCACTTGCTTTTGAACAGGGATAACAAGACAGTTCAATGGTGAAAGAATAGACTTTCAACAAACAGTACGGAGAAAATTGGATATCTGCATGCAAAAGAATAAATTTGAACTTCCCTGCCTAATACCTATACAAAAATTAACTCAAAATTAATCAAGGAGTAAAATATAAGAGCTAAAACTCTAAAACTCTTAGAAGAAAATATAGGTGTAAATCCTCATGACTGTGGACTAGGAGATGGTTTCTTAGATATGACACCTAAATCACAAGCAACCAAAGAAAAAATATATAAAAACTATGGTGCTTCAAAGGACACTATCAAGAAAGTGAAAACACAGCCTACAGAACAGAAGAAAATTTTTGCAAATCATACATGCTATAACAGTCTAGTACCCAGAATATTTTTAAAAAACAACACTTA
Source organism: Mesoplodon bidens (assembly GCF_964165515.1). Taxonomy (NCBI): domain Eukaryota; kingdom Metazoa; phylum Chordata; class Mammalia; order Artiodactyla; family Ziphiidae; genus Mesoplodon; species Mesoplodon bidens. The sequence goes on along the minus strand of NC_138175.1, from coordinate 15,461,546 downwards.
TAAAACAACAATAAAAAGACAAATAACCCAATTCAAAAATGGACAAAGGATTTGTATAGACATTCTCCAAATGGTCAATAATAAGCACACGAGAAGATGTTCAACATCCTTAGTCATCAGGGAAATGCAAATCAAATCCACAGTGAGATATCACTTCACACCCACTACAATATCTATAATAAAAAAGACAAACAATAACAAGTGTAGCACAAGATGTGGAGAAATTGGAACTCTCATACATTGCTGGTAGGAATATAAAATGATGCAAGCTCTTTGGGCAAAAGTTTGACAGTTCTTTCAAAATGTTAAACACAGAGTTACCATATGAACCAACAATTCCACTCCTAGGTATATACTTGAGAGAACTGAAAACATGATCACACAAAAATTGTACACAAATGTTCACAGCAACATTATTCAGAAGAGCCAAAAAGTGGAAACAACAGAAATATCCATCAACTGGTGAATGGAAGTAAAATGTGGTATATCCATACAATGGAATATTATTTGGCCATAAAAAGGAATGAAGTACTGACACACACTGAAACATTCTTGAACCTTGAAAACATCATGCTAAGTGAAAGGAGCCAGACACAAAGGCCCCATATTGTATGATTCTATTTATGTGAAATGTTCAGAACAGGTAAATGCATAGATACAGAAAGATTAATGATTGCCAGGGGCTGGAAGGAGGAAGAATGGGAAGTGACTGCTAATGGGTATGGGATTTCTTTTCAAGGTGATAAAAATGTTTTGGAATTAGATACTTGTGATGTTGCACAACCTTGTGAATATATTGTACTAAAAACCAATGTGTTATACCCTTTAAAAGGGTGAATTTCGGGCTTCCCTGGTGGTGCAGTGGTTGAGAGTCCGCCTGCCGATGCAGGGGACACGGGTTCGTGCCCTGGTCCAGGAAGATCCCACATGCCACGGAGCAGCTAGGCCGCTGAGCCATGGCCGCGGAGCCTGTGCTTGGCAACGGGGGAGGCCACAACAGTGAGAGGCCCGCGTACCGCAAAAAAAACACAAAAAAACGGTGAATTTCATGGTAAGTGAATTATATCATAATAAATTTTTAAGTGGAGTTCTTTAAATTACCCTACCAATACTGTTGTAATGTAAAGCCCTAACAGGGTCTTGGTAGGAGCCAATAAATATAAACCAGAGGATATTTCAAGGGAAAGTTAATATACTTAAAATGGCAAAATAATTGCATAAATCCATGAGTAGACTGGAAAAGTAGAAACAAAAAATGAAGCTGAAGAAAATCCATGATTAAAGAAAAAGTCTTGCAGCTCCAGAACAAGTTTAGGTGAGAGCAAAAATAAACTAATTCCTTATTTAATAATTTTTGCCTTATTTGACTATAACCCTGAATCACAACACCTCAGAGGCATTTCTAGGACACATGAAGGTTTTAAGAATAGCATTATTATGATCCCATTTTATTTGCAGCTCAAGGAGATGAAACAAGACGCCCAGTATTACACATTATTATTTGATGAAGCCAAGAAATTTCACTGGAGGCTCTCTCCTAATACTTTACCTGCTAGCTATTTTCATGTTGAAAATGTCAACTACATCAACTTTAAAGTGACATAATGCCATCTTTGTATCCCTCAGTCTAAACTCATCAAGAATTACTGTTAAGTACAAAAGCCAGTGCTTATTCCAGCTTGCATTCTTACACTGACTAAAAACCTTCTGATTGGTTGAGAATATTCCATTTTCTGGCTACCTACCCAAGAATTAAAATTTTAAATGAAATTTAAAAGTTTCCTTAACTGAACTGAAGTTAAATAATAATAATTCCTACCTTGGACTTCCCTGGTGTCGCAGTGGTTGAGAGTCCACCTGCCAATGCAGGGGACACGGGTTAGAGACCTGGTCCGGGAGGATCCCACATGCCACGGAGTGGCTAGGCCAGTGCGCCACAACTACTGAGCCTGCGCTCTAGAGCCCGCGAGCCACAACTACTGAAGCCCGTGCACCTATAGCCTGTGCTTCACAACAAGAGAAGCCACCGCAGTGAGAAGCCTGTGCACTGCAACAAAGAGTAGCCCCTGCTCACCGCAACTAGAGAAAGCCCGTGCACAGCAATGAAGACCCAACGCAGCCAAAGTTAAATAAATAAAATAAATAAATTTATTAAAAAAAGAATAATTCCTACCTCATATCCCAGCCACAAAGAATGAATGAATGAGCCATTTACCACAGAATTGTGAAGGACCAAGATCCTCTCACATTAAACACAAGATGCAGACAATGATATCATCTCGTTAGAGATTTCTGGAAAGGACATTTTGCAAGAGCGCTTTATGCAAATACCAAGACTTGTTGCTTTATAAGCAATGACCAGCATCCTCATTAGCTCCACCTTTGTGGGGCCAGTGATCATAAGGGATATTTACATAACTCTTTCATATATTCATTTTACTTAATCAGCACAACAACCCTATGAGAGTAGAGACAAGGAATTATTACATTATTAACCATTTTACATTTTTAGGAAGCAGGGATTCAGAATAGGGAAGTGACTTGCCCAAAGTAACCAGGCTGGTCAGCAGCAGACTCAAAGCTGGATCTTCTAATGTCAGATCCCATCTTTCCACCGCATGCCCTACTGCTCCAAGTGAGCTATGTCAAAGGCAGGCTTAGGCATTCTACAAGACGAGAGAATTAGAGGAAAGGAAGGAAAGCGGTGAGGAAATAGAAGGGGACGATGAGAGGGGAAGGAGGTGTTTTATTAGGAAGTGAGTCTAACCACTTTCAATTGCCCCAAACGCCCCTTGAGTGGCAACAGTGCCACAAGTTACCCCTCTCTAAATTAATTCTATGCCCCAGGGTCTACAGCTACTGTTGTTTTATTAGTTGAGAATCATGTTGGAGACTTAAATGTCTAAAACGAAGCTAAAGATTTCTCTCCTCTGAGGTTCTGACAGCCGAACTTAGCCCCTCCCACAAAGGTCCGTGGCCCCTAGATTTCGATCACATTAAACGCCGTGGGGACCGAAGAAACCATGAGATGTGGGGAAATGAAGGGAAGAGGGTTTGGGCTGGGGAAAGGGGGAGACTAAGGTTGAGCTAAGGAGAGGGGGAGCCTGCGGTGGAGCTGTGGTTGGGGGACGTGGGCTTTTGTGGCTGAACTCGAAGGTGGGGAAGCAAACCAGGATCAGAGCTGACAGGGTAGAGTTTAAAGGTTCAGGAGAGCATAGGGGAGCTGACGAGTTGACAGGACCAGAAAAAGACCTAGGAGGGTGCGAGGCTGGGTGGTCTCCAGGGCGCGAGAACCGAGGCGAGGCCCCTCTCGAATGTCTGTGATTGGATGCTCCCTTAAGTCCTGCCTCCCCGGACCCCTCTGCCCTTAAGCCCCGCCCATGCCTCCGGGCGCGCGCCTGGGGAGCGGGGAGGGGGACGAAGCTTGCGAAGGGGGGAGGGGGGATAGGAGAGACTCGTGCACGCGCCCCACTCGCTGCGGGTGCGCGAGCAGCGCGCTCCCGCCGCCCGCGTCGCCATCTTTTCCCCCTCCGTCTGTCTGTCTGCCGTTGGCTTTGTCCGTTTGCAGCGCCGCCCCTCGGCTCCCCGCCACCAGCTCGGCCTGGAGCTGCCCTCTGCCCGCCGGGGCCCAGTCCCAGAGAGCCCCGGCCCGGCCGGCCCGAGCTGCGGCCCAGGGCCCATTGTCCGGCGGTCCGTCTGTCCGGAGGCGGGGCCCAGGGACCCGGAGCGCCGCGGAGCGCCGAGGCGCCGGGTAAAAAGACCCCCGACTCTTTCCCTCCGGGACCAGGCTGAGGATGCAGGGGCTCCTCGCCCCCTCCCTTGGTCGCCGGCTGCCGGTCCTTTTGTCAGTCTGTGTCTGGGGAGGGGAACAGGGGCTCGCTCTGGCCTGGGGGGCGGGGGCCGCCTTGGCTCTGACCCTCCCCCTGCCCCGGGTTCCCGCGACGAGGCCGGACCGGGCTGGCTCCCCACAGCGGCTGTTCCACTTTCCGTCCCTCTGGAGGTCTCGGGCGCGGGAGGGGCGTCCGCGTCGCCGCCCTCCCCGCGTGGGCCCAGGTCGGGCTCAGCCGGGCAGCGCCGGGACGGCCCGGGCGTCTGACAGGCTGGGCTGGAGCTGGGGGAGGGGGAGGATGAGCGTGGGGGCGCCGACCCGGGTGTCAGTCCCGAGTCGCCTTCTCGCAGAAGGGCTTCTAAATTTAGATTTCTGAGAAGACTGTATTGTGTGAGGGTTTGTCTGAGCCGCCTCAGAAGACCTCTGGCTCTTGTCTGATAATTCCCGGGAATCTACCTGTGCTCATGCTTCAGGAAGCCAGAGGGACCGTCTCGGCTGGTTATACACACGCTCCAGACCGAGCAGAAGCGGGAACAGGGTGGACTGTGAGGCGGCTACGTGACCAGCTTTCTTGTCCTCTCCTTTTTGGCAGATACAGATACCTGGGATTCAGGCGAGTTTACTTTGCTCCGTGGGAACTGCACCAGAGCTGGAGGTGGGAGTGCACCCTCTTTTCTTAAAGCTTGGATTTCACCCGTGTTTTCTTGCTAAAGTCTGTGGTGTGTCCTGGAAGCTGCAACCTAACACCTGTGGGAGAGCAGGGACAGTGTTAAGGGGAGACGTTGGCCCCCCTCCCAAGTATTCTTAACCGCATTCTAAAGATGGACAAAACTGCCTGCCTTTTTAAATAGAATCCCTTGTAGACCTGAATCTCACCGGTTACCTTTCTTCCCATCCTGTTTTTCTTCCAGATGGTGATGTTCAGGCTATCCATTTACATTTTTGTATCGGTTTCAGATTCAGGCTTGGGAACTGAGGCAGCGTTGAAAGTTAAACTGAGTTAGTGAACTTTACGGCCATGTGTCTATGGATTTTATTAGATTTTACTGCTATAAAACAATTGTTTAACCTCTGAGATCTTGTGCAGTCAAGAATGTTATCTGCTAGTGCTAGTTTTTTATTGTTAATTAATTACATAATTAATTAACTTAGTTATTTTCAAGAGTCCACGACCCCACAAGTTTTCTTTTTTTGAGGGAGGAAGAGTATTTGCTTATGTTTTCCCCTTAATCCCTCAGGTGTGAAGTCCCATTGGGTACCATCTGGTTGGTTCCCCATTTGGCCACTAGGAGGATTGTGAGATGCAGTGGACACTGGTGATTTAAATATGCCAGATGTTGATTTCTGTTTCTGACTTGTAGCTTTAGTATTGAGCTGTTGCCTCACCAAGATGATGTGAACAGAGCCTGTGTCATATTATTTGGCCTTCATTCAGAAGGATCTTTATTACCTTTATCTCACGGTTTCAATTTCTGATCTTAATAAGAAGAAAATTTAAAGATTAAGGTTTCATTTTCTTCCTTATACAATAGAGAGCTATAGCTCTGCAAATTTTAGAAAAAAAACATGATAGGCAACCTGCATTTCATTCAACTTTCTACTTTGTGATTCCACAGACTTATAGGAAAAGATCCAAAGTGTAATATTCATTCACTGCTTCAATTTGTAAAATAACTACTTGATTAGAAAGAAATGATCTACACAAACAAAACTTAGAGAACACGTTTCATTAGCATTAGCACTCAACATACTACCTTAAAATTGATTTTTACTGTATACATTTGGAGTTTTTTTTTTTTTTTAATTAAAGGTCTGAAAAAGAACTGTGTTTGATATGCAGATATGATAGAAGACTGCCTGAAAGCTGCTTCCTTTGCCACTTCCTGTGGAGGCCTGTCTTTACCATTTGCGGTTTCTTTCTTCTTTTGGTAAGGGGAGGCAGGATCTGATTACAGGTCTGAGGTCCTTTCTAGCTACATAGAGGAGTTAGTTGGCATAACAGGAGGTGAGTCTTCACTAACTGGAGTGCAAAGTGTAGATGGTAGTAAGTAGTCTCTCATAATGCCTCTTAAGGCAATAAACTACAATTTTATATTTGCTTATTAGTGTGAGTATAATTTGAGAAGGCAGGGACTGAAAAGAAAAGTTAGAGGGTGACCACATCCACGTTCTCATCTTTGGTAGGAAAGAGAATATCTCCTTTTAATCTATGTCTGTTTATTCACTCTATCTTTCAAAGAAAATTCACAGCTTCCACTACTAATCCATTTCAGACTCTCTAACAACACTTAATGCTGGGAAAGCCTTTCTTATAACTAACCAGGAAGCTCTAGGCTTAAGTATCTGTTCTCTCCTATTTCAGGGAAGCAGGTGCATGTCTCTGCAGCACTTCTCATTTGGGGACCTTTTCTCTTTGTTCTTCCCACTCTTTGCTACAAGAGGCTGGATTGAGAAGAGGCACTAAAGTTATTAACTTTGACCACCACTCGGGAGCATGTGAGCAGGGCCAGGTTGATGTTCCACATTGAGGTATTGAATTAGTACCCAGCAATGTGTATGGCACCTGGCTCTTCTGGTAAAAGCCCATCTTCAACACGAAGTCTGATTTGCTTTAGTGCCCTGTCATCCACAGTCCCTAGCACTGTGCCTGCATCCCTAGGTAGAGGCTCTATTTCCCATGTTTCATTTACAGATGCCCAGGAGTTTTGAGATATTTCCTGTCTCACAGGGATGTGGTGCCTTCGTCACCTCCAGGAGAGATAACTTCTTGAAAAAAACATCTGGAGGCTCTCATTGGTGCAGATTTCAGGGCTTGACTTCCAGAGGGCATGTGACATATGAGCTGCCACCCTCTTTAGCTTCCTTTGCTTCCTTTTACAATTCATGAGGGTTATCTCTTTGAGCCCATGGTGCTTCTAACGCTGGTTGCCTGAGTTTTTTTGCTTCCTTTTCTACCTTCTGAGCTTGATCATGATCACTTAACAGTATTATGGATTCCAGAGTTGGATTTAGAGTGGAATTCTCTAAATCCTTTGGAATTCTCTCTGAAACTTCTTGGGACCTTAAAGTTGTACTAGAGATTTCTTTCTTTCTTTCTTTAAGAAGTTCAGTGATTTATAACTGGTGAATTTTATATATGCTCAAAAACTATTTTAAAAAGTCATCTTTTAATTGTGTATAATTTATGAGCAAAATGACATGTGCTAACATTATCCTTTTTTTTGTAGGTCAGCACCTTGCAAGGAGGTAGTAACATCCAGTCGTGAAACTGGGAAAAGCCAGAGCTCTTGGATCAGGGAAACATGTCCCGTCGGAAACAGACAAATCCAAATAAAGTTCACTGTGAGTACTGGGCTTTTTATTCTGGAACCTGAGAACGCTGAGGGTTGGAAAGGAAGAGTAATCTGAATTTAGGTGATCGACTCACACTAATTTGTGAAGAAAAAAGGGTTAAAGATGTCGAACATGATGGATTTAAAGTGTTTCTATGCTGGAGGAGGTCTTAGAAACCTGTCTTAGGAATAGGTGCTCTTGATTCATCTTTAGTATTCACATTAACAAACATTTATAGGATTCCTACTCTGTGCAAAGCCTTGTGCTAGATGCCAAGGCCATAAAACAGTATAAAAATGTATAAGACTATAACGTAGCCACAGATATATAGATAGATGAGCATATAGCAAGATAATATATGCTAAGTGCCAGATAGGGATGCTGCAGACTGTGTGTACTACAGAAATTAAGAGGAGGGAAAGGGACTTCCCTTGCGGTCCAGCGGGTAAGACTGTATTTCCACTGCAGGGGCCACGGATTTGAGCCATGGGTTTGATCCATAGGTGGGGAACTAAAATCCCATGTGCCCTGAGGCCAAAAAAAAAAAAAAAAGAGGAGGGAGAGAGCTCCATGGACTGAGATAGCCAGGGAATGCTTGATGGAAGAGGCCTTAGACTATGAACTTGAACTGGACCTTGGAAGGTAGAAAGTGGATTCTTTAAAGAAAGAGGAAAGGAGAGGTAAAATCAGGTAGGGGAAAGCAAAGAAACAAAGAGGGAATGCACGTGGTATGTTCAGGGGACAAGGAGACTTTGTATGAAGCAGAAGTTGCATTTGTCCAGAAGCCATAGAACATGACGTTGGAAATGTTTAACTCTGCATTGTAGAGGCCTGAAGACCAGGCCAAGTTCACGCTTTATCCTGACTGCAAGGAGCTACTGAAGGTTTTTAAGCAGGGAGAATGGAGTGACATTCAGAATACAGTGTTTTGGGACTACAAAATAGTGTGTGGGATGGATCACATGAAGAAGAGACTGGTATCAAGAGCCAGCTATGCACTATTGCCTTGCATTATTTCTCAGCAGGTTCATATATATGTTTTATTTTAGTAATTGGATTGTAAACTTCTGGAGGGCAGACACTATGTCCCATATATAATTCCTGCTATCCCTCTCTACTTCTAGCACTGCTCATAGTGGGTTTTCAAAAGTGCCTTATTAAATTAACACTAATATATCTATGTAGATTTGAGACAATTAACCAGTTTCCTGTGATCTGGGGAGATAAGCATCCTCATTCAAATGTAAAAAAGAGACAAATAGCTCCATGTTCTTATGGAGGACTGACTAAAGTACAGCAACATTTGAAGGGAATTCAGTGGTATAACATATGAAAGTTTTTTGTTTTTTTTAAGGAAAAAAACCTACATTTGAGAGGATAGATCAGTCATGGAGTTAAGATAAGAGGACTAAAATTTATTAAAAACATACTGTATGCCAGACAGTATGTACCTTATTTTATTTTATTGGGAAATTTCAAAAGTAGGAGAGAAAACAGTAGGTTCAGAGGAATTAAGAGGACTTCAGCATTTTATAGATTAAATGAGATTAGGGTAGCAAACTTTCATATACAATTCTTCAAGAAAAGTTTTATAAGACAGCACAAGTTGGATACTTCTAGGAGTGTATTCTGGAGTAGGTGGATATGGAAGGCTGCCTAATATAAAGGCGAGTGGTTCAGGATTTAGAAACTGCTGCTAAAACAGTGAAATTTAGTGGGCCTGAATGTGAGGATTTTCAAGAGAGATAAAATGAAGTATCTCTACTATAGGTAATACAACACAGAGGTTCAGAAGGTTTGTCTTCTCCTCTCTGGTGGAAGGTGGATATTGAGAAAAGACACAGATGTGACCCCAAGAAGGCAGGGCAGGAAAGGAACTCTTAGTAGAGTGATGGGTTTACAAATAAGGCAATCACTGGAGTTGGGCATTTACCTCTAAAAGCCACCTGTCCAAAGAGACTTTGAGGAAAGTAGCTGGTGGGGATGATAGTATGATCAAGTACAGGGAAGCCAGTAAATGCTTGTGTGGCCAATGCCTGCGCCCACATAGCATAAGTCCATAGCTGCATCTCCTCCCACCGTAATCAGTCAAAGCCAAGATGAGCTGGTACTGGAGTTGGAAAACAGATGGACAAACAGACCACAGAGAAGGAGGGAATATCATATCCACAGCTGCAGAAACGCAGTTTCTAGAGTTGAGCTAGTGAAGCTTGTAGTAGTGTGGTGGAGCGGGTGGGACTTTGCAGTGATGACCATTAAGAGGGCTGTGAATGGAAATGTTCAGGTGCAACTAAAAAGTGGACCCACAGGGAGGGGCTGTTTTCAGTGATGCATTTGGGCAGGGAATTGTGAAGGCATATCACATGATGGACTAAGAAAGAAGAAAGACACTGAGATTTGCTGGTCTCTGAGGACCTTCTACTTATTTACTATTTGGGGACTGAAGCTGGTCCTACATTTTTTGGAAGGTCATCTTCTCATTGCCCACAATAATGCCAAGTAGAAATAGGTAATTTCAGTCTTCTGACCAGGTGCGTCTCCTAACCCCTTGCAGTGAAATAGAACCAATCAAATGTATTGAATTTAATGCTGCTCATCTATTTAAAGTAAACAGAATGAATTCAAGGTCTGGGAGGCAGGAAGGTCTGCAGAAGCTTTGCTTAAATGTCAAAGCCAATGGCATTTGAGCAGAGTAATGGCTGAGCTCCATTAGATCTGCCTTCTGGGAACAAGAGGATTGTGTAGCAGGCAGCTCCTAAAAGAATATATTAAGAAGCCCTCCTAAAAGAATATATTAAGAATCCCATTGCTGTTCCCTGGCAGCATCTGTCTGATCCACTTTAGAAGTCAATGGGCAGGCTGCTCTGGCATATACTTGGCTTTCCTCAGGATTGTCTCTGTATCTAAATTACCATCATGATCTCTCCTTTACCCAGAAACGTCCAGGCAGACTCTTGTGTTTTGCCCAGTTCCTTAATAGACTTGATGCAGAGCTTTTGGAATAAAAGTCCAGAATTGTTGTTAGTCACAGAGGAACTGCATATGGGTTGAAATCTCTGTAGACCTCTTCCCTCCCTCCTTCCTCATCTCACCCCCTCTGAATACAAATTTCTGTAAACTGTTTCTAGAGAGGTTGAAAATACAATCATTTGCACACTTTCATTTGGTGCTTTTGTACCAAGCAAACCACTAAGTAAAGGAAAACTTCCATTTCTTAAGAGACTTTTGTTTTCAGATTATATATGAGACTAAAAACTTTCAACTTCAATTAAAGTTTTCAGCTTTTACAGAGAAGTAGGAAAAAGAAGCCTTCAAAGCCCCTTCTCTTCTAAAAAGTGCAGTTTGTTTTGTCTTCATTCATTGTCAGCATCCTTGTGAGGTAAATGGTTCTGTTCCCAATATGTGATAGCACCTTGGATTACGGAGACTGTCAGCTAGAAAAGGAATCCTAAGTGCCCCACTCCCAGTTCTAACTCATTTTATTCTGAATTTGACATCTGCTCTCTTAGAATATGTCTCAGCTGCTTCACTTAATTTAAGTCAGCCAGACATTGCATTTATTTAACTGCACCAAAGACTCAAGAAAGAGAATTGTAAAATCTTTGTCTTCCAGTAACTTTCATCTCAGGCTTCTCATCTGTTCTACAGGCTTGTTTGCATGGCTTTGTTCTTATCTGGTCTAAAAAACCTTAGCCAAATCAGACCAACAGTATCTTGATTTCATACCACAAAAAGGAGAGGTAGTACCTTGCTTTTTACTGTTGAACTTAGATGACTTTTTCTCAACTATTAATAGACAAATAAATACCCATGTTAAAGAAGATGGTTGCCCTACATTAATAGCTAGAAGCCAGAGGATTTTTTTTAACCTACTCCAACAGTCTCAAGATAGAAGGAAATAATAATGCTACATTGTAAAAGCAGGCAACTGTATAACACTTCTTAATCACTAGTATCTGTATGGATCACATTATACTTGAGTTAATATGACATACTTTTAGCAATTATCACTACCTTCTTATGAAAGGATAATTCTGGACAGTCAGATTTAGGGATTAGGTAAATAATGACTACTGGGAGATCATTCACATATCTTTTTCTGTGAGGTCTGCCAGAATCCCTCTTTATGGTTTTTATATATTTTGCTTTATGTTGGTATTTAAATAAGAATAGCCCTAAAGAGTAAAGTTTACCTTAGCCTTTTTCCCAAGTCAGGAATGGAATAAAATAGAGGAGCATAGCTTTTCTTTCCAAACTGCCAAAAAAGGAATAGCCCAACTATCCTAGGTGAGAATGCTCCCAAAAGTCCTAGATAGGGCAGCTGTATTGAACAGACTCTTCTCTGTTCTGTGAAGGTTGAAATATTTAGACAACTTCAATAGGAATAAATTTTTAGCTCAAGTTTGATAGAGACTAGACTGAATTACTAGCTGATCTTGAAAATTAAATATCCTTATAGATGTCCTTCTAATACAGTGGTGATTCCCCATTAAGAAAGGGGTGGGGGACTTACCTGGTGGCACAGTGGTTAAGAATCCACCTGCCAGTGCAGGGGACACGGGTTTGATCCCTGGTCTGGGAAGATCCCACCTGCCACGGAGCAAACTAAGCCCGTGCACCACAACTACTGAAGCCCAAGTGTCACAACTACTGAGCCTGTGCTGTAGAACCCGTGAGCCACAACTACTGAAGCCCGTGCACCTAGAGCCCATGCTCCGCAACAAGAGAAGCCACCGCAATGAGAAGCATGTGCACCGTAACAAAGAGTAGCCCCCGCTAGCCACAACTAGAGAAAGCCCGCGCACAGCAACGACGACCCAACACAGCCAAAAATAAAATAAATTAATTTAAAAAAAAAAGAAAGGGGGGGAAGTGTAGATTCTTAGTATGTTATAAACCTAGCTGGTTTCTGGATGGGTTTCTTTAGAGATGTCATTGATGAGAATGGTCTGCCATTGATAATTATATGCTGGTACATAACTTGTTCCTTAGTGTCATATCTGCCCACGGCCACCAGGTCCAAAAACATGCATTTACCCAGAAGAATTCAGTAACTATTCCAGTTAGCCATGGTCTGTGGTTACAGAGGAACCAACGTGGAGAAATTAAATATTTTACTCCTGCAAAGAGGGAAGAGGAGGCGCTATAACACAGAACTCATTTTTTGCTCTCCCTAGCGGTAATTTATATCCCGTGTGTCATCCTGAATATTATGAAACTGGACTTAAAGCAGGTTATTTTTCGTTTACTTGAGGGCTGTGTGGCTAGAAGTACACTTGGAATCTTAGCACCTCTATTCCCACTCATAGTGTCAGTCAGAATAGCCATAGTATTTTTTTCAGGCTTTTTAATAATTTCTGATGTAAAGTTTAATACTTAAAATTATGTTTGCCCCCCCCAGCCATAATATTATTCTAACCCAGGCATGGTAACTCATCACATGGAATCAGAAGCATAAAAATGATGGTTCCTTCTGTCAGTCCTGGCCTTGAGAACATTATTTTGGTATTTGAGTTGTATATATCAGTTTCTGATGGTAGGAAGGTAACACTAACACTAGGATCAGAGCTATTCTTGTCACACAGAGACAAGCATTTGTTTTCAGTAAAATTGCTCTAATGAACCTCTTAAAATTCTGTTTACAACTCTGCTAGAAAGCAACTGAAAAATATGGTAATTAAGGGTTGGACAGACCGGGGTCTGAATACTTAGTTCCACCATAGACCTTAGTTTTCTCCTAAGTAAAATATGGATAGTAATACCTACCACATAAGAGTTTTGCAGAGAATCAAGGTGAGGTAGCAACTATAATGCACTTAACGTAGAGCCTGGAACAAGAAGTGCCAAATATCACTATTATTAGCATTTGGCACTTAGCATATAGTAGATGTTCAATGAATATTTGCTGAACAAATACCTAAATGAATCACATGAAGCCTACTTCACATCAGTTCTTTCATTGCCCAAGGACTAGTTGTACAGGTCAACTGACCAGTTCATTCCTCCTACATCATTGTATCAGCCTCGGAATCTGAGCCTGTTTAATTTCCTCTCTCTGGAAATCTCCCTGGTCTATTGTCAGACATTTCACTAGGGCTTTTTATTATTCTCTCTTGGTGGCTGGAGAATGGGGACTGTAGTTTCCACTCTGACTGAGAAAATGGAAACCTCGAGAAACCCAATTCTCTTTTCTCCTTATGCCTGGCCTCTTGGAAATAAAAGAGCACTTAAATGTTAACTCTTCAATAACCACACAGATCCCAGGCAGAGTTCCTCACAGTAAATGCATAATCAGGATGGGTTTGGGGCTTTTGGATACTGCATACAAAGAAGAAAAAAAAAAGACCACACTAAACCAAGGAGACTAGATGAAATATTACCTGTTGCAAATTGGTTGGCATGTTTCAGGAAGTTTGTTCCTCAGCAGAAATGAGTTCACATATTATCTGTTTTCCTTTTAATCCATTATTTTTGATTTGCTCGTGGCTAATTCTAATAGATGTGAGAGAGTAAAGGAAGAACTTCTAGAGTATGTCTTGTAAGGAGAATGGATGAAGGATGGGGTCATAGATACTGTTTCAGATGGATTATTTGAAGCACTTGTTTATAGTCAGAGGCAGACAGAATCAGGACCATATTGCTAATACACTGAGATTCAGAGATTGTGCCCAGATTTTTTGCCCCATCTTCATTCCATCACTTTGCCGCTTGCCTCTGTCTCCCCAGTCCTGATGGAAGGTTATAAATAGAATTGAGATTTTGATGTTAAATTGGTAAAGTAGCAATTGATCACCTTTAAAAGGAGTCAGTATTAGGAGGATTTAAGAGAAGCAAATGATGCTTTCTAGAGCATCTGGCTTGTTTCCCAAGAAGAGTAGCTGTGCCCGGAAACCACTGGAGGCAACAAGCTGACTTGGAGATGAATGACCCCACCACAGGGTACCTGCCTGTCTCCTACCTTTGAATGGTCTGACTTTCCAACCAGCTTGCCTGGGGATGTACTGCCCAGCTGGTGGCCTGACTATTTTTCCTTGTGACCACCAGGGGATCAAGTATTTGCTGGGCTAGAAGAGCAAGCCCGCCAGGCGATGATGAAAACTGATTTTCCTGGAGACCTTGGCAGTCAGCGACAAGCTATCCAACAACTAAGAGATCAGGACTCCAGTAGCAGTGAGTTCTGCACCTTCTGGTAATGACTCAGGGCAATGGGAGAAGCATTATCAGAGTGTGTGTGCTCTGGGGATTATGCATGGGGGTTGGGAGGAAGACATGAAGAAGGAGATTTGTGGATCCTCAGTGTTCCCAAAGGTGTTCTAAGGTGTATGGGCATATGCTTGTCCAGAGAGAGAACAGGTTTTTTTAACTCAAGGACTGCAGTACTTGGCATAGTGCCATACACAGATAGATTTGTGATGACTGTGACAGACAGGGGCATAGGAATAATGAGTGCTCAAGCAGCCCCTGGGCTAGGTCAAATGAAAAGAAAAAAATCCCTGTCTCCTAGGATCTGTTTATTCATAATTAATGAAATGTAAGAGTGGTATTAATGAAAGTTTTGCTTGAGGACCCAGTTTTAATGTTTTTTTTTTTTTTTTTTTTTTTTTTTTTTTTGTGGTACGCGGGCCTCTCACTGTTGTGGCCTCTCCCGTTGCGGAGCACAGGCTCCGGATGCGCAGGCCCAGCGGCCATGGCTCACGGGCCCAGCCGCTCCGCGGCATATGGGATCCTCCCAGACCGGGGCACGAACCCGTATCCCCTGCATCGGCAGGCGGACTCTCAACCACTGCGCCACCAGGGAGGCCCCAGTTTTAATGTTTTATAAGAGGACTTGCTTACCAGTGAGATTATGCAGCATGTAAAATGCTAATGTCGAGGTCTTCCCACACCAAGTCCTGAGTAGATCCCTTTGGTTAAGAGATTGAAAAGACAGTGGCTGGTAACTGGTTGAGCCTCATGGATTGTCTGTTCTGTGACTTGCTTGAACAAATACACTTTGAGATGTGTTATTTCCTAGGATGATTTCCACATCTGATCCATCTGATATTGGTTATTATTAGTGTCAATTCGTACGACATTTCTGATTTTTCTCCACATTCGGGGTTGGAAAAGAAAGAAGGGGGTGAGAGTTCTGTACCTTCCAGGAACTACATTTTCTATTTAAACTAATACTCTAGCAATAAAAATAATAATTTAGCAAGTAATTGGTCAGGTACAGAAAAGTGAACCAAATATTTCTAGAAAATCTGTGGGAGCCACCAGTTTGAGTAATAGGTAGGAATGGCAATATCTATAGAAGTCTGATAGGTTTCCATTCTGGAAAAGTTGCATCATCCCTCTGCATGGCATACTTATTCTTTTTTTAATCTTTCTAGTAGAGAGATATATTTGGATTTTTGATGAATTACAAAAAGTGTTTGATACAGTGTTGTCTTAGACTACAAGTATTCCAAATAAGCTCATGAGAAAATATAGTATGATTTAATCTGTGCCAACCCTTATTACTGAGATGGATTCACACTAAAGCTTTGGACCAAGGAATAAGGCATACTGTAGATCTTTCCAGGGCCCAAATCCAGTCCACCAACCAACTGAAGTATCTAACAGAGACACATGTATCTACTAGCAGATGATTTGGTTAGATTTTCTTTTGAAGAAAGGGAATGTAACCAGTTTTGCCCAGTTCTTGGTAGATTTAGAAATTATGTAAGGGATAGTACAGAGAAGATAAGAAGCACGCTGTTAGCTAGGAAAGCTGAGTCTCACTGCTGATGCTGAGAGCCTGGTGAAACTCTATCCTGTATTTCTCTTGCTGACAGTCAGGCCCAGGAGTCTAGGATCTAGGTGGTGTTAGGATGGGACTGGAGTCTGACAGCTTCCCTAGGTTTGGCTTCCTCTTGTGATCTTCAAAGTACTAGCACTTTTTTTTCCTTTCAGAAAGAACTCCCTATGTTATTGTGTTTTTTTTTTTTTTTTTGCGGTACGCGGGCCTCTCACTGTTGTGGCCTCTCCCGTTGCGGAGCACAGGCTCCGGACGCGCAGGCTCAGCGGCCATGGCTCACGGGCCCAGCCGCTCCGCAGCATGTGGGATCTTCCCAGATCGGGGCACGAACCCACGTCCCCTGCATCGGCAGGCGGACGTTATTGTGTTTTTTAAAAATCATTTCTTTTCCAATTTTATAAGTAATAGAGGAAAAAAAATCAGCTCACACAAACCTTGCAGATCCCCTAGCCACAGGCAGACCTCTGCACGGCCACATCTTGCACCCTGAACTAAAACACATCAATTCTTACTTTAGCCACAAGAAATTATATTTCATCCTAAAGTAAAGAATATCCTGTTCCCTCCACTTGATGCATTCAATAATCCATCAGATAATCCATAGAACCACCAGAAACAATGGACTTATTTAACGTAGAATGCTGAGTTACTAGCAGGGTAAGGACACCGTGAGTCAAATACCACTACAGAATGCCCGAGGTTGGTTGCTTAACGTTTCCACTGTACTGAACAGCTTTTTCCCTATAAAGTGACATTTTCACCTAATTTCCTTCCTACTGCCTCCTTTATTGATAAGAGGAAAGAAAAACTTGTTGGTGTTTCTGTAATCATGCCTTGGGGTTTGTTGGGAGAGAACAGATTAGTGGGTCTCAGAATAGAATAGTGTATGCGACACCATGGAGAAATTGTGCGGGGAGGTTATGGAGAAAAGTAAGTAATAAAATCAGTGATAAGCATTGGTTAAGTCAGAAGTGGTGTGTTGGAATGAGCATGGTGTGAGGTGCATGGGAGGTGTGATTTGAACGTGTGAGATATTTGGGAACCCTGTGTAAGAAGTTATCATTTTTATGATAATATACAGGACCTAATAACCATTTTCCAATACAGTTTTGCCTCCGATTTTCTCTTTAGTGTGTATATGGCAATATAAACAATTATAGCTGGCTTCCACTTAACGTGATTTGTACCCAAATAAGCACTGATACAAACTATATTATGGAAGATCTGGGAATGTTTTCCATTTTAGCTGCAAACTTTTGGGTGGAAAGCAGCGTAAGATGTATTCACGCAAAAATCAGAACAAGTGACCAGTTTGTGTGTTCCAGGTGACAGTGAGGGTGATGAAGAGGAGACCACACAAGATGAAGTCTCTTCCCATACATCAGAGGAAGACGGAGGGGTGGTCAAAGTGGAAAAAGAGTTAGAAAATGCAGAACAGCCTGTTGGTGGGAACAGTGTGGTAGAGCATGAGGCAAGTGACAAATGGCTGCTGAGTCCGGGAACCTCCTTACCCTTCTACTCTGCCCAAGATGCCTGTCTTCCACATGTAACACTCTTGCCTCTGAGGGTCTCCTGGGCTTCATATGAAGCCTCTCTTCTTTCCCACCATGAGTTACCCAAACCTCAGACACTCAGTTCTCTTCACACCCAGCTTTCCTTTTCCACCCACATATCACTTCACTCCCACACAGCTCTTCTTCCTAAAGCTCCCCACTTCTTCCCAGCAGAACATCGGTCTTTGCAAAACTATTAGTTGACTTCCTCAGGTGTACTCTTGAATATGCTTGCAAATTTCAGTCAAAGTGTTAAGTGAGGTGCCATCTTTTCACTAAACTGTTTCCTAAGGATTCCTGCAAGAGGCATGGCAGTAGGGAAAGCTGATCTTCTCTCTACAGAGTTTACCTTAGGGGAAAAAGAAATAGATAAGCTCTCTCTGGAGTAATACTATGTCTTCATGGCAGGAAGCCTTGGAGAAAATGAAGATGGGAGCAAATTTAATTCCCTTTCCCCTATCACTTTTTCCTTCGACCCACACTGGGAACCTAGTAATAACATATGATAAGAGGTTGTGTTCCTTTTAACAGGATACCCTTTTAAAAGAAGTAGGGGCAGGGAAGAGACTGGTAAACTGTGTTCATGAATCACCTACTTGTTAAATTGCAGGTCACGGAGAATTTGAATTCTGACCCCTTACTTGGACTCTGCCAGTGTCCCCTCTGCCAGCTGGACTGTGGGAGTCGGGGGCAGCTGATTGCGCATGTGTACCAGGTATGGCCTGCGGAGCCGCATGCTCCAGAACACGGGTGCCAACAACTTGTGTAGCCTTTGCCTCCAACCCCGGAAAGAACCTTGGGTTGTTGCTTCCACCAAGACTCCACTCCAATCCTCAGAAAATTGTAGAGAATAAGTGGGATATGTTGAGTGAATATGTTCTGGGTTCCCAGGCAGACACACTGTGAAAATTAAGTATCATTTTTTTTCTAAATTACTTAAGGCATATTTTAAATAGTGAAATAGAAACTGGGCTTTGTTTTAAAGAAGAAAAAATGAGTTAACATAGGTGTTTCTGAAGTATTGGAGAAAGATAGTGTAAACCAGGGGATCAGAACTAGACAAACTTTTGTTTCCTTTTTTTTTCCTGATCCAGTCGCAGAACATGTGCCTTATGCTATGTATTGAACAGGCATTAGTACACATGGCAGCCTGAGTTTTACCATAAAGATAATTGGTTCATGAGGAGAAGCATTTCTTCAGAAGACTGATTTTAAAAGACTGAAGAAAAGGCAGTGCATTTAAATACCTTTTGGATATCAGTCTTTCCATCCAGCTTCTAGACTTGACCTTCAGTTCTCCTTTGAAATGCACTTGTGGGCTTCCCTGGTGGCGCAGTGGTTGAGAGTCCGCCTGCCGATGCAGGGGGCACGGGTTCGTGCCCCGGTCCGGGAAGATCCCACATGCCGCGGAGCGGCTGGGCCTGTGAGCCATGGCCGCTGAGCCTGCGCGTCCAGAGCCTGTGCTCCGCAATGGGAGAGGCCACAACAGTGAGAGGCCCGCGTACCGCAAAAAAAAAAAAAAAATACAGTTGTACCTACACAGCATGTGACAAGCAGGCCGTGAGAAATTATCCTGAGCAAGAATTCCTCTCAGGCTCTGGAGTCCCATTGTCCCCCAAGCCAGCCATGTCCCAGTACGTAGTCAGAACTCAAACTAATGAAATCTGAGTGATGGTCTGGATGGCCTTGCCCTTCTGAAGGCCCTTTAACACGAGAGACTCTTACTTTTCCAGGTGCTAGATAGGGAGAATAGTTGCAAGTCCTTGTTCTAAGACTAAGGAAAGGGGACATTTCCCAGAAAGTAGTTCCTAAGTGGGTACAGATTGTCCTGGAGCTGGTGTGAGTTGACAGATTAAGGCTCTCTCTTACAGCACACTGCAGCGGTGGTGAGCGCCAAGAGCTACATGTGTCCTGTCTGTGGCCGGGCCCTTAGCTCCCCCGGGTCATTGGGTCGCCACCTCTTAATCCACTCGGAGGACCAGCGGTCTAACTGTGCTGTGTGTGGAGCCCGTTTTACTAGCCATGCCACGTTTAACAGGTTAGCCGGGCAACTGACCCTCTGTGCTGGGAACAAATTACTGGGTGTGGGTTCTGCTTTCCCAAGTCAAAGTGAAGGTTAGAGACGGGCAAGGCAAAGGGAACTGACTCTTGACTCTTTGGAAATATGAGTAATGAGGCTAGTAAATATGTCCATTCCATTAGACATCCTCAAAGGGAAATGAACTCTCATTTCTTTCCTCGATCAGAATATCTTCAACTAGAAAGAGATGTGGGAAAGACCAAGACCATTCATGATAAAGCATGGAGAAAGAAGTTACAGGGTGCTGAGAGGACCCTAATGTGAGGACAGAGTCTCCACTGTGTCCCAGGAAGACTGGAACTGTGTAAATTGTGTCTGAGTCCCATTTGCTAGTGTACAACACAGGGTCGGCTGGGGGGAGGTGGAGCCAGTGGACTGGACCTCCCCTGAAGGCAGCCTCCGCCTCAAGGAGGACTGCCCTGCACAGTTCCTACAAACACCATCAGTCCGGCTTGAATGGAACTGCACATTGTAAGGGCTCATCTGATTTCTGGTGGCTTGCTATGGCGGTTGGCTCAGCCCCAAACTCCAGGTGGGCTTTAAGACTTGGTAGACAACCTAGCCCAAAGAAGGGCAAGGGTGGAAAGGTAGAGGAGGTCTCCCAAGCACTCATACTGACCCCTAGTGGTGAACTTGGAGCAACTGGCCTGGTAGGACAGAGTAAGTCAGGGCTGGATACCTGAGCCTTGTTAGACCGTGGCATTAACCATCTAAAATTTTTGCTTTCCAGTGAGAAACTTCCTGAAGTCCTTAATATGGAATCCCTACCGCCAGCCCACAGTGAGGGCCCCTCCAGTGCTGAGGGGAAGGACATTGCCTTTAGTCCTCCAGTGTACCCTGCTGGAATTCTGCTTGTGTGCAACAACTGTGCTGCCTACCGGAAACTGCTAGAAGCCCAGACCCCCAGTGTACGCAAGTGGGCCCTGCGTCGACAGAACGAGCCTTTGGAAGTCCGGCTGCAGCGGCTGGAACGAGAGCGCACAGCCAAGAAGAGCCGGCGGGACAATGAGACCCCCGAGGAGCGGGAGGTAAGGCGCATGAGGGACCGAGAAGCCAAGCGCCTGCAGCGCATGCAGGAGACAGATGAGCAGCGGGCACGCCGGCTGCAGCGAGATCGGGAGGCCATGAGGCTGAAGCGGGCCAATGAAACCCCGGAGAAGCGGCAGGCCCGGCTCATCCGGGAGCGGGAGGCCAAGCGGCTCAAGAGGAGGCTGGAGAAAATGGACATGATGTTGCGAGCTCAGTTTGGCCAGGACCCTTCTGCCATGGCAGCCTTAGCAGCCGAAATGAACTTCTTCCAGCTACCTGTGAGTGGGGTGGAGTTGGACAGCCAGCTCCTGGGCAAGATGGCCTTTGAAGAGCAGAACAGCAGCTCTCTGCACTGAACCACACCCTCCTGCCTGCCTTCCCACTCAGCCGTCCCCAGGGTCCTGTCCTTGCTGCTGGAGGCAGGCCCGAGTTTGTTGCAGGTGGACCTGTGTACCCCTTGCATATGGGAGCAGGATGATGGGGTCAGGAGGGACCCAGCTCAAGGCAGCTCTGGATGAGGGAGCAGGCACTCCAGACACCTCGACTCCCCAGCCCACTGCTGCAGGGCATGCGCATAGGACTCTGGGGCCCTAGTGTGGCCCACGCCCACCCCACGGAGTTGTGAGGGCTAATAAATTAATTTTATCTTTACTGGCCCTTTCCTGCTTTTCTCTCGATTTCATTCTAGCAAATCTAGGAGAGACGTGGATAGAAGTTTTCAGGCAGGGACGTCTAGCCATTGTCTTTTTCCGAGGGAGGGTGCTCCTCAACAAAGGCTCTCCCAGCAGAGATCCCTTATCTGGCCCTTCACAAGTTAATGACATTAAGGAAGAACCGATGCTGACTTCGTGAGGGTGCAGGCCCACAACACTAATGAAGATCACCTGTGGTCCCAAGAGCTATTTCAACCCAGCTTACCTTTTCCAAACTCGGAAGTAGACGCCTTTCCTCGTAACTGGCATTTGCTAAAGAGGATGAAGTATTTAGACCAGGTACCAACTACTTTTCCCAGCAGAATTCAGTCTGCCAAACTTTTAAAAATTCTACCGTAGACAGCACTCAGTTGCATTCAGGAATACGTTCATAGAAATAGCTGCAATGTTAAGGTTCACAGTGCCAAGGAACTCATGTTTGAGAGAAGAGGTAAAAAACCCATCTTTTTATTTATTCCTCAGAGCCAAGGTAGGATAATAAAACCCACTGAGGAAAATCCAGAATTAAGGTGCCATGAGAGCTCAAGTCAGTAGCGGTCAAGGCCAGAGCAAAATGACTACTCTGGCAGTTTGTATGGCTGCCAAACCATGGAGGAGACAAGAGCTGAGGTCATTTCTAAAAAGCTTCTGTGATGGTACACAGCAAGCACAGAACTTTCCTTAGCCTGCACCAAAGGTTGTATACAGTTTAGATAATTACAGATCTTGAAGTCCAGAAGGAAGTGCCCTAGTTAAGCTGTAGCCAGAAAAATAACTATGCCAGGAATCTGGACCTCTTCCAATATCGTAACAAGGAAACTTGGACTCCTCTCTGACCTCCACAGGTTCAAGGCTATTTAAGAGTGTTAATTGACCCCCCACCAAACCAGGGTTAATTCCCACCAGGCAGGCCGAAATATTTGTCTTGAAAAATACAAAAATATTAAGCTTATTACAAAATACTGGACATTTAAAAGAAACTATTTAATTGAGCCAAATGGCTTTTTCTCACAGAGCCCCACATGGAAGTCCTACTTTGGGATGTTTCAAAATGGTTGAGCACTCATTATGTGTCAAAGATTGTTCTGAGCACTTCCATGGATTATCTCATTTAATTTTTACAACGAACTGTGAGTTAACGCAAACTCAGGAATTAGGTGCCTGGATTTAACATTCTTTACTGCTAATTAATAGCTGTGTAACTTTGGGTAAGTTACTTAAACCTCTTGGTTTCCCCACCCACAAAATGAAAATAATAGTACTAGCAACAAATGGTTGTTAATATATAATGCACCTAGGCTATTCTGTGGCATGTAGCAAGTGCTCAATAAATGTATGAGTAACTATCATGTATCTGAGTGCTTCACCTCTTACTAGTGGCAATCTAAGTTCGGGAGCTGGCTTATTCCAGAAATTTCTGGCAGTATTCCTGAGAAAAGAATTGGAGAAAAGGCCAGCAGTGAGGGCATCTACAGGTCCTTGTGACTAATTGTGCTAGAACAGTATCTGAGTCTACAGGTAGATTTCTGGGTCCCTGAAATACACACAACAGAACACACAGACCATGCTTCAGGACTAGCTCGTGCAATCTGCCCCCAGCCCACCACATGAAGATGGGCACCATTTGCTCTCCCTGACAAGCTCTGCCGCATAGGCCTTCTATCCCCCACCCCATGGCCACCATCTAAGGCTGGGATACGAAGAAGGCGCAAACACCAAAAGGAAAAGCTAGTAGTTTATATAGATAGATATATAGATATATAGATATTGATATATATTGTGTTTACATAGTCCACAAGTTAAATGCAGGTATCCATAAGAAGAGCATTAACAATAAAAATACAATCTGTGTAGCCAAGTACAGAGACTTAAAATGGTAAAACAGCAAAAAGGATCTCACAAAAGTACAAATATACAGTACAAATTGATTTATTTAAAACAGTTACAAAAAAGCACAACAAAATAGAGATTATCCTTAGAATTATTAATGCTTTGTTAAAGATCAGGTAGGATTAGAGGGTAAGAAATGGTATCGGGTGGGGGGAGCACCTGACTAGTTCTAAGGCTTTAGATACAATGCAGTTGATTACATATTAATTTAGCCATTACATACTGGGGATAGTAGTTGGGGGATCAGTAATTTATCTACAGGGAACTCCTACACAAATCAGATCCATCCATCAGACCTCCCCAGTGCTGTCCTTCTCTACTACTCCTGAGGACCCTAAAGCCACCTGGATGACAACATTTCCATCCTTTCTCCACCCCATTCCCTATCCATATATTCTTCCCTCCCCTAAGGTGCTGTGCAAGCTGAGAGCAGTCTGCTCTCTGCAGCTGGAACATATACTGTTTTGGCTACAGGGATCCTGTGTGTGACTAGGAAGGTTGTAGGGGGACAGCCTTATTTTTAATACTTCAAGTTTGCCACGAGTCTCTTCCCCGACACAAGCTTCTCTTGAATGCGAGTGTCACGCAATGAGGGATGAACCCTGCCTTCAGCAACATCAGCAATGCACTAACCACTCACAGCTCACAACCATGTGCATACTCCCTGTCTGGGGAGTGGGTGTAAAACCACTGTGTCATCAGCTTGCTCACACTCG
Source organism: Mesoplodon bidens (assembly GCF_964165515.1). Lineage (NCBI taxonomy): Eukaryota > Metazoa > Chordata > Mammalia > Artiodactyla > Ziphiidae > Mesoplodon > Mesoplodon bidens. The sequence continues at coordinate 15,437,645 of NC_138175.1, read as the reverse complement.
CGCGCTCTCTCTCTCTGAAGAACCTCAGTCCCCATGACAGTCATAAAGACAGAAATAAATGCTTGAAAGTTTGACAATAGGTAAAGGCACATGGGCTGCCGCCACACACACTGTAGACAGGAACCCAGTTTGAGGCCATCTTCACTGCTGGGCATTTGCAGCAGAATGGCTTGGGGGATCACACAGACTTTGAATTTGCCGTCTACCAGGGGAGGATCTAGGCTTAACAGGAGAACGAATAAAGAAACCTTAGTGTGAAAAGTGCATTTATTACTACTGTTCCTGCTGGGGAGGCTCAGCAGGGTAAACCGCACCACCTCTCCTCCTTCCGCCCCAGGCACTGTGCATAGTCTGCAGGTAAGGAGAGAGTGCAGTCAACTCTAGCATCTCAAGGGCCAGTGTCATCCTAGGCCCAGACCAGGAATCTGGCCCAAAGATGGATCCTAGAGTTGAAAGAGCAACTGACAGCTGCAAGGACCCAGATGCTTATTTTATTATTGCATAATGTGGGAGGCCTTCCCTCTCCCAGGGATGCTGGAGGGTGAAGGCTTCCCGGCAAAGGGCTAACAGGTTCCTGGTCAACATCCAACCTAACACGATTCAGCTCTTCAACTGTAGTGTACACTTTTTCCCATCTGGAAAGTATTGTAGCTTCAGTGTGGTTTAGTAAACTTAGCCCTAGGAGGCCAAGAAGTCTCCCTAAAACTTGGCCTCTGCCCTATTTGCTTTGCTTTTAAGACTGTGACTTAATCTCCCATGGCCAATTCAACCAATCTGGTTATCTTTACTCCAATGGACCCAAGCCCTTGCCCAGTGAACCCACGTCCACCCTTTATCTCCAGTGTGATCACTCAACTCTTCAACATGCCTGCTTGTTGCAGGTTTAAATCATACCACCACCCTGTGCATCTTCCATGGCGCCCAGTGGTAAAAATAAAACTAAACCCCACCCGAGGGTCTATTTCAAACTTCAAACGCTCCCCCAACCCCAGAATCCATTTAACTGGAGCCAGATGAACCTCCCTGGGATGCTGACACAGGCCCTAATCTGGTTCCCCATCATTTAATTTTTAAAACAGGACACAAGATATCATAAAGGAAAGAAGTTAATACAAAGAAAACACCCACTTATAGGACCTGCTCGTCTCTCCCTCAAGAGAGTCAGATATTTGGAGCCAAAGGGCTCCCAACAAGCACTGAAGCCATATCCCTTTGGATTCACCAGCCCACCAGCAGCATTTCATACTATCCCTACTCAAGATGACTTTGCTATAAAGTAACCCTTGCACATGTAAGGATGGACAGGATGCCTGGATTTCACCTATATGGCCAAAGACACAGAAAGACAGAGCGCTATAAAGGGCAGCAAGCAGGACAGCCAGTAGACAGCAGCAGTGGCAAAGCAGCACAGACCAAAGCCCTTGGCGTTATGACCGACTGGGACCGAGAGTGTGGAAGGGTCAGTCCGGGTCTACTGGGGTCCCTCCCCCTTGGGCACGAGTGCTCAGCTCTGACCTCCCAGTCTCCCCTTCCCCCATGCCACTCCCCCTCCTCTGTGTACACTAATCTTGATAGGAATGATGATCCAAGACTTGGATGTATTACCATCCTTCACCTGGTTCCCCTCCTCCCCAGCTGGTATAGGCATTGTTTTTTTGTTTTCGTTTTTGTTTTTTTTGCGGTACGCGGGCCTCTCACTGCTGCGGCCTCTCCCGTTGTGGAGCACAGGCTCCGGACGCGCGGGCCCAGCGGCCATGGCTCACGGGCCCAGCCGCTCTATGGCATGTGGGATCTTCCCGGACCGGGGCACGAACCCGTGTCCCCTGCATCGGCAGGTGGACTCTCAACCACTGCGCCACCAGGGAAGCCCCAGCATCTCTTGTTTAATGCCAGAGTTAGCCGTCTTCCTTTCTACCCCTAAGATCTGGGACTGTCCTACTAATGACATTGGCCTTCTTTAACTGCCCGTTCCCCCAAAAGCTGACAGCTTCCCACCAAAATGCTGTCTCAAAACTGCTCTTAGGTCTCTTATAAGACTTATGAAATCTTTAAAAGGAAGAATGGACACACCACAGGTTACTCTCATTCCTCATGCCTGGAAGAAAAGACTGAAAAAGAGGGAAAAGGTAAGGGGAATGCCTCAGCTCTGACCAAGATTTAGAGCACAGAGCTTTTTCCCTGGGAGACTATACTTTACAAAAGACACCTCTGCAGCTCAACAAAATCATGTATTAATATATTACATATGCATGGCACAGTATTAGAGGAAGTGCCGGTGCTGCTTCACCAGCAAGAGACAGAAGAGGAACAGCAGCAGAAAGTTCAGGGCCCAACTTGCCAAGGTGCACAAGATTTTCTCTTTCCAGGATTAAGGGGAAGTTACCAGGCTGGGCAGTGAGGGTTTCTTGTATTTAAACTACTTGGCCTGTTATCTGGTTAGATATAGGTTTGTTCCCATAAGGAGGAAGCTCGGTTGGTACCCTTGGTGGATATTTCTTTAGTGTCCACTGTGTGCCTGTCGCTATATTCAGTTGATGAGCCTTCCTAATGAGGAAGGATGTTTCTGAGAAACCCGTGCATGAGAAACTAGGAATGAGTTGCTCATGGAACAGCCAGAAACAAGGCCTTCTCCGAGGGCCGTCCTCTGAGAGGATTCCTCGAGACTCAGCCCCACAGGCCCCCAACTGTGGGAAACAAGCCAGAGAAAGCAGCATTCAGAGAGAAAGGGGACAGAGAAGGGAAAAGACATGATCCCAAATGTGTACAAGGTTGAGTGTTCACCAGACACGGTTGGTATTTGGTTCTGAGGTGAACTGGAGACTTACATACTTGTGGTCAGGTCAGCAGCTTCCTCTGGACGGGCCTCCAAAAGCTGACTGACCAGGTAACTGCTCTCAAGGAATGAAACAGTGGAGTGTAGGGCTTGCAGCGAACAAGCCAGTCTCAGTCACTTTGTTCCCCCAGGAGAACAACCTTTAGCACCTGAACACTAAGAAGGACTCCATTCTCAGAACTCCCCCTCCCCCCAGGAGGTAGGTAAGATTATTTATCCCCATTTGGCAGCTGGGGAGGAAGTGAAAAAGCGAGAGGTCACAAGACTTGCCTAAAGTCTCTGACAGAGTAGAGATCAGACCTCAGAGGTTTGGGACTCCTGACAACAGGCTAGGCCTTGGCCAGTCCATCTTGAAAGGAAATGCCAGGGTCATACCCCAGGAGAAGCCTCATAAAAGAGCTGAGTGGACAATACCCTGAGTTGTTCAAGAGTCTAAAGACCCCGAAAAAACAAACAAAAAACCCACCCACCCACCTGAAAGCTGATGGGGGAAGCCTAATTCTCAACACCCACTGGAATCCCACAGTCCGAGGTGATGCTCAAAGTCGTGAAGAAAAAGTGAGCTTAAGACACAGGGGGCAAATGCAACCAACTAAGATTGAAAATACCCTCTGCAGAGGAATACTCCACCATGAAATGGAATCTAGGAGACTTTTCAGGTATTGAAACATTATCAAGACTATTCCAGGGAATTCCCTGGTGGTCCAGTGGTTAGGACTCTGCGCTTTCACTGCTGAGGGCCCAGGTTCAGTCCCTGGTCGGGGAACTAAGATCCCACATGCCACATGGTGTGGCCAAAATTTAAAAAAAAAGAGTATCCCAAAACCTTAGAGCTGGCTATGGGAGGAGACAGCCTGGAGAAGCCTGAATGCTGGGAGAAGGAGTGGAGTAAGATGGGAGGGACTCTGTAAAAACGCAAGGATGGGCACTGCCCAGCTAGCTGTACTGGTCCCACCCCGGGGCATAGTTCCATTCGTTTCTCCACCAACTGGTTCAGCTGCAGAAGAGGAGAGGACATGATTCTGAGTTTTTAAAAATAGAGAATAGAACTGAAAGGGAAACCAGAGAGACCCCTACACACCAAAAACTAGAGGTCTTGGTCAGAGTGGGCAAAACCAGTTTTGCAGAAGGGGAAAGGCAGTGCAGCTACAAATAGGCCCAGGTCAAGACACCATGCAGACAGGTTAGGTCAGCGGAAGGGTGAGGGCAGTGCAGGCACTTAGGCACAACATAGACAGACAGAGGACCGGGTGTAGGGGCCTAGGGAAAAGGGTCCACTGGTTCTTTCAAAAGTCACCATTACCAACTAGAGATTCAGTACAATTTCAAAGTGGGTCTGGCATGCTGAGTAGGAGGAGCCTTGTTAGGTCAGCTACCTTTCCAGAAGCCCTACCTAGAGCCCGGTCAGTCTGGCCATCAGGTCTTTCTCCCAAAGTCCCGTGACTGGGTCCCCGCCAAGGCAGTACTTCACTCTGAACCCTGGAGCGGCTTCTCTCTCCTAATGCTAGAAGCCTTGTGGGAGGAATGATGGGGAGAGATGGGAAAGGGCTGAAGCAGAGGATGAAGCAGAGTCCCCTGCACACCCAGCCTTAGACATCTGTAACAAAACTACCCTTTAAAGTGCACAGCTCTCAAAAGAAGAGTTCTGGGTGGGAACCCTCTTATTTCCAAGCATGGGGCCTCCTGCCCTCCCATCACAAAAAAGGAAGGAAAAAAAAAAAAAAAAAAAAAAAACTTCAGATAGCTGAACTGCTACTATAAGCTGTGGATCATCATTTTTGGCTCTTTCTTTGCTCCCTCCCTCTGCACCTGCTCCCAAAGCCTGACTCTCTCCTTGCAGGAGCTAGGGATGAGGAGGAAAGAACAGGGAGGCCCTGATATTTGGAATGTTTCTTATCCTGCGTGCACCCCCTTCCTTCCTTGGCCCGGGCCCGCTGCTCCCCATCACAGCACCCTCTGGGGCTGTTCTGAAAAGATGCCATGGGGTAATGGGCAACAGACCCTGCCTTGGGAGGCTGCCTTCACGCCTTCTCTTCCCCACTAACCTCACTGCCAAGAGAGCCATCCCCTGCTCGGCATGTGCAAATCCTCTGCTTGCTCACGGTGAGGCCCAGCTCTGGGGTAGCATCCCAGTCCGGGTCTGGGAGAGGTTCATTTTCCTGCGTTGGAACGCCCTTCAATGGACAGCTTTACCTCCTGTGGAATGAAAGAGGGACGGAGCAGCGCAGCCCGTGCCTCCTCCCCTTGCATGCCGTATCTTTGGAAGCTCGGGGCTGGCCAGCAGGCCTGAGCACCAGGCTCTGGCTGCAAGGGCTCTACCATTCGGGAGCCCTCGCCTAACGGCTGGCTTTTCCCATCACTGTCACATTGCTCTCGGGGTCCCAAGACTGTCCTCTCAGGCCTTTCTCGGGGAGGAGCCAGCTGGCCTGGGGGAGCACAGCTGGACTGAGAAACTGAGTGACTGTTCAAGCTCTGTAAACTGATAGAGATGCAGACATCTCCCACCTGTAGCCGATGGCAGGGCAGAGAGAAGAGCTGTGCAGTCCGCCCAGGGCTGCAGGAGGACCAACCCTGGCCATATACAAAGAAGGGGTGCTCGGGGGGCACCTCGATGCTCACTTTGCTCTGCTGCTCACCCACCACGAAATGCAGCATGACAAATCCAGGCCACTGGCTCTCCTGAATGTCCACGACTGTGCTAGAGTCAATCTTCAGCCCCCCGCTCACTTCGGCACTGCGCACAAAATCCTGGGTCTGGAGGTCCTCCACCCGCTTCAGCTCCCCTGTAGCCAGCTGGATGATGGCGCCTTTCATGAAATGGGAGGGCAAGTGGGAAGAGGTAAAGGGGGGTGGCGTTGACTCCTTGTCTGGGAAGGCGGCTCTGGCCTGCATGTCCAAACTTGACGCCACCAGGATCTCCGAGCCCATGGGCAGCAGGCCTGGGTCAGTTCCAGTGGGTACCAGGTTGCCATTGGCTACAACCATTGCTTTGGGTAAAGGTCTATGTTTCAGGGGCTCCTGATGGGATTGAGGGTAGAACCCTCGGGCCTGATTTTTCTCGGCCATCTCTGCTGCGTTCCTGGCTGACCCTCGCCCCTCACCCTGATGGTCGGGGTTATGATGGGACAGGTTGAGGGGGCTGGGCTCACCCTTCCTCTGAGCTGCCGCCACACGATAGTCCTGAGAAGCTAAAGCACCAACCACCCGCTGGACCTCGAGGTCGGTGTCTGGGGTCCCTCGGTGTGCTGGCACTGCCACCTCTACCCGCGCAGTCTGAGAACCTGAAAACAACTGTCCATCCACCACACATTCTACCACTGGCACCAGTCCCTGGCCCTCACCCTTGCTGTTGGGGGAGTCGAGGGCTTCGCTTTCCCGTCTCACTAAATTTCGCTCTCGTTGTCTCTGTCCATTGGCAGCGGCTGCTTCCAGAGCAGACTGGCCCTCCTGAGGGGTAAGAACTGGGCTGGCACCTGCTGGAGGGGTTTCATGCATGGTGTACCCAGCAGGTAGCCTGGACATCTGATAATAAATGGGCATCCGGCCTGGAGCGAGGTCCAGTGGCTGAGTACTCGAGTGATGTGGCAACTGCCCAGGTGGGGAGGTGGCAGAGGGGGCTTTGTTGAATGAACGGGCCGGGGATGAAGCCTGGGGGGGAGGAGTGGCTCCTTCTGCCAGGAGTGAGGCATATGGCACAAAGTGTGGAAGGTGAGAGGTGGCAAGGTTGGCAGAAGGAGAAAGGAGGGGACTCGGTAGGAAATTAGGTGGCACAGCATAGGGAAGGCTATAAGGAGACCCGATAAACTGCAGAGAGGTGGACGGGAGCTGAGCATAGTGGATTGGGGGATAGTGGATTCCTGGATGTTGAATCAGTGAAGACGCTACATTAAATGTGGGGGGCAAGGGGCTCATGTTCACCACAGACGGGAGGCCAGTTGGGGAGAAGGTGGCAGGTGGCACAGCCACCTTATACAGCATGCCATACTGGTCCACCGTCAGACCGGTGATGGCCTCAGCTCCATCACCCCCCAGGCTGACTCTAGCTCCTGCCTGGCTCTGCCCGGCCACCACCACCCCTCGGGACCATTCAGAGGCATCACTGGAGGGTGTGTGGTTAGTTGAGCAGCTGGTAGTTCTCCCCATATCCTCGCTGGTCACGGGGAGGTCTCGTTTCTTTGGTGGAAGGCATTCCTGACTCCTCTCATGAACAGGTTTCATATTGCTTTGTGGTGTTCCTGGAGCCTGGAAGGGGTCGGCTTGCTCCTTGGGGCATCAGAAGGGGCTTCTTTGTGGCTCCCCTGCACCCCTCTCTGCTGCTGGCTGGGGCGCCCACATCTGCTAGGGAACAAATCAGAGGCAAAGAAAAGTAACCTAGGGGTAAACCAAGTCAAAGGAAAGAGCAGGAACTGTGTCCACGGAGGAAGATGTGACAAAGGGGACTGCTGGAAAAAAAGAGGAATGAGAAAGGAGCAGACGAAGATGCTACCCTTCTCGCTCATCCAGCGTAGGACACGAAAGAAACAATCACGGAAACCACAAAGAGCTACAAGGACAAGCATCCAACAGTGCATACATAACCTGTGGGCTCCACAACCCCAGGGAAACCAACAGCTTCATGATTAGCTGTTCCTCTGATGGGGACCTTGACTATTCTAAGCCTTTTCCCTCAAGGGGGATTTGAACACATGGTCTTTGCTGCTGGCTCCTTTTCCTAACTTTCTCCTTTTGCCAAACACTACTGTGCTATCTTCTTTCCTGAACATATGACCTCATCCTTGCCTCCTTTCCCCGGCCTAATTTGGGTTATTATCTCACCTAGCCCCATCCCCTCACCCCGGGCCTGCCTAAACTCTCATCCTCCTTTGCCTCATATCGCCACTACCCCAAGGACCCAGGGGTCAGTCAATAGGTCCTGAGGTCTGCACGTCTTGTTTTTTTTTTTAAAACGTTGTTCCCTAAACATGTTATGAAAGTATCTTCTTCACCCCATGAAATACTACGTTCAAACTTGGGCCCTATGCGGAGGGTGATTGTACTGGTGTTTTCTACAGTTTATTTATTTCTCCTCTCCAAAGGGCAACAAAACTCTTCTGACCTCACATAGACTTTGTGTTCCCTAGTTTGGCAAGACTTCTTTTCTTCCCATTGACCACCTTCAATTTACCTTCTTCATGCATTCCCTTTCTTTTTTCTTTTGCCAATGGCTCCTTTTCCATTGTAGGTCTGCTCTAGGCACCACTTCTTAAAATTCTGGTTCTATTCCTCCAAACATGCCTGTTTATTGCTATCTCAGGTCTATATGATTCATAAGAAAGTTCTCTCTCCCCTTTCTCTATCACCTTTCACACATGCTTTTGTCCATTTTCATAAAGTATCTTTTTGGTCTAACATTTCAACACATACGAAATTTGTCACCTATTTCTTCCTATCAGGCTTCAGTTCTTTGGATCTGAAATGAGATTTCTATGATATTACACTCTGTTTTTCCACTGCTGAATTCCAGATGTTTTTCCACAACAAGGTATCCAAAGCGCCTGTATTACCTGAGCTCCCAGTGGTGCTTCTGAGCAGCTGTAATAAGAAGCAGTGTCCTCCCCACTGGCTTGGGAGCCTAGGAGACAGAAATAGGAATAGAGTAAGCAGGAACCTAGCCTCTGATCCTCCCCAGGATCATCAAGAAAGGTAATTCCAAAACCACAAAGACATTAAAGTCCAGGAGCCCCTGCCTCCTACTCTTCTCCCAAGGTAACAGCACATTCAATTCTAATTTGTAGGATGACATCTCTGGAAAAAAATTTCCATGTGTCAAGCTTCATTGTTTTCCTTAACATCATATTCTTCGTTCTCTACCTGTACCTGTTCCCCAAAGGTTAAATTTACTTCCAATCCCAATTTCAGGTAAATGTACAAATAAAAGTGGAAGACTCAACATTGTCCCCATGTGAACAAAGGGAAGCAGGAAAAATCAGCCTCACATATTTCACTTTTATTCAGGGCTGATGAAAACACATATGTGGAGGTTATTTAAATGAGATAAGAGGCACTAGAGGAAAAAGAACAATTATTTATGTTTCTGGGGCAGAAAAAGAGGTCAAGGGGGAGTCACTCAAAGGGAAGCCTTATTAGCAGATTTCCAGGGTAATAAAACAGGCTCCTGTGTGTGTGTGTGTTTGTGTGTGTGTGTAAAATTTTCTAAGTGACAACTTTGTACCACGTGCTGAATCGGGTGTAACAGAAACTGAAAACATTCCCTTCGTCCTCATGTAGCCTACCAGTGGGAAACAAAACTCATGCTAAACTGTCAATATCTGAATCTACACATGCCAGAAACGTTAAGCACTGAAGAACGGAGCCTTAATCTCTAAAAACAGAGAAAGTATTACTGACCAGTACTCAGAGAAACTACTACCCATTGTGCTGTCCAAGTCCTAAAGAACACTGCACGCCTCAAACCAAACTGAAGACACTTCCCTCTTGTTTTATTTTTATTTTTATTTTTTTGCGGTACGCGGGCCTCTCACTGTTGTGGCCTCTCCCGTTGCGGAGCACAGGCTCTGGAGGCGCAGGCTCAGCGGCCATGGCTCACGGGCCCAGCCGCTCCGCGGCATGTGGGATCTTCCCGGACCGGGGCACGAACCCGTGTCCCCTGCATCGGCAGGTGGACTCTCAACCACTGCACCACCAGGGAAGCCCCGACACTTCCCTCTTAAGATCAGCAAGGTGCAGATGTACAAAAAGAAAAAAGTGACAAGATAGGAAAACAAGGTGGAAAGACAAATTCTTGGCTCCAAAAACACAAGTTTACACAGTGGGCACAAGTCTTGCATCCCTTCTTTGCCAGCAGTTCCACTGACTGAAAAGCAGTTAGATTTCTCTCATTCCCAACAGAAAATAGGGTCACAACTTCAATTTCAGAATGATACTTGCTTCTCACAACTAAAGCATTAAAGAAAACCTGCCTCTAGGTCACAGAGGGGTTAGCCAAACACAGGCTAATAAAAGGACTGAAAGAGGCAAAAGGTCTGCAGGAATAACAAAGAGCCAAGCCTGTGCACTAAGTTCCCACAACGCAAAACACATTTCGGAATCTGAAACTTCGGCCTCTGAAGAGGCTCAATGAGGATTTCTCCAGGGGAAGACGCAGCTTGTGACCCCAACCGAGCTAACGGGAAAGGAGGACCATTCCGGAGAGCTGCCAGCGCTGGCAGCACAGCCCGGAATCAAGAGGGTGAACCCAGCCTCAGACTCGAATTCGCTGAGGGCGAGAGGTGCGCCCGCCAGAAAGACAGGAGCTTAGAAGAGACAGGGGTTGTGGCTTCCCTTGATCCCGCAATTCTTGCCCCAAAAGGGGTAGGGCCCGAAATTGGAAACTCTGCATTTAGAGAGTGGGGGGTCGACCTTTCAAGCAGAGGGGTAAGGGCGAGGCCCCGCAGGCGCTGCTTCCTTGTTTGGGGGCCCCTTCCCGCCCCGAGGACTCGGACACCCCGGCCCGCCAGGACACAGTCGCGGGGGAGCAGGAACCTGAGGCCTCTCTCTGGGCCGGGCCGGTGAGAAGCGATCGGGGGTCTAGGCGCGGCCTCTTTCGCTCCCTCGGTCCGCGGGGCAACGGGCTCTGGGGGGCCACTTCCTCCAGAGCTCTGAGTCCAGGCCTGCTTGGCCCCAGTGAGGCCGACTCGGCGTCCTCCACTACCGGCGACACTCACCGGCCCATCTCACGGCGCTCCCCGGGCTCCTCCCGCTGGTCCCGGAGCCGCCGCAACGGCGGCCGCCGCCATCCCCGGCCCCGGAGCCGCCCCACACCCAACGCCCCCCCAGACGGGCGCCCGAAGATGGCGTCAAGCGCGTACCGCCCCCGGCGCGGGGAGATTGCGTCACGACCCCGGGCCGGAGAGCGACGCCCAGGAGTACCCGGGAGGGGACTGTGCAGGCTGTCCGACCCTCGCCCCCAGCGCCCCCCTCTGGTGGGAAAACGAACTCCTCTCCCTGGGGCCGGGTCACGTAAATAGGACTGGGCCCGGCCCCCTCGCCCTGACCCCACAAAGACCCTGATATCTGTCTACTCCAGTAAATTCTGGGGCTTCCCAAACGCATCCCTGAGGCGTGGCCATCATTTCCTGGACTTCGGGACCTGACTTTGTGAAGACTTCTTTTGGGAACCTCGGAGAGCTCCGAGGCGACCCCGGCCCAGGAGGGTAATGAGATCCCCCTAGAGACCCAGGATGGAGATGGAGCTCTTTAAGAGTTGAGAAATGGCTCTGAGGGGGATGAGAATGGGCCGGAACCAGGATCTAGGGGAAAGTGAAGCTAGTGTCTTGAAAGTCTTTGAGGAATGAGAGGATGGGGATTAGTACAGTGGGGAAGCAGCTTAGTTTAGAGGGAAGAGGGCTTGATGAACTATGAGGTCACCATTCATTGCCAATAAACTAGTTGACTTTATAGTAATATGAACATCTGATTAACTTAAATGAAAAAAGGGAATTCCCTGGTGGTCCAGTGGTTAGGACCCGGCGCTTTCACTGCTGGTGCCAGGTTCAATCCCTGATCAGGGAACTAAAATTCCACATCCCTGCAAGCCCCACAGCTCGGCCAAAATAGAAGAAGAAAAAAAAAAAAATAAGTGAAAAAAAAAAAGAACAATTGAATTTATGCTTTGATTACAACTATGTAAAAAAGTAGTTCTGCATACAGACAAAAACTGAACTGAGAAAAAAGTAACTTTAACTATTGGAGAGATTGGATTCTGAGCAGATTTTTCCCTTTTCAGTTTCTGCAAACTTTGTTCAATAAATAATCATTGATTTTTGTTTGATTTTGAAAGTACTACTGGCTGGGCTCTAGCTATCCAGCCTTTGGAAAATTGTTTTACTACTTTATACTTGGGTTTCCACTTCTGTGAAATGAGGAACTTGAACTGAATGAAGAGGTGGGGGTGAAATGTAGATAGGGGAGCTCTCAAAACATTTTAAGTGAAAAAATAAGCAGATATATACAGTGTGAGATCACGTATTTGTTGTTAAAAGACAGGTAATATTACAGTTGCATATATTTATGTATTTGTACAGAAAAGGAGTGGAAGGATGTGTAACAGCTAGCTAACATTTGTTATCTCGGGAGAGGAAAGTGGAATTGGGTGGTGGCCAAGAGGAACAAAAGGGACTTATGTTACTGTTTGGATTTTTTAATGAGAATATTACCTTAGAAATACTAAAATGAGTAAGTTAAAATACAAATAAAGTATATGATCTCTAAGATTCTTTCTAGAGAACCCTTAGACCTCAACTTTGATATTTTCTCTCTTGGGTGGGAACAGAGAATTATCAAAATTATTGAACACTACACACACAGACACACACACCTTGCACCAGTGGGTAAAATATAGTGACACTACTGATTTGTAGCCATCTAAATCAACAGAGAACTTTGCTTTGTGAATATTAATATTATTCATAACAGTTGTCTTCTCAGTTCGGCCAAGAAGGAAGTCCTGTGGTCGCTCAGTGGCCCCATTTTAGTACTAACTGGCAGAATGGTTTCTAGTTCATTGCCTAGCTCACTAAACCGGCATTAAAACTGCCAAGATAGAGACCATCCAGGTGTATTCAAGGATAACCAGTTTCTCCCAGATCAAGATACACCCTCAGAGAGCTGGTTTTCAGGCAAAGTTGAAAGAGCAGACGCTGGTAGATGGAAACAAAAAGTTTTTTGGCTACCAGACATTAACATAATCACTTGGTGCAAAGGTGTGTCTAATTTTTTTTTAAAAAGGATGTTCTGATTGGTGAAGCACTGGTGATTTCCTGGTTTGGCGCTGCAGTCCCAAAAGGGAGGGTCATATCTTCTGTATCCTCTTCTAGAACTCTTTACTCCAAGCCATCCGCATTTCTTTGGTTGTACATATTGATGGTAGGAAGCCCCATAGTGACAGTTTGACAGGAATGTTTGTGATAAGTAAACTAATACAGTTTTAAATTTAAGATACTTAAATAACCCAAAGTTACCTCACCTCTCTAAAAATCTGTATTATTCTCTGGAATCTGGACAATTCCCTATCAAAGTTTTTTATATTAAGTCAACCTAGGGTTTTAAGAACTGTAATTGGCTCAATAAATAGTCGTTGAATGAAATTTCACAAAGATATCCCCAAATGGGAGACTTCCCTTGCTAATTCTTTTGCTCTCATTTCCTCATTTCTATTCTCATCTATTTTGACTATCGGCTGTTTTCAGTCTCATCTGAAAATCCTTCATTTTCTTTCACAACTTTTTTTTCTTAAATTTCCACAGAATTTTAAGAACTGATGAAGTGAAAAGAGATTTTTTTAAAGGTATTTGGGACATTTGGGGACTGAAAAATTAAACTTTAGTCTGCTTTGTCCACCTCTTCCATTTCCCTGGATTCCTATTAAATTTCTTTGATGTGTGTAGGTTGAATTTGTATGATGAGAGAGCTTGAGCTACTCTGCTGGACAGAAAATAACAAGGACAAAACCCTGCCATGCTAGTTACTCTGCCTAAAAGCAAGCAGGAGTTTCAAACCAGCTCTGTGTTTGCTTAGTTCCTAGTTGGTGATTTTTCTAGACATGTAGTACAGGCAGGGTAAGCTCAGACAACTCTCCCAACTTCTTTTGACATTAAGGGATCAAACCAGAGAGAAGTGCTGTTAACTTGGGAAACCATGTGTGTCATAAGAGGAGTAGGTGGCTTTTTTCATACTGTCATGTCTTCCTGCTTGTATGCTTTAGCATGCCAAGGTGTCATTTTAGGAAAGGAACTTTTATCTTTATATTAATATTTTTTAAGTTTTTTATTATTATTTATTTTTGTCTGTGTTGGGTCTTTGCTGCTGCGCGCGGGCTTTCTCTAATTGCAGTGAACGGGGGCTACTCTTCGTTGCGGTGCGCGGGCTTCTCATTGCGGTGGCTTCTCTTGTTGCAGAGCACGGGCTCTAGGCGCCAGGGCTTCAGGAGTTGTGGCGTACGGGCTTAGTTGCTCCGCGGCATGTGGGATCTTCCCGGACCAGGGCTCAAACCCGTGTCCCCTGCACTGGCAGGCGGATTCTTAACCACTGCACCACCAGGGAAGCCCCTGGAACTTTTATCTTTAGATCCAATGGCAGAAACAACAACTAATCTCAAGCATACATTGAAATTATAGAAATCCTTAGCAGATTTAGCTTTCCCTAGAAACGTGTTGGTTCCTGGTATTAAAATGTTTTTCAAAAGTTTTCTAGCTGGCCAAATGTAGGAATGTGCAATTTTCAAGCTTCTGTTTTATCTACTTCTCTGTGTTCTCATTTGCACATGCTTTTAACGTTATGCAACCTCTCCAGATTCCAATGGGGATTTCCCTTTCAAATTCATAAATATTTTATTTAGAAGGAGGTTTTGTAATTTCTCCGTAAGTGACTATTATGTTCGTTGGGGAGGGGAATCTCCCTCTGTTGTCTACTTCCTCAGACACTTGCCAAAGACTTTCATTTTTGTCAGAAACTTCCTGCAGAACTCACAAAAGTGGCAGTAAAAATACTGACAATTGGAATAAACTGAAGGAGATCTAACCCTTATTTGAATCACAAGAGTTGTATCTGGGAAACTGGTCCACAGAGAAACAAGTGCATTAAGGCCAGTACTAAGCAGCCAGGAATTCCTTACACGGGATTTGTTGAATAAATAACGTGGATGTGGAAAAATTAGAGCCTCTGATAACTCTCTCTTTGGCTGGGGAACTTCTCAGGAAGGTGATTTGCGAGCTGCTGTGCCTTGTGGTGAAATCATTTCAGCTCTTCCTTCAAAGCTGATCCCCTTTGCGTCAACTTGCAACTGGCTGTCAATCGCTTAAAATTCCTGGAAAAAAAAGATAAGTGAGTAAATTCTCCAGGCAGCACAGCAAGCTGCCTCTCAGATTCCTGTGCAGTCCTCTGTGCCACCACCTCCCAGCCCCATGACATATCTCCTAAGACCTTACTTAGCAACTCTGGAATTTAAAGGAGTGTTTCTGAATTGTGGGAATGATTATTATAGTGATCAAATCATTTAAAAGTTTCCAAACACAGTTCTGTATCTTGACATTCTGTATCTTGACAGTTCTGTGTCAATACCAATATCTTGGTTTTGCAAGATATTACCACCAGGGAAAACTGGGTAAAGGGTACCCTGGGTTGTTCTGTATTACTTCTTACAAACTGCATGTGAATCTACAATTATCTCAAAATAAAAAGTTTAATTTAAAAAGAGGTTTCTAGGGAATTCCCTGGTGGTCCAATGGTTAGGACTCCATGCTTCCACTGCAGGGAGCACGGGTTCTATCCCTGTTCAGGGAACTAAGATCCCAAGTGCTGCCTGGTGTGGACAAAAAAAAAAAAAGAAAGAAAGAAAGAAAAAGTTTCCAAAGGTTTAAAATGTAGTATTATGTCCAAATTACTGGACTTCTCTCCACCAAAGCATAGAACTTTATCTAGCCAAGCCTTTTTAGATGTGCAGTAGCTATTAAGTTTGAGCTCCTGGGCAAATTTTTCTGAAAGAGCTTCCTTAGCTTTTTTCAAACACACACAAAACATGCTATTTCTTCGATCACATGACAGCTCAAATAGTGTTATACCCATGAGCAGGAGTAGTAGCTGATGCCTGTTGTCTTCTTTCTGTAAGTCCAACTTATTTTATGTTGCCTTTTTCTCTTTCCTTATTCCAATGGATCACATGTGTGATGGACCCCTCAATAAACTGAGAAACATGATCTCTGATTATGAGGAGGGTTCAGGTGAAATAAGTATTGAATGTAAACACAGTTTTCCTAGTGCTCCGTAAATAGCACTATTTATTATTGAATTACTATAGCCTATTAGATTATAGTAGTAGAGAGGCAGATGTTACCCAAACTTCCAAACTGATTTTTGGGCATTCTTTAGCCAAACCTTGCAGAGGGTGTTTGTGCATTACTTAGATAACAGGAGCCTAAGGAAAGTACCCAAAACAAATGAAATTTAGGGAAAACCAGTGGTACCCATTATGGTTACCATGAACAAAGAGGATGACATTGATGGTGTACATAGAACTTGTGAATTTTAAACTGCATGCCCATGTGTTCTTTTATTCGATTTTGACCATCAGTGATACATATTATTATTCAGATACATTTTATCCTCTTCTTAGAAATAGAGAAATTTAAACATGGAATGCCTGAGTGATTTGAGATAAATAAACTTAATGAGTGCTCTCTTACCTAAATATATTCTTTTTTAAAGGGAGATAATAATCTTGACCTTCTATCACTCCAGGGTTCTATTTGTAATACAGACTATAACCTGGGCACCCAATAAATGTTTGCCAGTATTAGCACTTGTGTAACAACAGTTCAGCATTTATCTGAAACAGTCCAGTTTTACTGTGATTTCTCTTCTCTGTGATGTCCAGGGAAAAGGCCATTTTTGTCCTTTGAACTTAGCTAAGCAACCTTCCAAGTACTGAGCTTTGCATTTATTTCAGATTCAAATACAGTCTCACGTCAAGATTTTTTGCAAGGAAAGAGTAGCTCTTTCTAATCATGATTAGAAGGTGAGCATCACTTTTAGGGTATGGCAGACAGGCAGAGTGTATGATTTGCAGACTCAGGTTTCCCCGACTCATGAAAAGCCTATTTCCCCAGGCTCAGTCATCAGTTGATAGCTCAAGGTAGTAAGACTTCCCTTATCGCAGTGGATTAATCTGGGACAGGTTACATTTGTTACATCTCCAACATGACTCGACTTGTTCATTCTATGGCATAATGTGGTGGAAAAGCATAGGAATTTGCAGCCTGAAGGTTTAGTTTTGAGTTCCAATTTGACCAGTTACTCCTAGTCATGTGAACATGGGCAAGCCATTTAATCTCTCAGAATCCCAATTTTTCTCAGGTGTAAAATGCAGATAACATGCAAACCTCACATAGGTGTTACTCAGATCAAATGGAACTGTATATAAGAAAACATTTTTTTAAATGCAAACCATGACATGCACTCTCATTTTGAAAATACTTACTCTTTTTATTACAAAAATAATAAATGTTCAGTATGGAACATTTTAGAACATAAAAGTAACCTGGGGCTTCCCTGGTGGCGCAGTGCTTGAGAGTCTGCCTGCCGATGCAGGGGACACGGGTTCGTGCCCCATTCCGGGAAGATCCCACATGCCACGGAGCAGCTAGGCCCGTGAGCCATGGCCGCTGAGCCTGCGTGTCCAGAGCCTGTGCTCCGCAACGGGAGAGGCCACAACAGTGAGAGGCCCGCATACCGGAAAAAAAAAAAAAAAAAGTAACCTGAAAGGATAAAATAAAGATCACCTGTTGAAGGACCATCCCCCCCACCCCACCCCCCCTCCAGAGCAGTGGTTCACAACCTGTAACAGGTGTCAGAATCCAGAGGGCTTCTTCAAACATAGATCGCTGGGCTCCACTTTCAGTTTCTGATTTAGTATTTATTTCTGGGGTGGGCCCAAGACTCTTTGTTTCTGACAAGTTCCCAGGTGATGCCGATGTTGCTGATCTAGGGCTGACGCTTTGATAAAGACGAATCTAGAACTTCCCTGGCAGTCCAGTGGTTAAGACTCTGCGCTCCCAATGCAGGGGGCACGGGTTTGATCCCTGGTTGCAGAAGATACTGCATGCCAAAAAAAAAAAAAAAAGATAATGACAAACCTAGTTCAAAACACTGATAACTTTATGCACATATGGTATATTTTTTAAAATTATTTATTTATTAAAAAAATTTTTTTTTGGCTGCATTGTGCGACTTGTGGGATCTCAGTTCCCCGACCAGGGATTCAACCTGGGCCACGGCAGTGAAAGCCCGGAATCCTAACCACTAGGTCACCAGGGAATTCCCTGTCTTTTTAAAATAAAAACATTATTTCACACTATCGTGTAACCTGCCCAATTTATTCAACAAACTCCTCTTTGCCCATTCATTTTTCTATATGCATGCTTTGTGCTGCAGCTGAGCAGGCCCAGAAAACAAGGAAGGAAGTGGCTGACCAACTGGCTGCTGTGAAAGATGAACGAGCTGGGATCTGAGTGGAACACGTTATTGGAGAAGACTACCTCGTGGAGGCCATGGAGATCCTGGATCTGTACCGTGACCTGCTGCTGGCTCAGTTTAGCTTGATCCAGGCCACAAAGTGAGACCTATTGAACTTGCATCATTTTCAGGCTCAAAGGAATGACAAGACATCCCTGCCACCTAGTGAGGGAGGGGGTGGGCTCTAACTTGTTGGGACTGTGTCAAAGAACACTGTCTCTACTTAATAGAGAACTAGTCCTGCTTGACAAGAATAGGTCAGTCTAGGGCTTTCCCGGTGGCGCAGTGGCTGAGAGTCTGCCTGCCGATGCAGGGGACACGGGTTCGTGCCCCGGTCTGGGAAGATCCCACATGCCGCAGAGTGGCTGGGCCCGTGAGCCATGGCCGCTGAGCCTGCACGTCCGGAGCCTGTGCTCCGCAACGGGAGAGGCCACAACAGTGAGAGGCCCGCATATCACAAAAAAGAAAAAAAAAAAAAAAAGGATATGTCAGTCCACAGAGCCATTTTTAAAACCAAATAGTTGTATTTTTCCCCCTGAGCTGTAAAGATGTAGTATAAATATGTAGAAAAGTTGGGAAATACAAAAAAGAGTCCATAATCACCAAATCTGGAGATAAGAATTTTAATATATTCCTTTCAGTCTATATGTCTGTATGTATCTATGTGTGTGTATATATACATATAGGTTTGTATTCTAATTTAAGTTTTAAAAATTTTTTTATTTAACATTATATTTTGAGTATTGTCCGTGGGGAAAGAGGGAAACATAAAGCCCTGAGATTTTTATGTTTCCTTTAGGGAACTGGATCCTGGTCTGTCTGAATCTGTATCTACACTAATCTGGGTAGCTTCTCACCTCCAGTCAGAGGTGCCTGAGTTGAAAATAGTTGTTTAATTGTTTTTAACTCCCTGTGTCACGACGTAGGTGAGGGTATCACTAGTGTTACTTGCTTGGTGTTTTAGGATTAATTGGAGGATCCTTTTTTCTCCTAAGGGTTAACCAAAGAAATATTTTCTTCTGTTGGTCTTTAAGTGAAAAATACTTTAAAAAACGGCAATGGCAACAAATAAAACAAAATAAAACAAAACTTGAAACTGGGGGGCTTCCCTGGTGGTGCACTGGTTAAGAATCCACCTGCCAATGCAGGGGACACAGGTTCAAGCCCTGGTCTGGAAAGATCCCACATGCACGGAGCAACTAAGCTCGTGCACCACAACTACTGAGCCCGCGTGCCACAACTACTGAAGCCCACGCGCCTAGAGCTTGTGCTCTGCAACAAGAGAAGCCACCGCAATAAGAAGCCCACTCACCGCAACGAAGAGTAGCCCCCGCTCGCCACAACTAGAGGAAGCCCGCGCCCAGCAGCGAAGACCCAACGCAGCCAAAAATAGGTAAATAAATAAATTTATAAAAAACCAAAATATTTTGAGACTGGGTTTCTTTTGTGAGGGTTGGGGTGTTATAATTTATCAGGTGTTTAGAAATAGAGGTTTTGGGCTTCCCTGGTGGCGCAGTGGTTGAGAGTCCGCCTGCCGATGCAGGGGACACCGGTTCGTGCCCCAGTCCGGGAAGATCCCACATGCCGCGGAGCGGCTGGGCCCGTGAGCCATGGCTGCTGAGCCTGCGCGTCCGGAGCCTGTGCTCCGCAACGGGAGAGGCCACAGCAGTGAGAGGCCCGCGTACCGCAAAAAAAAAAAAAAAAAAAAAAAGAAATAGAGGTTTTCAGTTTCACATTTATCAGATACTTAAAAGCAAAGCACTTGTTTTATTGTTATTGTTGTTTTGAAGCGAAAAGAACATAATTCCAATGAGGTAACATGAAATTAGTTTTGCTATTTTGGTGGTTCTTCATCTAAAGCAAATTTGCCATAACTTGATGAATTTTGCCTTTATTTCTCTCTTGGGGGTGGTTTTCTGCGGGTATCTAATTGGCTGTGTGAACAGTACACCTGAGAATCGTGGTCAGCAATGCGCTTGGAACTGCCAGCTCTTGGGTTGTACCATTTCCAGAGACACACATTATTTTTTAAACCAAGAAATCTGGGAAAAGCAAATATGAGCAAACTCAGAACATATAATTTTGTGCAGACTGAAAGATGTTTAGAAATAAGTTTTGCATTAGAGGCAGCACAACTTTGAATAAAGCTTTTGGACTAGAAAACTCAGATCTTTATCAAAAAGCTAGAGTCAAGAAAACGGAGCTGATTTCTTTATTAAGGAAGCATACATGTTCCTAAATGTAACGGGCCTAGTAATATGAAGGAAGTTAATCCAACTTAGAAGTTTCAACTTTTGAACATCTTAATCATGATCACATACATAATTCAGACAGACATTCAGCTGGGACACGGGGATGTGACCACAGTACTTGTTTCAGGCTGGTGGACACTCTCATCATTCAGGGTGGCCATTCTGATTGGATAGTGCCTTGTTGAATATGTGGACTATTACCTCTGACATAATTCAAAATGTTCATCACGAAATCAGAATCCTGACCTCAAAATATTTTTTCTCGTGTGTGTGTGGTTTTTTTTGTGTGTGGTACGCGGACCTCTCACTGTTGTGGCCTCTCCTGTTGAGGAACACAGGTTCTGGATGCGCAGGCTCAGCGGCCATGGCTCACGGGCCCAGCCGCTCCATGGCCTGTGGGATCCTCCCAGACCGGAGCATGAACTCGTGTCCCCTGCATTGGCAGGCGGACTCCCAACCACTGCGCCACCAGGGAAACCCCTTTTCTTGTGTTTATATTCTTCCTCTTATTCTACTTGGTTCCTTTGCCCTAGGATAGGCTGTCTTATGATACAAGCAGGGTCCCTCCTTGTTGTTGCTAAATTATACATCTTTTAAAAATTATACATCTTGGGACTTCCCTGGTGGTTAAGAATCCGCCTTCCAACGCAGGGGACACGGGTTTGATCCCTGGTCAGGGAACTAAGATCCCACATGCCACGGGGCAACTAAGCCTGCACACCACAACTATTGAGCCCGCGTGCTCTGGAGGCTGCGCCACAACTAGAGAGAAGCCCGGGTGCCACAACAAAAGACCGACACACCCAAATAAATAATAAATAATAAATAAAAACAAAAATTATACATCTTACATAACAGAGACTAGAAAAATGAAGTACTATGATTCAAAAGTGAAAGACCACTTAAACTCTTTTTGTTTCTTATGCTCTTTATTTTGCAGCTAATGTGTAAATTGAATGCGAACACTCTACCCCAGGTTCCAGTGGAACAGTACCTAATAGAAATGGCTAAGAACTATAATGGCCCATATAAATCCAAAGCAACCTTTATGGTCAGTACTTTCAAGAAGAGAGAATTGACTTAAAGCAGAGATTCTTACTGTGCACCAGAAGATTTTTTTTTAACTTAGGTATGTGGCTTCCACAGTAGCTCTGGCAGGATTGTAAACAGGTGACATCTGCACCTTTTCTCCACCCACATACTTTTTCTAGCAGAGCTGGACTTCTGTGGTCAGATGACTCTTTTAAGTTGTTAGCAATAGAGTGGAAAACAAAGATGAAGTTACCTAGTGTTATACCTAGAAGCGTATAAAATGTTTTTAGTTCTTAAGATCTCAGCTTTATCTGAGGGTTATTTTGCATTTTAATAAAGAGCTCTTGGAATAAAGGCTACAAGATCCAAAGATACAAGACACCATTATTTAGCCTTGTTTCACAGTTTGAGTTCAGTAGTGAAACAACCCATATTCAGATCCTAGCTCCACCATTTATTAACTGTGAGGCTTCAGGCAAGTGACTTACCCTCTCAAAGACTCAGTTCTCTGGACTGTAAGAAGGGGGATAATAACAGTTAAGAGTTACTAAAAAATCTCATAAATTTGTTGAGATGATTAAATGAGCTAATGCGTATAAGGAATTTATATGCAGTACCTGGCACATAGCAGACATAATCAAGTTTTGCTTTTCATCCTCATGATTATCACAGAGGATGGATGAAGCTTCCAAAAGTGGTCATGAATTGTTTTAGGGCAAGAGAAATTTCTCCCTAATGCCCTCAAATTGGCAGCATGTACCATGTTGGACTGTGATTAAAGGGTACACCTGTCTTTTCTGATGCTTTGCTCTTGATGGTTTCCTGAAAGGGACTCTTTTTTTTCTTTTCCAAAGAGTATGTGGTTTGTTGAAAAATGACATGTTGTAAAAAAAAATTTAGACAATACCAAAAGGGACTAAGAAGAAGTAAAAGCCACATGAAATGCCACCCGAGTTGTACCTAAGAGCTCAGCCTCTGGACCACTTCTTCTTCCCTATTCTCTAGGTGATTTCATCCAACATTGTAGTTTTTAATCCCATCTTTGTGGTGAGGACTTCCACATGTTTATCACTAGCTAAGGCCTCTAGGCTGATATGAACTCCAGGCTGATGCATTCACCTGCCTTTTTTCTTCTTCTTCATCTTTTTGGCCATGCAGCACGGCCCGCGGGATCTTAGTTCCCCGACCAGGGCTGGAAGCCGCACCCCCTGCATTGGAAGTGCGGGAGTCTTAACCACTGGCCCGCCAAGGAAGTCCCTCGCCTGCCTTCTTGATATCTTCACTAGGATGTTTCAGATGCATCTCAACTTACCATGTCCAAAAGTGCTCTCACCCTTTCAAAGAATGTACTCATTCTATAGTTAGTGGTCATTCTATGCTAGGGGAAAATCTTGATATCTTCCCTTTCTCTCAACCCCTAGCCCAACCAACTTCAACAAATCCTGGTTACTCTACCTTCCAGAATTCTGTCACTTCTCACCATCTCCACTGACAGCACCACGATCTAACCTGCAACAGTCTCTGGTCTGAATGACTGCAGTACCCTCTTAACTGGTTTTTCTGCTTCTATCCCTTTTCCCCATTAACTGATGTTCAATGCCGCAGTCAGCGATCTGGTTAGTACCTAGGTCAGATCATGTAACTCCTCTGCTTTTAAAACCCTCCAACGGCTTTTTATTTCACTTAGGATAATAGGCAACGGCTTTCCTATGACTGAGGAGGCCACCCACACCTACCGTCACCTCTTCTCTCTCGCCTCATTCCCTCTACTCTCCGCTTGTTTACTCTGCCTTAGCCACACTGGCCTCCTCGTGCTTCTTCAAACACACACCCGCTCCCTCCTCAGGACCTTTGTACTTTGGGACTCTGTGTTCTCTAGCTCTCCACCTGGTCCCTCCCTCACTTTCTTCAGGTCTGTATTTGAGTGTTCTCTTCTCTGCAAAGTCCTTCCCAGCTACCTTCTCTTCCCTCTTCACTGTTTTTTTTTTTTTTTTTTTTTTTTGCGGTATGCTGGCCTCTCACTGTTGTGGCCTCTCCCGTTGCGGAGCACAGGCTCCGGACGCACAGGCTCAGCAGCCATGGCTCACGGGCCCAGCCGCTCCGCGGCATGTGGGATCCTCCCGGACCGGGGCACGAACCCGTGTCCCCTGTATCGGCAGGCGGACTCCCAACTACTGCGCCACCAGGGAAGACCCCTTCACTGTTTTATATTTTTTTTTCTATCTTATCTCTATGTAACACACTATTATCATCCACTTAGTGATCTTGTTTCTTATCTGTCTCTCCCCCTGCAATATCAGATCCACGAGGACAGGGACTTTTGTCTGTTTTGTTCACTGTGGCATTCCCAGCACTATGCCTGGTTTACATTACAAGGTCAATAGATTTTGTCAAAGGATTGGATACATCCAGAATTTACCACTTCTTCAAGTATGATAAACTTTCTTGTAGACATATCTATGCATATTGACATCTAGGTCTTTTCTTTGACATCTAGCTCTTTTTTTTTTTTTTTTTTTTTTGCGGTATGCGGGCCTCTCACTGTTGTGGCCTCTCCCGTTGCGGAGCACAGGCTCCGGACGCGCAGGCTCAGCGGCCGTGGCTCACAGGCCTAGCCGCTCCGCGGCATGTGGGATCCTCCCGGACTGGGGCACGAACCCGTGTCCCCTGCATCGGCAGGCGGACTCTCAACCACTGCGCCACCAGGGAAGCCCCTGACATATAGCTCTTAATCACTAGTGTACCACAGTGTCTGACCTCATAAGCACTCAAAACACAGCCATTGAAACAGAGGTAAAGAAGAAGTATGTGGGCCAGAAAGCCTGAAGTTTGCTGTAACTGTCATTGACTTACCCTGGACTCTAAATTTCATGAGGGCAGAAACCATGTGTCCTTGCTCACTGTTTCTTCCCCCAGATTTCCAAGAGTGCTTGGAGTGTTGTAGGTATGCAGTGAACAAATGTGTAGTAAATTGAGAAGCCAATGTGATTCTTGCCTCAGGCTGAAGCCCCAGCAGGCCTGGTTAATACTGAATTCACCGAGGATGTCAAGAAAAGTGCTCTTTGCAGAGGAGGTGGAACTGTAGCAGGAACGGGTGATCCATTTGGAGCATTGCCAGTATTAGCAGCAGGGCCCTCACCTGTGTCATCTCCAGCCCCTTATTTCTCATCCCTTCCTCCTGAAATATAGGTCAGTATGGTTAGAGAAACTTAATCTGGAATGGGACTCCAAGCGGCGCTAGAACATATTTCTAAATGGGCTTTTGAATAGTAAAATGATGATCTTTGTGAAATTTTTCTTAAGGCCAGGGAGCATATTTGCAATCATGTAGCTGATATTTGATGTGTTTTTATGATGAATTCATGAGAAAATAGGGCTATAGTCTTTTTTTTTTTTTAATTTTCATTATGCGGGCCTCTCACTGCTGTGGCCTCTCCCGTTGCAGAGCACAGGCTCCAGACGCGTAGGCTCAGCGGCCATGGCTCACAGGCCCAGCTGTTCCGTGGCATGTGGGATCTTCCCGGACTGGGGCATGAACCCACGTCCGCTGCATCGGCAGGCGGACTCTTAACCACTGCGCCATCAGGGAAGCCCTAGGCTATAATCTTATATCTACCTCTTGACAATACCACAGTATAGACTGCAAAGAACATTTTTAAGAGCTGGTCAATTTTGAAAGTCTTTAATGTGTAGTGATTTAGAGTAGATATATTTAATTACTATGTAGTGAAAACAATTTTCTCTTATGTTGAAATTAGTATAAAAATCTCATAACTTTGTGTACATAATTCTGGAGAAGTCCAAAAAAAACCTAAAGAACCATATGCATTAATTATTTTTACTCTTTGTTCCTTCAGTATGAAGTAAAGAGAAATTGTTTTATTCTTTTCGCCTTCCTAAGCATTTCTGACCCCGTGAAGCTCTTTTTAAAAAGATTTTATATTTCAGACATAATTTTTTTTAAATTTATTTTTGGCTGCGTTGGGTCTTCGTTGCTTTGCACGGGCTTTCTCTAGTTCTGGCGAGCGGGAGCTACTCTTCGTTGCAGTGCGCGGGCTTCTCATTGCGGTGGCTTCTCTTGTTGCGGAGCATGGGCTCTAGGCACGCGGGGTTCAGTAGTTGTGACACGTGGGGTCAGTAGTTGTGGTTTGCGGGCTCTAGAGCGCAGGCTCAGTAGTTGTGGCGCATGGGCTTAGTTGCTCCGCTGCATGTGGGATCTTCCCGGACCAGGGCTCCAACCCACGTCCCCTGCATTGGCAGGCGGATTCTTAACCACTGTGCCACCAGGGAAGCCCTCAGACATAATTTGACTCTGATTTTCCTTGCTGAAATTTTTGTCTGAACCACATTGTGTATTGCTCAGCTTCTAGGAATTCAAGTCCTCTGCTTAAAAATAAAACAAAAAAACCTTTATTATGAAAAATTTAAACATATACAAAAATAGAGCGAATAATATAATGAACTTTCATGTACCCATCCCTCAGTTTCAACAGTTATTAGTATTGTGCTGCTTTTATTTCATCTACCTATCTGTTCCTCTTTTTTTTTTGACAGAGAAGGAATTTAAAGTAAATCTCAAACATTATGCCTATAAGTTCATCTGTAAATACTT
This sequence comes from Mesoplodon bidens, assembly GCF_964165515.1. NCBI lineage: Eukaryota > Metazoa > Chordata > Mammalia > Artiodactyla > Ziphiidae > Mesoplodon > Mesoplodon bidens. The sequence goes on along the minus strand of NC_138175.1, from coordinate 15,411,871 downwards.
CAGTATATATGTGTAACACATACCCTTTACTTTCATAATATAAAACAATGTCATTATGGTTCTGAGGAAGTCGATTTTGAAGCTCTTAACCGAGACTTGAAATGCTGATGAAGCCACCTAATTCCTTAGTCCTGGATTGACTATTTGTTTGGGAACCAGGGCTCCTGGGCACAAATTTTAATATGGCCACCTGTGTGTGGGTCTGTAGTTTTCTCATTTACAATCTCTTCCATCTCTTAAACTTTATGGTTCTCTGTCTGCCTCTTCTTGGGATAAGGCACCTCACCCTGGCATCTGGTCAAGTCCTAGATCATCCTCTGGCATGTGTGAATAGCTTGGCAGAGGAGTTTCGTGTTCCCTGAACTGGGTACCAGGAACTGGCTGCCCCAGTTACTGTGGATGTCCCAACACTTCTTGGACTTCCCAGGCTAAGTTTAAAGCAACTTGTAGGACTGACTGATTTTAAAAGAACAAGGATGAGGCTCTGCCCTTAAAGGAAAAGTAAACCATTTTACCATGAATCCTTCCAGGGAAATCACAGTGCCCATACTAAGGAAATAAAACAACTTGAGTAGGAAACGATGAGTCAGAAGCCCTGCTCTGTTTCTGGATGGTTCATCCTTCTCTGGTAGCCTCAGTTGTTCTTTTTCTTCCAGTTTATTGAGATATAATTGACACACAGCACTGTATAAGAATAAAGTATACAGCATAATGATTTGACTTACATCATGAAGTGATTATCGCAAGTTTAGTGAACACCCATCATCTCAAATAGGTACAAAATTAAATTATTTTTGTCTTGTGATGAGAACTTTTAGGATTTATTCTCTTAGCAACTCTCATTATCATGTTGTACATAACATCCGTAGTACTTATTTATCTTATAACTGTAAGTTTGTACCTTTCGACTGCCTCCATTCCCCCCTCCCCTAAGTCCCCCTCCTCAGTTTTGTCTTCCTAAACAGGAAACTGGCACCATTTCCTCAGGTTGGGGTTTGAGGTGGTTGCAGTCTCATATCTGGTAAGATTTTTCACTCCAAACGTGCCAGCATAGTATAGAATCATTTACACACGAAGTACAGCTACTCTAGAAAAAACAAAATATTGTGACATAGGGACTTCCCTGGTGGCGCAGTGGTTAAGAATCCGCCTGCCAAAGCAGGGGACACGGGTTTGAGCCCTGATCTGGGAAGATCCCACATGCTGTGGAGCAACTAAGCCCATGAGTCACAACTACTGAGCCTGCATGCCACAACTACTGAAGCCCGCGTGCCTAGAGTCCGTGCTCCGCACCAAGAGAAGCCACCGCAATAGAGTACTCCCTGCCCGCCACAACTAGAGAAAGCCCGCGTGCAACAACGAAGACCCAACGCAGCCAAAAATCTAATTAATTAATTAATTAATTAATTAATTAAATATTGTGACATAAAACATCTCAGGTGGCACTTTGGGTTGCCTCTTTTTTTTTCTTTTTCTTTTTCAAATACAGCAAGTTCTTATTAGTTATGGGTTTCCTCTTTTTAAAAAGTATTTAAAAAGCTAAGAGGAAGCTTGTCAGAGCCTCCTATCCTCTGGGCTTTGGTCTTTACTTTGAAGGAACATATAGCAGATTTCTAATGCTCTTGGCAGGAGGTCAAAGAGTGTATGGAGTTAGCTGTTGGAATATTAATTTTTACATCATTTCTGGGTTTTCTTATAACTATAGGATTGATTCCTAAAACCTTTTCTCAGGCCAGGGTAAATTGTACTTAGGGGCCACCCTTAAAAGAATTGTAAAAATGCTTTTTGTGAAAACATTACCTAGACAACAGAGGGACTAATTTCACTCTGTCTCTCAGGCTTATTTATAGATTCAGGTGACTCAAAGGATAGCAAAACAGGCCAGTGGAACTGCCTCTTTGACTCACGTCAGTGTATTTCCTCCAGGGTTGCATCCCCTCTTTCCTTTCCTTTCTAGGCTGAGGGCTCTGGCACGTGGAGAAGCAGAAAGAGTTCCTTGTGAAACACGCTGACCACGTTTCTGTAGTGAGAGCTTTCCCCATGCGCTGCAAAGGTCATATGGCTTCAGCTGCTGATACCGAGTCACTTAAGAATCCTGCTGCATCCAGGCCCAAGAGAACAGGTCCCCTTCTAGTACCACAGATTCCAACTGGCATGCCATGTCTTCCAAAAACCATCTTTCACTGCTCTGGCGCCCAGTGACCTCTCATATTTCTGATTTTGGGGAACTAGGACTTATCTGCTGAGTAATAATATCACTGATATTTTTCTGGATTAAAAAAAATCCACTTTTCCTCAATGAGATTATAATTATCTGCAGGGTAGGGACTGTCTCTTTTGCATTGTCTGTTACATATTCTGTGCACCCAGGGCAGTGTGGTGTAGCAGAAAGACTCAGGCAGCACATTCATTGAATGATTACTGTATGGACTAAAAGATACATCCAAAGTTGGACGATCTAGATTTGAATCTGATCTCTGCTGTTTGAAGCTGTGACAAATCATTTAATTTCCCTGACCTCCTGTTTCCTTGTATCTAAAATAGGGATGATAAGATTTATCCTAAAGAGAGCTAATATCTATTGAGCCCTTACTTAGTGCCACCTGCTGTTTCTAAATACTTTAAATGTATCAGCTCATTTAATGATCATATCAGCCTTAAGATGCTGATGATACTTTTTTTTTGGCCATGCCACATGGCATGTGGGACCTTAGTTCCCCAACCAGGGATCAACCCCATGCCCTCTGCAGTGAAAATGTGGAGTTGTAACCACTGGACCATCAGGGAAGTCCCAAGATGCTGGTGCTACTATTAACTCCATTTTACAGACGGGCACACTGAGGTTCAGAAATGCTCAGAGATGTTAGGTAACTTGCTGAAGGCCACACAATGAAGAGAGGAAGAGTAAGTTTAAATCCAGGCAGTCTAGCACCAGAAAACAACACTTTTAACTACTATGCTATAGTGCCTGCATGGTTTACAAGCTCATGGTGGGTGAGGAGCAAATGAATCAATATATATGAAAACATTTTTGTAAATTGTAAGACAGAACACACTACTGCACCAGTAGTAGGCAATCAGTAAATGCTTTGGTTGAATTGTGAGGTGGCACAAAAAGTGTTTATACTTATATTCTCATGATGCCTGATACTTTTCAAAGTGCTTTCACACATTTGATCCCTCTGGATAATAAGCCACTTAGAATCCATTTTGGAATAAAGCAAGTCATAAATAAATATTGTACAGCTGAGGAAACAGGTTCAGAGATATTAAACACTTTGCTCAGGGCACAAAGTCAGTTAAACCCAGCCAGGACTGACATCTGAGTGGTCTGACTCCTGAAGATGCCTCTTCAGTTTTGTTTTTGGTTTTTGTTGTTATTATTTGTTAAATTGAAGCATACTAATTATCAATAATAAACAAAACCATAAAAACAATGATCTTTTTTCCCCAGCCGTTATCTATTGCTAGAAGTTTGTTGAATCCTTTCTGGCTGTTGCTGTTTTCAAAACAAAAATCTGGGACTTCCCTCGTGATGCAGTGGTTAAGAATCGCTTGCCAATGCAGAGGACACGGGTTCAAGCCCTAGTCTGGGAAGATCCCACATGCCGCAGAGCTACTAAGCCCGTGAGCCACAACTACTGAGGCTGTGCTCTAGAGCCCACGAGCCACAACTACTGAGCCCGTGTGCCACAACTACTGGGTCCATGCGCCTGGAGCCCGTGCTCCGCAACGGGAGAAGCTGCCACAATGAGAGGCCTGCGAACCGCAACAAGGAGTGGCCCCCACTTGCTGCAACTAGGGAAAGCCCACGCGCAGCAACAAAGACCCAACACAGCCAAAAATAAATAAAGTAAAAAAAATTAAAACAAAAATCTCCCTTAGTATTTGGATCCATAAAACTACATTATCTTATAAGGACATTTTTCCCCCCAAAATGTGAAAGTCTTTTTTTTTTTCAAATAAAAATACAGTTGGGCCTCCCTGGTGGCGCAGTGGTTGAGAGTCCGCCTGCCGATGCAGGGGATACGGGTTCGTGCCCCGGTCTGGGAGGATCCCATATGCCGCGGAGCGGCTGGGCCCGTGAGCCATGGCCGCTGGGCCTGCGCGTCCGGAGCCTGTGCTCCGCAACGAGAGAGGCCACAACAGTGAGAGGCCCGCATACCGCAAAAAGAAAAAAAAAAAAAAAAAAAAAAAAAAAAAAAATACAGTATACTTATTGCAAAAAACAAAACGTAAAAAAGAAAATAAAAGTCCTCTATAATCCCACCATCCAAAGATAATCATTTTTACATTTTAGTTTTATCCTTCAACATTTTTTCTGTGTATATATACACTTTTTACAAGCTCATTTTATAAAACTATATATATATTTTTCGGTACGCGGGCCTCTCACTGTTGTGGCCTCTCCCGTTGCGGAGCACAGGCTCTGGACGCGCAGGCTCAGCGGCCTTGGCTCACGGGCCTAGCCACTCCGCGGCATGTGGGATCCTCCCAGACCAAGGCATGAACCAGTGCCCCCTGCATCGGCAGGCGGACTCTCAACTACTGTGCCACCAGGGAAGCCCTATAATACTATTTAAAAAAAAATTATTTTAGGGCTTCTCTGGTGGCGCAGTGGTTGAGAATCTGCCGGCCAATGGAAAGGACACGGGTTCGAGTCCTGGTCTGGGAAGACCCCACATGCCGCGGAGCAACTAGGCCCGCGAGCCACAATTACTGAGCTTACGCATCTGGAGCCTGTGCTCCGCAACAAGAGAGGCCGCGGTAGTGAGAGGCCCGCGCACCGCGATGAAGAGTGCCCCCCCTTGCCGCAACTAGGGAAAGCCCTCGCACAGAAACGATGACCCAACGCAGCCATAAATAAATAAAGATTATTTTATTTATTTATGGCTGCGTTGGGTCTTTGTTGCTGCGCGCGGGCTTTCTCTAGTTGTGGCGAGCGGGAGCCACTCCTCATTGCGGTGCGCGGGCTTCTCATTGCGGTGGCTTCTCTTGTTGTGGAGCATGGGCTTTAGGCGTGTGGGCTTCAGTGGTTGTGGCTCCCGGACCCTAGAGCGCAGGCTCAGTAGTTGTGGTGCATGGGCTTAGTTGCTTGGCAGCATGTGGGATCTTCCCGGACCAGGGCTTGAACCCGTGTCCCCTGCATTGGCCAGCAGACTCTTAACAACTGCGCCACCAGGGAAGCCCTATAATACTATTTTGTAATATGTTTTAAAAAATTTGCCATACCCTGCTAATAAAGATAGAGGTATAGCTTCATTTTTTATTGGTAGCATAGTATTCTACTTTACTGATGTGCTGTAATTTATTTATCTGAAATTTGAGGTTATGTTTGAGTAGATGGGCAGCAAGTTTTTCCAAACTTTAATAGCCAGCCACAGAAACCAAAGATCCCAGGATAATGATGACTATCCTATATATTGGGTCAATTGCTTTTAATTTTCAGTTGCATTACTAGAGGAGCTTGGTAATTATAAAGATAAATATAAGTAAAACAATACATGAAGAGGGTTTACATTTTATAATGTCTGTCATTTTCTCCTTAATGTTCTGCTACTTGGCATGGTAGAATCCAAGCTCCTTCTTGTTTCTTAAGAAGATAGTTTAACTTTTCTTTTGTGGTTTGCAATGGTAAACACTTATATTCGACTTCTAAGCAAATTTTTGTGACTTGCAAACAGAATGCTGTAGGTAACTGCTTTGGAACCTGCAAACTCCTTACTTTTACGGGAGCCCCATACTGTACTTTAGCATGTATAGCTATACCTCAGTGAAATCTGCGTTATGGCATTATTATGGTGTTCTAGTTTTACACTTTACTTGACCTGTCATCAAGAGCTGCACTATACAGTAGCACATGGAGGGGATATGAGGTGACTGAATTCCATAAGCATTCTGCTCCCCAAATCATTTGCTCTCGGTTGATACCACTCTGAGTGTGGGGGAGGGTGAGTGGGTGCCTACAATTTTCTAACTCCTAAGGTGGTACCACATAGACGAACCCCAGTGGGGGAGGGGAGAGGGAGGGTCGTTTAGCAAGTTACAGCTTCTCTGAGCCTCAGTCTCCTTATTTGTAAAACTAAGTTACTTACGCTTGTCTAGTCTGACTCAGGAGGTTGTCGCGAGGGTCAAATTAGATGACGTATACGAAGATGCTTTTATAAACAATGTGATATCAGTATTTAATAATGAAAAATGATAATTACTATTATTACTCCCTTGGCCTCCTTTCTTTACAGCCACTTGGCATGCCCCAGTAGTTCAAGAACGAAATTGTACAGGCGGGCCTACTCAATTCAGTTTTTGTAAACTGTTTTGAAATCCCCTGCATGAAACTGGCAAAGTAAAAAAGTACATCCCCCTGCCGATGACAGGTCCTAAACTCAAGATTTGTGGTTAGTTCAGTTCTCTTTGTCATCTAGCTAGGTGCTCTGCTTTATTCACTTTTAGGGATACTTTATTGCCATTTCATCTGAAGGAATGGTAGGTCACCTTTCCTTTAAACGGGCCAAGATATCTTGGCTCTCTTCACATAAACATGGAAAATATTCGTGTCAGGTGTTAGTGATTATTTATCAAGCCAGGACCTGTATGGTTGGACTGTTTTTGGCTCAGGTCATTAGTGCATGGAATCACAGTCAGAAAGCCCATTCTGGAATGGTTTTAGCTATCACTAGTCCAAATCCTCTCTTTTTACATTTGAGGAAATTGAAGCTCAGAGAGTTTAAATATCTTTTTCAATGCACAGGTTGAAAGGTGATACTGGGCTTGGAATCTATTCTTCTGTGTCATCCTCTCTTTTTATTTTTATAAAATACATTGCAAAGACGCCATAAAAACCTCAGAATCCAAGACCACTTGGAGCATGTTCCTGAAGTTAAGCTAAAGAGAAAGCTAAGGTCTCAAACGTGATAGGTGAGAATTTGGGGTTCTGGTGGATTAGGACCGGCACAGCCAGGTTCAGTGTTCTCCGCCCCCACCTGCCTCGCCTCCTCACTTCCTTCATACCTTGCTAGCCCCACCCTCTTCAGGTGGCCCCGCCACTTCCTGGTAGCCCAACCCACCCACCCCCAATCACCACCATCAAAGCGGAACCAATGTCCGTGGGCTCTGGGGTCGACCGGATCTTTCTCGCTCAGACTCTTCGCAGCGGTGACTCGGCAGCAGCGTCTCGCGTCATCAGTGACAGCCCCGACCCTTGCTACGCTTTGCGTCGCTCTGCCAGGAGCAGTCACCTCCTCCTTGGCAAATAGTCCTCGGCGGGGTCCGAGTTCTTGGATAATAGGAGAGGGGAGGCACGAGAAGTTGCGGTCAGGGGACGCGGGATCGACAAGCAGAGGGAGATAGGGACCGAAGTTTCTGCGATAGTGTGCAAAGTTAGTTAAAAACTCCTTCCGACCTACGGATCCCTCCGCCTGCAGTAGCGGTGGTGAGGCCGAGGGAGCCGCCATTTTGGATGTTCGGTTCCTGCTGCCCCTGCTGCCACTGCTGCTGCCGCCCCCGGAGCTGCAGGTTTCGTTCGAGGTTTCGGGCCGGTGAGTGTCACTCGCGGCGCTAAAAGCATACTGCCTTTTTTTACCCCGCGCCTGCCGGGAGCGCTCGGCCAGAAGCTTCCTGTCAATCCCAGGTGTCCGGTCCCAGACCGTGGCGGGTGAAGAGAGGACAGAAGCTGGGCCAGGAGGGGCCCGGAGCTCAGGGGTTGTTACGACTTCTTGAGCGCCGACCCCGAGGCGTCGGACCGGGAGGGTCCGCGCGTGGCTGCGTTCCTTGCTGTGGCGTTGCCCGGCCGGTGCGGGCCTCCTTGGACCCATTGATTTTCTCAGGCTGTGCTTCTCCTTTTGGGGCTCATTCAGAGAGCTTGGGGTTTGCGGGGCGGGTCTCACCCCCGCGTGTCTCCTCTATGCCACATATCAGCGTTCTTGTATCTTGTACCTGGGTCAGGTCTTTCGTGGAACTCTCTTCAGCACTTCCAAATGCTCAGTTAAACGTCGTCTGCACCTGCATTGCCGTTCTTTTCAAACTGGACATTGGCCTCGCTTCTCTCTAGCCTTCCGACCAACTTCTTTCCCAATTTTCCGGGCTTTCCCCCCCCCCCCCATCTCTATTTTCTTAAACTCACCTGCGAATACACTGCTTACTCTTCTCTCAAACTCCTGATCCTGCAGGCGTCGATAACTAATAATTCTCCCGATCTTCTTGACCGCTTGACAGAGTCGGGACGTTGGTTGTGTTTCCTTGTTAGGTATAGGAGATTCGTCGAACCACTCGCTCAGAGTGTACTTCAACAGTAAATGTTTATAAAGTTCATTAAAGGGCTTTTGGGGGGAAGGTGGTAGGGAGAGGCTGTCAAATGTTTTCTCATTTGCGGAATGACACTTCCTATGCTGAACACTTAGCTTTTGGGTACTTTTTGACACTTAGTATTTTTCTTGATGTATATCCCTGCCCATGGAAATCTGCCTGTGAAAAAGAATTTTTTTTTTTTTGTAAAAGAATCTTAATCTGACATTGGTAGAAAGGAAAGTAACTTTTTTGGCTACTGTAGGGATTAGTTAACAGAAGAGAGGAGTGAATGAAAATTTCCTAGTGATTTTAACTTTCAAGTGGTTTGTACAGTAGTGTTCTTCATTGACTAACTCTAAAAAGATACTTGGATTGACTTCGAGTATTGGATTTTTCTGGGGATAGTTGGATTTTAAATATTCACTTTTACTGTTCTCCATAGTGCTTGTCAGACTGTATACCCCTTAACTTTTGTTTTAAAAATATAGACTGTCAAAAAAAAATATAGACTGTCCAGGTACCCATAATTTCATCACTTTTATTCTACTCTTAACGTATGTTTTGCAGTATAGCATGCTTGAATAAAAAGCATTTCACTGCAATTCACTGATTATTTCTTACATTTCAAGTTAGGTGTGAAAGAGTCACCTCTATTTCACCTCAGCCTGCGTTTTAACATCTGCAAAAGAGAAATAACTTATTTGAGATTGTAGCCTAGTGACTGCTGAAACTTAAATTTATAACTTGAACTGGATCAAATCTTTTAATACTTCTAATCCATGTTTAAGTTCGTTGTTCTTATCAGGTTATTATCAGGTAGATAAATTCCTGTACTAGTCCTATGATGTCTTAGTAGAAGAGTGAATGTTTTCATTGTAAATAGAGTTCTTGTTATTTGTTTTAAGGAGACTTTTCAAAAATATATTTACTATTTGTGTATTTACTCTGAAGCTATGGAGTTTTCTCTTTTGGTTTAAAGAACTGTCAAACAGAACATATATGGAATCCTCACTCATTTACTAAGTATCCCCTTGTAGTTGTTACTGAAATGTTCCATTTCTGAGATACACTTTTATATATTTTTTAAATTTTATTTATTTTTTAAATAAATTTATTTATTTATTTATTTATCTTTGGCTGCACTGAGTCTTCGTTGCTGCGTACGGGCTTTCTCTAGTTGGAGTGAGCAGGGGCTACTCTTGGTTGCAATGTGCGGCTTCTCATTGGGGTGGCTTGTCTTTGTTAAGGAGCACGGGCTGTAGGTGTGTGGGCTTCAGTAGTTGTGCACACGGGCCCAGTAGTTGTGGCTCGCAGGCTCTAGAGCGCAGGCTCAGTAGTTGTGGCTCATGGGCTTAGTTGCTCCACGGCATGTGGGGTCTTCCCAGACCAGGGCTCGGACTGTGGCCCCTGCCTTGGCAGTCGGATTCTTAACCACTGAGCCACCAGGTAAGTCTCTGAGATACACTTTTAAAACAACGTATTGGAAGAGCTATCAGATAGGTGTTATTTACTCAGTTCATTTCATGGTATTATGTACTGGTATTTAAATGTCATTCATTATTAGGTAGTTTGCATTCAATTGGAGAAAGCATCCTTTGCCTTGCAAATGATAAGTAAAGTGTTTATTTTAGTGCACATTTAAAAAAATTTATTATTTATTTTATTTATTTATTTTTGGCTGCGTTGGGTCCTTGTTGCTGTGTGCGGGCTTTCTCTTAATTGCGGTGAGCAGGGGCTACTCTTCGTTGCGGTGCGTGGGCTTCTCATTGTGGTGGCTTCTCTTGTTGCAGAGCATGGGCTTCAGGCGCCCGGGCTTCAGGAATTGTGGCCCGCGGGCTCTTGAGTGCAGGCTCAGTTGCTTAGTTGCTTAGTGCAGGTTTAGTTGCTCTGCGGCATATGGGATCTTTCTGGACCAGGGCTCGAACCCGTGTACCCTGCATTGGCTGGCAGATTCTTAACCACTGCGCCACCAGGGAAGCCCCTATTTTAGTGCACCTTTGATTGATCGGCACATACTCGAATGTCTACTTTGTCTAAGGGGTTGTTGGGATTATACTTGGAATAAACATTGTTTAGGAAACCTCAGTTTATTTTCTTTTGGAGCAGTTGCTTGTTCTTTGATCTGTTTGACTGACAGCAGTTCTAGATTTGAAGATGAATTTTAGAGTGAAACTATAAAGTTCAAAAATTGTCAGCAATGCCTTGGTGATATTTTTCATCTCACTATTTTTAAAGTAGTCTTGAAATAAGTCGTGTACAAAACCAAAAACTCAAGTTTTTATGTGATTTGTAACAACTCTATGCAAATTGAAAAAGTTGAATGAGTATTTTCCAAAAGATTATTTTTTAATTAAAAAAATTGAATTGGGAAAATACATACCAAAGCAGATTTTCAAAATGCTTAATCCCCTTATTTGCATTTGCTGAGGATTTAAAAATTTTGTGTATACAGCAGGATTTGATATCAAAACTTTAAAACTCTTATTTAGATTTAGCTTCAGAAAATCTAAAACTGTTACCTTTCTTCAAACTGCAGCAACTTGTTTATCTGTTTTAGGTGCTTGTCATTCAGTCTTCCTTTATGAATCGTTCTCAGTTGATTTTGGCGTTCTTTCATCCCTTTGTTACTTACATTCAGTTTCTTTCATGCAGGATGGTATTAAAGTAGCAAGCAGTTTTAAAATTAAGGGAACATATAGATTTATCTAAGTTCTTATGTTTTTTGGCTTATAGGTTTTGAAAATCATCTTTGTTAAAAAGTATTAGGATTTTTCCATTTGCTTTTTTAAAAATTAATTTATTTTTGGCTGCATTAGGTTTTCATTGCTGCATGTGGGCTTTCTTTAGTTGCATCGAGTGGGGGCTACTCTTCGTTGCGGTGCATGCGCTTCTCATTGCGGTGGCTTGTTGCGGATCATGGGCTCTAGGTGCGTGGGCTTCAGTAGTCGTGGCACCTGGGCTCAGTAGTTGTGGTTCGCGGGCTCTAGAGCGCAGGCTCAGTAGTTGTGGCGCACAGGCTTAGTTGCTCCGTGGCATGTGGGATCTTCCTGGACCAGGGCTCAAACCCGTGTTCCCTGCATTGGCAGGCGGATTCTTAACCACTGCGCCACCAGGGAAGCCCTCCATTTGCTTTTTGTATAGAAAATTTTGTATCAGTAAAGGTGTCATTTCTACCTTCAAAGTACATGTAAGGTTTTTCTTCACTGAAGGAGTAACATAAAACGCTTAATTTGCCATGAGTTCTGCTTACTGGAACAATCTCTTGTCAAAGTTTGAAGAGTCCAAAAGTGGAAGAAAAAAAAAAACCCACACTTGCCAAACTTGTTGAGTCAGTATTAACTAACACTTTTGTACAAAAAAGGGCAAGGGTTAGGATACTGTGATTAAAATGAGAAATGCTTTTTTCACTAGGTACTTGGAAATTTTGCCTTTTTTGGGGGGGCCTTGTTTTGGCCTGCTCAGACCATTGGAGAGAGAAAATTAATGAGTTATAAGTATTACCAGTGAAAAACAGTCTTAGAAGGAAAAAAGTTTGTTTTTTCTTTTTTAAAGATGGAGAAAACATATGTGACCTTTGTACTTTATTAATAATTAAAGACACCTTAAAGGCAAGTAGTTTTTACCCTCCTTTCTCTGTTGTTACAGTGCAGCAGTCACAGTGTAACCTGCTATGCAATTGCTTTGCTCACTCCAGTTTGCATGTTGTAGCTGATTGTGTTGGGCTGAGCATCCTAGGCTTTGAAGCTTATCTGGCTTTGAGGTTAATGTTATGGATTCTTGGGAAGAGCAGATATGAGAAAGGCATGAACTTAGATCTTTGGAACTGTAAACTATTTGCCCTCCCCTCCTTATAAGCCTTTGGGTTAACATTAAGACTGTCAGAGCATAGATGATGTACACTACTTGGTTATAAGATGCAACTTTTGTGAATGATCACACAGTTGAACAACTCAAATTAAAAGAAGTTCCATCAGTGTTTTTGCAGCTCAGTTTAGTAGCTACTTACTAAACCTCACCGTTGGGAAATTGTTCAGTTTGAAGCTGAAGAAAAGGAAGGGAAGTGAATTTTTTTAAATTCCTTTTTTAAAGTCTGCACGAAAGATTCCCTTCCCACTTTTTGAAATTTTTAATAACATGATACTTTTAAAATATGGTGAAAATACTGGTTTGAAACGAATGGGGAAACTAACTGAAAAAATAGGTATGCTGTGCAGAGTTAATTGAATCTTTGTAGATATTAGGGTTTTTTTGGGTATGATTACTGAAGAAAAACTGTTGTAAGAAGAAGCAGTCTTGGGCTTTCCCTGGCGGTCCAGTGGTTAAGACTGCGTGCTTCCATTGCAGGGGGCGTGGGTTCGATCCCTGGTCAGGGAACTAAGATCCTGCATGCCGCTCTTTGTGGCCAAAAATTAAAAAAACAGTCAACCAAACAAAAAAGAAAGAGTCTCTTTTTCTTTTTCAAAAATATTTACTTATTTATTTGGCTGCATCGGGTCTTAGTTGCGGTGTGAGGCTCTTTGTTGTAGCACGTGGGATCCATCTCCCTGACCAGAGGTCGAACCCTGGCCCCTTGCATTGGGAGCATGGAGTCCCAGCCACTGGACCACCAGGGAAGTCCCTGAGCCTCTTTTTCTGATAGTACTCAATAAATATATTTGATTTTTTTAAATGTGTATTTATCTCTGTCAGTGAAGACATGACCTCTGTATTTTCTTTAGAAACTTTACATGATGAAAGCTTAATAGATGGTGTTGATTATTTAAGAAAGTAGAATGAGGAAGTTGCTTACAATTTGACTTTACTAGCACTTGGTTGTATTATTCTATTTACACACACTGAACCTTTTGCTGTTTCTTGAATACTCCATGTTCTTTCTTTCATTGTACCTGTTCTGCTTATACCTGGAATGCTTTTCTTTCTCCCTTCCATCTGGTGAACCTATTCTTCCTTCCTCTCTACACCAGGCAAAGGAGTATAGTACCTTTTTTTTTTTTTTTTGTAGTATTTGTTGAATTGTTTACTTTTCCTGAGCTTCAGAGGACTAGAACTATCTAATTGATGGCATCCCTAGTACATAGCACAGTGCCTGGCACTTAGTAGCTACTCTGCAGAATAGATGATGTGAATGAAAATAATATGGAAACATGTTCAGGTCCTCAGATATATGGTAATTGGTCAAGCCAAAAGCAGTCAGGGTCCGGTGTGAGCTCTGGAAGTTTACTACAGGTCATTTACTTGTGACCAATAGAGTTGATATCAGTGAAGTTTATTTTCAGGTTTAGAACATATATAAAACCTTATCTCCGTGTCTTTGAAAATATTATTTAGATGTTTAATTCTAAAATTGATATTATCCTTTCCTCTTTGCAGTTTGCTCAGACTCTTTCTTTTTTTTTTTTTTTTTTTTTTTTTTTTGTGGTACGCGGGCCTCTCACTGTTGTGGCCTCTCCCGTTGCGGAGCACAGGCTCCGGACGCAGAGGCTCCAGATGCGCAGGCTCAGCGGCCATGGCTCACGGGCACAGCCACTCCGCGGCACGTGGGATCTTCCCAGACCGGGGCACGAACCCGTGTCCCCTGCATCGGCAGGCAGACTCTCAACCACTGCGCCACCAGGGAAGCCCCAGACTCTTTCTTATGCAAAAGCTTCAAGTGACAGCAAAGAAATCTACTCTTCCTGCCATCTTTTTTCTTTCTTTTGAATACCTATTATGTAATTCATTATGCTGAAGAAACTAATAGTAAATTGAGAACTTCAGTCTTTCCCCCAAAATGGAAATATGTTGATAGTTCAGTGATTTGTTACTGACTCTCCCTTTGTGTTTTGTTTTGTTTTTTAACATCTTTTTTTTTTGCGGTTCGCGGGCCTCTCACTATTGTGGCCTCTCCCATTGCGGAGCACAGGCTCCGGACGCGCAGGCTCAGTGGCCATGGCTCACGGGCCCAGCCGCTCCACGGCATGTGGGATCTTCCTGGACCGGGGCACAAACCCGTGTCCCCTGCATCGGCAGGTGGACTCTCAACCACTGCGCCAGCAGGGGAGCCCTAACATCTTTATTGGAGTGTAATTGCTTTACAATGTTGTGTTAGTTTCTGCTGTATAACAAAGTGAATTTTTTTTAATATTTATTCGGTTGCACTGGGTCTTAGTTGTGGCATGCGGGCTCCTTAGTTGTGGCATGTGAACTCTTAGTTGTGGCATGTGAACTCTTAGTTGTGGCATGCATGTGGGATCTAGTTCCCTGATCAGGGCTTGAACCCAGGCTCCCTGCATTAGGAGCAAAGAGTCTTAACCACTGCGCCATCAGGGAAGTCCCTCTCCCCTTGTTTTTTTTTTTTTTTTTTTTCGTGGTACGCGGGCCTCTCACTGTTGTGGCCTCTCCCGTTGCGGAGCACAGGCTCCGGACGCACAGGCTCAGCGGCCATGGCTCACGGGCCCAGCCGCTCTGCGGCATGTGGGATCCTCCCGGACTGGGGCACGAACCCGCATCCCCTGCATTGGCAGGCGGACTCTCAACCACTGCGCCACCAGGGAAGCCCTCCCCTTGTGTTTGAATAATCTACTTTAATAGTGCTGAGGATTTTTTAAAAGTCTTAATCTATTTAATTTACAGCATCATAGAGGTCCATTGTAATAAATGAAAAAAATCTAAATACATACTTCTAAAAAAAAGCTGTTCATTTCCCTAATCCCTTTGTTATTACTCCCCAGCCATTTTACCAGGTTATGGGTATACTTCAACATTTCTCTCCATGCTTTGTCAAGTACTATATATACAACATTAATGTGCATATATAGGGATTCTTTGTTTTGTTTTGTTTGCGGTACGTGGGCCTCTCACTGTTGTGGCCTCTCCTGTTGCGGAGCACAGGCTCCGGACGCGCAGGCTCAGCGGCCATGGCTCACGGGCCCAGCCACTCCGCGGCATGTGGGATCCTCCCGGACTGGAGCACGAACCCGTGTCCCCTGCATCAGCAGGTGGACTCTCAACCACTGCGCCACCAGGGAAGCCCGAGATTCTTTGTTTTTACAAAAGGTAGAGCATACCTTTTTTTTTTTTTTTGATCATACTTTTTTTTTTTTTTTTTTTGCGTTACATGGGCCTCTCACTGTTGTGGCCTCTCCCGTTGCGGAGCACAGGCTCCGGACGCACAGGCTCAACAGCCATGGCTCACGGGCCCAGCTGCTCCGCGGCATGTGGGATCTTCCCAGACCGGGGCACGAACCCGTGTCCCCTGCATCGGCAGGCGGACTCTCAACCACTGCGCCACCAGGGAAGCCCTTGATCATACTTTTTATGTTACTCTGTAACAAGGTTTTCTTAACACATCATAGTCAGTAAATATAATTCTATCTTGTTCTTTTAAATATCCCTATTATGTCTCATAGTATGGATGTACTCTACGTAATTTATTCAGTTATTTTCTTGTGGACATTTGGGCTGTTTCTAGATTTTGCCACTACAAACAGCGCTACAGTAAACATCCTTGTACATGTCACCCTATTTGCTGATGCTATTATTTCTACAGGCTAGAATCTCCCAGGTGGGATTTCTGAGTTAAAGGAATTATATTTTAAATGTTATTATTGCCAGATTACTCTCTAAATAGGTTGTCATAATTTCCATCCCCACTAGCAGTGGGTTCTCCATAACATCACATAATTAGACGTAATTACTTAATTTAATTTTTGCTGCTCTGCTGGTTGGTAAATGGTTTCTCAGTTTCGTCTTAATTTTAATTTCCTTGACTATTGCTGGAGCTAGCCTCTTTTGATATGATTTTTGGGCTTTTGGATTTCCTTTACTGAGAATTGTCTATGTCCTTGGTTCATTTTTCTTTCAAGTTATTTTTCTCCTTATCTTGTAGGAACATCTTATGGTACATTAATTCTTTGTTGTATAACACATGCGTTTATTAATCTGGAGTTAATTTTTATATAGTGTGACGGGGTCTTATGGTTTTCCTTTGTATAAAGAGCCAACTATGTCTAGACTAAATAAACCATCCTTTTCTCAATGAATTAAATGCCACTTTATCATATGTAAAGTTCCCATATATGTTTGCTCTATTTCTGGATGTTCTGTTTTACTCTTCCTGTACCATTATTTTACTGTTTTGAATATCATAACTTTATAGAAACTTACACTCTGTTAAGAATAGCTCCTGTCACTGTACTTTTCCATTTTCTTGACTGTTCTTAAACATTTATTCTTATATCTGTATGGGTTGAAAATAATTCTGTTGAGTTCAGAAAACCTCAGAAAAGCCCAGTGTTTTTTTATTTTTAATTAATTTTTAAAAATTTATTTTATTTTTGGCTGTGTTAGGTCTTCATTGCTGCACACGGGCTTTCTTTAGTTGCAGCGAGTGGGGGCTACTCTGCAGTGTGCGGGCTTCTCATTGCGGTGGCTTCTTTTGTTGAGAGGCATGGGCTCTAGGTGCGCGGGCTTCAGTAGTTGTGGCACGTGGGCTCAGTAGTTGTGGCATGTGGGCTCTAGAGCACAGGCTCAGTAGTTGTGGCACACGGGCTTAATTGCTCCACAGCATGTGGGGTCTTTTCGGACCAGGGCTGGAACCCGCGTCCTCTGCATTAGCAGATAGCTTCTTAACCACTGTGCCACCAGGGAAGCCCAAGCCCAGTGTTTGGAATTGCACTGTATTTATATATTAATTTTGGGAGGCCTGACATTTTTTAATGAGGATAACTTTTCCTTATTATGATGTTTCCATTTATTGAGATCTTATTTTAGTTTTAGGTTCTTCAGTAAAGGATTCATAGATTTAATATCTGTCTTCATCTAGTTCATGTACCTTTCTTGCTAAATTTATTCCTAGATATTTTATAGTTTTCGGCACTGTTGTCAGTGGGACTTTCCCCCATCTATTTCTAACTAATGTCAAATATAGGTTAAAAATGAATCTTTCATTTCTTATAGACCAGAGCCCCTCATCCCCACCCCCTTCTTGCTATCCCAAATTAACAGAACTTGGATTCATGAAGAATACGCTAGGGAAAATTTACCTTAGTATTAAATCATTTTCTCATAACTTTCTAATGTCACCGTGTGGAAAAATGCCCATAGATAACTGTGACTCTGTCCTTTTAGATTGAATACCATCTTATTATTTTGAAAGTTTGCAGTTTTGCTTTATTTATCCATTCTTGTAGTTTTTGTTAATTTGTTTGAATCTTCAAAGCAAGAATTCTCAAATTATACATGTTCATTATACGAAAGATATCAAAATATACAGAAGTTAAAAATGCATCTATATTCACACTAGGCACAGATATTTCCCTTAAAATTTATCTTATCCTTTGGTGCATATCTTTAAGAAAATTAAGATTTTATTTGGAGAATTTTGTGACAGTTTTGGATAATTGAGGACTCTAGGATATCTTTGCTAAAATCAGGGTTAGGAGAGTGAAAAATAGCTTTTTATTTTATTTGTGTCAAATTTGATGTTGATCATGTTCATCTATCATTGTTTATTGGGCCTTTTAAAAATATATTTATTTATTTATTTATTTATTTTTGGCTGCACTGGGTCTTTGTTGCTGTACGAGGGCTTTCCTCTAGTTGCGGTGAGCGGGGGCTACTCTCTGTAGTGCCCGGGCTTCTCATTGTGGTGGCTTCTTGTTGCAGAGCATGGGCTCTAGGCGCACGGGCTTCAGGAGTTGTGGCTCGCGGGTTCTACAGCGCAGGCTCAGTAGTCGTGGCACACGGGCTTAGTTGATCCACGGCATGTGGGATCTTCCCAGACTAGGGTTCGAACCCGTGTTTCCTGCATTGGCAGGCGGATTCTTAACCACTGTGCCACCAGGGAAGCCCTATTCACCCTTTATTGCTTTTCATGTGAATTAATGTGATCGAATCGTTCAGTAGACATTTGCATTTACATACATCCATTTAAAAAAATCTCAGTTTTGGTTATGGATAATTAAGCATAAAAGAAGATTCCTGTAACACTGTGGCATTTTAGGGAGAATTGAGCTTAAGATCTCTCAGAGGGATGCCAACTGGCTGCCTAGACAGGGTGTGGTGGTATCTTAATGCGGTCACTCGTTTCATAGCCTTAGCCTTGAAGATCCAGAAATTCCATTTCAGTGTTTCACCTAGGAATGATTCATCTTGATCGAACTCACTGATGTGTAAGTTAAAATAACAGTGTTGTAATTCATAAGGGGTTATGCTTTTCTACTGAATTACCTGTGTCTACTTTCCAGGGCATTCTGTTCCTCGTATGGAGGTGTTTGGGAGGCAGGGTACTTAAGAGTACTTAAGAAGGTGATTAATAATCAGAAAGCTGCATTGTGAGCCTCAAACCAGAGCATATAAAGTTGGCTGGTCTTGAGTGTTTCATCATTCTAGGCCACTGTGAAACTTGATGAAAGAACTATCCCTGTCCCACAATGGTGTTTGCCTCTCCAGAGACCAAAATACTTATCCCCAGATTTAATCTCTTTTATTCAAACAATGATGTACTAACACTGGTCTCTCCTTTTTCTTCACTCTGTAGAACATTCCCTTCTATGAACACATTCTTCATACAGGAGAAATAGATGTGCACTGCCTCCCCCTCCCCGCCCACTTTCCCCAAAAGAAAGAAAACCATAAAAACACAGTGAGAAAGCTAAGTCATAGTAATAACAGGTGGTGTCTATAAGATATATTGGAAAGTAAAAGTCAGTATCAACAGTATCAACAGCATTATGATTTGGTTTAAGTTTCTTACTATTAGGCATCCTTACTATTTTGGTCATAGTATTTTGCAAGTTTTAAATGCACTAAAGCAATTCAAATATACATACAAGATAAAAATCTGAAATAGAGGTTCTGTGGGGAGCATAATTTGAAATTATAGGCCATATGGAGAGTATGAGAGAGAAAGCAGAGTAACTTCTTTTGGAGGGTTTTGCCCAGTGTTAACATAGGTCCCTTGAGTATTTTCAGCCATACTTACAAATCAATGACTGGATTGTTACACAGTAATGAGTGGTAAAGTTAACTGAGATCTAATTTCTGATTGTTTAGCAAGAAAGACTTCAAGTATAGTGAGTGGATAGAAAAGGAGATAATTTTAATATTGAAAATTATTTAGTATTAATTTATGATTTCTTTTTAGATTTAGAGCTCAAATCTAAGCTTTAAGTTTAGAGGAAGAAGGACCAAATAGCAAGCAGGAGCCCCAGCCTCTTGGTTATATGTTTTTTTTTTTAAATAAATAAATAAATAAATAAATAAACAAGTACATATTTTTTTTATGGCTGCGTTGGGTCTTCGTTGCTGCACGCAGGCTTTCTCTAGTTGCGGCGAGTGGGGGCTACTCTTCATTTCAGTGCGTGGGGTTCTCATTGCTGGGGCTCTCTTATTGTGGAGCACAGGCTCTAGGTGCCCAGGCTTGAGTAGTTGTGGCATGTGGGCTTAGTAGTTGTGGTACACGGGCTTAGTTGCTCTGCTGCATGTGGGATCTTCCCGGACCAGGGATCGAACCCATGTCCCCTGCATTGGCAGGCGGATTCTTAACCACTGTGCCACCAGGGAAATCCTGGTTATATGTTTTTGACTGTTGGCTGTCAGCTCAGAGCTCACAGCCCGGGAGTGAGGTCAGAAGTAGGAAGAAAGTTAACTGAGCAGGGTAGAATAGAGGACTGGGTTGAGTCCTTTCCCATAGCTGTTAGCAGCCAGTGCACTTTATGTTGTATGCTTTAGAAAGGACAAGTATATTTTCTTTTTTTTTTTTTTTTTTTGCGGTACGCGGGCCTCTCACTGTTGTGGCCTCTCCCGTTGCGGAGCACAGGCTCCAGACGCGCAGGCTCAGCGGCCATGGCTCACGGGCCCAGCCACTCCGTGGCATTTGGGATCTTCCCGGACCAGGGCACGAACCCATGTCCCCTGCATTGGCAGGTGGACTCTCAACCACTGCACCACCAGGGAAGCCCAAGTATATTTTCTTTAGATAAGACTTCTAGCCTTTAGAATTCAATAAATACAGTATTTAGTGAGTTCCTTACTCTTTTAGGCAAGAGGAATACAAGGCTGAATAAAACAAATAAGGATCAGGCTTCAGGGAACTTATTTTTGAGTGGGAAAAATAGGTATTTCAAAGGAAAAAAAAGAGGAGAAAAAAAAGAGGAGATTATGGCTCCAATGGCTTGGAGGTGGTATTGATGTATGAGGAAAATCTTTATCCCACAAGGGATTTGCGGAGATTTTGTAAAGTAAACATTTTCTCCATTTGGGGGATAAAATTTAAGAGAATTGGAACATATGCAGTCTTTTTTTTTTTCTGTTCTCTTATACTGTTTAAAATTTTTCTTTCCTATATGAAACATTTATAATTTTAATTACTTTGGGTATGTAAAGTAATCTAATTTAGTTTAAGCTCCAAAACCTAATTTTGTTTAACCATTTTGGGTAGAAAATTTTCCAAAATGAATTTCACACTTCCTTTTTTCTCTATATTTTTCATCATTATTTATCAAATAGACATTAATTAAATAGAATATATTTAACCACAGTCCTTGTACTTTAACAAGTCAGACTTAATTTTTCTGTTTCCTTTCTATCCTTGTCCTAGTGTTTTACTTTTTATTATTAGTTTTATAAAAGATGACAAAGAGGGACATTTTATTTTGAAAAAGTGTACAAGCATGTACATATAAAATACATAGACATTTAATCATTGGCTGAAACCATTGAAATACTAAATGTAGGTGGTTAGATGTAAAAGGAGAAGTTGACAGGCACACAGTCATGGTAATAGACTTAAATGTATCTTTCTCAGCCTTTGATGGGTCAGGTAGTTAAATTAATAAGAGCAGACAGTATCTGAACTATATAATTTTTAGAAATTGGTTATTCAGTGGATACTCTTTGTTTTCATGTAATTGTTACCTTTATTTTTTAAACAGCTTTATTGAGGTATAATAGACAAAATTGCACATATTTAATGTATAATTTGATGAGTTAGGATATAGTTTTATATTCAGTTTTTTCTACCTTCTGCTTTAAATGTTAAATGTTGATCTTTTTGAACCATTCCTTGATGAACCAGGGTCTTATTATAAAAATGAATTATGGTACTGTTTGTAATTTGTTAATACCCTTAGGACTGTAGGGAGACTTGAAGACTTTTTGCTAGCATACTTAAGTATCATCAGACTGCTATGCTCTGTGTGTGTGTGTGTGTGTGTGTGTAAGATAAATACTTTAATTGTGGATATTTTTTAAAAAGCTGTAAATTGGGGCTTCCCTGGTGGCGCAGTGGTTGAGAGTCCGCCTGCCGATGCAGGGGACACGGGTTCGTGCCCCGGTCTGGGAAGATCCCACATGCCGCAGAGCGGCTAGGCCCGTGAGCCATGGCTGCTGAGCCTGTGCATCCGGAGCCTGTGCTCTGCAAGGGGAGAGGCCACAACAGTGAGAGGCCCGCCTACCGCAAAAAAAAAAAAAAAAAGCTGTAAATTAAGGTAATTATTGTGGAAGTCAAGGCAGAGATTTTCCAGTGATTTGATCTTTTCCTTTTTGATTAATCATTTAACTTTTTTTAATAGTATAGAAGTCAATCAAGTAAGGGCACAAACTTTATTTTTTAAATTGTGGTAAGAATACAATAAGAGCTATCCTCTTGACAAATTTTCAGTTGCACAATATAATATTGTATAGGCACAGTGTTGTTATAGCAGATCTCTAGAATTTATTAGTCTTGCTACTATGCTTTTGAATGCTTTTTTCTGTTATATGTAAATTTTATTTGTTTGTTTTGCTACCGTTTTTGTTTTTTCCCTTGCTGTTAGGTGACACTTTAACTACCATGAGTGTCCTTTCCCAAAACAGCTTCTTTCTCCTGGCCCCCACACTCTTCAGTTTCTCTAGTTTTCTAATTTGTTCTATTCTGGAAAAGGATAAATAAGAACCTGCAAATAGAGTAAAGTTGATATTCTGTGTAGATGTGTGTTGATGTGATGCTCTTTATTGGCTGCACGAGATTATGAAAATGTGTTTTGGATTCTCAGCTATGTTCCATATAGCTGAGTCATTACTATATACATTATATTCTTACCAAATTTTTTTAAAAAGCATAGAGTTTATTGTTTTTTATGATAGGTGTTTAAGCTGTTGTATTTTAAGGAATCTCGTGGTTTTTGAGTATTTTGAAAAGCAAGTAAAAACTTTAAAAAAATAAGGAAATCCTCAACATTGTAATAAAAGTATGTTAGTCTACAACATTGATTACATAGATTAGCTGTATTTGAATCTAACTTTTAGAAATGTTTCAGATATAAAGCATATGGAAAATAATAATAAACCTTCACTTACCTACTACCTAGTCTAAGAAATAAAACATCACTAGTATAGCTGAAGTTTCCTGTGTATCACTGCCCCTGATCATATTCCCCTCCCTCCCAGATGTGCCACTGTGTTGGATTTGACCATTATCTTTTATTTTTATTATTATTATTTTTTAATTGATTTATTTATTTTTGGCTGCATTGGGTCTTCGTTGCTGGGTTCGGGCTTTCTCTAGTTGCGGTGAGCGGGGGCTACTCTTCGTTGAGGTGTGCGGGCGTCTCATTGCAGTGGCCTTCAGTAGTTGTGGCTCGTGGGCTCTAGAGTGCAGTCTCAGTAGTTGTGGTGTGTGGGCTTAGTTGCTCCGCGGCATGTGGGATCTTCCCAGACCAGGGCTCGAACCCGTGTTCCCTGCATTGGCAGGCGGATTCTTAACCACTGCGCCACCAGGGAAGCCCCGACCATTATCTTTTACATTCATGTTCTTTCTTATTCTCTTACTGCATTTTTAAAATTGAAGTATAGTTGATTTACAGTGTTTCAGGCATACAGCAAAGTGATTGAGTTATACATATACTCTTACTGCATTTTTGTAGTATCTCTAAAGTATAGGTGCTTTCATGTGTTTTAAACCTTTACAAGTATTGATACTGTGTATCTTTCTTCAGCTTGTTTTTGCTCAAAATTATTTTATGCAAGAATAATTTGTTCATATAGCCAACATTATGGCCAACATTTGTTTAGTGATTACTGGGTGCCAGGCACTTTGCTAAGAATTTTACATGTATTCTAATTTAATTCTTGTAACAATCCATTGAGGTAGGTACTTCACACACACACACACACACACACACACATTTTGCAGATGAGGACACAACTCTGAGAGGTTAAGCCATTTACACAAGGACACACAGCTAATAAGTGGTGGAGCTGGGATTCAAACCTAGGTAATTTTTCTCCAGGGTCATCATTTTAAACAATGATAGGGTCATTGGATAAGGATAAGGGTGTACAATCTCTTAACAGTTCTGAAATCCCCAAAATACCGAAAACCATATGTTCTTCATAATTCTTTTGGTGTTAAAGTCTGATCTGACCAGATATGAGGCTGTTTGTAATATTTATTTCTCTCATTTGGTGTGAATATTCTTATGTGTTACTGCAGAAATATTGTTTGATAATGGAACTGCTGCTCCAGACATAGTGGGCAAATTATGACATACAGTGTAGGTACTGTATTACCTTTATAAAATTCAGGAAATTCTCAGTTCTCCCATAAAGGTTTTGGATGAGTAATTGTGTACTGGTACTGTGCTACAAATATCTTTCTGTATGGGATTTTAGATTTGTTTGGCTGATCCAGAAATCACTAAATTTCACAAAAGAAAAAATTTCTAATTATATTGAGTTAGTTTGGCCATGACAAAATTTGGCTTATCATAAATACAATTTTCTGTTCTGTCATTGATTAGCAATTTCTGCTTTTTATTTTATTTTATTTATTTATATATTTTTGCGGTACACGGGCCTCCCACTGTTGTGGCCCCTCCCACTGTTGTGGCCCCTCCCACTGTTGTGGCCCCTCCCGCTGCGGAGCACAGGCTCCGGATGCGCAGGCTCAGCAGCCATGGCTCACAGACCCAGCCGCTCCGCGGCATGCGGGATCCTCCCAGACCAGGGCACGAACCCGCGTCCCCTGCATCGGCAGGCGGACTCTCAACCACTGCGCCACGAGGGAAGCCCTGATTAGCAATTTCTGCTTTTTGTTGTGTGGCTGGAATGTAAAAATCTGTTTTCCTCAGTAGACTGAGATCTTAAGGACAGAGACTGTGTCCTTGCCAGTCCCCAGCACCTACTGCAATGCCTGGCATAGAGAATGCTTAGCAAATATTTGTTGAATGAGTGATTGGCACTTACTGGTATAACGTGTTTCCCTTACGTGTTACTTAGGTCTTCTCTGGGGTAGTGTGACTAATTGAATTGAACAAAGAAGGAAAAAGAAGAGGTGCATGTAGCAAACTTCTGATTCCAAAGTTTTTACATTCTCCCTTTCCATTTTGAAATGGATTTAAATGATGCTAATGTTGATGTCATTTATGATGTTGTATTCTCTGTTTTATAACTGTAGTCCTGGGCTGAATGGGCCCTGAACTGTTAAACTTTTTGTTTCTTTTTCATTTTCATTTTCATTTTCTGATTAAAGACCTTGATCCTGCTGCTTTCTGAATTTAAGATTCTCAAACTTAATGGCTGTATTTCAGTTAAGTGTAGTATATGATATTTTGTTCCTTATTAAAGTTTGGTTTAGTTTATTTTTTCCTTGTACAGAGATGCTTGTACAGATGCTTTGACTGTACAAGCAGTCAAATGAAGGGAGTACCTTTGATTTCTAAATAATGATACTTTTAAAATTGACAAACTGAGAATAGGATGATATGTAATGTGATCATCAAATATTTGTTCTCATAGATATTTTTTTGAAAGAGTTGTGAATTTTCTCCAACAGCTCTTTTTTTTTAAAATTTATTTTTGGCTGCATTGGGTCTTCATTGCTGCATGCGTGCTTTCTCTAGTTGTGGCGAATGGGGCTACTGTTCTTTGCCCCATTGTGTGTGACAAAGTGTGCCACACACAATGAGGAGCTAAGTGTGCAGGCTTCTCATTGTGGTGGCTTCTCTTGTTGCGGAGCACGGGCTTTAGGCAGCTTTAGTAGTTGCAGCATGTGTGCTCAATAGTTGTGGCTCATGGGCTCTAGAGCACAGGCTCAGTAGTTGTGGCACATGGGCTTAGTTGCTCTGCAGCATGTGGGATCTTCCCGGACCAGGGCTCTGACCCATGTCCCCTGCGTTAGCAGGCAGATTCTTAACCACTGCACCACCAGGGAAGTCCCCCACAGATTTTTAAAGTTGATTCGATACCCTTATTTTTTAGTTGATGGAACAGAGGCTTGCAGAAGTCAAGCGGCTTTGCCCTAGGTAGCTTGGCCAACAATGGTGGTTGATTATTAGGATCTTTCTTTTATTGTTTTGGTGCTAACATTTCTTTTAAATATGTTCTTTGTAGAAACTGTGTCTGAGGGATATTCAACATGTTAAGAGTATGTATTTGAAAGATTTAAGAACTTTGTCATTCAAAATCTTCATTCAGAATATAAAACCATAATCTCTAAGGTTTATTAATGTAAGAAGACTTGGGGAGGAGGCCAGAGGAGAGGCTAGCTTACTAGGCCCAATTCTGTAGCACAGTGATTTTTCCTTCCATTTGTTAGTTCTTTGACTTTAATTGCTACTACTTCCAATGCATAGTTCCTGTGGTGTGCCTCCCTCCTTTCAGTGCTTTGGCCAAAACATAGACGCAAGATTTTTTTTTTTTTTTTTTTTTTGGCTGTGTTGGGTCTTCGTTTCTGTGCATGGGCTTTCTCTAGTTGCGGCGAGCGGGGGCCACTCTTCATCGCGGTGCACGGGCCTCTCACTGTCACGGCCTCTCTTGTTGTGGAGCACAAGCTCCAGACGCGCAGGCTCAGTAGTTGTGGCTCACGGGCCTAGTTGCTCCGCGGCATGTAGGATCCTCCTAGACTAGGGCTCGAACCCGTGTCCCCTGCATTGGCAGGCAGACTCTCAACCACTGCACCACCAGGGAAGACCAAACGCAAGCTTTTTGATTTTCTCTTTTGCAGGATTTGAGATGGCTGGAATTTTAGCATAGACTTTCTTACATATCTAAGGTAGAAATATAGTTTTGTTTATTTATGTTTGGCTGTGTTGTGTCTTTGTTGCTGCACGCGGGTTTTCTCTAGTTGCGGGGAGCGGGGGCTACTCTTTGTTGTGGTGGGCAAACTTCTCATTATGATGGCTTCTCTTGTTGCGGAGCACAGGCTTTAGGCGTGCAGGCTTCAGTAGTTGTGGCATGCGGGCTCAGTAGTTGTGGCTCGTGAGCTCTAGAGCGCAGGCTCAGTAGTTGCGGCGCACGGGCTTAGTTGCTTCGCGGCATGTGGGATCTTCCCGGACCAGGGCTTGAACCCGTGTCCCCTGCATTGGCAGGCGGATTCTTAACCACTGAGCCACCAGAGAAGCCCTAAGATAGAAATAAATAGAAATACAAGTTCTCAAAGGTTTGTCATTGTCCCTCTCCACGTAATTAAAGCGTTATCCTCTCTTTTAGTCTCAGTTCACCTGTTTAGAAGTCCAAAAGGGATATAGCTTAACAGGCTTAACAGGCACCTTTTCTGACCTGCCTGTGTTTGGAAAGCACTACGTTTCAACATGCCACTCCAGAACTCCTTTCTAGACAGCTTGACACCTTCATGGGGGTTAGCTCAGTAGAGCCCCTTTTAGTTCCCTGTCACCCACCCCTACTTTGCTGGCAAAGAACATGACTTCATCTTTCAGGTGAGACCTGCCTTCAGCCACCCCTTAAATAAGGGTTTGCTATTATCTTTTATAGGCTGAACAGTTTTGTTTTATTAGTGGTTAAATGTGTCTTAAAGCAGGTTGGAACAATTAGTAACTTTCTCACTAGCCTACTTAATATCCCAAGTCTATATTACTATACCTGGTCAAATAGGTCTAAATTGTTCAATTGAAGGCTTTTTTGTTTACTTTTTAAAAACTCTAATTTTTTAGCTAACATACAGTAAAGTCGACCTTTTTTGGAGTGTACAGTCCTGTGAACTTTAATACATGTATAGATTTATGTAATAACCACCACAATTAGCATACAGTTCTATCATCTCAGAAAAACTTCCACAGGCTATCCCTTTTTAGTCTCCCCAACCGTAACCTCTGGCAACCATTGATCTGTTCTCCATCATTATAGTTTTGTCTTCTTGAGAATTTCATATAAATGGAATCATTCAATATGTAACCTTTTCTGAGACAGTTTTCTTTCATTAGGCATAATACCTTAGAGCTGTGTAATGCCATGTAGCAATAGTTTGTTCCCTTTTAAATTGCTACACAGTGTTCCATTTTTATGGATTAACCGCATTTTATTTCCAGTTTTTGGCAATTATGAACAGAGCTGCTATAAAAATTCATGTATAGGTTTTTGTGTGAACAAAAGTTTTCATTTTTCTGTGATAAATTCCAAGTTGTGGGATTGCTGGGTCGTATGGTAAGCATATGTTTTAAGTTCATAAGAAACTGTCAAACTGTTTTCCGGAATGGCAGTACCATTTTGCAACCCCTCCAGCGGTGTATGAGAGTTCTATTTGCTCTGCATCCTCCCCAGCACTTGGTGGTTTAGCCATTCTAATAGGTGTGTAGAAGTATCTTACTGTGGTTTTAATTTGTATTTCTCTAATGCCTAATGTAGTTGGGCATCTTTTAAATATGCTTATTTATTATCCTTATACCTTTTTGGTAAAGTATCCATTTTAATCTTTTGCCTGTTTTAAAAAATTGGGTTGGTTTGTTTTAACTGTTGTGTTTTTAAGAGTTCTTTAGGGCTTCCCTGGTGGCGCAGTGGTTGAGAGTCCGCCTGCCGATGCAGGGGATGCGGATTCGTGCCCTGGTCCTGGAGGATCCCACATGCCGCAGAGTGGCTGGGCCTGTGAGCTGTGGCCGCTGGGCCTGCGCGTCCGGAGTCTGTGCTCCGCAACGGGAGAGGCCGCGACAGTGAGAGGCCCACGTACCGCAAAGAGTTCTTTATATGTTCTGAATACATACATGTCCTTTATTGATATGTGATTTGCAAATATCCCAGTCTCTGTAACTTGTCTTTTCATTTTCTTAGTAGTGTCTTCATAGCACAAAAGTTTGTACTTTTTATGAAAAAAAAAGTACAGTTTTATCATTTTTTTCTTTTATGGGTTATGCCTTTGGTATAATGTCTAAGAATTCTGCCTAACCCCAGGTCATGAAGGTTTTCTCCTATATTTGCTTCTAAAAGTTGGGTTGTGCCTTTGGTATAATGTCTAAGAATTCTGCCTAACCCCAGGTCATGAAGGTTTTCTCCTATATTTTCTTCTAAAAGTTTTATAGTTGTATGTTTTACATTTAGATCTATGATCCATTTTGAGTTAATAGGTGTGAAATTTAGGTCAAGGTTCATTTTTTTGGCATATGGATGTCCAGGTGTGATGTGCATTGAGTTGTTCATACTATTACCTAATTATCCTTTTAATGTTTGTGGTGATATCCCCTCTTTCATTCCTAATAATTGGTAATTTGTATTGTTTCTCTTTTATCGTCTGGTCAGAGGTTCATCAATTTTATTGGCCTTTTCAAAGAACCAGGTTTTGGTTTCATTGACTTGATATATTTTTTTGTTTTTAATTTAATTGATTTCTGGGTTTTTAAAAATTATTATTATTCGCTTTTTTCTAGTTCTTTTGGGTTTGCTATTTTTCTAGTCTTGTTTTTTTTTTTGCTGCGCCACACAGCTCAGGGGATCTTAGTTCCCCGACCAGGGTTGACCACGGATGACCTGGATTGAACCCGTACCCTCAGCAGTGAAAGCTTGGAGTCCTAACCACTGGACTGCCAGGGAATTCCCTCTCGTTTCTTAAAGTAGAACCTTATATTGTCAGATTGTTGACATGTTTCTTCTGTTCTTATACAAGCATGTAATGCTGTGTGTTTCCCACTAAGCACTGCTTTAGTGTATAACTCAGATTTTGATGTGTGTTTATGTTTTTGTTCACTGTATTTACAAATTTCCCTTGATATTTTCTCTTTTACCCATGGATTATTTCGGAATGTATTGTTTAATTTCCAAGTACACAGAGTTTTACAGTTAGCTTTCTGTTACTGATTTCTAGTTTAATTCCCTTATAGTCAGAGACCGTATTTTGTATAATTTCCATTCGTTTAATTTATTAACTTTTTTTTTTTTTTGGCTGCGTGGCTTGCGGAATCTCAGTTCCCCAACCAGGGATTGAACCCCGGCCACGGCAGTGAAAGCACCAACTCTTAACCACTGGACCGCCCGGGAATTCCCTTTTTTTTTTTTTTTAATGGCCCAAGACATGGTCTATTTTGGTGAATGTTCTGTAATTGAGAAGAATGTATATTCTGTTGTTGTTGGTTGGGGTGTTCTATAGATATTGGTTAGATCTCGTTAGTTGACAGTGGCACTCAAGTCTTTTACACCTTTGCTGATACTCTGTCTATAGTTCTGTTCTTAGAAAGCACGTTGAAGTCTCTAACTATAATTGAGTGGTGGTTTATTTTTCGTTTCATACCCGTCAATTTTTGCCTCATATATGTTTTAGCACTATTGTCGAATACATTTGCAATTAGGATTGTTGTATTTTCTTGGCGAATTCACCCTTTATCGAGCAGTGGGAGGATAGGGAGTGAGTGATTTACGCCATGCTCTTAGAATCACAGCTCCTCTGGTCGAAGAGAAGAGTCTCCCTTTCCCCGTTTCTAGGTGCCTGTCTGGCTGTTACTGCCATTGCTTTTCTGCCACAGCCTGCACCGTTGCAGTATTGCCTAGGGGCATGGGGGGAGCGAAGGACAAAACTAAACAAAAGAGAGCCTTTTCCTCCATTGTCCTTTGTATTTCTTTCCCTGCTCCTTGGACTAGAAAGAAAGGGTTTTTCTTAGAGTTCCTTATCTGTACCCAGTGAGCACTTCTGGGTTTTGGGCTGCCCTTGGGTACAGGCTGGGCAATACTGGAGGAAAATGATAGCTTCTTGCCAGCTTGAGGGAACTTCAAATTCTGCTCTTTCTCCAGTCTGCTCGCTGTCATTTATTTTTCAGAGTCCTCAGGTAGCTGTGGCAAGCATTTTGTTGGGGATTTTAGTTGCATTCAGAGGAGAGAGAGGCTAGGAGTCCCCATGGAGTGTTGTTTATACCCATCTTCACCGGAACCAGAACTTTTTGTTTAGTTTTGCTCTTAGAATATATTCTGAAATATACTAAATTCTGTACTATGTAAGTAAACTTTTGCTTTTCATTCATGCCTATGTGGACAAAAAAAAAAAAATGTTGCCTGCCATTTCAGTAAACAAAGAGTGTTGCCCGTCATCAAGCCATCGGCCGCTGCTGCCCCTGCAGCCCCCCAGTGGTGCACCCTGAAGGGAATTCAGGATGGAGAAAAACAGGATACCAGCCCTCAGTAGTTAAGATGCATATCAAAGGAATGATTTCAGTAAACCTAGACTCTTGCATTTTCCCATACATAGAAAAGCACTAAAATCATTAACTTAAGATGTCTGTTTTTTGTGATTAACATCTTTTTTTTTTTTTTTTTATGGCACTCGGGCCTCACTGTTGTGGCCTCTCCCGTTGCGGAGCACAGGCTCTGGAGGCGCAGGCTCAGCGGCCATGGCTCACGGGCCCAGCCGCTCCACGGCATGTGGGATCTTCCCGGACCGGGGCACGAACCTGTGTCCCCTGCATCGGCAGGCAGACTCTCAACCGCTGCATCACCAGGGAAGCCCTGTGATTAATATCTTTTGATGTTTGACTACATGTTTCTTTTTGTTTTGTTTTGTTTCCCACAAAAACTCATATGTGTCCTGGCTTCTCCGTTACCTCTTTGGAGCAGTCCCTCAGAGCTGTCTGAGAGGCTCTATTCCTGGCTATAGTCTCCAGTAATGCCCCGAATAAAACATAATTCTCAACTTCTGTGTGCATTTTTTTTAGTTGACACCTATTAAGATATTTTCCGCCGGGCGCGGTGGCGCGCGCCTGTAGTCCCAGCTACTCGGGAGGCTGAGGCAGGAGGATCGCTTGAGCCCAGGAGTTCTGGGCTGTAGTGCGCTATGCCGATCGGGTGTCCGCACTAAGTTCGGCATCAATAAGGTGACCTCCCGGGAGCGGGGGACCACCAGGTTGCCTAAGGAGGGGTGAACCGGCCCAGGTCGGAAACGGAGCAGGTCAAAACTCCCGTGCTGATCAGTAGTGGGACCGCGCCTGTGAATAGCCACTGCACTCCAGCCTGGGCAACATAGCGAGACCCCGTCTCTAAAAAAAAAAAAAAAAAAAAAAAAAAAAAGATATTTTCCTGTGATATATAAAGAAGTCAAGTAGTAGTAAGTTGTCATAGCCCAAGGGAACAAAATTACTGCTTTTCTCTAAGCTAGAGGCAGCCTGGTATTAGAGGAAGAGTGCCGAATGGGGGAATCATGAGACATGAGTCGGGCTAGCAACTAATTCTGTGACCTTGTGTGAGGTAGTTAACATCCTGCATCCTCAGTTTCTTCCATAAAAAAAAAACAGAGAGACTTCCCTGGTGGTCCAGTGGTTAAGACTGTGCTTCCAGTGCAAGGCCCGCAGGTTTGATACCTGGTCGGGTAACTAAGATCCCACATGCCGCATGGTGCGGCCAAAAAAAAAAAAAAAGCTAGTGGAATAAACTATATTTCTGTGATTCTGAGGCTGATAGCTGAGAAATTGCTCCAGGTAACTTGTTTTTCTCTCAGCTGGCTTAAACTTTTGTGATTTTTCACATTGGACTGTACGTTTTGGGACTAGATTTAGGCTTTTTCTAAGTCTTTGTTTGCTCTGTAGAATCATTGAGGTCTTCCTAGAGAGAAGTTATTTCTTAGCAGAGTATTACCACTGATCTCGATTGATTTTTAGATTTCTCTTGTTCCCCACACACCAAGTTAGGGTTGATAATAAATAATATTCTCTTTGAAAGTACAGGGACTTCCCTGGCAGTCCAGTGGTTAAGACTCCGTGCTTCCAGTGCAGGGGGCATGGGTTCGATCCCTGGTCAGGGAATAAGCTCCCACATCTGCACAGAATGGCCAAAAGATAAAAAAAAATAAAAAAAATAAAAAAAAGAAGGAAAGAAAGTACAGTGACTGGACTTTAGACAGTCGAAAACTGATTTTATATTTAGTTCTTGATCTCTGAGAGCTGTAGTAGCTTTATGCTTTTCTTATATTTCACTATGTTGAAAGAATATAGAGTATGTTGGTTTTGCTTACCCTTAAATTTTGTTTTATCCTGAAGTCCGTGGTATTTATGGTTATTGTGAAAAGTAGTTCTTTATTTAGATCTCTATTATTTTTTATTATTTATGAAAAATTTTAAGGATTGAAATGCCTTGTTTGTCGAGGCTTTTTGACTTTTAAAAAGCTTTTGGTTATGAACAATTTCTAATACACATGAAAATAGAGAATAATATAATGTACCATCATGTATTTATCATATACCTTCATCAGTGATCAATATTTTGCCCATTTTGTTGCATATTTTTCTCTCCTATTTTCCTTCCTCAATATTTTTTCCCCCGGGAGTTTTTTTTTTTTAATATTTATTTATTAATTTATTGCTGCGTTGGGTCTTGGTTGCGGCACTTGGGATCTTCATTGTGGCATGCGGGATCCTTCTTTGCGTGTGGGCTCTTTGTTGTGGCGCTTGGGCTTCTCTCTAGTTGTGGCACATGGGCTTAGTTCCTGGACTAGGGATCGAACGCACGTCCCCTGCATTGGAAGGTGGATTCTTAACCACTGGACTACCAGGGAAGTTCCTCCCCCGGGAGTATTTTAAAACAAATCCTAGCAATCATATAATTTCATGTTTATATAATGTTTATTTATTTATTAAAAAAATTTTTTTTTGGCCGCACCGCATGGCATGTGGGATCTTATGTCCCCCTGCATTGGAAGTGCTGAGTCTTAACCACTGGACTACTGGGGAAGTCCAATATAATGTTTATTTTTGAAGTATTGGGAAGAACTCTTGGAGTTTTAATACCAGGTTCAGGTGCTAGCTCTGTCAGCTACCGCCTTTGTGACGTTAAGCAAGTTGAATAGTTGCTTTAAGACCAAGTTTCCTCAAAGGCAAAGTGGGGATAATGATTTTCTGCCCTTACTTCAAAATGATCTAAGGGACAAATGAGATGATGAAGATAATAAATGTAAAAGTGCTTTGTAAACTACAAACGCTAGACCCTTGAATAGTTCTGTTAAAAAATAACAAAACAGGGCTTCCTTGGTGGCACAGTGGTTAAGAATCTGCCTGCCAGTGTAAGGGACACGGGTTTGAGCCCTGGTCCAGGAAGATCCCACATGCCGCGGAGCAACTAGGCCCGTGCGCCACAACTACTGAGCTCTGCACGCTAGAGCCCACGAGCCACAACTACTGTAGCCCACGTGTCTAGAGCCCGTGCTCTGCAACAAGAGAAGCCACTGCAATGAGAAGACCACGCACCGCAACGAAGAGTGGACCCTGCTCAACCCAACTAGAGAAAGCCTGCACGCAGCAACGAAGACCCAACACAGCCAAAAATAAATAAATAAAATAAATTAATCTTTTTAAAAAAGTAACAAAACAGCCTTATATAGGTAGTTTTGCATAGTTTAGGACACACAATCTTAAGAGGTCCAATATACCAGAGCATATCAATACCTAGGGAACTTTTCTAAATTCCTAATGTACTATCCCTACCTTGAGGATTGATACCATAGTGAACTGATTGGAGTGAGACATCCTCCTGGTATATTAGATTAGAACAACATTGAAAATCATTGGTTTAGGATTCCACAGCTAATATGTACTGAAGGTGATTGTAATGATTATCTAATTCTATCATTTTTCTTAACTTTGAGGTATAATATGTATAAAATAAAATGCAACTATTTTAAGTATACAGTTTGGTGAATTTCAAGAAGTGCATATATCCATTTCTATCACTCCAGAAGGTTTCCTTGCATCCCAGTCCAGTCCCTATCTTTATCCTCTCAGGTAATCATTGATCTCTTTGCCATCACTGTAGGTGAGACTTGTCTTTCTTAGAGTTTCATGTAAGTGAAATCATACAACATGTACTCTCTTGTTCTTGTTTCTTTTGCTCAGCAGAATGTTTCTGAAACTCTTGTATGTTGTGTATTGGTTCTGTTTTATTCTGAGAAGTATTCTTTTATAGGGGTATACTGATTATGATTCACCTATTTATGGACATTTGGGTTGTTTCCAGTTTTTGGCAATTATAAATGAAGCTTCTTTGAACATTTGTGTACATGTCTTGGTGAGAATATATATTTTCATTTCTCTTGGGTAAATATGGAGTGGATTTGCTGAATCATATGCCAAGTGTATATTTAACTTTATATGAAGTTGCCAAACTGTTTTCCAAAGTATTTGAACCATTTTACATTCCCATGAGCAGTCTGTGCAAGTTCATTTGTTCTATATTTTTGCCTACAATTTTAGCCATTCTAATGGTGTGGAATGATATCTCTTTATAGTTTTAATTTGCATTTCCCTGCTGGCTGATGACGTTAGCATCTTTTCATAGCTTATAGCCATTCATATACCTTCTTTTGAGAAGTGTCTATTCAAATCTTCCCCATTTTTAAGTAAGATTGTTTTATTTTTGCGTTGTAGAACTATATATTCTAAATACAAGTCCTTTGTAGGATAGGAATTGTAGTATTTCTCTTTCTGTGGCCTGCCTTGTTTTTATAATGACATCTTTTGAAGGGTAAAAGTTTAAAAATTTTATAAAATGCGATTTATTAATTTTTCCTTTTGTATTTTTTGCTTGTGTATGAAATGATTGCTTAACTCACATTTCCAAAGATTTCCTTCTGTGTCCCATTTTGAGTTAATTTTTGTGTATTGTGTGAGGTTAGGGTCCAGGGTTAATATTTTTCTTCTCATGTAGATATCCAGTTGTGCCAGCACCATTTGTTGAAAGACTATCCTTCCTCCTATTGAATAACCTTGACCCCTTTCTTGACCCCTTTGTTGAAAATCAGTTGAACATATTTGTGTAGGTCTATTCCTAAACTTTCTGTTTTGCTCCATTATTCTGTGTCTGTCCTTAAATTAAGTTCCACAGTGTCTGGATTACTGTAGCTTTGTAGTATTTCTTGAAATTAGGTAGTGCAAATTCTCCACCTGTGGGTTTTTTTTTAAATTTTCATAATTGTTTTGTCTATTATAGGTCCTCTGTTGTTATTATTATTATATTTATTTTTTAAAATATTCATGAGAATATGACACCAGTAGTCTTCTGGACAAAAATTTGTCACCTGCCATTTCAGTAAACAAAGGATGTTGTAGCTGTGAAGCCATCAGCCACTGCAGCTGTCCCCCATGGTGCACCTTTAGGGGAATTCTGGATGGAGAAAAACAGGATACGGGCCCTAGATAGTTAAGATGCATATCAAAGGAATGATTTCAGTCAGCCCAGACTCTTGCATCTTCCCATACGTAGAAAAGCACTAAAATCATTACCTTGAGACGTCTGTTTTTGTGATTAGCAGTCATCTTTTGATGTTCAACTACATGTTTTTTTTCCACAGCAAAACCTGTATATCCTGGCTCCTCCCTTACTTCTTTGGAAGAGCTATCTGAGATGCTGTATCCTGGGCGTCAGTAATGCCCTGAATAAAACATAGTTCTCAGCTCTTAGGTTGTGCGTTTTCTTCAGTTGACACTTTTGTATGCTGGGATCAGTTTATTATTTTTTTCCTCATCACATTGTCAAAGAGTAAGATGATTATGCTTCTTGGAAAGGTGTTTAAATCTGATATTTGGTCTTTTCTCCTAATCTTTCATTTTGTTGAATTGAGCTTTGATTATGATCATATTCAGTATTTATCTGATACTTTGTTGAGCTTTGTTGAGTTTAACAACAGTTGAGCAGAAAATATCTATCTTCTTAAAGGTTAGGCATAGGCCTTTCCTTAATTTAAGGATTGCCTAAAGATTTGGGTTGAGTTAGTTCCTAAGATAGTTTGATATTAGTGATAGGCTTTACATCATTGGTGTATTTTATGTCTTATTTTGCTTTAGTTAATACTTAACATTTTTATTTGTGTTCTTTCCAGAGGTTTAATGAATTGAGGGGTTTGTATGTAATAGCTTTGCAGGAACTTTGTATTACTGGACTCAGCAAGTCTTAAATTCTTAAAAATCAGAAATGTGTGTGGGAAGTTGTGTGAATGGTTTTGGTAGTAAAAAATGTGAACGTCTTTATTTAATGTCTTTCTATATCCAGAGGATGCCAGCCCCCATCAGATTGCGGGAGCTGATCCGGACCATCCGGACAGCCCGAACCCAAGCCGAAGAACGAGAAATGATCCAGAAAGAATGTGCTGCAATTCGGTCATCTTTTAGAGAAGAAGACAATACGTACCGGTGTCGGAATGTGGCAAAATTACTATATATGCACATGCTGGGCTACCCTGCTCACTTTGGACAGGTAGGCTGGGCTGAGACCACATCTAGCAAGGGTACTCTTATTTTAATGTCAATAGGTCAGGGATTGTCAGTCTTTCCTGTTGGGGAGGACAGGCTATTTTTGATGTCCTTGTAGTCTGATTATTATGGACTGAGGGTAGAATTGAGAGAGAAAGCTGCAGACCTGGGAAGGCATGATATTGCCATCAATTCCTTTCAATTGGGAATCTCTCATTTTGTGGATTAGGGTATGTTTTGATGGTGGCGGTGAGTTTAAAGATTGACCGGGATTAACCAGTAGAATGTGATTGTTCTGTCAGAGGGCCTGGACTATAATGAGTATACATTTAAGAAAAGTTTGCTAAATGTTTTCTTAATTATTTCCTCAGTGCAGTGATATTATGAGGAACACTCCCAACAGATGTTTTTAAGTAAAAGAAATTAGATGGTTGCCAAGTAATAGCATTTAAGGATTTTGTCCTAATTACCTCATTCCTTGATAGCTATAACCACTGTGCAGGTCTGCCTCTTGATTTGCTCCCACATACAAACACATACAGCCAGTCTGGGCATGATATTCTTGGTGATAAGTGCTTTCTTCTTTCCACGTTTGTATGTGGTAAGGGAGAAGGGTATAGTGGGTTGTTTTTTAATTCTTATGAGTGCTATTAAATTTTATTTCACTTAAGAATTTAATTATATGCTAAGTAGTCTTTTTATGGAAAAGACTGCAAAATTAAAAGAAACAATGTGCAATATTAGGTACAAGTAGAAAAAAATACTACCCATATTTGCATTATTCAAAGATAATATTGTTAATGTTTTGATATATTTATCAGGAAAGATGGTCATCAGTTTATCTTCTGTTCAGCTCATTAACTTCAGTGGAAGGAGATTCCCTCACCCTTAGGTTAAAATTAAAAAGTAATGGGATTGAATCTTACCAGGCTGACTTGGGTTACTTTTATGCTCATTTTGGGGCAGGAAATGAGATCAGCCTCTCTAGACATACATGTTTGAGAGTGGGAGAACATTAATTCCCCAAAGGAAAATTAAGGTGTTACTATCAGAGGAAAGGACCAGATACTAGGCAGTCAAAAACAACAGCTGTCTTCTATAAATAAATGTCACATGCTTTTACTATATCAGAAATGGATCTAGGTGTGGTTATCCATGCAGTACGTGACATAATTAGTATAAAGCAAATAGATGTTCATATATTCTTTTTGGTTGATTTTAAGTAGACTCATTAAGTTAGATAGTCAAGTGAAGGGAAGACTCCTAATCCTTCCACTCAGAGAGTACTACTGTTAATATCATGGAAACAGTAGATTTATGTACTCCAAAGGGTGTACTTTAAAGACAAACTCTTGAATTTAAAATCATAGGATAGACTTTGGTGATATTTCATTTTGTAAAGGAGCTTTCTCTATATATATCTCTAAGATTTATTTTTATAACATGTTTAAATAAAACTGCTTTTCAGGTCTGTCTAGGTGTTTTGGAACTTAATTAGATAAAACATTTAAGTCTTAGGCGGAGAGTGTTCACACTCAAGGAAAGTACTAAAAAAAAAGATTTCTGAGTGGGAATAGGAGTCATCATTTTAAGGCCCTCATTCTGTTTGAATAAGGGAATAAGGGAATTCAAACATTCCCTCTGAATAAGTCATGGCCCTATCGATATCAGTAATTTGGTACCCTACCCATTGGAATTGGCTTTATAATGTACCCATAAAAAGGTTCCTATCAAGATTCTCTCTTCTGCATGTATGAATCACAGTGTCATTTTCATTCAATTATGTGTAAAAACTGCCAGCCTTTAATTGCATTTTATTTGTTAGATGTGCACTGTTCATTATGATAGCCACTAGCTGTGTAGCCACTGGTCTTTGGAAATGTGGCTAGTTCAACTGAGGTGAATGTTAAAGGAAAATAAATTTTGGGTGGGTACTTGATGCAGTTATTGGAAAACTTTTAAATATGTTTTAAAACTTGAGTATGTGAATCTTTTATCAATTGTAAGTTTCATGAAATCTAAATACAGTTCACATATTTCTGATGGATATGTAGTGTACAAATTAAGATGTGCTGTAAGTGTAAAATACATACTGTATTTAGAAGCCTTAGTACAAAAGAAAGATGTAAAATAGCTAACTAATAATTTATATGCTGATTATATGTTGAAATGATATTTTAGATATATTGGGCTGAATAAAATATATTATTAAAGCTAATTTCACCTGTTTCTTTTTCTTTTTTACTGCAGTATCTAACATGATACTGTACAACAGAAATTAAATATAAGCCAGATGTATAATTTAAAAATTTCTAGTAACCATATTTTAAAAGTCTTATTTAAATTTTACAATCAAACCCATGAGGTAGGTAGTATCCTCATAGTACAGATGAGGAAACTGAAATTTAGAGTTTAAGTGACTTAAGTGACTCAACCTTGTATAACTCTAAAACCTATTCATTCTTTGTGTTGAGTTTAAATCTATAAATAGCTATTTGCATTAAGTTAATTAATTATTTTAGCCCTGCCTTGCAGTAAAAAGGATTTGAGATGGCATATGTTACCAGCATCTATTTAAAAGGGAAAAAGAATAGTAGAAGGTAAGAGTTAGGAGAAGGAAGAATTCAGAACACAAGGCCTGTGTAGTTGCTCTTGGGGAGGCAGCTCAGGCAAGAAAATAAAGATTCAGTTATGTGGTTATTATTACTAGAATTTAAGAGCACAGCTGCGGGAACCAGACTGCCTTGACGTGAATTGGCTTTGTTACTTTGC
The DNA here is from genome assembly GCF_964165515.1 of Mesoplodon bidens. Classification (NCBI taxonomy): domain Eukaryota; kingdom Metazoa; phylum Chordata; class Mammalia; order Artiodactyla; family Ziphiidae; genus Mesoplodon; species Mesoplodon bidens. The sequence continues at coordinate 15,372,413 of NC_138175.1, read as the reverse complement.
TGTCTGTGTGGTTTTGAGCAAGAACCTTATTAACCTTTCTTGTTTCCTCATATGTAAAATGGGGATATTCGTAATACTACTTTATAGGGTTATTCTAAAGGTTAATTAAATTAATAAATGTTAAATATTTATGGTTTGTTCTTAAAAAACTATCAGACATTACCAATTTTACCATTTCCTAAGGGACAGCAAACAAAATTTAGGAAAAGCACTGAATTCTAAAAGGGATGTTCTTTCTTGGGTCTTTTACTTAGGGCTGTTTTAGTAATGTAAGAGACAATATCCTCAACATTTTTACAACAAAAGCAATGATAGATTTCCTGTAGGGTGTGTAACCTTTCACGTGCCTGGCTTAAACACAACCCAGAAATAAAGTTGAATATCTGAAGAAGTGGGTAGATTGCAGGAGTAGAAAATGGTGGCTCAGGGCCCAAATTCTTCACAGATGTATTTTGTTTGTCCTGCACAGTACTTAAAATTGTTTTGAGTTTGCTGTCTACGTATAAAAATCAAAGAACTTCTCATGGAAGTCTGGATTTCTAGTTTCTCTGAGAAAGAGGATTTGGCAACACTGGATCCACATTTTCACATGGTAGTAGTAGGCTGGGAACCTTCACCAGGCTGGGCATGCGTTCTGTTTCTCCCCAGTTCCATCCTGGCCTGCTGTACCCAATTACCTGTCTGCAATAGTCTTCCTCTCCATCAATAAAGTATAGTATAGCATTTCACTTCCTTAGGTTCTCTAAAGTTTTACAGTATTCTCCATAAGGTCTTACACATCTTTGGTGAAGCTTATTGCTAGGTTCCTTGGAGCTCTTGTTCCTATTGGAAATAGCATTCTTTAAATTTTTTAATAATTATGTTATAGGTATATAGAAATATAATTGATTTTTGTCTATTTATCTGCCTAGCAACATTACTTAGTCCTAAGAGTCCCTGTGGACTCTATTGTTTCCATATGGTCAGCAATACTGTCTGCAAATGATGGCAGTTCCCTTCCTTTTCCATCCTTAAACATTTTCTTATTTCCTTACTATACTGTACATGTAGAACAATATTGAAAAGAAGGGGTGATAGTAGGCATCCTTGCCTTGAGCACACTTAAGCTCAGATTGTGGTCTCCAAATACCCTTTTATTCTAAAAGGGTCAGGCCCATTAGAAAGATGGCTGATCCCAAATCTGGGGCAGGAAATGTACAAAATAAGCTCGGACTGTTGTACTGTACCAGAAGTCAAGAAAAACTACAGAGGTCATTTTAAAAGGATATGGTAGCCACAAGAGGAGGCTGTCATGCCTCAAAATGAGAAAGTTTGAGCTTTTAATAAAAGTAATAATTGTAGTTGAAACATACCAAGTAAGTTTATATCAATGAGTTCATAATAATTTTAAAATTTTTTGAAAACTTCATTGGTCATCTTTGGAGGATACTAGGGAACTGACTCATTATTTTGAAAACTGATAAATAAATGGAAAGAAACAAACATTTATCCTGCCTTTCCTTACCAGTAGTTCCTTATAAAGGAATTATTGCTAAGTTCCTTCTGAAGGAACTATTGGTGATCCAATGGTATATATAGAGGAATTGCTCCTTAGAGGAATAAGCCAGCTAATGAAGAAGGAATGGAAGAATTAGGATATTACCATTTTGCAACCCCTGATGATCATCGGTGCTGCTAATGTCACAGGAGAGACAACCACCAGAAATAATTATATACCTCCTGATGAAAGTTCATACCACCACCTGTGAATTATATTTGCTAAATCAAAACAAAAGAAAAACTGATAAACCTGAATCTGATCAAGCCTCCGTGTCTGTTTAAAAAGAGACGTTTTGGGGCTTCCCTGGTGGCTCAGTGGTTGAGAGTCCGCCTGCCGATGCAGGGGACATGGGTTCGTGCCCCGGTCTGGGAAGATCCCACATGCTGTGGAGCAGCTGGGCCCGTGAGCCATGGCCGCTGAGCCCGCGCATCCGGAGCCTGTGCTCCGCAACGGGAGAGGCCACAACAGTGAGAGGCCCGCGTACCGCAAAAAAAAAAAAAAAAAAAAAAAAAAGTTTTATAAGTGTTCATAGTAGTTTTGTTTCTGTTAGGAAAGCATTGGGAACAATCTGTATCTCCACAAAAAGAATAGGTAAGTTGGGCTTCCCTGGTGGTGCAGTGGTTAAGAATCCGCCTGCCAATGCAGGGGACATGGGTTTGAGCCCTGATCTGGGAAGATCCCACATGCCACGGAGCAGCTAAGCCTGTGTGCCACAACTACTGAGCCTGCACTCTAGAGCCCGTGAGCCACAACTACTGAGCCAGTGTAACACAACTGCTGAAGTCCACGTGCCTAGAGTCTGTGCTCCACAACAAGAGAAGCCACGGCAATGAGAAGCCTGCACACCGCAACGAAGAGTAGCCCCCGCTCACCACAACTAGAGGAAGCCCGTGTGCAGCTACGAAGACCCAACGCAGCCAAAAATAAAATAAATAAAATAAATAAATTAATTAAAAAAAATAATAGGTAAGTTGTAGTATATTCATATATGGGATACTCTATAGCAATGAATATGACTGAATTGGAGCTTCTTGTCTGGATGTGAGTAATGCTCAAATGATGTTGAGTGAAAAGAGCAGGAATACAGTATGATACTTTGTGTAAAGTTTAAAACATTCAAAAACAATTGTCTCTACATGTATAGCTAAGGACATATGACATGACAATGATCAACAGCAGTTTTGAGTTTTGGTCACTCCTGGGATAGAGAGAGGGAACAGATTGAGGCAGAATATTCAGAGGTATTCAGTTGAATTTGTAATATTAAATTCATTAAAATAAATAGGGTATAATGTTAAGATTTGATAAAGCTCGGTGGGTCAAATTTTTGAGTAAAATATTTCATAATAAATTTTCTCAAGAGAAAAAAAAATGGGATACAGTAGGAATGTTAATGTCAGAAGAATGAAAAAACAGGCTCTGGTCCATATAGATTTTATGTTGCCAAGCTACATAGTGGTAAAGCAGTTATAATCTTGTTCTTCAAAAATGTGTGTGTGTGTGTGTGAGAGTGTGTGTGTGTGTGTGTGTGTGTATAAACTAGAAAGTTATTTCTGAGTATTAAAATGAAATACAAGTAACTAAGACCTAACCAATCAGTTGCAGATCTGTTAATGTTTACAATATTGTAATTGCATCTCTTCATCAAGATGATTGTTCACATTATAAAGCTCAGTGTTAAATTAAAAGCAAATGTATATGTGCATTTGACCTTTTGGGAAATTGTTCTAAAAGCTAACAAAATGAGTGCAGCTTTTTCTAAAGGGCAACCAGATTAAATGCTGATAAAAGGCAATATTTGTACTTGCTTCAGAAAAATGTAACAAGGCCAGAAACTTGGTAAAGTTCTCCTATTAAAAATTGCTTTGAAATTCTAGGAAAATTGGAGCATTGAGTCATTTAGGAAAAGTATGTAAAAATTAAGTTGTTAGGCTTTCTCTCAAATCTACTCCATCAGAATATCCTGGGGGTGACCTATATATATATATATATATATATATATATATATATATATATATATATATATATATATAAATCTTAGAACCCTCCCAGGTGATTTTGATTAGTGATTTTTAAGGCACTGTGTTTGTTCTAAAGGAGGCTGATTACTTCAGTCCCTTAAGGCTTGTTGCTCATGGCTCTCTGGAATGCTTCTGCTGAGAAAATATTCTGAGAAAAATTCAAGGATCAGCTGGAGAGAATTAGGGACTATTTGCCTTGGAAGACATGGAGTGTAGGACAACTGTTAGGGCACTGTCTTCCATGATGTGGCTCAGTTACCTTAGTGATAAGGAAACTAGGCCCGGATTGTTGAAATAGCTCACTTAGGTCTCTTAGCTAGAACCAGGATAAGAGAGGCAAAGCTAACTGGTTTCTTTCTGTTCCACTAAGTGTTATGTAAAGAGATAGAAACTTTTCTCAGATGTTTTCTTAGTTTCTAACCTGAATTGGGTGGCCTTCCTACTTTGTTTTCACAGTAGCTTGTGCATGACTGTCACGGTATATATCTATCATATTTTATGATAAATGTTCAAATGCTGGTTTTATGTGTCCTTCTAACTGTGTATCAGTGAGAATGACTAGCACATTGGTTGGGACACAGCAGGAGCTTTCTAAATTAAAGGAAAACCACAGTGTCTCAAAACACTTGGAAAATAAATATAAAAAAATAAGTGAGCAGCAAAGAGTTACCACAGTCAACCCTTTGGGATGTAGGTGGGGGGAGAGGGAGAAGGTTGCTGTGGATAAGCAAGTATCAATATATTAAGAGCGGTTGTTAAGGAAGAAATTGTTAGTAGGTGAAGAATACAAAATAACTGTCAGCAGAAAAGAGCACAGCCCTTGTGGGGAATAGAGATAAGAAGGGAACATACTTCTTAACACGTTCCTACGGCATCACAGGTATGATAGAATAGCACAGTAATTGCTCATTATGAATTTAAGTTATCTTTAAAAGGTTGTTTCCATTTACTGAGTTATATTTTCATATGATTTTCTTAAATTTTTCAAAGGCTTTTTCATGAAATGATTCCAAGACTCAAATGCTTTTTTGCTATTTTTTGAAATATATGTTGCTTAACTTTGGAGGGGGAACAAATAATTTCAGTTGTTTTTTTCCTTTTTAATTATAATATTACTGTATTAACTTTTCTAACTACAAGTTAGATGTAAGTTCTCTTCATCCGGCAGTTTTTTCTCTCCCAGCCCAATATTATTTATCTTTGAAATAAATAATGACAGTTCATCGATGCAAAATTTAAAGGATACAAAAGGATATACGATGAAAACTCTGCTTTCTATCCTCTTCCAGTCACTTAGTTTCCCTCCTTATAGGCAGCTTGTGGTATTCATTTCTTGACTGTACTTCTAGAGACATTTTATACATCTCCAGGCAATGGACATATATATTCTCGCCTCTTCCAAAAATACATTGTAAAATACTGTATGCACTGTCCACTTATTAATCTGTCTTGAAGATTAACCCATACCAATATATAAAGAGCTTCCTTGTACTTATTTTTTTCCAACTTTATTGACATGCTCATGGTAGTAAATACAGCATAGTATTCTGTTATATGTGTGAGTCAATTTATTTAACTGATGTCTTATTAACGGACATTTACTTCCAATCTTACTGTTTAAAGTAATACTACAATGGAATAATATCCATTATTTTGCTCATGTGTGAATATAAATGCATTGTAAGTTCCTAAAAGTGGATTTGTTGAGTCAAAGGGTATGTGTGTTTGTAATTTAGATAGACCAAATCTTTCTTACTACATCTTGTGCCAGTTTATACTGCCATTACTAATGTCCTTGCACTGTTATGACAGTTTTTTATCTTTGCTAATATAATAGGTTAAAAAGTAGTATCTCAGTATGGTTTTGATTTGCATTTCTTTTGTAATAACTTCATTGAATCATATTTTGCATATCATATAACACACCCTTTTCAGGTGCACAGGTCAATGATGTTTTAGTAAATTTTCCTAGATGGGTTTGCATTTGTTTTATGAGAAGATTGAACTTCATTTTGTATGTTTGAATTATTTCTTAGTTTGAACTGTCTGTTCAAATTCTTTGACTTATTATATTCGTTGTTGGTCTTTTAAAAAATAAGTTTGTAGAATCCTGTTGTATAGGATTTCATGTCTGTGAAATGAGTTGCAAATATTTTTTCCAAGTTTGTCATTTGTCTTTTGACTTTTGCTCACAGAGTTTAGGGTAAAAGCAAAAGTTTTCTGTTACCTTGGTGGTGGACTGTTTATGGTGGATTTAAAGCCAGATTTGTGGGTTAGCAGTGTTTCACGTGGCAGTTTCAAGTAGCTTTAAGTGAGAAGGAGTAGTACTAGATGGAAGTTGAGGTTGTTGACTAAGGGGTGGATACATTTAATTGGTTACTATTTTTTTTTCTGTTCTGTAACTCATGTAAGTGTTGAGTTGTGTTTTTAGTGATCGCTGCTCAAAAGTGGATGCCCGGGCTTCCCTGGTGGTGCAGTGGTTGAGAGTCCACCTGCCGATGCAGGGGACACAGGTTCGTGCCCCGGTCTGGGAAGATCCCACATGCCACGGAGCGGCTTGGGCCCGTGAGCCATGGCCGCTGAGCCCGCGCATCCGGAGCCTGTGCTCCGCAACGGGAGAGGCCACAACAGTGAGAGGCCCACGTACAGCAAAAAAAAAAAAAAAAAAAAGTGGATGCCCTCTCCTCACATTTGCCCACATCCCATTGTATTCTCCTCCAATCATTTTCTTTTTCAACATTTGAAAACCTTGATAACACTTATAATGATGACACGTGGTACAGTCTGAGCTCTATTTGCTGGCCACTGTAAGTGTGAAGTGTGATCAGAGTTAATCCTTCACTGGAGTATGTATTTCAGAGGCCATTTCCAGTATATAATCTTGTATTTTCCCCTCAAATTTGTCACCTTCAAAAAAAAAACAGCAGGTCATTCTTAGAGCAAAGTCACTGTACCAACAGGAAATATTAAAAAAGAATTAATTTAGTATTTGTCCCTTTAATTTTAGTTTTTCTTTTGGCTATTTAGTTATTAGGTAAGTTTTAACAGCTGTCACAAAAAACAACAAATTGTACTCACCAGTCATCAGTGACTTCTGGTGTGCTTATCTTAAAACTTGGCCTTTAAAAATATGAAGTAATATTAATGCCTGAGTGTCCTTCTCATTAGTTCACCTTAAGAAAAAAAATTTGGATAGTTTGTGTAATGCTTGCTGTTTGCCTGAAGCATGATTCAGTAAGGATGATAAACATTTCAGTGATACCTGATTCTTAGAACATTTTCTTTTACTGCTAAAATATTTATTTATAGAATGATGAAATGTGAAGTTTTAAAAACCTTCAGTTTGAAAAAGAGAAAGATTTTTCTAATAACATTTTAACTTGTGATTTTCTCATTCACCTCAGCAGTAATTTTCCTGCTGACATTGTAAGAATGACTGTAAACATCTTCTATTTCAGAAGTTGTTTTTGAAATTTAAATTGAATGTGTAGACAGAAGGGAAGGGTTGTTAGATAATCTTTGTTGATCTCAGAGGCATTTCAGTTTTCCTTGGGATCCTGGTTATTCTCCCTTTGAGGTTTCTTTGACTTGCTCATGATGGTGTAGTCATCCCACAACCTTTAGGTATTTTTATTGTAGGTACATTGAGAGAGCAGTTTTTAAATAGCTCGAAACAGGTTTATTTGTAAACTCTTTTACATTTCTCAGTTTGACTTTCATACTTACAGGCAGATTCATATGGGAAGTAGTCTCATGTGATCTTACATTCCTGTCTACACCAGTCTGCATCTGAGCCTCTTTCCTTGGAATGCAGTGATTCTAAATGGGAGCATAGTTTGCAAAACCCCTCTTGAAGAGTCTAACTTGTGTATACCCTTTGTAAACCACTGCCCGAGAGGGAATGTTTGGCCTCTTCCATGTTAGTCAAGATGGAATGATAAAGTATATCAGAGTGACTGTGATGTTCAAGAAAGGCTAAGTAGAGGGGCAAACTGTTTAAATACAAGGACCCTTTTTTTAAAATTGAAGTATTGTTGATTTACAATATTGTCTCAGGTGTATAGCAAAGTGATTGAGTTTTATATATATATATATTTTTTTCAGATTATTTTCCATTATAAATTATTACAAGATATTGAATATAGTTTCCTGTGCTATACAGTAAATCCTTGTTCCTTATCTATTTTATGTGTAGTAGTTTGTATCTGTTAATTACTCGTAATTTATCCTTCTCCCTCTCTCCCCTTTGGTAACCATAAGTTTTCTACTTCCTGAGTCTGTTTCTGTGTTGTAAATAGATTCATTTGTATTATTTTTTAGATTCCACATATAAGTGATACCATAAAACGTTTGTCTTTCTCTGACTTACTTCACTTAATATGATAATCTCTAGGTCCATCCATGTTGCTGCAAATGGTCCTATTTCATTCTTTTTTATGACTAATATTCCATTATATGTATATATGTATATATACGTATATATTTTTATACACATACACACACACACCACATCTTAAACCAATCATCTGTTGATGGGCACTTGGCTTGTTTCCATGTCTTGGCTGTTGTAAATAACTACACGGATTCTTAAGCTCTGAGGATTGTGTAAAGAAGAATTATGTAAAGAAGAAATCATATAAAACATTTTAGGTTAATTCCATTACTGGGTTTTCCTCTGGCTTGTGTGTGTTTGTTTACTTCTATATTTGATTGCTAAAACCTCACCTCTCCATAGTACTTGGTTCAAGCCCTAAATGTAGCACTTTCCACATTATGTTAAAGTTAGTTATTGTCTATGTCTTCTTCAGTTGTACATTCCTGGTGTTTAGGACACTGTTTGACACTTTGGTATGTTTCCAGTTACTGAGTTTTTGATATTCACAATAGGAACCAGACATTAAATACACACATGAGCTTGGTGCTCGTTTAGTATAACCTGGGAATTAAATTAGGAATTAGGTTTATTAAAACTTTATGACAACACTTTAGTAGTTTGTATGAATATGTAGACCTCAGGTAAACTTCACAGATTATTTGGATGGCAAATCCCATAGGACCTTGACAAGATGATCGATTCCAGAACTTGATTATTATTATCAAGATACTGAACTATCTTTTAAACCTTTGCCTTTTATTTAGGTGGTTTGATGATACAGGTTATACCTATGTACTTTAGTTAACCATTGACTCTGGGTTAAAAACATTGCTTTCCTGATTATGGTAGCAATTTCTTAATTTTTTTCTTTTCCTTTTTTCTTTCTTTCTTTTTAAAAATTATTTATTTATTTATTTATTTTTTATTTGTAGTTGGAGTGCCTCAAGCTTATCGCCTCTCAAAAATTCACAGACAAACGCATTGGCTATTTAGGGGCAATGCTGCTGTTAGATGAAAGACAAGATGTCCATCTTCTCATGACCAACTGTATCAAGAAGTAAGTCTTAATTTCCTTCTTCCAATAACTACTTTGTACTTTTAGGTCTTTTTTATAATAAGACATCAAAAGCTTCTATTTATTGATTTTATATTTACTGTCTAGAATGTATTTGAGCTGCTTTTGGTTCTATAGCTTATATGTAAAGAGGCTAAGCAAAGGATTAAAACTTCTGTAGGGGATAATTTAACTAAATGAAGGTATTGCTGTACATCTTGAGTCATAGCAACTATTTAGCCATGAATAAGCATTTGGACTTTCATAGAATAGAAAGAGCATTGGTAAATCTGAGCTTTCTTATCATATATTTTTTTGAATACCATGAATAATGAAACATTGTGTTTATTAAATAATTACCAGTGTATGTTCTTAATAAATACCATTTAAAGGTAAAAAGAGAGGTCTTGCTTGTCAGCAGTCTAATCCCAGATTTCAGTTGCTGGGAATTATATTTAGCCCTGTGAATTTTTGTGTATAAGTCCTTTTTTCTCTAATGGGTGCTTTACTGATTTACTAGTCCAGTTATGTGTTTAACTTACAAAGTTAATGCTTGCCATTCTGGAGAAATTAGAGGACCTGTGAGTAGGGAATTAACAGTTCTTAGTATCTCTCCTTTTAAAAAAAAAAAAATTATTATTTATTTATTTATTTTTGGCTGCGTTGGGTCTTCGTTGCTGCACGCAGGCTTTCTCTAGTTGCAGTGAGTGGGGGCTACTCTTCGTTGCGGTGCACGGGCTTCTCATTGCAGTGGCTTCTCTTGTTGTGGAGCACGGGCTCTAGGCAAGCGGGCTCAGTAGTTGTGGCTCGCAGGCTCTGTAGTTGTGGCTCACGGGCTCTAGAGCACAGGCTCAGTAGTTGTGGCACATGGGCTTAGTTGCTCCGCGGCATGTGGGATCTTCCCTGACTAGGGCTCGAACCCGTGTCCCCTGCACTGGCAGGCAGATTCCCAATGACTGTGCCACCAGGGAATCCCCCTCAGTATCTCTCTTATAATAAATTTCTCTTAGAAAGTTATGGAAGTTTTAGGGTTTCCCTGGTGGCGCAGTGGTTTAGAGTCCGCTTGCCAGTGCTGGGGACATGGGTTTGAGCCCTGGTCCCGGAAGATCCCACATGCCGCGGAGCAACAAAGCCCGTGCACCACAACTACTGAGCTTGTGCTCTAGAGCCCGCGAGCCACAACTACTGAAGCCCCCGTGCCTAGAGCCCGTGCTCTGCAACTAGAGAAGCCACCGCAATGAGAAGCCCACACACTATAATGAAGAGTAGCCCCTGCTCGCCGCAACTAGAGAAAAAACCTGCGCACAGCAAAAAAGACCCAACGCAGCCAAAAATAAATAAATTAAATAAATAAATTTAAGAAAACAAAAAAGAAAGTTATGGAAGTTCTGATGGCCATATTGATTAAAGGTACTTTTTGGTTTGTTTTGATTTGGTTTTGGTTTGTCTATTGGTTTAATCTCCTTTTTTAGATTTCTTTTTCATTTATAGTATTTCTGTATTTGACAGAAAGTAGAATCAGAGGGATATAGGTGATCAATTTAAAGACACTGAACTCATATATTTTGCTGTGGTAAAAATTATAATTTAAAATTTCCCAATGGATAATGAAAAATTTCAAAATGAGAATTATGATTGCTTGTAAATATAGAGTGTGTCATGTAAATACATTGACTCTGTGACTTAATTTGGGAGAACCTTGTTCTTTTTGGCCTTGAAATAAATATTAATAATGAAAATACTAAGTTGACTCATTTATTCAACAAATATTTATTGTATACCTGTTGTATGCCAGGAGGTGTTATGAGCTTTGGGGATGGAGAATGAAAAAAATGGACAGAAATCCTTGGTGTCATGGAGGTTACATTTTAGATATTTAATGTGACTTTACACATTTATTCTGGACAGGCCTCTGAAAGTTTCTTTAATTTTTGTTCTTGCATGCTCTGTGCCCTTATTATTCAAGCCTTCAATCAATCATATGCTGATAATTTGGCAGTTCTGCCTAGCAGCAAGTTCATATTAGAGACTTAATACCAAACTCAAGTATAGGTTTGTAGCTTGATAAAAATGGAAGAATAGGCATACAGGCAAAGAAGGAATCTTTGTGTTTAATTTTCATGAGACCCAGTGAAGCCCCAAGTGAATTTAGGAGAGAGCTAATAATAGTTGGGAATTGATCTGGCACTTAAGTTTAAGCTCAGTTAAAGGACTTTGGATGATTCAGTGTTTTTTTTTTTTAATTTATTTTCTTTATTTTTTTGGCTGCGTCGGGTCTTAGTTGCGGCACATGGGGTCTTCGTTGAGGCATGTGGGATCTTTCATTGTGGTGCGGGATCTTCGTTGTGGCGTGTGGTCTTCTCTAGTTGTGGCGTATGGGTTTTCTCTTTCTTTCTCTCTCTAGTTGTGGCGCATGGGCTCCAGGGTGCCTGGGCTGTATAGTTTGCGGCACGTGGGCTCTCTCATTGAGGCACGCGAGCTCAGTAGTTGTGATGCATGGGCTTAGTTGCCCTGCGGCATGTGGGATCTTAGTCCCCCAACCAGGGATTGAACCTGCGTCCCCTGCATTGGAAGGCGGATTCTTTACCACGGGACCACGGGGAGTCCCCTGTGTGTGTTTTTTTTAATCTGTTAATGAATGGGTTTTTTTAATTTGTGAGGTTTTTTGCATTTTGATTATGGGGCATCCTATGTACCAGCAGTTTTTCTGTTTAATGATGAATGTTTACCTCATTGTTCATTGGCCTAGAAAAACTCTGACATTAATGATCTTGGAATTAAATCTTTAAAAATTAAATATAATACTTTCAGAGCTTGCATTATGCAAATATTCTTAATCATTGAAAAATGATTGAAGAGTCAACTAAATACTCTTGGAAACTAGGACACTAAATGGTAAAGCCATAGTTAAGTTAAACTTTATTTTATCAGTAATTTTTATCTTAAATATTCAAATTGGTAGACAATAGCAAACCTGACTGATTGACACTTTACCTTCTGTTTCCTTTCCTTTCTTTGTTCTTCAGGGAAGCCTAAAACCATTTATTAGTTCATTTAAAATTACCCCAAAAAATAAATAAATAAAAATAAAATGACCAATAATGAACCCATTACAATGTTAACAGAAATAAGTTTTTTGATGAAAAACTATTTTTCAGAACAAGAACAATTTCAGTGAGAAGAATGGCATTATTTTACAATTTTGTAAATCTCTTTAATATCTAACCTAATGGAAGCTAGAAGCTAGATGCTCATATTTGCTTCTGCATTCAGTTTCTTATGTTACGTTTTGATTAAGTTTATGAAGAAGATGTAGCCTTTCACAGATAATGTAGTTTAAAAAAGAAAGAGGACTTTAATAACCTTTCAGATTAACTATGGATAATGTTCTATGATAGTATATCAAAACTCCACAAGTGGTAGTTTCTTTAGGGTTAATTACAATGTGGAGTCTGAAACCGTATCAGTGAAGTTTGGTTCTTTGTTATATTAAAACCCATTGGTCTGTCTTACACTTTTGAATGAATCTTTTACTCTTGCATGCTTTTTAAACATCATGCTTAAGGCATTTGGAGAAAATTGGTTCACTGAGTTTTAAAGTATTGATAGACTGTCAGGTTCATGGTGGCAATACAAATATTCCAAAATTCTAATTTTCACTTCAAAGCTTAGATTTTATCATTGGCAACAAATATTGTCACTTGTTGCTCTTGAAGTGATAAGCTTACTTGGCTCTTCTTCAAGAAAATGTTTGGCAAATAATCACATCTTAATAATTATAGTTGTCAGTTATTTTTCAAATAAGAATGATGTTCATTTTAAAAGTAGCTAGTTTGTAGTTTAGCTTGCAAATGAAACAAATACACAAGTGCTTTTCTCTGAGATTGCCACTTTACTCCAGTATGCATCACAAGTACTTTATGCATACTTTCCATTTTGTCACACAGAATGTTAAAAAATGTGCACTCAAGAGTCAAGGTATATGGGAGTTCCCTGGGGGCCTAGTGGTTAGGATTCTGGGCTTTCACTGCAGTGGCCTGGGTTCAGTCCCTGATCAGGGAGCTGAGATCCTGCAAGCCATGTGGCGTGGCTTTAAAAAAAAAAAAAAAAAGAGTCAAGGTATAATAAAACTAATCATTTTTACTGCTTTGTCATGGGCAGTATTAAGTGAAACTCCCTCCCTACCTCCCTTCTTTCACTCTAAGTGTGTGGCAGTGTATTCAGTGACCACTATTATAGTTTGGTGCCTCTGCCCTGATTTGTGCTAACATTCCATAGTTTTTCCCCACCATTGCCTTTGCACTATCATGATGTGCGGGTGTCAATAAAGCTGACAAATAATGAGTTAGTATTGTGAAAATAGTTTGTATTTCGTGGACCCCCTGAAACAGTCTTGGAGACTTCCAGAGATTCTTTAATCACAGTTTGAGAACCACTGAGCTAAACGATTTTAAAATGCTCTTAAAGCTGGTGGAAGTAGCATAACTCAACATAATAATTCAGCTTCTGAATGGTAAGAGTTGGTTTTAATATATAAATGAGTTTACTGGTTCAAGCTTTTAATATTTCAGCTTTTCTGAAAGTATACTTCAAGCTGGTTTAGAAATAATTTTGTACAGTAATCAATGCCTGTTAGAAATAGAATATTTTGTATCTGTATCACTAGATACTGAGCCTCACTGTAAACATCTGGCTAAGTTTATGATGGTTTAATTGCCTATCTTTTTAGTTACTAATTTTTTCTTCTTTTGAATAAATAAAAGTGTAAAAATTAATGTAACATCAAGGTTAATACTATATCATAAGATCAAAGACCTTATGGTATAGTATTTAGAGTATAGAGTGTTTAAGTATAGAGTGTATAGTATAGAGTGTTTCTGTTGTGATGTTTAAGTCATCTTAAATGCTCTAGCAGTAGAGATTGTTTTCTGATTTTTTTTTAAGGTTTTGGTTACTGTATTACTTTTTTTGTAGTTAGTAATAGAGCATATTAAAATCTTTTAAATATACAGTTGTGCTTCATATTCTGTCATTGCTAGTTTTTACTTTCAGTGGTTTGCTGAATTTCCTAAAGAGAGTTGTCTTTTAACATCCAACAGATAGCATGTTGTCCAGTTTATGTTGCTTTGGTATTTGGAAACATTGGGTTGCAAGCATGTAGAACAGACTGTCAGTCAGTTTGCTGTGTTGTAATTTGGAATAAAGTTAGAATAAACACTTTTTGCAAAAATAATCCTAATAAATATTTTCCGTATTAGAGAAATCATGAATCGTTCAGAGCTACCTCGTTAGATTGTGAAGCTTCTTCATGGGGAGCACCAGGCAGGGCATGTTCACTTCTGCCACCTTCTTTCTTTTGCAGTGATCTTAATCATAGCACGCAATATGTACAGGGGCTAGCACTTTGTACCCTCGGCTGCATGGGCTCCTCAGAGATGTGCAGAGATCTTGCAGGAGAGGTAGAGAAACTCCTGAAAACCTCCAACTCTTACTTGAGAAAAAAGGTAACTTTCCATGAAACCGAATGTCTGCGTTTGGATTAGGGAGTATTATGGAGATGAGAAGGCAGATTATTCATATTTGAAACCTCAAATGATAATATAACTTATCTTTCCCTGTGCAGTAAATGTATTTTAAATGATTATATATGAATCAGTTGTTTATAAATCAAAATCTTTTTTATACTAATTTTGGAGGTGATTTTTTTTTTTTTTTTTTTTGCGGTACGCGGGCCTCTCACTGTTGTGGCCTCTCCCATTGCAGAGCACAAGCTCCGGATGCACAGGCTCAGCGCCCATGGCTCACGGGCCTAGCCGCTCCGCAGCATGTGGGATCTTCCCGGAGTGGGGCAAAAACCCGTGTCCCAAAAACCCGTGTCCCCTGCATCGGCAGGTGGACTCTGAACCACTGCACCACCAGGGAAGCCTGGAGGTGATTTTTTTTTTTATTGCTATTTAACTCTCCAATTAATAAGTGATTGTGAACACTTTAATTCTCTTAATTCGTCGTTTTTCAAGGAAATGATTTATAAACAAGCAAATGTTATTGGACCCTAGATGGCATACCTAATTACTTCCTAAATTACCTGATTCTAAACAGTATTAAACAAAGTGATAATGAACAGATCTTTACGAATTTATTTTAGTGCCCATGTCTTTGTATTAGGGCCTTTGAATCTTGGAAGTGCAGTTCCATTGGGACCTAGATAATTATTAGGGAATGATGTAGAACATACTTCCTAAAATTGATATATCTAAATGGAATAGTAATGGAAGACAGTGATCTTATTCACTTATTTGCTTTTATTTGTTGATATAAACATTTTGTTGTTATTTTATTGTGCTTGAATCCTAAAACCTTCATAAACAGAGGGTAAAATTTAGGTCTTTAGAAGTGAGTCACATAATATCGTCTGGTTGGCGTTTATTGTGCCTCTGTATTAATGGTGTGAGACAAAGCTGTTGAAAGGGTCAAGCTGTTTTCCAGGATCATGCACTGTTAATGATGGCTACAGACCAAAGCCAGTCTTTTCTCTTAAAAAAATGTGTGGGCTGCTCTTGTTCAGAAAGATTAAATAAATAATTAATAAAGATTAATAATTATTAAATAAAATAATTCCCACAGATTAGGGAAAAAAATTATTTCCCCCAACTGTAGCATGGAAAGAATTAGCTGAAATCTTTTCTTGTTAATGTATCTAAACTTTTATGTTATTCAATTCCAACAAATAGTAGTTACGGTTCCTTTTGCCAGGGGTGGGGGCGTTTAACCAAAATCAGTCTTTGAATGTCTTTCTTTCCTGTGAACAAGTTTCTTCAGTAGAGACTAGCTAACTGAGAGGCGTTTAACTAAGATCCTAAGTAACTTTCAAATGATTTTCTTGATTTCAGTAGAGAGTGAATTGGGGAAAGTATAGGTATTATTAAAAGCAGCAGCAGATTTAAAGCATCTGCAGTATATATATCTTTCAGTTGCATAATGTTTTTATAAAACCTTTTGGTCTTTTTACTCAAAAGAATGATTATCACAGATGGAAGTCTTTATTTTTTACTTTGCAAAACTCCACATAAATTATGTTTAGCATGTTTGATAAGTTTGTGTTAACCATGGTCTAGTCGAGAAAGCTTTTGTCCACTTATTTGGTAATACATGACCGAAGAGACAGGTGAGTTAGAAGTTCTCGTTAATGCAGTCAGTATAAGTTGGAAAGCCCTAACCAGTTAATAAATAACTAGTAAGTCTGATAATAATAAATAATAAATCTGATACCTAACTCCTTTCTTTTTTCATGTAGGTGAACTAGTTGATGAGGTTTTGTTGTTTATAAGATTGGTTGTCCTGACTTAATTGAAATAAATCTTCTTTTGTCCTTTTTATGTTTTTTATAGGCAGCACTTTGTGCTGTTCATGTCATCAGGAAGGTTCCTGAACTTATGGAGATGTTCTTACCAGCAACAAAAAATTTGTTGAATGAAAAGAACCATGGTAATGTGATTTAGATGCACTCATGAAGTACTGGGGGAGAAGGGGAAAGAGAACAGGCTTCAGGCAGTGTTGGCCTTCTGTCTCATGCAGTGGACTCACCTTTCTACTGTGCTTGGACGCTTTTCCAGGAAGGGCTAATGGGTTGAATCTCTCTTCTACTCCCGTATCCTAGTTCTTGTAATTAGAGATTGATTCCTTTACAGTAAGCTTGTTGTTTTTCATTTCTGGTCCTCTTTTACTATATTAAAAATACTGTATTAAGTAATAGTGTAATTACAATGGATCCTAGCCTTAATTTTCATGTGTAAAACCCTTTGATTTCCTGACTATTTTATAATAGAAGAAAAAGTTATTTCTTTATTGCTTTGCCGTAGTAGTGTAAGATTTGTGAAACTACTCTTAGGTTACTTGTAACAGGAATTTGTAATGGGTACCCAGATATATTTTTATAAAGCTTGAGAGAAATTAAATGAAATGTGGCAGTTCTTTACCGAGCATTTTATTCTTCTTTTGAAGTCAGTGAAACAAGTTCTGAGTGAAGAAAATTCTTGTGTCCTAAATGCTAAGAGAAAAAATGGTAACGTGTATTTAATTTGATTAATGCAGTCCTGTGCCTAGAAGTCTCAAAATATACTTGTTGAACAAATGAATGTTTAGGGTACTTATTTATTATTTAGTGAAAAGTATGGTGTGATTCTTTTCACTCACTCTTGACCAAGCAAATTTACTTTGTCATTCACAACTACCTTGGGTTTTTCATATATTTTATCTGGAAATTTAAAATCTTAGTAAGATTTTTCTTCTTGAAATATCTATCAAAACTCAGCTAAGAGCTTATTAAGTCTGGAGCAGGTGATGTCCAGTTTATATTGACTAGGAGCATGTCTTTATGGATATTCTCAAATGTAGAGACAGGTGTATTGGTTCTCATTTTTTAGCAATTATTTTGGTCATATAACTTTAGAATATTCTGTTTTGATTGACATCACCAGTATTAAATCAGCAGGTATCTATTAATACCTTCTTTGTATTCACCTCAATGCTTAGATTCTTTGAGAGATTAAAAAACAAAAATAGCAGCTATCCTTTCGGAATTGACCTTCAGAACTCAAAGCCTTGTACTATGAAGTTGAATAATATAGCCTCATTTCTAGTTTTCATTGGTTCTTTTCTTTCAGGTGTCCTTCACACTTCTGTAGTCCTCCTCACAGAAATGTGTGAGCGAAGCCCAGACATGCTTGCACATTTCAGAAAGGTAGGTGCCATTCTGTGTGTCTAAGCCTTTCTTGATTGAAAATGGTTTTCCTGAAAAGTACATGATTTTCTCACCTATGAATTTCCTTTTGAAAGAAAGCTGTGGAGCTGAATAAAGGACTTAAACAGCCCTGCTGTGTGGTAGGGCTGGAAGCCAGATTTAGGCCTATAAGAACTGGCAGTAGTGCAGTGTCTTCCCTTTCATAATAGAAGTCTTCTCTCATTGTTGGCAGACACACCAGTCTCTCACGTGCTTTATCTGCTGTTTTCACAGTGAAGTTAGGAAATGTAACCTGAGGTCAAATTACACACAGGAAATGTGTGTGTGTGCGTGCGTGCGTGTATGTAGTTTAAGGCAGGTAATTTTTTTTTAAGGTGAAAACTGCAAACTGAAATTTGACATTACTTTTACCTAACATAGGGTCCCCCACTATTCATTTTACGCTGTGGTAACTACAGTGATGGAAGTCTCTAGCTTTCTTAAGTCCCTCCCTCCCTTTCTTAGAGCATTCTGAAGTGGAAATTTTTTTCTCCATTTACGTTAGAAGGCACTAGTAAGGAGGACCCAGAGAAAGACTGTTCTTTGGGTAATTACTTGCATTCAGTTCCTTTTATAGGGTGCTGATCACTCCATAAATTGGGCTTACTTTGTACTTTAGATCTAATGAAGCTCTAAGAGCAGCTCTTTTTTGGGAGGCTTTTTTGCCCTCTTAGATGTTCATGTATTGATTAAATTATTATAAAATAGTATGAGGCCCATATCTGTCCCTAATGCTTGCTTTGTATGTTTTGTTCCTGTTGTCTGTTTGGAATCCTGCTGTATGTTAGAATGAAAAGGTAAGAATTAACCCTCTTTTAGATGGTGCATGCTGGCATTAGGTCCTTAGTGGCTTTTGTGTATCCATCCACAAATGTGGCTTTTAAAAATATACTAATGCTGAAGCTGTGCTTAATACTATGTTATTTGTCCTAGCATTTTTGGCTAACTTCCTAGTCCAGGTTTTGTCTTGTCACTTAAACTCCTGACTCCAAAGTCAGCCTTGGATTTCAGTTGCAGCCTTTCCTGATTTGTAAGCCTCCTTCTCTGCCTTTCCTTTGTCTTCACTTGAGAAACTTTGAGCACTTTCCCATTGGTGATGGCAGTTCCAGATCAGTTTGGATCCTTGACGCCAAACACTGCTTCTTCTTGAAGCAGATATTTTAGAGCCGTGTGGGTAACCTCATGCTTTAAAAAGCTCCGTACATACTTCTGAACTTTCAGTTCAGACTTAGAGCTTTAATTTCCCCCTTACTTGCCCTCAATCTTGCCTTGAAGTTTTGGGATATTAAAAGTTTTTTGAGATAGAGTGGGTGGGCATCAACTGATTTTCATGGCTGCAGCCTTTCCCTTTGTCATTTTATTTTTGTTTGTCTTGTCATCAGTTTTGCATTTTTGTCTGAAAAATAAAGCTGGGTTCTAGGAATTTGTATGCTGAACACTTAGACATTTGTGCTTTTTGTCCCGGGGTGCTCTTACGTGGTGTGAGTTTAGTAGCTGAAGGAAAAAGGACTTCTCTGAGACAGAAACCAGATTGAAAAACAAACCACACTTAATTAATGAATGAATTTGGGGGCTGCATCAGATCTTCGTTGCGGCACGCGGGATCTTCCTTTGCGGTGTGCTGTCTTTTCATTGCGGTGCATGGGCTTCTCTCTAGTTGTGGTGTGCGGGTTTTTCTCTCTCTAGTTGTGGCACGCGGACTCCAGGCTGCACGGGCTCTGTAGTTTGCGGCATGCGGGCTCCCTCATTGAGGCACGTGAGCTCAGTAGTTGTGGCGCAGGCTTAGTTGCCCTGTGGCATGAAGGATCTCAGTTCCCTGACCAGGGGTCGAACCCGTGTCCCCTGCATTGGAAGGCAGATTCCTTACCACTGGACCACCAGGGAAGTCCCCAGAAACCAGATTTTAAAAAGTAATTGAGGATGTGGGTAGTACAAAAAAGGAGACCATTGGGAATGATGCAAGGCGAGCTACTTCTTGTGCCGAGCTTGGTAACTAGATGATCCCGGTTTTGTTACATTTTTTTTTTTTTTTAAATTTTATTTATTTATTTATTTATTTATTTATGGCTGTGTTGGCTCTTCGTTTCTGTGCGAGGGCTTTCTCTAGTTGTGGCAAGTGGGGGCCACTCCTCATCGCGGTGCGCGGGCCTCTCACTATCGTGGCCTCTCACTATCGTGGCCTCTCTCATTGCAGAGCACAGGCTCCAGACGCGCAGGCTCAGTAATTGTGGCTCACGGGGCCAGTTGCTCCGCGGCATGTGGGATCTTCCCAGACCAGGGCTCGAACCCATGTCCCCTGCATTGGCAGGCAGATTCTCAACCACTGCGCCACCAGGGAAGCCCCCGGTTTTGTTACATTTTAAAGCAGTTTATACAGTTATATTATTCTGACCTCTAATATAAATCTGTCCACAGTTGACAGATTTAATGAGGATTCTGTTTAGAATTTACAGGTCATGATAGCTTAGATTTGTTTTAATCTTGGAGTTGTCCAAATTAGATTTTTGTTTAGGTGACTTATGAAGTGCTTAATTGAAGTGTTATGGCCAAACTTATTTAAATTCCCACAGATTATGTTGTCTTGTATTTAGTAGTAGACTTAGTGTTGTAAATGTTTTGAGTGTGCACCTTGGGCAGAGCTTGGCTTTTCTTTCAGTCTTGATCCCCTTTTAGAATTGGAGAGTAGGGAGGAATCCAAACACGATGAGAAAAAAATAATTGAGTTGCAGCAAAGTTGGGGCTGTTTTGACTGCCTCCAAAAGAGATATGATTCAGTTTGCTTTGGACACTTCTTAATGTTAGGTGGTTAGAGTTGTTTATATAGCTAAATTGGGTTTGTAGTTAGAGACTGGAAATGTTCTTATTGTGGCAGACATTTTGGAATAGGGTTTTAACCTTAAATGATTGATCAACAGAGTTTGAAATGAATGATAATATTTAAAGCATTTTTAAGTTCAGCTTGACAGTAAAATTGCCTGTACTATGTGCTGTGAGTCAGTCTAATGGACAGAGTAAAAAGAAGAAGGGCATTCTGACCATAAGGAATGTATAGTTTCATTAGTGAGATAAGACAGGCAACAAATGTATAATTAGGTGCTGAAATGAAATTTTACCTAAAATTGTGTCATATGAGTTAAGAATAGGAAAAGGACATTATTCATGGCCTTGCTGTCTTCCTAAAGTGAAGGATACAATTTTTCATGTGTCTGTTCCACTTAGTCAATGTTGGAGGCTTTTGTATTCCCTGTTGTTTGTTGGAAAAGGATATAACGAGCCAAATATTAAGAGGAGAGAATTTTTTTCTCTATTTGAGATAGTTTGTTTTAAGACTATAATTTTAATAAAATCACCAGTATTTTGGATGTGATAACATTTTATATCCACATGTGTCGAATGTGTTAAAAACTGAATATATTTGTGCAACCTAGGTGTGTCAAGTCCTATAGAAGTAGAAATGCAAGATGCCCCATAGGTACCTGTTTTACTTGGTTCTCAGAGGCTTTCTAACCTCCTGTTATTTATAGTACCTTTGCGTGTATAACTCTGGAGTAAAAACATCTGGTTTGTTTTTAATTGAGATATTCCTTCTTGAGTTCTTGGCCAGAATACTCCTAAGTTATATTTATCAAACATCAACAGTATACTAGTATATTGTATCAGTAGAATTTGCTTGGACTCAGACCCTTGCATCCTTTTTCTAAGTCAAATTACCTGCCTATTCATGAGAAATTCTTTGATGTTCACTGTTTTTTGATGCATCTCTCTTCCCCGCAGCTTGTGCCCCAGTTAGTTCGTATTCTAAAGAACCTCATCATGTCCGGATATTCACCAGAACATGATGTTTCTGGGATCAGTGACCCCTTTTTGCAGGTGAGGTTGAAAGAAAGTTTTGGATAAATGATATATTTTGGAATAGATTTTTCCTTCCTCTTAGGTTTGTGTTGGGTAGAGATTTGGTAGTTAATTGATTAAACTAATTACATTAACAAATGAATAGTGACACATTTCTGTATGAGATTTATAGGATAAAATTATAGTTGTAATAGTCAAATCATATACTACATGGAAACTTGATTTACCAATATAATACAGCTCTGCAAGTGGTGGTATCCTTTGGCTGTGAAGTGTCAAAGTGTGGGTTGTCTAATAACTTCATTAAGACATAGAACCATGTATAACTTCTCTAAAGATAATGTTTAAATTTCTTCTGTTTTGAATTTTACCATTTCTATTGGGACCTAAGACTTCAATTTAAGTTATTTGAATTTCATATCAGGCGAAGTTCCTTTGTGCCAGGAGGAATTTGTTGACATTTGTCATATTTTGCACATTAGGTACGAATTTTGCGGTTATTAAGAATTTTAGGACGAAATGATGATGACTCAAGTGAAGCTATGAATGATATATTAGCACAGGTGAGTAGACCAAAACTTGCATTTGAGTAAACACTCATTTTAGTAAAGCAGGGTGTAGAATGATTGTGAGTAAATGGAGCAGTTTTTATTTGTGTTTTCTCGTTGGTGGCTGTAATCAGTCACAAAATGTCTCCTGTTACCTCTGGATATTTTTTGGGAGCATTGTTTTGTCACTTTTGTAACACCCTCTGTGTCTTTTCAGGTTGCCACTAATACGGAGACTAGTAAAAATGTAGGAAATGCTATTCTTTATGAAACGGTTTTGACTATCATGGATATTAAGTCAGAGAGTGGACTGCGAGTAAGTCTTTTTAATCTTTTCTTCCCTAAACATTTTATTTAAAATAATTGACTTGGATTTTGGAAATGAATTCCATTTGGAAATTAACTTTAGTAAAGAATGATGCAGAATATATAGTGCTTTTTTTTGGTATCTGAAGTATCATTTTCTCCACTGAAGGCTTAATATTGATTATAATAGAAACTGGAAGAGCTTAGGTATGATTAGAAACATAGATAATGTTAAGTGAAGGAAAAATTTCTTTCTTTCTCTTTTTTTTTTTCTTTTTTGACCACACCATGCGGCATATGGGATCTTAGTTCCCCGACCAGGGATGGAACCCATGTCCCCTGCATTGGAAGCGGGGAGTCTTAACCACTGGACCGCCAGGGAAGTCCCAAGGAAGCATTTCTGAATGAGCTTTTTTTAGAGCCATGATTTGAATTGGGCTCAGTCACTTCAAATAAGACATGATATTTGAGTTAATTCATTTCTCTAAATATTTATTTTTATTTGAGAAATAAACACAAAGTAAAAGAATTCAAACAGTACAAAAGGTATGCAGGGAGGAAGATGTCTGTCTGTAGCTTTCATGTGTAGACTCTCAATTTTTCTAGTGGGAAATATGGTTACTATTTTCTTTTTTTTTTTAACATCTTTATTGGAGTATAATTGCTTTACAATATGGTGTTAGTTTCTGCTGTTTAACAATGTGAATCAGCTATATGTATACATACATGCCTTCCCTCTTGCGTCTCCCTCCCACCCTCCCTACCCCACCCCTCTAGGTGGTCACAAAACACCAAGCTGATGCAGCTGCTTCCCACTAGCCATCTGTTTTACATTTGGTAGTGTAAATGTGTCAATGCTACTCTCACCATTTTCTAATGTACTTTTTTTTGGAGATATTTTATCCATATTTAAATGTGTCTGTACATGTGTATTTCTTGTCTACCCCACTTTTAAAAACTTTTTATTTAAAATAATTTTAGACTTACACAAAAGTTGGAAAAATAGTTCAGAGTCCAATATTACCGTTACGCTCAGCTTCCCCTAATGTTAGCATCTTGTATAACTGTAGTATAATTACCAAAACTAAGAAGTTAATATTGGTTCAGTACCATTAACCATATTACAGACTTCATTCACATTTCACCAGTTTTTCTACTGATGACTACTCCTTGATCCCACATTGCATTTATTGTCATGTCTCCTTAGTCTCCTCCAATCTATGACATTTCCTTCATCTTTCCTTCGTTTTTGTGACTTTGACACTTTTGAAGAGTACTGATCAGTTACTTTGTAGAATGTCCCTCAGTTTGGCTCTGTCTGATATATATATATATATATTTAATATTTATTTATTTATTTGGTTGTGCCAGGTCTTAGTTGTGGCATGCAGGCTCCTTAGTTGTGGCATGCGAACTCTTAGTTGTGGCATGCGTGTGGGATCTAGTTCTCTGATCAGGGATTGAACCCGGGCCCCCTGCACTGGGAGCACGGAGTCTTAACCACTGCGCCACCAGGGAAGTCCCTGATATATTCTTTTTTTAAAAAAATTTTTTCTAAATTTATTTTTTGGCTGCTTTGGGTCTTTGTTGCTGCATGTGGGCTTTCTCTAGTTGCGGCGAGCAGGGGCTACTCTTCGTTGCGGTGTGCAGGCTTCTCATTGCAGTGGCTTCTCTTGTTTGGAGCATGGGCTCTAGGCACGGGGCTTCAGTAGTTGTGGCACATGGGCTCAGTAGTTGTGGCTTGTGGGCTCTAGAGTGCAGGCTCAGTAGTTGTGGCACATGGGCTTAGTTGCTCCGCGGCATGTGGGATCTTCCTGGACCAAGGCTGTATTGGCAGGCGGATTCCTAGCCACTGTGCCACCAGGGAAGTCCCCCCACCCCGATACATTCTTATAATTAGCTTGAGGTTATGCTTTTTTGGCAAGACTACCATAGAAGTGGTGTGCCCTTCTCAGCTTCATATCAGGAGGTACCTGCTATCTGTTTGTCTCATTACTGGTGATATTAACCTTGATCTTTTGGTTAAGGTGGTGTCTCTCCACTGTATAATTGTTTTTTTCCCCTTTGTAATTATAATATTTTGGAGGAAACACTTTGACACTATGCAGATATTCTGTTCTCCTCAGACTTTTACCCACCATTTTAGTACCCATCAGAGGATCTTGTCTGCAACAGTTATTAGGGTGGTGTTCTAATGATACCTTTCTATTTCCCTCATTTTTTCCTCATTAAATAATTGGAATTCTTCTATAAGGAAAAACTCTCCCTCAAGAATTTATTCATTCTTTCAACCATTTATTAGTATAATAATTGCTAACCCATAGCTTTACTACAGTATTTGTGTATAGTTCTTTTTGTCATCTGGGTTGTTCTGCACCTTACACATTTCATGTTAGGTGAAAACATTATGTTGGAGCTAGTTTATATTCATGTATAGAGACCTCATTTTAAAAAAGGTTGTGGTAGAATATTCATAATATAAAATTTATCATTTTAACCATTTCTAACTCTGTAGTTCAGTGGCATTAAGCACATTCACATTGTTTTGCAACCTACACAGCCATTTATCTTCAGAACTATTTGGTCTTCCGAAACTGAATCTACGTACCTATTAAACAATAACTCTCCCTTATCCCCTGTCCCCAAACCCTGGCAACCACTGTTCTACCTTCTGTCTCTATGGATTTGCCTGTTCAGGACATTTTACATAAATAGAATCATATAATATGGGGTGTTTGTGTCTGGCTTATTTCACTTAGTATAATGTCTTCAAGGTACATCCATTTCGCAGCATGTGTCAGGATTTATTCTTTTTAATGGTCGCATACTATTCCGTTGTATGGATGTGTCATAGTACATGTAGCAAATTTGCTATTAATGGACTCTCCTATCACTTGTGATTACAGATAGTGTTGCAGTAGATTTTTGTGCATATGTACAAGTACATTTGTCAGCTAAATTCCTAGAAGTGAAATTGTTGAAGCAGAGGATATAGTTTCATTTTGTAGCTTTTATTTATTTATTTATTTATTTGGCTGCACCATGTGGCATGCGGGATCTTAGTTCCCCAACCAGGGATCAAACCCGTGCCCCCTGCAGTGGTAGCACAGAGTCCTAATCACTGGACCACCAGGGAATTCCTCATTTTAAATATTTGTAGTTACTGCCAGGTTTCCTTCCAGTGAGGCTGTTAACAATATTATTTTTCTGCTAATGATATAAAAACTTTAAAACAATCTTTCAGCAGAAGTAAAATACGGTTTTAGGAGCTTGCCTTCAGAATTTTTTTTTTTTTTTTTTTTTTTTTTTTGGCTAGCAATCTAAGAAGTACTAATTAAACTACCACCTTTAAATAGTTTGCACCTATCAGAGGCCAGAAAGTGACCCTTAAACAATATAGATATTTGATTTTCCTAAATTTTTAAGCTATGCTGTTTCTCTATAGGTCCTAGCCATAAATATCCTGGGTCGTTTCTTATTGAACAACGACAAGAATATTAGGTAAGTCAACTGAAAAATGTCTTGTATCTGGCTATTATAAACTCAGTGTACTCAAGAGTGACTTTGCTCAAGACCACACATGTATTGAGTGACATATCTAGAACTTCAACTCAGGATTTTTATTTTTAGTCTGGTATTAAAACCATTTTGATAAGAATTTGAGTATTTGCCTCATGAGTTAATTTTTAGTCCTGTTTATACGTTAGCATTAAGAGTCAGCAAACTTTTTCTGTAAGGGACCAGATAGATGGTCAGTATTTTAGATTCCATGGGCCTTAGGGTCTATTTGGCAGCTGCTCACCTCTGCCTCTTGGTGTGAAAGCAGCCATAGACTGTGTAAATGATGAGCATGGCTGTATTGCAGTAAAAATTGATTTACCAAACCAGACAGCAGAGGGCTGGGTTTTTGCAGATAGGCTGTAGTTTGCTGACCCCTGCTCTAAATTAAGAAGAAAAATATAACATTTCAGTTGCAAACCTGGAACATGTTTGTGAGCTCCAGCTATTTTTTTAAAGTAGATGAATTTATCAGTATTATCTTCTATTCTTTCTTGTCATGTTACAATTGAAAAAATGTGGAAATAATCATTATGGTACCCTGAATTATCTTCTCCTTCCAGAAGAATTCTTAAATACTTGGATCATAAACTCACATTTTTTCCAGGGGCAGTTTTGGTACTGGTATCAAACAAAAGCAGAGGAAATATAAATGGTAAAATTGAAATAATTTCTTCTTGTGTTTTGGGGCTCAGACAGCCTGAAAAGGCATACTATATACTTATTTTGTTGTACTACTTGAAAGAGTTTGGAAGAATCAAGTCAGTCACTTTTAGAAGTTTAAATGGAATTGACCATGAATACAAATCGAAATCTAAGGCTTCTGGTTGCCACAGCTTTAGATTATAGTGTTTTTTATGGCTTTACTGTGTTTCCATTTTACTCACTAATCTGTCTTGTCTTTTAAATATTTAACAATGTATGCTTTCCCTTAGTCATTGGACATCTTCTTTGTCGTTAAGCAGAGAACTATCCTGAATTTTACATTTTAATTCTGTTCTTCTGCAACTTTATGTCATGCAGATATGTAGCTTTAACATCTTTGTTGAAGACTGTGCAGACAGATCATAACGCAGTACAGAGGCACAGAAGTACCATTGTGGACTGTCTAAAAGATTTGGATGTCTCAATAAAACGGTAACAGATTATTGAAAATTCTGCTCCCCACCCATCACCTGATAACTTTGTAATAGTTTTGAGAGGGAGAATGTTGACATTTATGTATTTAGTCATTATTTTCACAGAGTAAATCCTTTTTTCGAAAGGATTGGCAGGGAGAAGTTTAGATTAATGAAAGAGGCCAGTACGGAATACTGAAGTGCACACTGAAGTTGTCCTTGGTTCTTTGATGAGTAAAACAGGTACACATAAGCTGGGCATATGTTTACTCAACAGAGGTACTGTGTTCTGTGTGTTGGAGGATGAAAATACGGAGTGATCCATCGGCTGAGTGTTTTATCACAATGCTGAAACTCAAATTGCTGACAGCACACATTTTCTCACAGTACTTCAAGATACTAGAGGCGGCCGTGTTTCTTAGAACAGTGCATCTAGGAATGACTTTTAGGCAGCACATAGGACTTAGAAAAGGCATGTATATTTTTTCCTTGGTGTAGTAATTGTACTGTTTCTCTTCTTAGAATAACTGTAGTTGTTTGTAAAACCTAGTTATAGTTGGCCTCAGTGAACTTTTGGTTTACTGTTCAAACCAGAAAAAATTAGATTTGAAATGATCTCTGAAACTATTCACTTAACAAATATTCATTGATAATTGTGTTCCTTTTATTTGCAGAGAACAGGTGCTAAGTGCTTGGGCAAACTAAAGATAAGACCTAGAGTCAGTAATAACAACTTTTACATAGTACTTTGCAAAGGATTTATAAGCAGTCTCTCAGTTGGTTCTCAGAGCAAGCCAGTAAGAGACTAGGCAATTACTTCTATCCCCAATTAACAGATTAAAATACAGTACCAAAGGAATCAAATGACTTACTCCAAACCTTACCCCTTGGACATGGCAGACGTGGGAATAGAAATCAGACTTTCTGACTTCTATTGTGTTGTTTCTCTATAGCTCATGACTGGGCTTTGCTTTTCAAAAGTAAAACCTGGGTCTCTTTGACAGGTTATATAACAGTAGGAGCTTAGACTCTGGAGCCAGAAAGCCTCATTTCAAATCCTAGCTCTGCCCTTAATAAACTTTGTGTAGTTACTTAGCCTTCCTGTGCTTCAGTTGTCCCATATGCAAAATGTGGATACAAGAGCACCCACTTCAAAAGGTTATATGCAGGATTAACTGGATTAACATGTGTAAAGTACTTAAGCACTGTGTAAGAATTAGGTATTATTGCATTTCTGTAAGGACTGAGTTTCTGTTGCTTGTAGATTAACTAAGATGAAAGTATTATTAAATTGGTATTTTTGAAAGTTAATTATATGCCATGTTTGACATTATTGACCAAATGTGAAAAGATGCCTGTAGTAACCTTATAACTTTAATATGTAAAACATGTCCATATTTGCCTTCATTGCCAAATTTGATAGGCGGTTTTAGAAACTCCTATTTGCTCTCATAACACATACCCTTTTTTTCCTTTTCATGGCTCTTATTCTCTTTTTCAGTTTTTTTCCCAGCTTTATTGAGATATAATTGTGTAAGTTAAAGATGTCCATCACACTGACTCGTCACACTTATCTGTTGCAAACTGATTCTCACTGTAGCATTAGTTAACACCTGCGTCCTATCACATACTTACCATTTCTTTTTCATGGTGAGAATATTTAAGATCTATTCTCTTAGCAACTTTCAAGTATATAATACATTGTTATTAACAATAGCCATCATGCTGTACATTAAATCTCCCCAACTTATTCATCTTATAGGTGGAAGTTTGTGCTCTTTGACCAACATCTCCCCATTTTTCCCACCCCTCAGACCCCGGTAACCACCATTCTAGTCTCTGTTCCTATGCATTCAGCTCTTTTTTAGCTTCCACATATGAGTGATACTGTACAATATTTGTCTTTCTCTAACTTATTTCACTTAGCCCTCAAGGTTTGTTTTTATTCTACTCTTCTATGTACCTTTTGATGTAAACTATGTTACATCATCTTTGGACTAAAGTGGATGTAATAAAAGGAGAGTATGGTGACTATATATCATGTTTTAAATGAATAATGCAGAGGTATTATCATTGGGTAATAATTTTTTTGCCTCTCTTTTTGAGCCTTTTAAGTATTCTAAATTTCAGCTTCATAGAATAGATTGCTGAACTCAAACTGCATTTTTGGTCTTTAGTAGCATATCTCTTGGGGATTTTTGAAGAAAAGTGTTGATGAACGTTCAAAATAAATTTGATAACTTTGGTTATCTCATGTGCAAAGATTGGGATCATAAGATCATGCAAAGACATCAATACATCCACTAGTGCTTGGTGTTCAAAGACAACATACCTGGGTCTTTGTTTCATTCCCACTGTAAATATCATAACTTTTTTTCCCTCCCCCCTGCAAGGCGTGCAATGGAATTGAGTTTTGCCCTGGTAAATGGGAATAATATTCGAGGCATGATGAAGGAATTGCTTTATTTTCTGGATTCATGTGAGCCAGAATTTAAAGCAGACTGTGCATCTGGAATCTTCCTTGCTGCAGAAAAGTAAGATTTAATTTTTATATTCATTGGTAAAAAATGCTTGGAACTTTTTGGAAAGCATCTTTAAAACATGGGGGAAATGTTGTAAACATGTTTAAACATGTAACATTTATTTCAGGCTTCCCATTAGAAATTAGGTTTGAGAAGGCCATTCTAGCCGGTATCTAATGTTAAGCATTATGCTAAGACCAAAATAATCCGACTTTTATAAAATCTCCTCTTTTATCTGTTCTTTAATCTCTCATCTATGATGTCCTTTTGATGAAGAGAATAGAAAAGTTACAGCATCTGGATGGTGGTTCTGTGTAAAACTTTTAGGAAGAAGCACCTCAAGATTTTGGTAGTATGGTTGTTTCTCCTCTTTTCACTGTGAATTTAAGGGAGCAAGTTTCTAGTCCTGGTGTGCCTGGGTCTCAGAAGAGTCCCTTTTCTTCTTTCTTCTCTGTCCTCTCCTGTCCTAACTTTATGATGTATTTTCTGAAAAACTGGAGACAGAGTCCCCAGTTCTCAGCTCAGCAACTCCTATTGCATATTACGTGGAACATCTGAATTTGACTATGTACCATTTCATCACCCTTTGAAATGGGAATTGCTGCTAGTTCTGAAGGTGAAATGGGTCCAGATATAATCACTTAACCTGTGAACCTAAAAAATGCTGTAGGACAGGATTTTTGAAAGTCACTGAGCAGAGCTTAGTTTATAGGTTCCAGTGTTTTCACCTAGTGCCATTATTTTCTCAGGTATGCACCTTCCAAACGGTGGCATATAGACACAATTATGCGCGTTCTGACAACGGTAAGTAGTGTTCTTAAGTCAACATATACTAAGGGCTGGATGTGTCGATTAACGAGTCAGACAAAGCCCTTGTTCTCATGAAGCTTATGTTCTAGTGGGGGAGATAGGGAATTCGTGGGGAAATATGTAACACTCTCTTGTCAGGCAGGGGAAAATGCTATGAAAAATACTAAAGTAGCATATGGGACTATACTGATGGCAGAGGAGGATGGGATATGGGGCAGTGGGCCAGGTGTCTTAGGTAGAAGAGGGCAGGTCACTCAGAGGAGGTAACATTTGAGTAGAGAACTTGGTTAAATGAGGAGCTGTGCAAAGATTTGGGTGAAGAGTGTACAAATCAGAGGGAACAGTAAGTGTTTCAAAGCCCTAGGGTAGCAAACAAGCTTGACCTGTCTGGAGAGCATCAAGAAGGCCAGTGAAGCCAGTAGAGTGAGAGAGGCAGATAATGGTAAGATTGATGCAGGGGCTAGATTCTATAAGGCCTCACAGGAGTTAGGATTTTATTTTGAATATGATAGGAAATCATTGGAAAGTTTTGAATGGCTAAATTCTGGATTTTAAATTATGATTTTATACAATATCCTTTCTTTGGTAGTCTTCCAGAATTTTGGAGCTTCTCAGTCGATCATTCAATTAATAGACAGGGATGAGAGATTTAAGAGTAAAAATGAAAATGTAGTGGCGTAACTATCTATGTCTAATTATGTCACCAGAAGTAAAAAACATTGACAAAGTTGACCACATTAAAATTTAAAACTTGTATAGCAGAAGGAAAAAAATCTACAAAGTTAAAAGGCAGATGACAATTAGGGGAAAAACCATTGTAACATATGACAGTGTGTTAATATTTTTAATCTATAAATACTTTACAATTAATAGGAAAAAGTAAAACACTAAAGGAAAAACTGGCATTTGAACAGACATTTGACAAAAGAAGAAATGGCTAGTTAACATTGAAAAATACCCTTACTCTTAAAGAGATAGTAAATAAAATAAAAGTGAGGTGTCATTTTTCACTTGTCATACTTTTTAATCTAATTCCTAGCACTAGTTAGAAAATAGAGAACAGGCAGTACTCTATTAATTCTGTTTTTAGAACTTTCTGTTGAAAAAATAAAAGGTCACTGTACAAAAATGTATATACAGAAGTGTTCATCCTAATCTTATTTATAATAGGGGAAAGCTGGAAACACCTAGGAGTCTCCAAATGGGCATGGGTTAAGTAAATTATGAAACATCTGTAGGAGGGAGTGATACCATTGAAATTTTAAAAATTTCAATTAAATAGTTTACCTACAATGAATTAATTTTGTAAAAGTTTAAAAGTCAGTATACTTAATTGGGAAATTATATTCTAACAAAAGATACGATGGTTTTTATAAGGCCCAAAAGAAGGGAAAAATTAGAGCTCCTGAAGAAAAATGTTTATCAAAATCAAAACCTTTTTAAAAAAAATTGCTCCAACTTTTCGGTTTTCCAATCAATTTATGTTCTCTTTTTATATGATCATATGATTTTTCTTCTTCAGCCTATTGATGTGCTAAGTTAAGTTAATTGATTTTTTAAAGAATTATTTATTTAATTGAAGTATAGTTGGCTTACATTAATTGAATTTTGAATGCTGAATCAGCCTTCCATATCAGGAATAAATCCCACATGGTTGTGACATATAGTTTTTTTAATGCATTATTGTTGTATTTGATTTTCTAATTTTTTAAAGGATATTTGCATCTGTGTTGATGAGAGATATTGGTCTATAGTTTTCTGTTCCTGATGTTTTCTTTGATCCATGTGTTATTTAGTAGTGTGTTTTTTAATTTCCAAATATTTGGGGACTTTTCAGCCATCTTTATATTACTTATTTCTAGTTTAATTTTGCATGATTTCTATTTTATTTATTTATTTTAAAATATTTATTTTATTTATTTATTTTTATCTTGGGCTGCATTGGGCCTTCATTGTGGCACGCGGGATCTTTTTGTTGTGGCGCAGGGGCTCTTCATTGCGGAGCGTGGGCTTCTCTCTAGTTGTGGCACGGAGGCTTCTCTCTAGTTGTGACGTTTGGGTTTTTCTCTCTCTAGTTGTGGTGCGTGGGCTCTGTAGTTTGTGGCACTCAGGCTCTCTAGTTGAGGTGTTGTGTGGGCTCAGTAGTTGTGGTGCGTGGGCTTAGTTGCCACGCGGCATGTGGGATCTTAGTACCCCGACTAGGGATTGAACCCGTGTCCCCTGCATTGGAAGGCAGATTCTTTACCACTGGACCACCAGGGAAGTCCCTCTGTTCTTTTAACTTTATTTTTAATGGCCCAGAATGTGATCTGTCTTGATGAATGTTCCGTGTGAGCTTGAGAAGAATGTGTATTCTGCTGTTGTTGAATGGCGTGGTCTATAAATGTCAATTAGATCATGTTGATGCTTTCTCTTATTTAAAACACTCTGCTTGTGCTTCCCTGGTGGCGCAGTGGTTAAGAATCTGCCTGCCAATTCAGGGGGACACGGGTTCGAGCCCTGGTCCAGGAAGATCCCACATGCCATGGAGCAGCTAAGCCCGCGAGCCACAACTACTGAAGCCCACGTACCACAACTACTGAAGCCCGCGCGCCTAGAGCCCAGGCTCTGCAACAAGAGAAGCCACCGCAATGAGCAGCCCGTGCACCGCAACGAAGAGTAGCCCCCCACTCACTGCAACTGGAGAAAGCCGGCTCGCAGCAACAAAGACCCAATGCAGCCAAAAATTAACAAATAAATACAATAAATAAATTTATTAAAAAAATAAAAAATAATAAAACACACTCTGCTTTTTCCTATTAGGGAAGAATGTAAATATCTAAGTCACACCACTAATTACCTGCTTTTTAGCTTCTCACCTTTCCTTTTTGACCATTTCCCTAAACATCCCCCTCTGTCTTTGTGTTTCTTAACAGGAGTGGGTATCCCAGCCACCTGGGATTTTTTCTTGGTCTTTTTCCTCTCTAAAGTACACATGGGTAGGCCTGGTCTCAGTCTTGTAAATCAGATCAACTCTTCTGTCCAGCAATGAGAGATTGACCAAGGTGGGCTGATATTAGGCACAGGTTCCACTGTTTGTATGTCCTGTGCAGCCTGGTTATCATCATGCTCTGATAAGGCCAAAATTTAGTTTCCTCATAGGTTAAATAGCTGTATTTTGTTTTTGTGGTTGTAAATCTCAAGATTCTACTAGTCAAGAGCACAATAAAGAGATCAAGGTTTTCTTTTTTTTTTTAAGTGTGGATAATTAAATACAAAATATTTCCTATTCCTGGGACTACTTATTGGTTCTATAATATTTATAAACTCTAGTTTTTAAAGGAGTGTGAATAAACTCAGGTTTTTTATTTGTTTGTTTGCTTATTTATTTGGCTGCGTCGGGTCTTAGTTGCGGCACACAGGATCTTCTTGAGGCACTCGGGATCTTTCGTTACGACGTGTGAGCTCTTCATTGTGGTGCAAAGGCTTCTCTCTAGTTGTGGTGTGCGGGTTTTCTCTCTCTAGTTGTGGCACGCAGGCTCCATAGTGCGTGGGCTCTGTAGTTTGCAGCATTTGGGCTGTCTTGTTGAGGCGCATGGGCTTAGTTCTAAGCCCTGCAGCATGTGAGATCTTAGTTCCCCGACCAGGGATCGAACCCACATTCCCTGCATTGGAAGGCGGATTCTTTATCACTGGACCACCAAAGAAGTCCCCTAAACTCAGGTTTTTTAAAAGTTACTATTTATTTCAGTCTCATCTTATTTAACAAGCCTTTTTGAACTGTTCACGTACACTCCTTTCTCCGTCCCCCAGAGTAGCGTGACTACTATAGCTAGCTCATGTGATTTTAACACCTGTGTTGGTGAGTTGTGGGAAGGGAGAGGTTGTTGTAATTAAGTTCCCAGTGAATGTATTTCTTAAATGTTTGTAATCGTAGACCTTACCTGTTTTGAGTAGAGAAGCCCTTTCTTAAATTTTAAACCTTTTTTTTTTTTACTTTGGACGAACAGAAGTTTTTATTTTTTATAAAATCTTAAAACTTTAGAATATTCATTTAAATAAGACTTTAATGGGGGAGGGATAAATTGGGAGATTGGGATTGACATATACACACTACTATATATAAAATAGGTAACTAATAAGAACCTACTGTAGAGCATAGGGAACTGTACTCAATACTCTGAAATGGCCTGTATGGGAAAAGAATCTAAAAAAGGGTGGATATATGTGTATGTATAACTGATTCACTTTGCCGTACACCTGAAAGTAACACAACATTGTAAGTCAACTATACTCCAGTAAAAAAAAAAGACTTTGAAGTTGGAACTGCTTATGAACATGAGAATTGGAAACAACTTTATCTTTGAGGGTGTTTTGTAGTAGTCTCCTTTGAACAGCAACAATACTAGCTAACATTTCTTATTATTACTGTGTGTTTCTAGGGGTAACTGTCCACATTTCCTTTTAGGCAGGAAGCTATGTTCGTGATGATGCAGTTCCCAACTTGATCCAGTTAATAACCAATAGCGTGGAGATGCATGCCTATACTGTCCAGCGCTTGTACAAAGCAATTCTTGGTGATTATTCTCAGGTAAGTACTTTCACTTTGGGGGGAAAATTGCCCTTTATTTTCCTGATGCGCTCTTACTACTGTCACTCCAGAGGTGCGTCAGTTCTGACCTTTATGGTTAGATGACCTGTGATTTGTATTAATCCTTTAAAGGACTGAAATCTTTGACAAACGGTGACTTTCTTTCGACAGCAACCTTTGGTGCAAGTAGCTGCCTGGTGTATAGGTGAATATGGAGATCTTCTTGTGTCTGGCCAATGTGAAGAGGAAGAGCCTATTCAGGTACCCTTTGTCACTCTTGGTTAAGGAGGGGAAGAACAATGTTTTTGGTTTTAAGAGAGTAGTGTTTAATGAGTTGAGATTGATACCTTGAAAACTTTTTAAAGAAGCAATTCCAGAATTACATTGGAAAACCTGCTGATTTTTGAGTTGGAACTTACTGGGCCATTGTGAGATATTAAAACTGCGTTTAGGACTTACCCCCCATCCCAGCAGACTGACTTACATTGTTTCTCTTACCCTCTGACTGATAAGAAGAAATGAGAGTGTATCCATATTTCCATTTGCTCATTAAAGGACTGGATTTCAGAGGAGTTGTGGCAACAGCACTTTAACTCTGTGTATCTTTTTCCTTTCTTCGTCTCCTGCCTCTGAAAGTCATAAAATGCCTCTCAGCCCCCAGTGGGTATTTTCCATCCTTTTTACCTCCCTCCTACATGCTTCTGGTTGGTGGGTTAGGTTGTACAGTTAACCCTGGTAAAGCACAGATTGTGTTAGAAGCTTTGGTAATGATGGCAGGATTGTCTTTTCTGGTGGCATCCTGTGACTTAATATCAGATGTAGATATTTACAGTTAAAATTCATCTTAGGTTGTCTTTTTTTTTTTTTTTCTGCACAGGTAACAGAGGATGAAGTGTTGGATATTTTAGAAAGTGTCCTAATCTCTAATATGTCCACCTCTGTGACACGAGGTTACGCCCTCACTGCCATTATGAAGCTTTCTACTCGATTCACCTGTACTGTAAAGTGAGTATGGAGAAAAAGTAGGGTGAACATGTTGTTTTGTAATTTTTAAAAACTTTATTATGGAAATTTCAAGCAAAAGCAAAAGTAGAATAGTAAAATCAATTGCATATACCTTTATTCCTCAATAACAATCATCATTTCATGGTTAATCCTTATTTTATCTATACTTTGCTCCCTGTCATCCCCCTATCCCACCATTGCGTATTTTGGAGGTAAAAAGTAATGTTTTTAAAATCAGGTTTCTGATGCCTGTTTTCTCTTTTAAAGTAGCGAACTTATTTTCCCATATAAGGGTTCTGGTTTATTATAATGTTTTGAGATGTCTGAATAGGAAGAAAATTGTGAAGGTTTTGGTGTTTAACTCTTTAAATTTTTGCTTTTTTTTTTTTTTTTTTTTACTATTTTGACTAAAAGTCAATTCTTGGATCAGTCTCCCAGCCAAGCATATTTAAACTTAGTTCTCTTAGACCTTCTGCTTTAATTTTTAATGTTAAGCCTCGTGAAGAATGGTATTTTTTACTATTTAAATTGTGAAGTAGAAGAATTTGGTGTCAGGTAATGACCTTTTGTTGAAAGAAGTCTGATGCCATGACCCATTTGTTGATAAAAGCTTATTTTAAAGTTATTAAAGAAGAGAGTGAACACTATAAATTTATTCTTTTGTAGCAGATTAATAATCGGTACTTTTGTCTCGCAAATTTTAGGGTATGAGATATTTAACAGACAAAATCTAGCAATACAAATAGAATAAGTATGATGGTAATAAGTATGATGGTCTTGAGCTATATGTCAGATGAATGAACATAAAGGAAAAGTGTTTTGTTTTTGAAAAGTTATGTACATTAAGAGCATTTCAAAATTTTAACCAGAAACCTCTGTTTCAAACATTATCCTCTCTGCTTGTTTATGGACTTTCTTTTGGGTATTTGAATTTGTTTGTCATTTTATCCCAAAGCCGAATTAAGAAAGTGGTTTCTATCTATGGAAGCAGCATTGATGTGGAGCTCCAGCAGAGGGCAGTAGAATATAATGCACTTTTTAAGAAATATGACCATATGAGGTAAGTAAAAGAAAGTAAACAATGCATGTGCCTCTTAGCATCTCAAACAAATTGTCATGATAAACCCATAAAGGAGATTCATCCCTCGTTCTTTATTAGCCGGACTTCAAAACTCTGTTTAGTTCTAACTGCTTGGCCCCTTGTGTTTTGTCCATCTTCTATTCTGCCTAGCCTCTAAAGAAATAAGTGAACTATGTTCATTTAGTCCCCTTCTCACCTTTCTTTTGGTAGAGAAAGTTTGTTTCATTTTCCATTTTATTTGGTGAAGAAGTAGGAGTTGTTTTTTCTCAAGAGAATCGCATTCAGATATCATTACTATTAACATTTTGGTGTGCAGTGTCTTCTGTTATGCGGTATCTTTTTTTTTTTTTTTTTGCGGTATGCAGGCCTCTCACTATTGTGGCCTCTCCCATTGTGGAGCACAGGCTCAGCAGCCATGGCTCACGGGCCCAGCCGCTCTGCGGCATACGGGATCTTCCCAGACCAGGGCACGAACCCGTGTCCCCTGCATTGGCAGGCGGACTGTCAACCACTGTGCCACCAGGGAAGCCCCAGTATCTTCTTGATTGGAAACTGCTAATACATACTTATTTGCCTTTCTTTCATTCCCATTTCTCTACCACTGAGAATTCCCAGTCTCTCGGGATTTAGAGGGACAGTTTGTCCATTCAGTGTTTCTTGCCTCCTCTTAATCCAGCCAGGAATTTAGGTCATGTATTCTTGTAATCCAGCTTCTATTTTAGTGTCTGTGTTGGGATGTGGGGAGGGGAGATGTCTCTACATGTTTGGCTCCAATATAGTTACAGTGATTGTTTTGGGTAGGGAAGCTAGGTTAACTGCCTAGAATTTAACCACTTCAGATTCTTTCAGGTCTGCCCTGCTTGAGAGAATGCCTGTCATGGAAAAAGTGACCACAAATGGCCCTACTGAGATTGTGCAAACAAATGGAGAGACAGAACCAGCTCCTCTAGAGACCAAGCCACCACCCTCTGGGCCACAGCCCACCAGCCAGGTAGCTTTCCCTTGCTTATCTGGGGATCTTCATGATCTTATAGTTCCTTAGAACCTATCTCTTAGCTGATTGCCTTCAATGTTCCTGGATTGATTGATGGTTCTCTTCCTTATTTTTAAGTGTTGAGAGGGCTTTGCATCAGATACAGATTAGGCAATGACTAATGAATAAGATTTTATTTCCTTGTTTAGGCCAATGATTTATTGGATTTGTTGGGAGGAAATGACATAACACCTGTTATTCCAACTGCACCTACAAGCAAACCAGCTTCTGCTGGTGGAGAACTTCTTGATTTGCTGGGAGACATCAACCTTACAGGTGAGGCCAGACTAGAGTTATTTCATGCTTGGTTAGGGATAAGGGCCTTAGGGAAAAACTACACTGAACATAGCCTTTCTATCTAGCACATGAAACAGTTGAAGATGGGAGAGGCTAAGTGAAAAGCAAGAGTCTTCACAACATCTGGGATATGTTGCCATACTAATACTCTAGAGATAATTAATAGGGATTCCTTAAAGTCTAATTTTAAATTTTTTGGAGAGTAAATTACTCATAGCATTTTAAGATAGAAAGGACTGTCTCAGGTTAGAAAAGAAATACATCCCAAGAAATACATTACTTTTTCTAGGTTTCTTTCTACTCATGGTTAGTTTCCAAGAACTGTGGCCATTTGTAGAGACTGGAGAGATGTCAACTTGTTTTCCTCCTTCCCTCTCTCTCCCTCTCTCTCTCTCCTTGGTATTAAAGCAACGGAAGGAGAAAGTCATCCATGGTTATAATATTCAAACATAACTTTTCATTTGGGAATATCTTATCTTTATTTATATGTAGTAGACATTTGTAATTAATGTGTTCAGAGATATTGTGAACACAAGAGTTCAAGAGAGTCCAAGAGGGCTTCCCTGGTGGCACAGTAGTTAAGAATCCGCCTGCCAATGCAGGGGACATGGGTTCGAACCCTGGTCCGGGAAGATCCCACATGCTGCAGAGCAACTAAGCCCGTGCACCACAACTACTGAGCCTGCGCTCTAGAGCCCGCGAGCTACAACTACTGAACCCATGTGCCACAACTACTGAAGCCCGCATGCCTAGAGACCATGCTCCACAACAAGAGAAGCCATCGCAATGAGAAGCCTGCATACCGCAACAAAGAGTAGCCCCCACTCACTGCAACTAGAGAAAGCCCGCGTGCAGCAATGAAGACCCAACACAGCCAAAAATAAATAAATTAAATTAATAAATTAAAGAAAAGAGTCCAAGAGTACCACTGTAGCATATAATTTCTATCTTAAGTGACTTCTTTAAAAGTATAATGGAGAGTTATAGCATACATGACCTTACGTAGAAAACAGCCATAGGATAAAGATGTTGAATGCTCATCTAGACTGGCTATCACAGGCTAAATCATTTTTTTCCTAACCTAGCAGCCTCCCAGAGCTTATGGTTTATATTTGTCTTAACAAAATTTCAAAATGTTACTTGTCATGTACTTAGAGCCATTTACAAATAGTCAATTTCAAATCTTGAGATGCCAAAGCTATCCTAGATATATGGAAAAACAAAAACAATCCCATGTTTAAAACATAGTGTATGGGGAATTCCCTGGCAGTCCACTGGTTAGGACTATATGTGCTTTCACTGCTTAGGGCCTGGGTTCAGTCCCTGGTCAGGGAACTAGGATCCTGCAAGCTGTGCGGCATGGCCAAAACAAACAAACAAACCGTAGTGTACAGATGATATGCTTTATTAATTAACATAATAGCATTTCCATGTTAGTACATAATCTTACCAAATATAATTTTAAATGGTTGTCTAATATTTCATTAAGAAGTTTGAACCATTATTTATTCAGTTCCTTACTATTGGGCATTTTGTTTGTTTCCATATTTTTCTTATCATAACTGATGCCTCAACAAATATCGTTATTACATAAATTTGTCCAAATTTATTTTGGGTTTACATTCTTAGGCTAAGTTAAGTTAGGCTTAATCTGTCTGAATCTGTTTAAAGTAAGAGGATAAATGCTTAACATCATAGGGTATTATGAGGAATAGTGACTTAGTATATGCATGACACATAGTAGGCATTTGGTAAATTATTTATCGTTTCCTCAGTGTATATGGCCATGAGTTTCACTGTATAGTCATAAATATTATCATCTTTTTAAAAAAACCCTAACAGTTGAAAGATTGATGCTATCATTTTGTTAATTTTTATTTTTTCAATCACGGGAATGTTTTATATTTATCCATATGTACATTATACATGAATTTCCTTTTCGTACATTCCTTTTGTATCCTTCAACTCATTTATCGTGGGGTCTTAATGTTTTGTTTTTGTTCTGACTTTCTTGTTTTTCTAGTGTTAAATGAAAAAGTAAAATGATAAAATGTTAAAAAGTCTAGCTTTTCCTTTCCTTATTCATAATGAGTTTAAACACGTTTTCCCTTTTTTTAATTTAATTTAATTTTATTTTATTTTTTATTTTATTTTTTTTTTATAAATTTATTTTATTTATTTATTTGGCTGCGTTGGGTCTTTGTTTCTGTGAGAGGGCTTTCTCTAGTTGCGGTGAGCGGGGGCCACTCTTCATCGCACTGCGCGGGCCTCTCACTGTCGCGGCCTCTCCCGTTGCGGAGCACGGGCTCCAGACGCGCAGGCTCAGTAGTTGTGGCTCACGGGCCCAGTCGCTCCGCGGCATGTGGGATCCTCCCAGACCAGGGCTCGAACCCGTGTCCCCTGCATTGGCAG
The DNA here is from genome assembly GCF_964165515.1 of Mesoplodon bidens. NCBI lineage: Eukaryota > Metazoa > Chordata > Mammalia > Artiodactyla > Ziphiidae > Mesoplodon > Mesoplodon bidens. Next base: position 15,331,532 of record NC_138175.1, on the reverse strand, counting down.
GCAGACTCTCAACCACTGCGCCACCAGGGAAGCCCCTTTTTTTATTTTTAAGTAAAAAAATTTTGAGTTCTAGATTCTTTAAGCCATCATTACAGCCATATCATAATGTACAGTAATTTAAATCAGTAGAAAGTAGGAAATAAATTTAGTATGAGCTTTTAGAGGAACTGGAGCAGTGAGTTTCTGTTGTTTCTCAAGACTACGTATTGTACCATTGCAGGCGAAAAAAAACTAAAATTTGAGGGACTTAGGGACTCATGTTGCCTATGTGTCTTGGGTAGCCTGTGATTTTCCATGGGAACACGTTTCTAAAATTGTTTGGAAAATGGAAATTATGGGAAAAATACTAGATTAGATTTATAAAAACTAGGATAACTATATGAATATTTGTTTATATTCTTCATTGGTAATCTGCTTGACTGCACATCCTTTGGTGTGCACATTTGTTTTAGCTCCTTGTGCTTTGCTTAGCCATATGTATTTCTACCTTCCTTGCTAATTTTTAGTATGTGATTTTTTTTTCGAGTGTACTTGGGTATTATTTTTTTAAGCTAATTCAGCCTTTATTTCATTTTGTGAACTTTTTAAATGGTGTAAATTTCAGTTAATTTTATAAGTAGTTTGAAATCTATTTAAGCATAAAATGCATTCTCTTTCTTTTGCTGAATTTTCTTATGCCTCTTCTTAGAATCTTGATTTCTGTCAGTTCATGGTCTTGTTCTATCCCTGGCCCTCCTTAACTTGTTCTTATTTGGAAGGATCAAATAAGTATGATAATCTGATGATTTCTTTCCCCCACTCCACACCACCTCTCTCAATGTGTGTGTGTGTGTTAAAATTAATAAATGCCTTGATCTACTTAGCTTGTAAAATAAAATGTTACTAAGAGAGTTGACATTCCCTATGTACTGCCCCCTTATCTCCTTCCCTCTTGATCCCAGAGGTAACTACTATCTATTCTAAAATAGTGTTAGCTTTGGTGTTTACCATTCATGTGTATTTCTAGAATGATACAGTGTGTAGTATTGTTTTGCCATTTTTTGCCTTTCCAGAACTGGTATCCAACTGCATGTGTACTTTTTTTTATACCTTTTTTTGCTAAACATTGTATTTGTGAATAATCCACGTTAAATGCATTTCTAGTGCATTCACATTTTTACTGCTGTTTATGTATAGTATTTTATTTTGTCAGTGTACCACAATTTACTTACCCATTATTATTATTATTATTTTTTTGCGGTATGTGGGCCTCTCACTGTTGTGGCCTCTCCCGTTGCGGAGCACAGGCTCCGGACGCGCAGGCTCAGAGGCCATGGCTCATGGGCCCAGCTGCTCCGCGGCATGTGGGATCTTCCCAGACCGGGGCATGAACCCGTGTCCCCTGCATCGGCAGGCGGACTCTCAACCACTGCGCCACCAGGGAAGCCCTACTTACCCATTAGTTTGATGATGGACATTTTGTTTCCAGAATTTCATTGTTAGAAATTATCTTGCTATGCACACTTTTTGTAACATGTCTCCCTGTGTAAATATGCAAGAATTAATCAAAGCATTCCTTCTTTTGTGAAATGCTTGTTCATTTCTCTTACCACTTTTAAATTAGGTTAACTTTTTTCCTTATTGATTTGTAAAAGATATTTATAGTTCTAGGTGCTCATCCATTTGTTATTTTGTAGCATACATTTTCTTCTGCCTTTGATCTTTCTTTTTTTTTTTTTGCGGAATGCGGGCCTCTCACTGTTGTGGCCTCTCCCGTTGGGGAGCACAGGCTCCGGACGCACAGGCTCAGCGGCCATGGCTCACGGGCCCAGCCACTCTGCGGCATGTGGGATCTTCCCGGACCGGGGCATGAACCCATGTCCCCCGCATCGGCAGGCAGACTCTCAACCACTGCGCCACTAGGGAAGCCCTGGTCTATTTTTTTATGGTATTTTTTAATGAACAGAAGTTATTCATTTTAAAGTATTTGAATTTTTAGTTATTTTTATGGTTTATGATTTTTGCATCTTGTTTAAGGCATCCTTCCCTTAATTTGAGATCATGATAATTTTCTTCCATATTTTCTTGGTGAGATTTGTCATTCTGGCTAAGATTGACCTAACTTTGGGATGTTTCATTTAGGTGCTCCAGCTGCTGCTCCCGCCCCTGCCTCAGTCCCACAGATATCCCAGCCCCCCTTCTTGTTGGATGGGCTTTCATCACAGCCTCTCTTCAATGACATTGCTACAGGTACGATCACTGGTGTTATCATCATTAGAGCAATGAGAGGTAGTTGTTGAAGAAAGGAAGTAATAATTTTGCAAGCATTAGGCTGACTACAATTAGACTGATCTCCCTGTGCTTTCGCAGGCATCCCCTCCATCACAGCATACAGTAAGAATGGCTTGAAGATAGAATTCACCTTTGAACGGTCAAACACCAACCCCAGTGTCACAGTGATAACGATACAGGCCTCCAACAGCACAGAGCTGGACATGACGGACTTTGTTTTCCAGGCTGCAGTACCAAAGGTACTATAATTGTCTTCTTGGCCTTTTTCCTTGAATTAAAAATTGGCTGATTATTTTTTTATGTATTTGGTAAGGGATATATTTTAATGTTCAGAGATTAAGTTTGCAGATTTAACTCAAACTAACAGTAATGTAACTATTATGGTTCATTAAAGCATGTCATTTTTTTTTTTTAACTAAGCATGTCATTTTTAATGAATACTTTCGGCTTAGTCAAAAATATTCTTAAAGTTAGTATTGTAGGATAAAGGAAGGGCAGCCTAATAGCGACAGAGCAGAATTCTACAAGGTGATTCATGAATGCTCAGGGCACTGAGGATAGGTTGGGGTTCAGCAGTACAGTGGTAAAGACCTAAAAAACACAAATTTAACGTGGAATTAAAGTTCAATCAAGATGAGAGACTTCATGTATTTGATATTCTCTTCTAGTCACTGGATCAGAATTAAAAGTTTTTGCCTCTTGATAATGTGAGAGAAACATTCCTCCTTCATTAACATCTAGTTTACTATTGATGCAATGACTGCTTGTTTTTGTAAATTGAAGTTTTGTTTATACCAAATCTTAGTTTAAGGAGTGTTTATGTTCATCATTGAATAATGAAAAGTTTTGAAAAAGGAAAACGTAGAATGAGGAGTGGGCAAAATTTTTCTGTAAAAGACGAGATAGTAAGTATTTTAGGCTATATGCTGTCATAGTGCCCAAACTGTCATGGGCGATATATAAAGGTGGTAGCTCTGTTCCAATAAACCACTTGCAGAAAGAGGTGTCAGTTCATGCTTGGCCCATGGAGCATATTTTACCAACCCCTGGGATAGATTAGGCTAATCTGATCTTTTCAGTGACATGTGAAGTATGACATTCAGACAACACAATTTTGGAAATTGAAGACCTTTTACTTGTGGTTACTGCTGACTTTGCAACCTTCTTTACTTGGATTTTTAGGAGTCAGAATAATGTAGATGTTTTAGAAGCATTAGAGTTAGTGGTTTCAACACTAGTTGTATGACATTAAGCAGGTTACTTAATCTCTATGCCTCAGTTTCTTCATTTGCAAAGGGGGTGTGTCATCATGATATCTACGTCATAGGGTTCCTTTGAGGAATAAATGAGTTTTATGCGCCAGGTACTGTTGTAAGCACTTTTCATATGTTCGGTGCTCAGTAAATGTTAGCTGCTACAACTTAGAGTTTCATACTTATTATTTTACACTGCTGTTCTAGCAACATACCGTCTCTGCTTTAAAGTATGGCCTTCTTCTTGGTGTTGTACTATACAATGCCTATTTGCATATCATGCTGTATCTTGAACTTCAAAACGTTGTATTTCGTAGATTCTACTAATACTATTTTTACTTTTTGTTATTTCTGAAATTGAGGTACATTTTAAAATTGATACCCTTGTCATAGTTTCATTGGCAGCCTATTTTCTTTCTCAGTGGTATATAAAATAATGGTGTGAATTACAATTGATGTCATCTAACATTTAATGAAATAAATGTAAATAAATGAATAATATTTTAGCTTACATAATTTATCTTGACAGTAGACTTATGAATAAGTCCCAAAGTAATAAACCTATGCATTGAGATTAAATTTCTGCTTTTGTAATTGTGGGCCTTAGAGAAGACCTAGACCCATGAACCTCCTTCCCTCCTTTCTTCCTTCCCTCCCTCTCTTTCTCTCCCCTTTGCCCTTCTCTCTTTTCTCTCCCTCCATCCCTTTCTTTTTCTCTCTCCCTCTTCTCTTCTTTCTCTTTCTGTCTCTCTCATTCTCCTCTCTCTCTAATATTTTAGGAGACTAAACTTTCAAGAAAAATTTTTTTATCCTAGTCTGTAAAATAGCTACATACGTACTATATTGTGCTAACTATGACTTACCTATCTTGCTCATAGCACTTTTATCTCTCTTCCCTGTAAACAAACAGACAAAATCCACCAGTACTCAATAAATTATGGTGTTTGGCTTTTCCAGGTCTTTTGCTGTATGGGTTAGTTCTGCACATAATTTTTCTGTTAGGGCTTTGTGTCCCCAGTGTAGAGATCCTGATGTTTTCCACATACGTATTAACAAGCTGGCTTTTTTCAGCTTTTCCTTCACCTCTGTCCTGTAGGAGTAACCCTTGACACCTTCCAGATTATATAGGCTTTAGAAAACAAAGGTTCAAGTCTCTGATCCCCACCGTCCAGATACACAAAAGTTTGAAGGCGTGTAGTTGGTGACTAGTGTGCTGGTTTACTATTTTTAGAAAGCTTTTCATTTCTTTCTAGTTTTTTTTAACCACAGGTACCCGTTTTTTTTTTGTTGCTGTTGTTTGTTTTGTTTTGTTTCTTTACGTACATAGTTGATCAGTTACTATTAAGTGAGGTCGCCAGAACAAGAATTGGTTACTTTTTGAAAAGTGGGAGGCCAAAGTTGCTTCTACCAGGAAGGAAAGAGTAGCTCATTGCTAGCAACAGTGGCGTTTTATAAATGCCATGAAGTGATAGCCCACATGCTGTGAATTGCTGATACCTGGAAAACAAATAGAATTTAGTAGTAGGTAAATCTGGTCATTGAACCATCATCTGCATGTCTGACTGTATTTGTTGACATCTCTGACATAGTGTTAAGTGTATTTTTCTGAAGAGTGCCCTTTGTTCCCCCCAGACATTCCAGCTGCAGCTTCTGTCTCCTAGCAGCAGCATCGTCCCAGCATTTAATACGGGGACCATCACACAAGTCATTAAAGTTCTGAACCCACAGAAGGTGAGTAGCACATTTGAAGACATTATCCAAGCAAGGTGTAAGCATATTCCCTGAAATACAATTTGCTTTGTTTCTCAGAGGTTTTTCTGACTCACAGCAGAAAAGAAATCTTTTAAAATGTCTGGTCTAACCTCCTTGTTCTTTTGTAGATAATAAGTGAAGCCCAGATACACAAAATGGTTTAGTGGCATCTTATTAAAATGCACACTTAGAGGACTTCCCCATGGTCCAGTGGTGAAGACTTCACCTTCCAATGCAGGGGGTGTGGGTTTGATCCCTGGTCGGGGAGCTAAGATCCCACATGCCTCGTGGCCAAAAAACCAAAACGTAAAACAGAAGCAATATTATAACAAAGTCAATAAAGACTTTAAAAATGGTCCACATCAAAAAAAAAATCTTTAAAATGCACATTTAAAGATTTCTCTATTTAGAGGCTTAAAAGTCTAGTTTTTTGCATGGGGAGGGTGACAAAGCAACCAGTATATCTGAGTGTAGAGCATAAGGTGAGTACGTTTACCTCATTTTTCTAGAAAATTGGATACAAGTGTTGAATCTTTGAGAAAAGCACTTAGCAAATGTTACTGTGAAAATGCTCCTGAGTGGTTCTGTCCTGTTAATGTGGTTCTAGAATTGAAGCCAACAGTGAGTTCTGGAGATGCATTTTCTCTACTTGACTGCATGATGTTGGCTAATAGCTAGAGTACTAGGTGGTTTTTGTTGTTGTTTTTTGCCTGTGTTTCATTTTTAAGAGAGTTCTGTTTTAAAATAATATGTGTTTTCTAAGATTAAAAGTCTATTTGTAGACTGTACAGATTCTAAAGATTTTATTTCAGTGTGTAATTTTTTATTCTCTTTTCTTCTCACAGCAACAGCTGCGAATGCGGATCAAGCTCACATATAATCACAAGGGCTCAGCAATGCAAGATCTAGCAGAGGTGAACAACTTTCCCCCTCAGTCCTGGCAATGAGGGTCCAGCACCATTCTCATTCTTATCCCACTCAATCAAAGGAACTCTGGGAAGGAGATTGTGATCGCTGCAAGTCCCCCCCAACTGTACCATGGGCATGAGGAGCTGAAGAGGACTGTTGAGGAGGATTTTCCTAAAGTTATTGCTGACCTTGAAGCGTTGTTAAAGACTAACCTCCTCTCCTCCACTGTTGAGGCCGGCTGCTTCTGGAGGCTACTTTGCACTCTTCCTCCTCCTCTCCTTTTTCTGCACTTCTCCACCCCTCCTACATTTACAGCCAGAATCAACATTCCCTGAGCCCCTGAGGAAATAAGCAGCTGGTCTGGAGGAGAGGACTGGAATTCATGGCAAGAAGACACTCACTCTGTCTCTGCAGCAAAGAGTTGCCCCTTCTTTTTACTGTGTTTCTCTGTGGACTGGGCGAGGTGGGGTATTTACTCCTCACTAGCTGGGTTACCACCTTCAGGCGCTTTTTACATCTGGCATATAGAACGGAAATGTAACAGTGGACATGAGGGAGCCTTGCCTTTTTCTACTGGTTCCCCCAATGTTTGAAAGAGGCATTAGGCTCCTGGTAGCCTTTTCTGTGCATTACTGTATACACACAGACACACACATGTACGTATGTTTGTTACCAAGAACTGGTCAGACCTTGAAAGGTTATTTGTAAACACTGGACAGATGCAGTTAAAAAGAGCTTTTGTTTAGATTTGGCATGAAGGATATGGTGCTCTATTTGTAATAGAAACTTCAAAGGCTCTTCCAGCCCCCCTTTCTCTGCATTCTTTAGCTGTAGTCATGAGTACTCTCCATGATTTTCAAAATTGATTCCCCTTAAAGTGCAAAGTGGACAGTTTACAAAAGCTCTATTAATAGTTATTAATGTCCCTATTCCCACTACAAATTTTAAAGTTTCTCCCAAACCCATAACTTGCCTGAACTATATGGTAAATGGGTGGAAAGAGGAGTCTGCCACTTTTAAAGTACAGACTCCTTAACGAAAGCACCTTTGCCCACAGGAAGAGTGAGTATCTGACTCACTCCAGAGCCTATTGGAGTCATCTTCTCCATTACTCCAAATCTCCCTTTTTATTTCCTGAGCCTGGCTTGGACCTTGGCATTCCGTTTGAATTCCTTCTTCTAACTGGAACATTTGTGTTGTATCTGTAACACTGGCACTGAAATAAAGACCACGCAGTTAAAGAAATCTTTCCTATATCGTACTTTATGGTGTTGGAATGAAGCCTTGTAGCTTCCTTGCCCACTATGTCAGAGGAAGTCTTATAGACACCATAGGGTAGGAATATCCTTTCCTGAGTGTGAGAAGTTGGTCTCTCAAGAGAGGCCAATCTTATGAGTATCTGCATCAAAGACTTGAGATCTGGAGCTTTTTAAACTAGTGAGAGTGCCGAGTGCTTTTAGAAAGGACCCTTATGTTATCAAACCTTAACACTGAGTTGCTGGCATGAGGTAAGGTGACTCTCCTGTGGCACGTGTTGAATGTACTGTGTACGTTCAGGTGCACAGGTGCCATGTCTGATGTACTAAAGAAAAGGAAAAGTCAGGCCCACCTTGCTCTTAAAATATTTGCAATCATTACTGTATTGAGTACAGTATAAGGACCACTTTGGCTTTGGTCTTAAAACTGGATACAGATATCCATTTTTTCCCCCTCCATTTCACCAAGCCTTTACTTAAAATCTTCAGTGTCTTGTCAAATCTAGCTCTGTATCAGATGTTAGATTATTCCTAACATTTGACAAACTGGAGTTGAACTAAAGGCTCCAAAGGGGGAACTTTCTGGTCTTATTTTAGTATTTAAGAGCAAGATTTGCTAAAACTTATTCTACTGGGTAAATGGTTGACTGAGTCAAGAACAGGATATTACCTTGTGCGTAGTTTTCAGTAAAGTAAGTGTGGTCTAGTGTGTGTTTCAAACAACTGCTCTGCCTGTGCGATGAAAAATAGTCTTTAAAGGTCTCTTTGCAGACTGATTTCATCGGATGGATACTTAATGCTGTGAAACGTGATAGGATTAACATAATATTGGTGGATTTCTTGAATAGAATTTGTCTAACATTCCTCTTGTGGTTGAGGCTTTATTTTCTCTCTCACGTTTATAGTCAACCAGCTCAAGTTTCTTTAGTTGAACTGATTTGAATCTCAGAAATCTGCTGAAGATCATGCTATGAGACAGTGCTAGCTAATGGGGCTGGAAAGGGTCTACTCTCAGAACAAAGTGTCTTCTTGGGTGAATGTAGTTTTGAGGTAGAGTTATGTGATCATCCATAGCTTTGTCTAGACAGAGTAAAAATCATGGCCTTAACACAAAGGGTGCTGTGTAGAATATGAAATGATTCCAGAGTGAACCTGAGCACCGTATTGAAGGACTAGCGGCCAGGTAACTAACTGCCTAGGATACTGATGGTTGTGAAGACTGTTTCAAATGATTGGATCTTTGAAAGCTTCAGCGTGCCTTAGTTTCTAGGATCAGAATTCGTTCTCCTCTCATTTGGCCGTGCTGCTAAAGGAGAAATCTCTTAATTTCTATGAATACTTGCACATTTCAGTTCTTTCTTTCCCTAGTATAACCATTCACGGGGGAGCAAATTTGTTTAGATTTACAACTTCAGAGCCATCGTGAGGAAAGGGTGATTTCCATGGCTGTTTTCATAACTCCAGGGTGATAAGCAGTGAGCCTAAACACACTTACTTGGATAATTTCACATGCACTTTTACCTCATTTTTTCCCCTCTTCCAGAGTAGTTTTTATTCTGTACTCCCTCCCCACCCCCACAGTAATCCTAAGGGAGAATTTGTCTAAGTAATCTCAGAAAACTGTAGGAAGGGTGCTCGACCCGAGAAGCTTCTCCCACTATGCTCCGGTGCTGTTACCTCGAGGTAATTTGGACAGCCATGGAATGTTTCATGCTTTGTATAGTGATTATCTGTTCATTTTAAGGTCTTTCTAATTTAAAGAAACATTCCTCAGTGTAACATTTGGGAGGGGATTCTTCCCTCTTGTTAGGTTAAAGATGTGCTTCGTACCCTTTGTTTGTCCCATTTATATAAGAAAACTGTCCAGCACTAACGGTTTGAGTATCTCCGTCTACTATATAACATGCTTTCCATTTTTATGTTGTTCTGAGAGGTTGGAAATTAGGGGATACTGTTTTCAAGGTTCAACTTCACTATCTTCTGCATTGGAAAATATTTGGGCTATGAGAACTAGGGGAAGGAAAGTTTGAATGCGTATGTTTTTTTCTAGTGAATGTGTATTATCCACATTGTCCTAAACAGAGAGTGAGCTAGAGAGCAAAAAGTGGATACTCACGAGCCTTGTGGTTGGTGGAGAGGTGGTTCATGTCTGTGCACTCAGGAGTTTGGGAATGGGGGGGATCACTGAAAAGAGACGTGCTCAGAAAGTCCTGAAGTTTAAAACGCTTTGACCAGCTCTGGCTCAGGAGGGTGGGCCTGCTTGTAGAACTGGAAGTGAATAACTCTTTTGCAAGCACTAGCAGTGAGTGGGTCCCATCTACAGGGTTCCAGGACCTGGAACATTCAAACAGAAGAAAAGGCTGAAGCAGCTTGCACAGTTGCTTCTTGAACTTCCACGAGGCTGATTCTGACTTCAAGATGGAACATTGGAGTTTTGTTTTTGTTTTTGTTTTTGGAACCTGCTGTTGCGCTTTGTGTGTTTTGTTTTTGTTTTCTCTTTGGGGGCCTCATGGGAAAGAGCTTCTGAACTCTCTCCTTTGTGAACTCCCACTGTGTCCCTGTATCGTCCCTTTTCTTTCATAATGTTGTAAGTTACATTTTCATTAAGCCCCATCACATCTTCTTTACTGTAAAAATATTAAAAGGCTGTTTCCAAGTGGGACGGCTACTGAAATTCTAATTATTGCAGACATATTTTTGAGATGTAAAAAAATTTAAAATTAAATGATAAGTCTTAGAGGCGAGAGGAATAAAATGGATGTAAACATTTACATGGGATGCATTAGAATTCTGCTGTGTGTATTGTCTTTTGGTTGAAACAAATTATGAACAGTGACTAATAAAAAGTCAATACTCAATGATTTAAATTTTGCTTCCTCACTTCTTACAAGTGGATTAGAGAAGCCTTTGATGAGTTCTTATTCCAGAGCTTTGAGCTAAACTTACTGACCTGTTAATGTTCCTTTTACACAGAAATCTCACCAAGAGAGGAACTTGAACAAATTTTTAAAAACTTGAAGTTACAGAAAGTGAAAAGTGCAATTGGAAATTTTAACTAGTGATTGTTTCCATGCTGGTATTCTCCACATGGGTGAATTCTCAAACAAGGCAAAGAAATCATGTCAAGATGAATTGTATGTTAGAGGTGGTCATGAGCTTTTAGTTTAAAGCGTCTGTTTGTGACTTGTTCAAGTTTATCTGTGACTAAGAAGAGGAAGGTTTGACCAGCCAAATGAATTCTGTTTCATGATGTATTTTATATGAACTCTTCCATAGAAGTGAGAGTGGTTGAAAGTTGGGAGCTTATGTGTTCTAGTACTCAGATGATCCCTGATAGTCCCTTATTAAGAAGAGGGAGAGTGTGATAGTCCCCTAACTGAGAAGTAGAAGGAAGTAGGCCTTGGCAATTATCTAATTTATGCAGAAGTGCCCTTTGGTGCTGTTTGATAAGTGACATTTCTATAATCTTTTCTTATATGTGGCTTAGTTAAAATTCATCTGTTTCTAATATTAAATTTACTTGACACCTTCATCTCCATGTAACGAGAGGAAAATATGAAAGCTGCAGTAGAAAACGTTAGCCAGTAATAGACTCTAGACATTTACTTAATACAGCGAATAGTGTTCAGATTCGAACTTCCATCCAGAAGGACCAAATTAATTTTTATCACTTTTTTTTTTTTTTTTTTTTTGCACTACGCAGGCCTCTCACTGTTGTGGCCTCCTCCGTTGCGGAGCACAGGCTCTGGATGCGCAGGCTCAGTGGCCATGGTTCACGGGCCCAGCCGCTCTGTGGCACGTGGGATCATCCCAGACCGGGGCACGAACCCGTGTCCCCCGCATCGGCAGGCAGACTCTCAACCACTGCGCCACCAGGGAAGCCCAATTTTTATCACTTTTTAAAAGTATTTTTCATGCTATTTCCTTCCCTAGTTCAGTTGTCCCCATATTCAACAATACAAAAATGTTCAAGGAAAAAAAATCCTTCAAACCTGGAAGCTAGGTAAATACAGCCTGTGTATTTGAAACTAAGGAATATCTAAATCTGCTCAATCTGTGGTAGAAATAACAAAGGATTTAGGCCTAAAGATGGCTTGTGATCATCAAAGGAGTGGGAACTAGCTATAAAGAAGCAAATGTAGTAAGCTCTTATGGCTCCTCTACCAAAATCTTACAGACATGAACTCTCCTCCAGACCTTTCCATTTTGTAGTGAAGATTAGGAAGAGCTCCTGGGATAAAGTGTGTGTGTGTGTCCCTCCCCAACCCCTTCCAGGTGGAAAGAGAGGTATGCACAGCTGCTTACAGGAAGGATACAGAAAGGAGGGAGTCTAATGACTTCTCTGTCTCTTGGCTTGATTCAAACTGATTTTTGTAATGATGAACCTGCAGTGAGGGCAGATGGATATGTGCACAAAAAAATCCCAGAGGAATTTATTTTTAGGGTTAGTCTGAGCTGTTTACCATTTCTAGAAATTGTAGTTACATAACCCTTGGCATACATAATGCACACTGCCTTGAACTGGGGGAGAACATGAATATGTGACCTTTGAAACAGTATAAAATGTTAATGGCAATACATGATCTGAAAAGAAAACTCAGAATCAACTGGTTGTCACCACTTAACTGAATTGGGTCTTAAACCATGGAGACTTTTAAAGAGAGCTGCATCAGGGGCTTCCCTGGTGGCGCAGTGGTTGAGAGTCTGCCTGCCGATGCAGGGGACACGGGTTCGTGCCCCGGTCTGGGAAGATCCCACATGCCACGGAGCGGCTGGGCCCCTGAGCCAAGAGGCCACAACAGTGAGAGGCCCGCATACCGCAAAAAAAAAAAAAAAAAGAGAGCTGCGTCATAAATTATCCCCAGCAACACCTGGGTTTGTAGCTTTTTTGTTGTTCTCTTTTTGAAAGAGGTACTACTGTTGTTGAAGAAGTAGTAAATACATAACTTTTAGCATATGCTTGTATTCTGAATTGATGCTTTAGCCCACTCTCCCATTAATTAAAAAAAAAAAAAATCATCTACCACTGCTGTTCCCAGCATGAACTCAAATGCTGGTCGTGTGACAGGATCCTTCCCCTTCAGATGATAAACTAATAAAGAGCTTCTGCTCGTGAGATCTGGAAAAGGTAATGTGTAGTACCTCAAGAAACAGGCTTTTAGAAGCACTTAATTCTGAACCACATTTTCATTCTTTTCTCTGCCTGTCTGCCCTTGGTCAAGTCCACTTCTGTCTCCATATTGGTGCTTATCCCTTACATACCAGTGTTCTTGCTGGAAGAAGTTACCCAATAAGCACTGAAATGGGAATCTAACTACTTTGAGTAGCTTTCTTGAAAGTAATTTCAGGTTAGAAGGAAAACCCAGGAGGTAGACAACTTAAAGAGTTTTTTTCACTTTACACCAGACTCACAGAGACATCATTTTAAATTCACTAAAATGAGACAAAGAAATGAAGACGACTGGAGATTGGAGTTTTGGTATATACAAAGTAACTCATGAGAGGGGAGAAAGTAGTGACCAAACTTTCACAGAAGAAATAATTTGTACAGAGTCAGAATCTTTGCAAGAGTCAAATTTTGTCTTGGAATTTAAAATATCTATAAATGCGTACATAGAAGAGGGGAACAGACTGCACTGATGTCAAACTCTCTTGTTCTAAACCTACAATTAAAATATTCTTAACATATTGGACTAGGCAAGCTGAAGCAATGGTTAATAGGTGATACCATTTATACCAATTATTCAAAGCACAAGAAATTGTTTTTTCTGCTAATTCCTTAGAAGTTGCCTGAAGATTCAACACCTGCGTAGGAGGGGGAGACCTAAAAATCCAGAGGTCTAGAAGGTTTCCTAAGACAATTTAGAGCAGAATTAACAAGAGGACTCTAAGGAATTGAGTGTCTCTTAAATTGGGAAATACAGAATAATAGTGACACCTATGAATCACTACTATGTGTCAAGCACTTTGTATGCATTTGCAAAATCTTCATAACTACTATACCGACTAATTTCTATTTCACAGCTAAGAACCAAAGGCTTAGATAAAATAGTTAGTACAAGGGTATAGATCTAATAATAAGAGGTAGAGCTGAAATTTGGAATCTGGCTGTCTGATTTGGCCCACTGGCCAGTCACAAAGCTATCACTGCAGGAACTAAAAGAAAATAATAAAAATTTTCTGAACTAGAATTGCAGATAATAAAATGGCTTTTCAGACCAGACCACATTACTGCTTGAAGCAGAGAACAATATTCTGATAATTTTACTACATGAGGAGAAATTAAAATGTGGCTGGGAGGTGAGATGACATTTTGTACGCGAGGTGGGGTCGAATTTGCTGAAGAAGGCCATGAGCATCTCTAATAAGGAGGAGAAAGGGCCTTGCTAAGGTGAGTATTCTCAACAATTCGTTCAATGGCTTTGTACGTGAGGGTGACAGTCCAGTTTTTTCTTTTTCTTTTTTTTAATTGAAGCATAGTTGTTTTACAATATTGTGTTAATGACTGCTGTACAACAAAGTGATTCAGCTATAAATATATATACATTATTTTTTCATATTCTTTTCCATTATGTTTCATGATGGGATATTGAATATAGGCATCCGGTTTTGAAGTACAGAGGGAAGGTCTGGGAAAGGTCAATTACAAGAGCCACCCTTGGCGGAGGGCAGCGTCCTCGCGTCACTATTGACAGGTGCAGCCCTCCACCCCCCCTTCCTTGTCCAGCCCGTACTTCGGAGGCGGGGACAGCAGCAAATAATCCTCCCTGTACCTCAGTCCTCCAAACCGAGGGCGGCCGACAACGGAGGCCCAGCCCTGCGGTGGCGCCGGGCTCCGCCCGCGAGGTCCCCGGCCTCCCGCCCAGCGGCTTGCGGCTCGCAGCGCCCAGGACGCACCGGGCCCGCGGCTACGCAGAGCCGAAAGGGCTGCGGGTGGGGCGGGGCCGGCGGGGCTGTGGGTGGGGCGGGGCCGGCGGGGCTGCAGGGGGCGGGGCCGGAGGGGCGGCAGGGGGCTGGGCCGGCGGGCTGCGGGGGGCGGGGCCGCAGGCTGTTCACGCTCGCCTCCGAGGCTCCGTGCGGCGTAGCGCCGGCCGGGCGTCCCTGTGCAGCCTCCACCAGCCGCAGATGGGGGAGGTGGAGCCGGGCCCCGCGGGCCCGCTCGAACCCCCGGAGCCGCCCGAAGCGCCCGCGAGCCGCCGGCCGGGCGGGATCCGGGTCCTGAAGGTGAGGTGGGCGGGCGGGTTCGGGTTGGGGAGGGAGCGAGAGCAGGGAGAGGCCGCCCCTACCCCGCGCGGTGGCCGAGGCAGCCGGCGACCCCCACCTCGCGTCGGTCAGTCAGCCTTACGGTTCAGTCGCCCCCAAAACCCGGCTGGAGGGGCCGCGGCACCCGCGGAGGCCTCTGCAGCTGGCCCCCGCCGAGGCCGCGGCCGCCTCCGTCCCCACCGCTGCCCATCCCTGGCCGCGTGCCACCCGCCTCGCAGGCCCACGCCTTGGGGCCGGCGTCCACCCGGTCGCCGCCGCCACTCGGCTCCTTCGGGACCCCGGGGCCCGCCTCTGCCTCCCCCGGTTGCGCACGGGGCCCCAAGGCCGGCGGCTCCTGGCCCGAGAGCGGAGCTGATAGTACGCAGGGCTTTCTCCCCGGACACCTGAAGACATCACCCCAGCGGGAGGATGGCGGCGGTGATTGGCCGGGCGCTGCGGTGTGCTGGGGCTGCGCCGGCTGGAGTGGGCCGCCTCTGCCCTCGGAGCTTACCACCGAAGTTAAGACCCGCTTCTCGCTCCGGAGCGTGGGCCTGGAGAGAGAATCCCCGGAGGAACTTAATCTCGGGGAATCGCTGGGCGTGTTGCAGAAGGGAGGAGGGGTTGGACAAAAAGGGGCATTCCTGCTGGCGGGAGTGGGGCTGACAATCCAGAGAGACGGTGACGGGGGAGCAGTTATGCAACAGGCAGCTAACGGGGCTTTTTTGGCAGGAATTGGGGGGGAGTAGGAGGAAATGAAGGCAGATGCAGGCATGGGGGGGAGTGGAGTCTTGAAGGTGATGACAAGAAGTGAAAATGCACAGGAATGTAGGGTGACAAGGGGACAGTGAAGGTGGTTAAAAGGAGGGGTTGTGGGAGACACACTGGATGGAGTTTTCTACTAGCCTTCGAAATAGTTGGAGAGAAATTTTTCTGTAGGTCAGATATGTAAACTAGGTGTCCTGGAGAAGGAGTGGAATTCCTTCTAAAGTTCTAGAAGAGGAATCAGCAGGCTTTAAAACTTGCCAGAGAAAACGAAGAGAGAAAAGAAAATTTAGATTTGACGTGTTTCAAAAATACTTTGCAAAACAATGAAAATGCATAATGTTTAAAGATTCATTAAGTAATAGTTGTTCTTTGGGATTGAGGGTGCGCACTGTATACTCGCTACTAAGATTATACGTAGGGCATCACAAAGAAACAACAACATTGAAAAAAATAATTGATTTGAAGCATGTGGTGAATCCATGAAACAACATAAATTAGAACTCTAAAATATAAAACTTTTTTTCTGCTACTACCTCCCAGTCTTAATGCAGCGACTTAAATAACTTTTCATAGTTTATCTCCACTTCTGCATAGACCTTATACATATTTACTTTAATCATGTTTTATATTAAATATAATTATATTAAATATAATTTATATTAAAATTATATTTTAATTAAAGGCTTTTGGATATTCAGTTAAAACTGTAAGGTCACAAAAATGTAAATTGTGAATGAACTTAAAAAGTTCTGCTGGCCTGGCTTATCAGGAAAGGGCAGGTCTGAGAGATAGGTAATGCCCTCTGGCCTAGAAGGTAAACAGCCTTGGCTATTTTTACAACTGTTTTTTTGGTGGGGAGAGAGTGAGTTGTGGGAGGGAAGGAATTGAGAAATGAGGATCTTTTTTTGAAGGGTTCAACCTTCCTACACTTCCAGGAAGTGGTCCAACCTACCACTGGTTCCGTGGGGTTCAAATCTGGGGACCATTAGAAAGAGTCCAGAAATTGATCTTGATTATAGTGCTGAGCTGGTGATGTGGGAGGCTAACAGTGTCTTAGACCTTTGCATCCTTGCAAATAAATGGGATCGGCTATGAAGAATAGGTGCGGTGTGTTCTACAGACAGAAGTTCCCTTCAGTAGCTGAGTGGTTGAATTTTGTGTCAGGTGAAACTGGAAAGGAATATGAAAGTAGAAGACTTCCAGAATCGGGAAGAAAGCCGTAGTTTCCTACATGTTCTTTTCTGAAAACCCTTTTAGAAAGGCTTACCATTCTTTTTTGTAACTCTTTTATACTTAATACCAAATCATGAACATCATTATTGTCAAAGAGTATAGATCTTCATAAAAAGGCTAATATAGCTAAACTGGTGTAACTTTAGCCAGATTAGATCTAGGTCCACACCGTATGGCATACTGGAAAATTTGATTCAAAATGTGGCCCCAGATTTATTTAGCAAATTGCTATTTATTTATTTGTTTAAACATCTTTATTAGAGTATAATTGTTTTACAATGGTGTGTCAGTTTCTGCTTTATAACAAAGTGAATCAGTTATACATATACATATGTTCCCATATCTCCTCCCTCTTTCGTCTCCCTCCCTCCCACCCCTCCAGGTGGTCACAAAGCACCGAGCTGATCTCCCTGTGCTCAGCGGCTGCTTCCCACTAGCTATCTATTTTACGTTTGGTAGTGTATATATGTCCATGCCATTCTCTGACTTTGTCCCAGCTTACCCTTCCCCCTTCCCGTATCCTCAAGTCCATTCTCTGGTAGGTCTGCGTCTTTATTCCCGTCTTGCCCCTAGGTTCTTCTGACCATTTTCTTTTTTTTTTTTTTTTTTTTTAGATTCCATATATATGTGTTAGCATACGGTATTTGTCTTTCCCTTTCTGACTTACTTCACTCTGTATGACAGTCTCTAGGTCCATCCACCTCACTACAGATAACTCAGTTTGGTTCCTTTTTATGGCTGAGTAATATTCCATTGTATATATGTGCCACATCTTCTTTATCCATTCATCTGTTGATGGACACTTAGGTTGCTTCCATGTCCTGACTATTGTAAATAGAGCTGCAGTGAACATTTTGGTACATGACTCTTTTTGAATTATGGTTTTCTCAGGGTATATGCCCAGTCATGGGATTGCTGGGTCGTATGGTAGTTCTATTTTTAGTTTTTTAAGGAACCTCCATACTGTTCTCCATAGTGGCTGTATCAGTTTACATTCTCACCAACAGTGCAAAAGGGTTCCCTTTTCTCCACAGCAAATTGCTATTTAGAATATAGTCCTTTATAACTGTAGTTGGAATATAAGTATGAGATTTTTAATACTCTTTAAAATTATTAGGAGTATCCTTGAAGCAGAAATTTCCAGATGTTTGGAAATTTGGAGAGTTTTTTTTTCTTTTTTTTTTTTACTCAGTCTGTAGAAGAAATGAAGTTATAATTAATCTAGTCAGTGGATTCTGTGAGACGTGTTTTTTCAATAATAGTTTCAGGTTTTTATCAAAATAATGTGTGTGTATGGCTTTTAAAATCAGTTACTACCAAAAAGATTTTAATGAACTGAAATATTCTTCCCCTCTTTATCTCATCCACTGCTTCCAAAATATTCCTTAGCATGTATATTCCTAGAGATGAGCTCATATTCTAAAGTTTTGAATGCAGGAACATATCTCCTACTTTAGGATATTTCACAGTCTAGTAGAAGTCACTGAGTATGAAGAGTTACTTCAGTAGATCCTGTTCTACCCATATGCATACCTTAGAGTTAGTTCATTGGGCGTTTAATAGTTTATCACCTTTGAACTGATCAGAGCCCTCATTTTTAGAGGGTTAAAAGTGTAAAACTGAAGTGGGTACTTAAATCATGGCTTCCTCTGAAGATTTCGGCTTTCTAGAAATATCTTTAAGTCTTAAATGTGCTCTTTATACACTTGTTTGATGTGAGGGTGATTATAGTTATGTTCCCTTTTAGAGAAACTTGTCAGTAGTTCTTATGTAAGAGTAAAGGGAGGAAATAAAGCATTCTCCATCCCGCATTTCCAGTGGAATAGTGATTCCAAAAGCTGCAGGCATCTCAGAGGACAGAAGTGACCTTTCCAATATTTACCTGATGGTTTAGGCAGTGGAGAAGGAAGCACTAGGTAATTCAGCAGTAACTAATGATAGCTACACAGTCCATGTAGATTGTTGCCAGAAGGCTATGCTTGCTTGGTATCTAGGCCTTTAAATGCCATTGAACAGGTTTAAGAGAATGATATCTACTAAAGTTCTAACTCAGCAGTTTATTTTCATGGGGTGGAATATATCGTATAAACAGGAGATACATTCTTTGACCAACAACACATGGGTTTCAACCGTGTAAAGTTCTTAAAGACTTTATGTATAGTCTTAAGGGAAACAGATATACACATTAAAAAATGACTGTTAAAAATCCTCACAGAAGAAAAATCATGGATGAACTAATGTAATACTTCCTGGGGTCTGCCTTGACTTTTCTAAGATTGATAAGGTTAATGGGATATTATTTGACCTTAAAAAGTTTTTTTAAAGAAGTCTTTTGGTGGATGTGTGGAGTGGTGTCCACTGGCCCTCTCTTAATAGCAGTGAGCAAAATTTCTCTCCACTGAGTGCAGAATGCAGAGCTTCCTTGTATAAATGTTACTGCTCTGTATAGAATACTGTTTTCAGATGGTTCAGTTGATCTTTACCAAAGATTAAAAAATAAGGAATATTTAAAATCACTGTCTAATTATGCAGTGGTTAAGATTATTTAGTGGTGCAAATATGATGGTCCCTGTGTTTATAAAAGACGTGCTCAAAAGCCCTTTGTTAATTCTGAGATGTTCAGCTTTGAGAAAATGCTCTTGATGAGAAGAAAGACACCTAGTTCCCACGTGTAGCAGGGGTTTATCCTACTTATCTAAAGTTAGAATCAGTAATAATCCTCATGGTTTTGATTAGCTGTACTCAAATCCCTAAGATCTGTAAAATGATCGATTCACCTATTGTCATAAATTTAAACAATGAAGCCATTCTCGATTTCTTGTTTTTCTTTCTCTCCATGTGGGGAATACCTTCTAACTTTTCCTTCCCCTTTCTTTATCATCTTCAGAGATTTAATTTTAGGCGCTACAGTTATCCTCAAATATTTAATCTCAGTAATTACAAAAATAGTATTTGCTTTATTTATAGATATTTTTGTTTTCCAGTGAGGAATAGTAGCAAAAGTATTTTATTTACTTTGTGGCTGATACAGAGGAAAGATGATAGGGTTTCCTATAAAAATGGAGATTTTTTTCCCCCAAGTTTGTTCAGCTTCTTGCTAAAGCTAATTAGGCTAAAGTACAGACTGGGAATAAATGTCTGTGACATCACTGAGTTCTGCATGCATCTCTGGGCCACCCAGGTGCTAAGGTACTGTAATAGGTTCTCAGTGTGTAAGAGAAGAAGAAATACCAAATAAATAATTAAAAACTCATTGTGATTTACATGGTAATGGAAGTACGTTTAAGGTGAAGAAGTTCTGTGGAGGAGAGTGTAGAATTAATTCTTTTTAATTAGTAGGAGAAAGCAGGGATGGGAGACATGGAAAGCTCCACAGAGAGGGTGACATTTGAGTAATTTTGAAGAATAACTACTCAGATGGACAAGATGGAGAAGGACATGTCAGGCAAGTCACAGAATTGTGGAATAGTTGGTGTGTTTGGGGAGTTGGATATGACAAACAGAGTGAAATACAGTGGGGAGTGGCCCTGGAGAGGTGGGTCAGTGTAATTGTGGAAATTAGTTTTTTATTAACGGGAATAGAAATGGCCCATTTAAAAAAAAATAGAGCAGGTAAATATTGATCTTTAGAAACTTGTTATATTGCTGTAGCAGTTGTTTTTGCTTTGAGATAATGTGACTTCACAATGTATATGCATACCTAAGTTATCAAATGCAACAGTAATTTTTCTTTTGAAACATGAGGATAATGGAAAGAATATTTGTGCAATATTGTGTTGATTCTGTAGTTCCTTATTTAGGATGAGGCAGAGGACTAGGACCCTAGAGAAACTTTCAGTTTGCTTATGGAGACATACAGAAATGTTTATTGCAGCATTGTTTCCAACAGTGAAAAATTAGAAACAAACTAAATGCCCTCAGCAGGAGAATGGATAAATTTCAGTGTATTCGTATAATGGAATGTTATTCAAGAGAATGAGCAGGATGTATTAACCCTAGATACATCTCTAAACCAATGTTGAATCAAACAAAAAAAATTACAGGGTAAAACATAAGTATGTTAGGTTTTAGATAAAGTTTTAAATCATGTAAAACAATACTATATAGAGTTTATAGATATATACGTATATGGCAAACATAAAAAATGCATGGGAGGACTTCCTTGGTGGCACAGTGGTTAAGAATCCACCTGCCAATGCAGGGGACACGGGTTTGAGCCCTGGTCTGGGAAGATCCCACATGCCATGGAGCATCTAAGCCCGTGAGCCACAACTGCTGAGCCCACATGCCACAACTACTGAAGCCCACGCACCTAGAGCCCATGCTCTGCAACAAGAGAAGCCACTGCAATGAGAAGCCCGCGCACCGCAACGAAGAGTGGCCCCTACTCGCCACAACTAGAGAAGGCCCATGCGCAGCAACACAGACCCAACGCAGCCAAAAATCAATCAACCAATCAATCAATAAAAATCAGAAATTAAAAAAAAATGCATGGGATGATAAACACTATAGTAGAGTGTTTACTTCTGGGGAGAGAGGGAGGGGAATGGGATTTTTTAAGGTAGTAGGTGGCTTTAGCTATATATGTAAGGATATATCATATGTATGTTCTTTAGAATAATGATCTGAACTAAATATGGCAAAATATTAAAGTTTGTGAAAATTAGGTAGTAGGTACACTACTGTTCTTGACATTTTTCTGAAAACATAAAAAAGAAAAAAAAAGATCAGAAGATGACTGACAGGGACTTTCCTGGTGGTCCAGTGGTAAAGAATCGGCCTTCCAATGCACGGGACATGGGTTTCGATCCCTGGTTGGGGAATTAAGATCCTACATGCCGCGAGGCAACTAAGTCCATGCGCCTCAAACTACAGAGCCCACATACCCTGGAGCCTGTGCGCCACAATTAGAGAAAGAAAACCCGCACATGGCAATGAAGTTCCCGTGTGCCGCCACTGAGACCTGACGCAGCCAAAAATAAAAAAGTAAAAAAAGATAAAAGTAGAAAAAGAAAAAGATGATGGACAGAGACATGAACAGCATGAAATTTTTCAGTTTAGGGCTGGGCATGGCAGGCGCAGAAGGCTCTGTGAGAGGAGGCGGTATTGAGTCAAGTATTGGTGACTACGGAGTGGAAAGGCGGGCTGAGGACTGAATGTGTCTAATTCAGTCAGACATTTGAGCTAATGATTTCTTTTTCCTGACGTTTTTAGAGAACTATGAAACGCAATGGGAGCAGACATTGTCTGAATAGGAGAAGTAGGTTTGGCTCTCGAGAGAGAGACTGGCTGCGAGAAGATGTGAAGAGAGGCTGTGTTTACCTGTATGGAGCAGACACTGCCACGGCCACTGCAGCCAGCACCTCCGCCGCTGCCTCCTCCTCCTCCGACTTACATCTTGTCCTTTGCACAGTAGACACGCCAGCGTCAGAAATTTGTGCTGGAGAGGGAAGGGAACGTCTTTATTTGCAGCTTCATGGAGACCTGGTCAGGTGAGGTCAGAGTTTTACCACTAATTCTCCTGCAGTGTAAGTCACATGTGTTTCTGCTTTGGGAAGTGGGCTTTAGGACTTCATTCGTGCTGGAGCTGATGATGGTTATGGGGTCACTAGGCTTGAAAAAAGATTTGTCCTTGGAATGCTAACATTAGGATTCTTGAATTTAAAAACTGTCAGTGAAGGAAAATTTGATAGTTAACTTCATTTGGATTATATCATAGGTTGGATATCTACATTTAAAATAATTTTTTTTAAGATTTTTTTAAAAATTAAATTTATTTATTTTTGGCTGCATTGGGTCTTCGTTGCTGTGTGTGGGCTTTTCTCTAGTTGCGGTGAGTGGGGGCTACTCTTCGTTGCAGTGCGCAGGCTTCTCATTGCGGTGGCTTCTCTTGTTGTGGAGCACGGACTGTAGGCACACGGGCTTCAGTAGTTGTGGCTCGCGGGCTCTAGAGCGCAGGCTCAGTAGTTGTGGCTTGCGGGCTTAGTTGCTCTGTGGCATGTGGGATCCTCCCGGACCAGGGCACGAACCCGTGTCCCCTGCATTGGCAGGTGGATTCTTAACCACTGCGCCTCCAGGGAAGCCCAAAATAAATATTTTTAAAGTTTTTTTTTTTTGCGGTACGCGGGCCTCTCACTGTTGTGGTCTCTCCCGTTGCGGAGCACAGGCTCCGGACGCGCAGGCTCAGCGGCCATGGCTCACGGGCCTAGCTACTCCGCGGCATGTGGGATCTTCCCGGACCGGGGCACGGACCCGCGTCCCCTGCATCGGCAGGCGGACTCTCAACCACTGCGCCACCAGGGAAGCCCAGAGTTTTTAAGTAATACATATAAACAGAATGAAATAGAAATGTATACAAGGAAATAGAATGAGAAGTACCTATGGTCATGCATGAGTATGTGTCATTGTTTGTATATAAATTTTAAAACTAATGGTGCCACATGCAACATGTCAACTTAATATCTCTTAGAAATCTTTCCATATTAATATTTATATAATTTTCATTTATTTAATGGCTAAATAGTATTTCATTTTATGAATCTACCACAATTTTAGCTAGTCTCCTATTAATGGACATGTAGGTTGTTACCAGTTTTTTACTACAAGTACTGCTGCAATGAATGTCCTTGTACCTGTGATATTTCTCCCATGTGGAAGTCATCTGTAGGGTAAAGTCCTAGAAGTGGAATTGCTGGCTCAAAGGGTATGTGCATGTTTAATTTTGATAGATTTTGTCAAATTCCTCTTCATAGAACTTATACTTCGATGAATAATATAAAAGTATACCTATTTCCCCCTTACTTTCTCCAGAATATGTTAAATTTTACATATACAGACATATCCTCCTGCACGAGCACATACTTGATTGTGAATAGAAATGATTGTCAACAGTTTTTAGAGAATCATAAATTCAGCATTCCAAGGACAAATCTTTTTTCAAGCCTGATGACTTAGAGTTTTGCAAATCTGATAGGAATTTTGTTATTTTGTTTTAATTTTCATTTATGTTAATGAGTTAGGTTGAGCATATTTTCATAGGTTTAAAAGCCATTTGTGTTTTCTTTAAAATCTTTTATATAAACGTGAAGAAAAGTAGTCTCATAGTAGTCTTATACTGTGCATGTGAACTCTTTGATTCAGCTTTTTTAAAAAAAACTATTAGTTCTTTGAGTTAGACCTCAAATAAGAGCTCCTTAAGTGCCTGACCATTGACTTTCTCTCCTCCCCTTTCCCTGTAATAAATAAATGTCTCAAAACAGAATTCAAAACTCGGGATTCAATACTGTTGAAAGTGAGAAAGGAGGCTCCCACTTACACCTAAAAATGTGGCAATGATAGTAACACCTTTAGCTGAGCTAAACATTGATATCATTTTAAAGTCTAAACTGGGGTTTATTATGTGTTCCTTTAGGATTTGGACTAATTCCTGAAAAAGTAGACTAGCACTTGAATGTTTTCCTTGTTCACCAGTTAACTGCACTTCCTAAATCCATTTGTAAAATGAAAGGATCAGACTGGGTGATCCTTAGGCTTTTCTAAATCTTAACACTGATTCCGATCTAATTTTATCAGGTGGAAAGCCTTGACCTACATTATAGCTGGTAGTGATTGACGGAGTTCAAGTATTTAAACCTAAGACTTACTCATCTGTATACCAATGTATGTATATACAAAAATACTAGAAAAGTGGAGAAAACCCCACTTGAATTGGCTTGCTACTGCTAGTTGTGTAGTTAGTTAAGAATCCAAATGTGATACAACTTAGTTTTGTGAATCTAAACTATGCTTAAAATGGAGAGTTTGTCTCTTTTTAGTCCTGTAGCCTTGATAATTTCATAATGAAATAGCCCTTTGAAAACATAATTGATTACAAAATAATGAAAACACTGTTGAGCTGTGGTTTGAAGATATGAATATATTTTCTTTTTAAAAAAATTTGTACAATTTTTAAAGGTTATACTCCATTTGCAGTTATTATAAAATACTGGCTATATCCCCTGTGCTGTTCACTACATCCTTGTAGCCTGTCTGACACCCAGTAGTTTGTGCCTCCCCACCCCGCGCTGTGTTGCTCCTCCACCCCCCACTGGTAGCCCCTAGTTTGTTCTCTATATTTGCAAGGCTGCTTCTTTTTTGTTACATTCACTAGTTTGTTGTGTTTTTAGATTCCACATAGAAGTGCGATCATACATTATTTGAGATCCGAATATATTTTCATTGCTGGAATAGGAGCTCAAGAAGCCTCAGCCAGCCAAAGAAATGATGATGATAGATTTTACCTAACATTAGGTGCTTTCTTTCGCTAGTTAACGGGCTTACTGCTTTATGCACATTTTCTCATTAAATCCTCACAGTAACTCTAAGAGAGGTAGGGTTATTCCTTTCCAATGAGGAAAATTGAGGCTCTTCGAGAGGTCCGGTAACCTGTTCAAGGCCAGGCAGGTACTGCCAACCAGTTGGAATGTTGACATCATTCATGATAGATGGCAGACTTCCTTCCGAGTAAAGACCCTCTCAGAGGGGAACTGGCACAGTGTGCCTTACTCAGTTTCACTATTTAATCATAATTGTTTAAAGATCTTTTTTAGACCTCTTACTCAATGGTTAATTGCTTGAGTTCAGTCTTAGGTTTATCGCATCAAAAGAATAGGTACTTTCTTTGTAATAGCCCTTCATAAGATAGTTGACAGTCTAACGCAATGTCTTTTTTTTAATAACATTTTTTGCTGCTTAATGAAGTGTGATTTATATTCATTGTAGAAATTTTGGAAAAATGAAAAAGTATAAAGAGAAATAATTTTCATTGCTTATGCTTTTTGTAGATTATCTCAATCCTCATAACAATCTTGTGAGGTAAATACTTTCCCCATTTTATAGATGAGGAAAATAAGTCTTAAAAGAGTTATTCATCTCACCTAGAATCACTTGGCTGGTAAGTGTAGAGCTGGAATTTGAACTCTGGCATTCTGACACCAGATCCCATATATTACCTCCCCCTTCCCCCACCATGCTGACATTTTTTTTCTGGCTCTTTTTCAAAATGAGTGTGTGTGTGTAATTTTTAAAAATTATGTATTTGGACCCACACCATATATTCAATTTTACTTACTGCTTACTTCAATTAATTTCCTTGTGTCATTAAAAATTCCTTAGATACCAGTTTTAATAACTACAGAATATTCTATTTTATGCATATACTATAACTTGTTTAAAATTTGAGAAATTATATGCAGTAATGGTGTAGAGCTTGGATTCTGGATTGAGAGTGTGTGTGTTCAAATTGGCTCTGTTACTATGCAAGTTACCTAACGCTTTGTCCTCAGTTTACTAATCTGTACAATGGAGGATGATAATATTTACATTATAGAGTTATCACGAGGATTAAATAGATTATACATGTTATGAAGATTAAGTGAATTAATACTTGTAACGCTTCTTAAACTCGAATGTCCAGCTGGGGAGCTTGTTAAAATGCAGATTCTGATTCAGTGGCTCTGGGGTGGGGCCTGTGGGTCTGTATTTCTATTAAGCTCCTAAGTGATTTGCTACACTTTGAGGAGCAAGGAAGTAAAGTGCTTAAAATGACGCCTGGACCTAGTAAGTGCTCAATAAGTGTTACCTGTTTGGGTCGTTTCAAGTCATTCAACCCTTAGAAGTAGTGTGATGACTAAACCTTTGCCCATGACTCTTTACATTGTTGATTTCCGTGAACTAGGTCCTAGAAATGGGATTACTGGCACTAAAATTACCCCATGTTTTTCCTAAATCATCCATGATTTCCTTCTTTCCTTACTCTTTTTTTTTTTTTTCTTGCGGTACGCGGGCCTCTCACTGTTGTGGCCTCTCCCGTTGCGGAGCACAGGCTCCGGACGCACAGGCTCAGCGGCCATGGCTCACGGGCCCAGCCGCTCCGCAGCATGTGGGATCCTCCTGGACCGGGGCACGAACCCGTGTCCCCTGCATCGGCAGGCAGACTCTCAACCACTGCGCCACCAGGGAAGCCCCTTACTCTTTTTTAATCATGGACTTGTCACTTGAATTTAACAGAAGGATTACTAGTTTATAGAATTTTAGCACTTGAAGGAACCTAAGAGAGATACCTACTAGCAGGGGTCTCCAGCCCCTGGCACTGGGCCGCACAGCAGGAGGTGAGCAGTGGGCGAGTGAAGCTTCATCTGCTGCTCCGCATTGCTCGCATTACCGCCTGAACCCCCTCCCGCCGCCCCCCACCAGCCTCCCCGCCACCGGTCCGTAGAAAAATTGTCTTCCCTGAAACCGGCCCCTGGTGCCAAAAAGGCTGGGGACCGCTGCCTACTAGTAAAATGAACCCAACCTACCAGCCTCACCATCCACTGCCCTTTCCATCCGGAAATACGTGTGGGGGCAGGGCTTTTGGTTATCACAACTACAGGGGAGGGTTACCAGCATCTAGGGTCAGCATTCAGGACAGGGAGCCTTAATGTCCTCAGTGTGTGGGACCATCCTGTACAGCAAAGAATTGTCCTGCCTAAAAGGCCAGTAACTTCCCCATGGGAATCACTGAAACCATTTTCTTTCGTTTTATGGATGTGAAACAGAGGCCTGGAGAGGTCAGGTCCAAAGCACATTCCTGCAGCTGCCTGGTGCTAGTGCTCTAGTTGGAACACAAGTATCCTGTGTCCCAGTCCAGTGCCCTTTACATGATACTATTTGGTCTGTCTGTTTTATTGGACTGTTTAAGTGACAGATAACTCAGTAGTGAAGCTTAGTGTAATCATTGCCTTCTCTTTGAAAAGTTGTAAAAATATCACATATAACAAAATGAAGTGCCCTTTGGCTCATGGTCATACTTTTACTTTTATTTTCAGTCATCAAAATGACTAAGATTTCTGTGGTTGATACACTATCTTTTAAGATAAGCTAAGAATCGATAAAATATATCTAACAGAAAATTATGCCCTTAGGATTTGGGATCCTGAGTTCTAATTCCTTTACTATCACTGACTTGATGGGTGACCTCTTAACAAGTCACTATAGTTTTGTTTACCATATTTTGATATTGTAAAAGTGGAACGAAATTCCTGTTTCAGGATACATACTGAGCTGATTAACCCTGAGGAAGGAAAAAGGAGATTATTTTTATTTTGTGTTTCATATTTCAGTAGTATTTTAAAGCTTTAAAAGAATGTGTTACACATTAAGTAATTTGTTTTTATTAAAACTTTGTTTTGTTTTTACACTTTAATACTTCTAAAATCAGTGTGTATCTTAACAGTTGTTGGTAGGTCATAGTCTAACTGGCAGTGTTTTTTCTTTCTTAATGGTTATTACAATGCCATCTGGTTTACTGCAGTACAGTTCTGACACTAACCACGCAGAGTTTGCACAAACTTCCTTCACAAGTTAAAGGACATTACACCTGAAACTAACACAACGTTGTTAATCAGCTATACTCCAATATAAAATAAAAATTAAAACAAACAAACAAAAACAAGTTAAAGGGCCTGGTCTCCCAACAAGACCGCCCTGACTTTATACTCTGGTTGCACTTCTGGCCAACTGGATAAAAATTTAGGGGGCTCCCATGACCCCTTCAGGTTCAGTAATTCACTAGAATGTCTCACAGAACACAAGAAAGCAACATTTAAGATTACAATTTTCGTATAAAGGATACAAATCAGGACCAGCCAAATGAAGACACACACAGGGCGAGGTCTGGGAGCATCCGTGTTACGCTCCCAGCACATTAGTGTGTTCATCCATCGGGAAGTTTCAGTACAGAGTTTTTATTGAGGTATTATAGGGTAGGCTTGACTGATTTAATCATTGATCAGGTAGGTGCTTGAACTCAAATCTCCAGCCCTCCGCTTCCCCAAGGTCGGGCTCACTCCAAGCCCCAGCCCTCTCTTCACGTGGTTGGTCTTTCTGGTGACCAGCCCCCATCCTGAGTCAGCTCATTTCTTAGCATAAACCTAGGGGTGATCCAAGGGGCTCATGAATAACTAAGACACTCCCATTACTCAGGAAACTCTGAGGATTTAAAATCTATCCCACAGGAGCCAGGGACCACGAAGGCTAGAAAGACTCTCATACAACAATGATGCATAAAAATAGTCTATCTTTCAAATGATGATGTATTAGACTAATGACGTACAGTAATTTTAAAACATAACTTTTTATGTTTTCTTGATGTAAGTTAACATATGAAGTGCTTTGAGCTCTCTTCTGCATACATTTTTTATCTACATTTAGAAAATGATATTGTTTCCCTAAAGGAGGCTAGGCTTTGTAAGGAAACCGACACAGGTTCAAACCCTGATGCCATATGTACTAATTGTGTGACTCTCTGAACCTCATTTTTCTTACTTCCTAGTTTTGTAAAATGTGAGATACTTCCCAGCATAGTGTCACGTATGGGGTAAACATTCATCGAAGTATCCTTGTTGTTTGTATCATGATCTGTATTGTCGGTCTTAAAATTTTGCAGATTTTACCTTATAGATGCCCAGAGATTGAGTTTTAACCTGACTTTGATGTAGAGAATGCTGCTCTGCTTTGTTAGGGTCTTGGATACAATATGTTGGATTTTAATAATGTATACTTTTGCCTCCCACTATTAACTAGAATTTTTGTGAAATGATACCTGGAATGAGATGTACTCTTCTCTTACCTCTAACTTAACTGTGGGCGCTGTTCAGATTGGCTAAGAGCTACAGACACTGTTGATAGCACCACTGTATTGGTTGGCTGGTTTGGAGAAAAATAACCATATGCACATATATTCAGATTTACAAGGACTATTGTAGCTCCTTGAAGCATTAGAAGCAAACTAAAACTGTTAACAATAGTCATATTGTCTCTTCTTAAAGCCGCAGTGGAAGTATTTCAAATGCTGAATGGAACCTTTCTTCGCTAACATACTCTCTCCTACACCTGTTTTGCAGTATATATATTTCCTTTGATTTGTGAGAGATTTAACACACAGCTAATTAGCAGCCCGTTAAACTTTTGGAACTTTGAAACACAAAATTGATCTGTAAGCATATTACAGCATTTCCCTCCCCCATACCCTACTCTCTTAAGCAGATGAGTTTAATGAGTAAATGGAATTAGTCCCTTGTTTTTGCAGTTCTTGAACTATTTCTTGTTTGCTCATTTATGCTAAATTAATAAGAGCAGATGTTGAGATTCTCTTGATTTTTTTTTCCCTCCCACCAGGGAGAATACTTTCTTTAGGTGGAAATATAGAAAGAGGTTTTCCAAAATCTACAGAGCCTTTTTAGACCAGGAAATTTGATCAGGTAAAATATGTCAGAATTAGGATATTTCCATTTCTCCTGGTTTTCCAGAGAGAAATAGGAAAATTGAGTTAGTGAGCTTTAGCCTGAAAGTATTAATAATATTTCTTGGTCTTGAATATGTGATCATTATAAGGGAGTATATTTAAGTACATTGATCTCTGTATCCAAAAATAATAGCAGTGTTCAAGTAGAATTTGTATTATATTAGAAAGGTGTCTTAAATACCTGAAAGAGCCCTGAGTTTTAAAAGACCCTAAAGATCATCTGGCCCAACTTGGTTCTTAGAGGAGACTTCTAAAGTGTCCATGACAGAGGGCTCTCTAGCTCTCTGTGAGCTACTTTGAGAGGTAGTCTGTTTCATTATTGGGCATCTCTAATCATTAAGGTTTTTCCTCATTTTTTAATCCAGTCTACCTGTGCAACTTCTCCTTGGTCCTAGTCCTATTCTTTGGAGCAATCTAGATAGAGTAAGTCTAATCCTTCTTGACATTGGAAGGTAGAGAGAGTTCTTTATGCCCTTGGTCACCTTGTCTTCAGGTTAATCCTTCAGTCAGTCTTCCTATTACATGGCTAATTGACCCGTCCAGGATGTAGTTTATTAGAAGTCTCTCTTAAAATGCATCCTTCTGGGCTTCCCTGGTGGCGCAGTGGTTGAGAGTCCGCCTGCCGATGCAGGGGACACGGGTTCATGCCCTGGTCCGGGAAGATCCCACATGCCGCGGAGTGGCTGGGCCCGTGAGCCGTGGCCGCTGAGCTTGCGCGTCTGGAGCCTGTGCTCCGCAACAGGAGAGGCCACAACAGTGAGAGGCCTGCGTACTGCAAAAAAAAAAAAAAAACATCCTTCTTAGAAGAATTCTACCATTGTACTGGGAAGGTGCCTAATATTGTCACAGCCCTTTGTGGATTTTTATTTTATTTGGCTAGAGATTAATTGTAACTGATATTTTTATTCTGAAAAGTTTATTTTTCATTTCTATTAAATTCAATATGTATTGGTCTTTGTAGGCTTTTAGTTCTTTGGTCATTCCCCATGTAGTAGTTCTGAGCTGATGGAAGCTGAAAGTCAGAACTGAACAGTCAGGAAGGGCCAGGAAGTGGTTTTACTTTTATTTTTATTTATTTATTTTAGATTTTTTTAAAAATGTTTATTTATTTGGCTGTGTTGGGTCTTAGTTGCGGCATGTGGGATCTAGTTCCCTGACCAGGGATCAAACCTTAGCCCCCTGCATTGGGAGCGTGGAGTCTTAGCCACTGGACCACCAGGGAAGTCCCTATTTTTATTTTTTACTTTCTGTACTCACCAATATGATTTCCATTCCTAAATTACCATATTTTTACAGTTGTTTATATTCCACTTTGTAGTATTCCCATTTCATGTTTTTTTAAATTAAAGCATATTGCCAACCAGTATTTTCTAGTTCTTTAACCACAAAACGCAGAGTTCTTTCATATCTTTTTGCCATGATGGAAGGTTTATCATGTTGCTTCTGATTAATACAAGACTTAAGTTTTCTAAACAGAATCCTTTTAGGATATGAATAATGTTCTTCAAGATCTTTTAAACATACAGGCTTTCCTATACTTCTTCTTTGGTTTTTGTTTCAGATAGGGGAGACATTTTATTTTTATTCTAATTAAAATTTTATTCCTAAGAATTTTTTGAATAATGTCAGTACATTATTGAACACTACTACATGCCACATAATTTGCTAAGCACTTTATATACTATGTGATATCTTCTTGTAAGCAAATAAATAAATACTTCTAATAACAACTCTGTGAGTTAGGCACTACCCATTATACTGATGAGGAATTTAAGACAATGAAGTTAAGTAACTTGTCTAGGGGTACACGTGCAGTTGGTAAGTGGCAGAAGTGAGATTCAAACCCAGGCAGTCTGACTTTTGGAGCTCATGCTCTTAGCTGCTGTATTTATGACTCTTTGCTTTCTGTTAAAAGAATTGTAAATGAGCCTCCTTAAGTCTGTGTGATTTTAAAATATGCAGTGTCACCAGAAGCCACAAGTGATTACTAACATTCTGGTTTTACCTAGCTTTCAGTCAGAACCATGTAGTCTGATGATTTCTGGGGAATTACTGGGCAGTTCATTCCTAGTTTTTATGGAAAAATCATCTGTGAAGCCAGAGGAAATATATAGGATATAGTCAGCAACCCAAAGTCTCCATTTATAATTGTGTTGCAGCTTATGTGAAATCAGTTATGGCCAGGTACAATCTTTTATAGCTCATAATTTCAATTCGATGCCTTTAAGTTTGAACCAGAGGTTCTCAAAGGGCCCTCTGGGGGTCTCTGAGACTTTTTGAAGAGGTGCATGAGGTCAAAACTCTTTCATAATAATGAGGTATTAATTTTCTTTTTCACTTTCAGTCTTGTAAGTATATAATGGAGTTTTCTAGAGGATCTAGCTGTCTTCTATTAAACCAGCTGTTAAAGAGATTTATAAAATGTAAAACAATGCAAGTCTTCTCACTAAATTTGTTTTATTCTGAAAATATAGTTTTCAAAAAATATTTGTTAACATGTAATGTGTTCATTGTTATTTAAAAATGAATAACTAAATATTTAGAAATTCTTAAGTTTAGTTTCTCATTCAGTAAATGTCAATAGATATACCCCGTGTAAACAAAAGCTCTTTGGGGGCCTCAAAAACTATAGAGGGATCCCGAGACCAAAAACTTTGAGCACCACTTGTTTAGATTAGTTGTATCATGTGATATTAGAGAAAATCTTGATATAGAAGTAAAAATCTAGAGCATATTAAAAGATTTTAAAAATCAAATGAAGTGTGTTTATTACTTAACAAATATTTTTCTTTTGAATTGTGTAAGCAGGAGATTGGAACCTACTGAACGACCTCTTCAGATTGTTTATGATTACTTGTCCAGGCTGGGGTTTGATGACCCTGTGCGTATACAGGAGGAGGCGGCAAATCCTGACCTTGGCTGTATGCTTCGATTTTATGGTGGTAAGGATTTATCAGCGGCTGTGTGGATACATTAATGACTTTTAATTGATTATTTGTACCTCTGTCTTCAGCCTTTTAAAAATATTTTATCCAAAGCCATTTTTAAGCCAATTTACTAATGTAGTTAGAAAACAACAGCAAAAACAGCCTTCCCTTTTTATTTTTGCTCTCTTTGTTCTGGTGTTTTGCTGACTTACAGAATTGTTATGTACTTTTGCCAGCATCTTGATCAAATCATAGCTTTAGTATCAGTTATATTTTCAAGTTCTTTGTAAAGTCCATGAACTTCTAGATAGTTTGAGAATGTTGAGAAGTAGGTGGTTATTATCATATATGACTTAACATTTGATGAACACATCAGACATGTGTATTGTTGAATTTAGTAAGCTTTAAATCTCGGATATTTTACATGCTCTTCTCTTTTGGTGCATTTTTCCCCTATTGACTATTTTTCATCTGATCACTTTAGTCATGAAGTTAGACTTAAGGAAGTCAGAATATTTCTGAATATTACTCTCCAAATATACATCAATAACTAGTAATACTACTGAGTACCATGTTTTGAGTGCTTACTGTGTGCTTTTATGCTTATGAATTACCCAGTTTACTCAGTGTAGCCACGTTATGCTCTAGGAACTGTTGTCTCATTTTACAGAGACAGAGAAGTTCTTGTTCAAGGTCATACAGCTAGTAAATAACAGAGCTGTTTAACACCTAACAGTTTTGAGATAATCTGACCCATTTATCAGTCGAACTAGTAACTAAGTTATTAGTGTATGTAGGCATAACCATTTACTAAGATTCCCTGCTCTCATTCCTCAAATTATTGATTTTATCTGAACTCTTGTGACACGTCACAAGCCAGTTTTATTAAATGCACTTCACAAAAGATTTTATTTATAATTTTTCACCACAACAATATTTTCTTTTTTTTTTTTTAATTTATTTATTTATTTTTTAAATTAGTTTCTGCTTTATAACAAAGTGAATCAGTCATACATATACATCTGTTCCCACATCCCTTCCCTCATGCATCTCCCTCCCTCCCACCCTCCCCATCCCACCCCTCCAGGCGGTCACAAAGCACCGAGCTGATCTCCCTGTGCTCTGCGGCTGCTTCCCACTATCTATCTACCTTACATTTGGTAGTGTATATATGTCCATGCCTCTCTTTCGCTTTGTCACAGCTTACCCTTCCCCCTCCCCATATCCTCAAGTCCATTCTCAAGTAGGTCTGTGTCTTTATTCCCGTTTTACCCCTAGGTTCTTCATGACATTTTTTTTTTTTAATTCCATATATATGTGTTAGCATACGGTATTTGTCTTTCTCTTTCTGACTAACTTCACTCTGTATGACACACTCTAGGCCTATCCACCTCATTACAAATAGCTCAGTTTCGTTTCTTTTTATGGCTGAGTAATATTCCATTGTATATATGTGCCACATCTTCTTTATCCATTCATCCGATGATGGACACTTAGGTTGTTTCCATCTCCGGGCTATTGTAAATAGGGCTGCTATGAACATTTTGGTACATGTCTCTTTTTGAATTATGGTTTTCTCAGGGTATATGCCTAGTAGTGGGATTGCTGGGTCATATGGTAGTTCTATTTGTAGTTTTTTAAGGAACCTCCATACCGTTCTCCATAGCGGCTGTACCAATTCACATTCCCACCAGCAGTGCAAGAGTGTTCCCTTTTTTCCACACCCTCTCCAGCATTTATTGTTTCTAGATTTTTTGATGATGGCCATTCTGACTGGTGTGAGATGATATCTCATTGTAGTTTTGATTTGCATTTCTCTAATGAGTAAAGATGTTGAGCATCCTTTCATGTGTTTGTTGGCAGTCTGTATATCTTCTGTGGAGAAATGTCTATTTAGGTCTTCTGCCCATTTTTGGATTGGGTTGTTTGTTTTTTTGTTATTGAGCTGCATGAGCTGCTTATAAATTTTGGAGATTAATCACAACAATATTTTCTGACATGTTCCTTAAAAGTTGGTTTCGTTTTATTTTATTTCCATTCATTTCTCTCCTTTGTTAGTTCATGGAGGGAGAATAGTTGCTAGGTTGATGTTAAATCTGAGGAAAATGTTTTAAGACTAATTTGAGGAACACAACCGATCTATTACTGTAAAGCTTGGTTAAAAAAATAAATAAATCTTGGATAGTAAGATGCTCTTTATATGTGGTTGCACATAAGTTCTTCACTCCATGTTGTCATTCTGGGATGAAAGTTGAGCCTTGAGATGCTGTTGAGCTCCTTTATAACCAGTGAGATTGCATTTGAAGTCAGTTTAACACACAACAGTTGGCATGATTGCATTAATTTATTAATACCACCTGATAAATTGTAGCATGCCTAGGATCTTAATATTCCCTTAAGAGGATATTTCCAGTAAAGTCAAAAAGAGTACTGGTTTGGGGGGCTTCCCTGGTGGCACAGTGGTTAAGAATCCACCTGCCAGTGCAGGGGACACGGGTTCGAGCCCTGGTCCGGGAAGATCCCACATGCTGCAGAGCAGCTAAGTCCGTGTGCTGCAACTACTGAGGCTGCGCCCTAGAGCCCGTGAGCCACAACTACTGCAGCCCACATGCCTAGAGCCCGTGCTCTGCAACAAGAGAAGCCACCGCAATGAGAAGCCCACGCACTGCAAGGAAGAGTAGCCCCCGCTAGCGCAACTAGAGAAAGCCCATGTGCAGCAGCGAAGACCCAGCGCAGCCAAAAAAAAAAAAAAAGAGTACCAGTTCGTAGTACTTACTATATTTGGTGGAGGGCAGGGGGGAAGTCTTTAACAGAGAACATTTCCAAAAGTGAGCTCTTTTAATTCAGAGAAGCTAGTATAAGTTGAGTGAGAAAATTACATTTGAGAAAGAGATTTTTAAAGCTAGTTACTTTTGAAAATAGGCAATATATGTATATGGTACCAGAAATAAAAGGTTAAAAAAAAGTATGTATGTGTGTGTAGATAGATAGATAAATAAGGGTATTTTCTGTTGGCTGTGTAACAAATTGCCTCAAAATTTAGTGACTTAGGACTTCCCTGGTGGCGCAGTGGTTAAGAATCCACCTGCCAATGCAGGGGACACGGGTTTGATCCCTGGTCTGGGAAGATCCCACATGTTGCGGAGCAGCTAAGCCCATGCACCGCAACTACTGAGACTTTGCTCTGGAGTCCGCGAGCCACAACTGCTGAGCCCATATGCTGCAACTACTGAAGCCCATGCGCCTAGAGCCCATGTTTTGCAACAAGAGAAGCCACCTCAGTGAGAAGCCCATGCACTGCAACGAAAAGTAGGCCCTGCTCGCTGCAACTAGA
Source organism: Mesoplodon bidens (assembly GCF_964165515.1). Classification (NCBI taxonomy): domain Eukaryota; kingdom Metazoa; phylum Chordata; class Mammalia; order Artiodactyla; family Ziphiidae; genus Mesoplodon; species Mesoplodon bidens. The sequence continues at coordinate 15,295,266 of NC_138175.1, read as the reverse complement.
GAAAGGCCACGCACAGCAGTGGAGACCCAACGCAGCCAAAAAACAAATAAAAATTTAAAAAAAATTTAGTGACTTAAAATGATATTAAATATTTATTTTTTAATTTATTTTTATTTTTTGGCCACGCCATGCGCAGCGTGTGGGCTCTTAGTTCTCTGACCAGGGATCAAACCCACGCCCCCTGCAGTGGTAGCACAGAATCTTAACCTCTGGACTGCCAAGGAAGTCACGATATTAATATTTATTATATCATACAGTTTCTGTGGGTCAGAAATCTAGGAGGAATTAGCTGGATGGTTTTGGGTTGAGTCTCAGTGAGATAGTACTCATTATATTGGCTGAAGCTGCAGTCATCTGAAGGCTTGAGTGGGGCTGGAAGATTAACTTCTAACATGGCTCACTTATGTGGCTGTTGGTAGAAGGCCCCAGTTTCTCACCAGTTTTTGGCAGGAGATCTCAGTTGCTTGCTGTGTGGACCCTTCTCTAGGGCTGCCTAAGCATCTTCACGATGTGGCAGCTAGCTGCCCCCAGTGATGAGAAACACACACATGCACATGAGCGCATGCATGCACGTGCACGCAAACACACAACACACACACACACATACATACACACAACACACAGAGGCTTCAGTGTTTTTTATGACCTAGCCTCGTAAGTCATCATCGTTTTCACCACTTTCTGTTTATTAGAATTGAGTCGCCAAATACAGCCCACACTATATAGAGAAGGGAAATAGCCCTCATCTCTTTTTTTTTTTTTAAGCCTCTCCTTTTGAAGAGAGGAGTTGTAAAGAATTTGAAGTATTCTTTTTGAAGCAAGTATCTTAGCAATCAGCTTTCAATATTTCTTGCATAGAGTCTTTGGTGCGTTAGCTTAGAATATAGTGTTAATGAGGCCAGGGTCAGAGGGCCTAAGTTCAAACTAGTGTTTTGCTTTGTTTGCTGGATATGAAACGTCTCCGGTACTCCAGGGGCCATTGTGCAAATGCTAGTTATCAGTCTTGCTGGGATGGGTGCTGGGGGAAAGTGAGTGGAGTGACTGACTCAGTGCAGATTCATGATATAAAAGCCTTGAAATAACGTATGTAACTAAAGATGAGTGGGTAGCATGATCAATCACAGAGATTAAGAGAGCCCATTAATCAACTCCTTATTATGTAAGAGGAAGTGGCATCTAGAAGGTGTGATTTGCTAGTGAAGTTGTAGTCCTGGGGTTGAATAGCTCAGGTAGCATAGCACCCAGCCTGAGCATTTCTTTCTGTGTGGTATTCTCTGTACACGTTTGAGACAGTTTCATCCAAGGAGCATAAACACAAACAAAAGAAACCAGATACAAAAGACTTGCATATATAGTATGTTTCCATTCATTTAAAGTTCGAAAACAGGCAAAACTCAGCTGTATTGTTTAGAGATGTGTGACAGTACCACTCTCTGTCCATCCAAAGCTGCTCTTTCCTTCTTCCGTAATAAGACTTAGAGGTGGGCACATGACTGCCCAGCTACATCTCGTTTCTCAGTCTTTTGTGCAGTTTGGTGTGCACCTGTGACAAAACTTTCTAAAGTGGTATGGAGTGGAATTGTGTGCCACTTTTATACCTGGTTCCTAAAGCCTTCCATGCATACTTCTTGCTCTTTTCCTCTTCTGTAGGGTAGGAAGGCAGTCATCAAGAGCAATATTGAAGTCACGTGTTGAAAATGGCAGAGCCACCATCAGCTGGAGTTTCTTGACAGAGTTGACCCCTGGTAACCCAGACTGCCCACCCTAGCAGAGAATTACATTTCTCTTGTGTTTGGGCCAGTATATTCTTTTTGTTACAGTAGTTAAAAATGCTATAACTAATACATGAGTAGCAAAAACATAAAGAAAACAAGGAAATTATTATTATAAAAGTGAAGAGAATGGCTGACCTCTAGGGTAGAGGGAGGAAGTGATTCCTACAAGTAGAATTTTTTTTTTTTTTTGCGGTATGTGGGCCTCTCACTGTTGTGGCCTCTCCCGTTGCGGAGCACAGGCTCCAGACGCGCAGGCTCAGCGGCCATGGCTCACGGGCCCAGCCGCTCCGCGGCATGTGGACTCTTCCCGGACCGGGGCACGAACCCGTGCCCCCGGCATCGGCAGGCGGACTCCCAACCACTGCGCCACCAGGGAAGCCCTACAAGTAGAATTTTTGAGTTAATACAAGTATATACCGATAGTGGTTATCTATTAAGCAGTGATATATAATGTGATAATTATGATGTAATAATCAATTTGGTATATACCTATTGAGAATTTTCTTTTATTCCTATCTAATGTGTATTTGCAGAAATATATTTTGTTTACATAAATGCTGTCATTTGGTGTTGGTCTTCATGCTTTTTTTCTCCCAACAGTGTTTTGGAGGTCTTTTTTTAACTATCTTCTATATGCATTTCTTTATGTTGCGTACTATTGGATGTCATGTATGTATTATAGTTTATATAACAATTTCCCTAGTGATGGACTATTACAAATAGCACTGTAGTAAAATTGCATCTTTTTGCACCTGTGTTTCTTTTTTTTTTTAAATGATGTAATCGGAATTTTTATTTTATTTATTTTTAAAAATTTATTTATTTTTGGCTGCATAGGGTCTTCGTTGATGTGCACAGGCTTTCTCTAGTTGCGGTGAGCAGGGGCTACTCTTTGTTGCAGTGCGCAGGCTTCTCATTGCAGTGACTTCTCTTGTTGTGGAGCACGGGCTCTAGGCGCGCGGGCTTCAGTAGTTGTGGCTCATGGGCTCAGTCATCGTGGCTTGCAGGCTCTAGAGCGCAGCCTCAGTAGTTGTGGCGCACGGGCTTCATTGCTCCACGGCATGTGGGATCTTCCCAGACCAGGGCTCGAACCCATGTTCCCTGCATTGACAGGCGGATTCTTAACCACTGCGCCACCAGGGAAGTCCCTGCACCTGTGTTGCTTCAGAGTAAATCTCTGAACATGAAGTTATTGGGTCATAGGATATTTATTCTCATTTAAAATACTAATAGTTACTACTGCAAAACAAATGTATATCCTATCAGTATATCAGAGTACCCCTTTGCTCACAATATCACCTTTTAATATTATTAGCATTTAAAACTTTTACTAATCTAATGGATTAAATGTTGGTCTCGTTGTTTTGATTTTGTTTACCTGATTACTAGTATGGTTGAATATTGTGTCATATGTACATTGATCTTTAAGTTTTCTTCTCCTTTGAATTAACCCTTGATATTTCTGTTGTTTATCCTTTTTCATATTGATCAGAAGGACTTTTTTTTTTTTTGCGGTACGCGGGCCTCTCACTGTTGTAGCCTCTCCCATTGCGGAGCACAGGCTCTGGACATGCAGGCTCAGCGGCCATGGCTCACGGGTCCAGCCGCTCCGTGGCATGTGGGATCTTCCCGGACCGGGGCACGAACCCGTGTCCCCTGCATCGGCAGGTGGACTCTCAACCACTGCGCCACCAGGGAAGCCCCAGAAGGACTTTTGTATACATTCTGAATATACATCCTCTGTATACTGTATTTGTGACACATTTTTTTTTCCAGCCTGTAACTTGTTTTGTATTTTTGCATATTGTTTTTTATTGTGCAGAAGTTTTATTTAATCAGATTTAGTCAGTCTTTTCCTTTAATACCTTTACATTCCTTCCCTATCCTAGGTCATAAACATACTCTATATTTTCTTCTAGTACTTTTATATTTTTAGAATGTGATATGAGGTAGGGATCTATCTTGACTTTTTTCTCTGTTGATAGCCAGTTGTCCCAACAATACTTATGATATAGCTCATCCTTTTCCTGCTGATTTGAAGCATCACCTTTATTATTATTAAGTTCCTATACAAGCGGGGGTCTATTTTTGGCCTCTATCCTATTACATTGATGTCTTTGTCTTATGCTAATATCAATGCTATTTTTAATATACCTATATGATAGATTCTGATAGTCGGTAAGGAAGTTCCCATTCACTTTTCTTCTTTGAAAAATCAGGGAGATCTCTAGAATCAAAGAAATATTTCTGAAGATGTAGTATTTGGGTTGGTTCTTTAAAAATCGACAGAATTTCAGTAATCAGAAAGGAAAAGGAGGACAGAGGTGGGGTATTAGGAATTTCAGTGCATGTTCTGTGAATCACACACACAGATAATTTGAGTCCAGATTGTTTTGGGCCTTGAGTGCAATATCAGGAGTTTAGCCTTTATTTGGCAGATGGTAGCAGGAAGTGATGGGATCCAAGTGAGCCTGAGAAAGATGAATCTGGCACCAGCGTGAATAATAATTCAGGCGTGAATTAGTAGGGATCTGAACTAGGGAATGGGAAGGAATCATTCGTATAGAGACTTCTTGAAGGAATAGTCAGTAAGTGTTGATGGTTGATTGAAAAAAGGAGTTGAGGAAGAGAACCTAAGAGGCAAAGCTGGCTCTTAGGTTTTGAGGCTGGGTGGCTTTGGGAGACTGACAGGACTTGAGCTGTGAGAAGGATCTGGTTTGCAGGGATGGTGATGACTTGGTTTCAGGCATGTTTAATTGTAAGTGGTGGTAGACATCCAGTTGGAGATGTCTGGCAGGTAGTTGGAAGTGTGAAACTAGGAGCTTTGGAAATACAAATCTGGGAGTCAGGTACATGGGAGTGTTAAATCCGTGGAAGTTGTTAAGATTATCTTGAAAATAATACTTAAATATAGGAAAAGAAGGAGGCTTAAGGCAGAACTTTCATTATAACAACTAGCATTTGTTTTATACCCTTACTATGTGCTGAGCATGTACTAAGGTGCTGAGCGCTCTATGTACCTTTTCTCATTTAATCCTTACAACCGTGTAGGTAGATATTATTACTCTGGAGAGATCTTAACGGGTTCTAAATCTCTTCTTTTTATTTTTTTAAAATTAATTAATTTATTTATTTTTGGCTGAGTTGGGTCTTTGTTGCTGCCCGCAGGCTTTCTCTAGTTGTGGCAAGCAGGGGCTACTCTTTGTTGCAGTGCACGGGCTTCTCACTGCGGTGGCTTCTCTTGTTGCAGAGCACGGACTCTAGGTGCGCGGGCTTCTTTAGTGGTGGCTCGCGGGCTCTGGAGTGCAGGCTCGGTAGTTGTGGCACACGGGCTCAGTTGCTCCGCGGCATGTGGGATCTTCCCGGACCAGGGCTCGAACCCGTGTCCCCTGCATTGGCAGGCGGATTCTTAACCACTGTGCCACCAGGGAAACCCTAAATCTCATCTTCTTAACCTCTAAGGTACTCTACCATATAGTTGATGGAGAAACAGTTTAGAAGAATAAGAGGGATCCATAAAATATGAGAACTGGGAAAGACTAGGGATCATCTAATCCAACTCCTTGGTCTTAAACTTGGGAAACTAAGGCCTAAAAATATGGAACTTGTTCAGGGTCATGAAACCAGATAGTGGGATTGCTTAGCCACCCACCACTGCTTCACAAGATTTTCTACTGAAATACTTCAAATCACAGAGTGTGTTCTTGTGTTGGGTGGGGGGGTGGCTATTGCGAGTTTGAAATTTGTTTTGAGGTTTCCTGTTCTACTCTTTAAATGTAAGTAAATGTTTCATTTTTACCCCAAAATATATCAGCCAGTATTTATTTATTTGTCTGTTTAACTTTTTATTTTGAACTAGCTTTAGATTTTCAGAGCAGTTGGAATGATAGAGCTCCTGCACACTATACAGTCATTTGAGCCATTGTTCCTGTATAAATAGTGCTTCATCTTTCTCTGGCTTCTTTAAAGATTTTTCCTTTGTCTTTAATTTTCAGCAGTTTGATTATGAAGTGTCTGGGCTTGAATTTCGTTGAGTTTAGCCTGCTTGGGGTTCACTAATGCTCCAGGTATTCTGTCCAGGTTTTATAGGTGAATTCAGTGGGAGAGACAGGGTAGAGTGGGCTTCCTCTGTCTAACTCAGAACCAGAACCTTAATGGCATCTTTTGATTAAAAGAAGTATTTCATTTTGATATAGTCCAATTTAACAGTCTTTCCCTTTATTCTTTTCTAGAAGCTATATTGCTTTGCCCTTCAGTTTATATTCACAATCTGTCTGTGTGACTTCATTTTTTATTGTCTGTTTTGAGTTATCATCATGAGCTCATGGGCTTATTTATATTTGTTTCAATTCATTTGCAGCCATTTTTCTTTCTGATGCTCAATTTGTCCCATCTCAGCTATGAGGAGCTCTTTCAGGTTGCTTTCTGTGTCCTTCCAGCATGACCCAACTACTGTCTTTGATAGCATTCTAGATTTTCCATTAAGTTCTTGATCTTTTCATCATCTGACTCACACCAGGAATAGATTATTTTTCTAAGAACTGGTTCATTTTAATGAAAAATGGTATTTAGAGACTATACTATGGGCAATAGACGTATTCATTGCTACAGGGTTGTCCTTGATTCTTTGTTTAGAAGCTCTTTTTTTAAAATTATAAAAGCAATCCATTTTCTTTATAGAACATTTCAAAGTATAAATATATAGGGAAATTAAAATTATCCCTAATTTTCCACTTAGAACCTTGGCTTTTAAGATTATAAGTCTGTTTTTTAATTAGAACTCTTAGACATTCCAAACGATTATTAGAACTTCCTCATTCTGTTTTTTACCACTTTCAGAAGATCAGAGACTTCAGGTACTCTGAATGTCTAGCAAACCCTCCAAAAATAATAATAAACAGCATGTTATTTCATGTATAAATAACTTACCCCCCCCCAAAATGGAATGTTCCTTTCTGAGAGTGGTGATGGATAGATTAAATATAAAGAAATAAGGCCAAGGAAAGAGAGCCTCAAAGAATTGTACATCGATTGATTTAACATCTGTTTCATGTAAACTTCAAAAGAGACTATTAGACAATTTGAGAAGCTATAATGAAGTCCCATTTTTATTTGATGTAGCTAACTTTGTAATATATCATGCTGTTAACCAGGATGGGGAATATAAATGCAATAGCAAGTTTGGGGAAAATGATGAGATTAAAAAAAAACCAGCTTCATTGAGATATAATTCACATACCATAAAATTCACCCTTTAAAAGTGTACAATTCAGTGCTTTTTAGTATATTCAGAGAGTTGTGCAACCATCACCACTATCCAATTTTAGAACATGTTTATCACTGTAAAATGAGACCCCCATATCTGTTAGCAGTCATTCCTTCCCACTCCCACAACACCTGGCAACCATGAATCTACATTCTGTCTATATAGATTTGCCTATTCTGAACAATTGATACAAATGGAATCATACATACTTGGCTTTCTGTGGCTGGCTTCTTATACTCAGCATAGTGGGGTTTTTTTGTTTTTGTTTTTTGTTTGTTTGTTTTTTTGCGATACGCGGCCTTTCACTGCCGCGGCCTCTTCCGCCGCGGAGCACAGGCTCCAGACGCGCAGGCCCAGCGGCCATGGCCCACGGACCCAGCTGCTCCGCGGCATGTGGGATCTTCCCGGACTGGTGCACGAACCCGCGTCCCCTGCATCGGCAGGCGGACTCTCAGCCACTGCGCCACCAGGGAAGCCCGCAATTGATTTCTTAATTTCACTTTTGAATTGTTTATTTCTAGTGCATAGAAATACAACTAATGTTTTAAAAATCTTGTATCCTGCAACCTTTCTGAACTCAGTTATAATAGTATTTTTTTGGTGTGGCTTACCTAGGAAGGTAATTTTCTGTATACAAGATCATATTATTTTCAAATAGAGATAGTTTTACTTTCTTTTCAGTCTGATACTGGTTTTGAATCTGTAAAATTTTTTTTATTTTACTTTTTTGTTGCAGTGTAGTTGATTTACAGTGTTTCAGGTTTACAGAAAAGTGATTCAGTTTTGTGTGTGTGTGTATTCTTTTTGAGATACTTGTTTTGGGGGGGGGATGCCGTGCCACGTGGCTTGTGGAATCTCAGTTCTTTGACCAGGGAGTGAACCCTGGCCATGGCAGTGAAAGAGTCAAATCCTAACCACTAGACCACCAGGGAACTCCCCTCAGATACTTTTCCACTACAGATTCTTATAAGATATTGAATATAGTTCCCTTTTCTATATAGTAGGTCCTTGTTGTTTATCTATTTTATATACAGTGGTCTGTATCTGTTAACCCCAAATTCCAAATTTATCCCTCCTGCCCTTTTCCCCTTTGGTAACCGTAAGTTTGTCTTCTATGTCTATGAGTCTGTGAATCTGTAAATTTGAGGTGAATGGGGACATCTGTTGGACATGTCTAGCAGGCAGTTGGATATATGAGATCAGAACTAAGGGAAGATTGGGGCAGGAGATAGAAATTTGAAAGCCCTTATCAACATATGAATAGTGTAGTTTTGGGCAAGTGGGAGCCAGATTGAAGTAAATTGAGTAAATAAAAGGTGAGGTAACAGAGATAGCTAATATAGAAGCACAAATGAGAAGAAAAGAGCCTCAAAAGGTTAAACTTACAGTTTCTTAAAATATGGTTTGTGGGCCATCTGCATTTAAATTACTTGGGATACTTGTTAAAAATACATTTTCCTATGTTCCATCCCAGACCCTCTGAATTAGACTCTCTGTGGATAGGTCTTGGCGTTCTGCATTTTAAACTAATTCTTAGATAATTCTTGGGCACATAGGAATTGGAGAATCCCTCAACTAAAGGAATTCTGTTGAGAATGAGAAGGAATGGGAGAAAACTTCAGTGTTTTTGGAGCTTTGATAGAAATAATAGGGAGGGTGGAGTTGAAGAGTGAGAAGAATGAAGAACCAAACTCCCCAAGGAAGGTGGAATTTAGAAAAGAGATGAAAGGATTGGCCTAGAATAGAAGGAGAAATGACTCTTCCATACATCTGGTGTTAACAAACAAAGTTTTAAAAGCTTTGAAGTAAGGTAGCCCATTTCTTCATTTTTTTATATGGGAAAAACATAGTTAATAGGGCAAAGCAATGCCCAGGGCTCCATAATCAATTATATAATAATACTGAGTACAACCCAGTTTTCTCAGTTCCCCGTTTATTGCTGTTTGCACAACCTTGTACTGTTGCTGCTCCTGTTCATTTCTGTGTAGAGTTACTGTCTGTTTCTAGTAGTGCTTTAACCAAGAACATCTCTTCTGTCATAATGCTCTGTTTTGTTCACTATACCTCAGTCATATAAAGATTTCTAAAGGGTGGCAAAAAATAGAGAAGCTCTTGCATGCATGTATTGCTTCTGCCACCATGATTGGGATAGTTGACTGAAATATCAGCCGAAAGCTTTTCTTCACAAAGAGCAGCATGTTGGAGGATTGTGTACAGAGCTAGTTGTTCATTTCTTCATCCTAGAATAGACTAAGCACAACAATAGTGGCTGTCACTTATTCCATACTTGCTTTGTGTCTAAAGCTCTGCTTAGTATTTTACATTCATTATCTTAATTTTTTATAAGAACCCTCTGAAGGTAGATAGTATTAATTTCCAAACTCTATAAATGAGGAAGGTCAAGGTCAGTAAGATTATCTAGTTCAATGAAACAAAGTGAGTGGCAGAACCAAGATTCAGACTCAGGTTTGAGTGTCTGACTCCCAGGTCCATGATCTTAACCACTCTGTCATTCTGTCTTTCTTTGTGTACATGGGAGATATGACTGTTGGAAGAAGGATTAACAGTGGCATCCAAAATAACATGTTGCCCTCTAGACCAAAATTTGTAGCGCTCCCATTACATAACTTAGGGATGGACAACAGTTTAAGACTGAGAGCTTATTTTGTAATACTTATATTGCTTGGTTACTTAAATCTATACTAGGGTTGCTGAATGTTAACGTGTAATACTTTCTTTTTCCCTTTCATTATTTTTATGCTACTTTAATGGTGGCTTTTGAAGTACTCTTTTCTTTTCAGAAAAACCATGCCAGATGGATCATCTGGATCGAATCCTTCTGTCTGGCATCTATAATGTACGAAAGGGAAAGACCCAGCTGCATAAGTGGGCTGAACGCCTGGTGGTGCTCTGTGGCACCTGCCTCATCGTTTCCTCAGTGAAGGATTGTCAGACTGGAAAGATGCACATTTTGCCTCTGGTTGGGGGAAAGGTAAGACTCACAAAGATGAATTATTCTTCCTCTGATCGTCTTAATTAAAAAAATATCACATATGCTTTTCAGAGCTTTTTTCACATCTTTTCAAATAAGCCAATATGAGCATTATTAAAGATTACGTCACAAAGTTTTTGTGTTCTTAGTTTTAAACAAAACCACTAAGGCTAATTTAAGCATAAAACAAGTTCATGTACATCACAGACACCCTGGGAGGTCCAAAGACTATCCATGCCCCAAATTCTGCTGCAGGACCCGTCTGTTGGAGAAACCCCTGCCTCCACTGCTAGGCACTAAATGCTCTCTCATTGGTACCACCAAGAGTGGACAGAGGATGCTACCACTAGAAGCTGCCTTTGTAAACTAGAAGGAGCTGTTAGCATCCCCTCCAAAATAGATTCTTTCCTGTTTCTCTTTTTCCCCCGTTAGACTGAAATTCAGAGTCTGGAGTGGTCGTAAGCTCCTACCCAGCAGCCAGAGAAACCTGCCATTTCTTGCATCTGTACTAGAGAATTCCCCATCATAGGAAAGGCAGTTCCAAGTCTGGAAAACAGATAATGTTAATGTTTATAGGAAGTTATACATAATTTTATTTCCTTTATGTTGAATCTTGAAGATCATAAAACAATCTGAATTGAAGAGAACTTCCAGACAAAATGACTTTGTGACTCATGCTTTGAGATAGCCAATTTGATCCAGATACACAGCAATGTAGATAAAATACATATATTAAAAAAAATAAACATATGAAAGGACATAGCTGGACTTAGGAATGTGGAATAGAAATGTAATTGGTGAGGGTCTACTGGGCCCTGGGTCTGAAAGGTGGCAGCCTAGGGGTTTAGCACCTATAAGTATTTGGGTCTAAAAGTACTCTGGTTATGATGGGGGACCTGGCCCAAGCTTATTGCTTGAAGCTAGGAAATGAGTGGTATTCTTTGCTCCTGATAAAAAGCTGGAAAAAACAAACAAAAACCCAAACCAGACACTTCTGTAAACCACTGACTGGAACCAAGGCTTGTTCCTGGCTGTGGTTCTAAACAGATGGGTGGACCCAGTTGTATGCCATGTGACTAGGAAGTGAACAAGCCCCAACTGGTCTAATAAATGAATGTGTGTCACTCCAGTATCACCCGTGGAGCAGGAACCCACCACTACCAATACGAGACCTGGTTCTGGTCTTGGGGGCTGAAGGATAGTGAAGAAAGTAAGTGAAATTTCTCCAAAGGGAGAAGGTGAGTGAGGACAAGGTTGGAGGATTGGCGGAGAGGAAGTGGGAAACAGAGCAAGAAAGAGAAAGAAAAACAAACCTCCCATTTACGTAATTCTTGTCCGTTCTCTCTCTTCCCTCACTAATAGAACAGAATTGTGTTCAGGGTGGTGATGTGACCAAGATCAAAAACTCCCCAACCTCCCTTGTAGCTAGTGGTGGCTAATAAATATAAACAGAAGTTTGCAGGTGGGACTTTGGGGAAAGGCCTTTAAAGTGGGAGAGACGTGGATGGCTTGACCCTTTGCCCTGTGTTTCCTTCCTTTATGGAACACAGTCTCTTGGTATTGGAGATGGAGCAGTCATATGGTGGCTGGAAACTGCAGGCATTTGCTGAGTGTGGCCTTCTGGAAAGCAAGAGGCGCCTGGGCCCCTGGTGGCAGGGCGGAGCTGCTGTAGCACTCCTGGACTGATGCTGTGTTTTTAAGCCACTACTTCACAGCTGAATGTAATGAACCAACGAACGTACTGAAGAATTTCACAGATAAAACGTATAAGAGAGCCCATAAGGGAGGGTCCAGTATACATCTAATAGCAGTTCCAGAGAAGAGAGTAAAGGAGAATGGATAAGCAATATCTGAAGAAATAATGGTTGAGATTTTTCTAGAAATAAAGACAGACATGAGTGTTCAGATTGAAAAGACACTGGGTACTGAACAGGTTAAATAAAAATAAGTTGACACGTAGACACATTGCAGAACATGAAGGAGCAAATCACAGAAGCTTCCAGAGAGAAAAGATTACCTGCAAAGAATTGACAGGCTGACAGCAGCTTTCTTTTCATCAACAATATGTGTAGAAGACTATTTGCAAAATTGCTGAGAGAAAATAAATGTCAACCTGTATTCTATATCCAGCTGAATTTCTTTACAAGAGTCAAGGCAAAATAGGACATTTTCAGACATATAAAGACTAATGAGGGAGTTCCCTGGTGGTCCAGTGGTTAGGACTGGGTGCTTTCACTGCCACGGTGCAGCCAAAAAAAGAAAAAAAGACTGGTACTTCCCTGGTGGTGCAGTGGTTAAGAATCCACCTGCCAATGCAGGGGACACAGGTTCGATCCCTGGTCTGGGAAGATCCCACACGCTGCGGAGCAACTAAGCCCGTGCACCACAACTACTGAGCCTGCACTCCAGAGCCTGTGAGCCACCACTACTGAGCTCACGCACCGCAACTACTGAGCCCATGCACCGCAACTACTGAAGCCCGTGCACTCTAGGGCCTGCATGCTGCAACTACTGAGCCTGCACGCTGCAACTACTGAAGCCTGCGCACCTAGAGCCCATGCTCCACAACAAAAGAAGACACCTCAGTGAGAAGCCTGTGCACTGCAATGAAGAGTAGCCGCCACTCACTGCAACTAAGGAAAGCCCACACGCAGCAACAAAGGCCCAATGCAGCCAAAAATAAATAAATAAATAAAAAAGAGTGGACATGAATTTCATTTAAAAAAATTAAAAACAACGCCCCTCCAAAAAACAAAGAAAAAAGAAGAAATAAAACAACAAAGGAAAGTAAATTCAAAGGGAAGGCATGAGGTAAATAGATGATGAGTGCAGACACTGACAAAATATGGTAGTAAATTTAATATTGATTGTAAAAACGTTTAAAATTTTTAATATTTTAAATATAAATTTAAATTTAAACACCTAAAGCTCAAACTATCCTGAACAGTATTCAAGATGTGGTGGTGTGTTCAGTAAGGAACGTGTGATGCAGTTTTGGGATAAGTGATTTATGAGTATAACTTGGAAGTTTCCAGCTGACTCACCAAGATTCAGTAGCTATGACATACTAAAGTGAGATGTCAGACAAAGATGTAAGTGGTTCCACAACTATAAAAAGACTTCATCCTCCTCAAAGCTATATAGGTTGGGTTGTTGAAGAGAGCTGTTGTGCAGTGAATCCCTGCCACCACCCCAAATGGTACTGAGGGAGGTTTCTGCCTCTTTCCTCAAGCCTAGTGAAAGAGGTTTCAAAAGGACCCAAGAGAGCCTGATATGGGTCCCCTGCAGTAAGGGGGACATAGTGCACTGGTGTCCTGCCTTCTAACCATGAAGTCTTGAGGACGAAAGATAAGCTGCAGGCTGCTTTGGTGATTGAGCAAAGCGCCTAACTCATGTGTTGGGATCACTGTGTACTCTTTGGGTTTGTTAGTATGTGACCCAGATGGGTTGAGAGAGAGCAGGAGCCATTGGGTAGGTGGGTGGATTCTCTTAGAATATGTCCAGTGGGGCCACCTGGAGGGGCAAACAGACTTCACTGGAGGGTGGGCTGTCAGTGGACCACCAGATTCCTTCAGGTCTGAGGAGGGAGTGGTCACCTGCTAGAATAGCATGCATTAGCCTGGTCAAGGGATCTGTACGTGAGAAGCCATCATTGGTTGGATTGGGGGGCCGGGTATCCAAAGAACCCGCAGAAGGACCTACTGAGGAAGATCATCCCCTTTAAAATCTGGTAGGCCCAAGAGAGTGTGAAGTCAGGTTATGACTCTACTAGTCTAGTAAGAATCGTTGGGCTTGTGTCTTCCCTGTTCTTCCTCCTGCCCCACTTCAATGATGGAGGGAGTCAGAAATGGCTTCTATCCCAGCACCTCGTAAGTAAGGGGGGAGGTGAGTCCAAAAAGTAGGCCAAGGTACCCTTTGCAGGCAAGCAGCTACCTCCAGGGTGCCGCAGTGGTGGGGAAAGCATTGGAACAACCTTACCCTTGAAGTGGAAACTTTGGCTTTTATCATGTGGGCCTGAAGACTCTCCTGTTCTGAAACAGGCATGCATTCTTGCATTACCGGAACTTGTACTGACTGTTGCTAAACTGGGAATGCTCCTTCCCCAGGAGGTTTCCACACCTTGCCCCTGAACCCTTGTGGGGTCTTTGCTCACATGTTTCCTCCTCAGTGAGTCCTTCCTTGACTGTCCTATTCATAACTCAGATCACCTACCCTGTTCCCCTCCAAGCCTATACCCTGCTTTGTTTTTCTTCATGTTACTCATTCTGTATTTTATCATGTTATGCTGTATCATGTCACCATTATTTATCTATCTATCTATCTATTTATTTATTTATGGCTGCGTTGGGTCTTCGTTGCTGCACGCGGGCTTTCTCTAGTTGTGGTGGCTTCTCTTGTTGCAGAGCACAGGCTCTAGGTGCGTGGGCTTCAGTAGTTGTGGCACACGGGCTCAGTAGTTGTGGCTCGCGGGCTCTAGAGCTCAGGCTCAGTAGTTGTGGTGCATGGGTTTAGTTGCTCCACAACATGTGGGATCTTCCCGGACCAGGGCTTGAACCTGTGTCCCTTGCACTGGCAGGCGGCTTCTTAACCACTCTGCCACCAGGGAAGCTCTCATGTCACCATTTTGATATATAAACTCCATTGAGGGCAGAGGGTTTGTTAGTTTTTCCCCTTATGTCCCTAGCACCCACAATAGTAAAATGTATTCATTCAGCAGATAATTATCAAACTGAGATTGTTTTGTGATTTAAAGAGTAATAAATTTACTTATGGCTGTGCCCTATGAATCCTACTCCTTCAACATATCTGTTATATAAGTATTCCTTTGGTTTTTTCTTTTTTTTTTTTTTTTTTTTTTTTTGGCCACACTGTGTGGCATGCAGGATCTTAGTTCCCTGACCAGGGATCGAACCCGTGCCCCCTGCAGTGGAAGAAGTGTGGAGTCTTAACCACTGGACCACTAGGGAATTCCCCCTTTGGTTTTTTTTTAAACAGCTTTATAAGACAGAATTCGTATAGTGTACAATTAATCCATTTAAAGTGTACAATTCAGTGACTTTTTGTAAATTCACAGAGTTGTGCAACTATCACCATAATCGATTTTAGAATACTTTCATGACCCTTTGAAAAGAAACCCTGCACTACTTAGCTGTCATTTCCCCATTCCTTCTCCAGCCCCAGGCACCCGTTAATCTACTTTCTGTCTCTGTAGATTTACTGATTCTGGACATTTCATATAAATGGAATCATATAATATATGGTTCTTTGTGACTGACTTCTTTCGCTTAGTATAACGTTTTCGAGGTTCATGCATGTTTTAGTGTGTGTCAATATTTTATTCCCATTTACGGCTGAATAGTATTCCATTGTATGGATGTACTACATTTTGTTTATACCTTTACCTGTTGATGAACATTGAGGTTATTTCCACTTTTTGGCTATAATAATAATGCTGCTATAATTCACATACAAGTTTTTGTGTGGATGCGTCTTTTCTTGGGTATATACCTAGGAATGGAATTGCTGCGTCGCATGGTTGCTTTTGAGGAACTGCCAGGCTGTTTTCCAAAGTGGCTGCACCATTTTACATTCCCACAGCAGTGTATGAGGGTTCCAGTTTCTCTGTATGCTTTCTAATGCTTGTTATCTAACACTTGTTATTATCTGTGTTTTTGATTTTAGCCATCCTAGTGAATGTGACATGGTACTTTGTGGTTTTGACTTGCATTTATCTAATAACTAATGATGTAGAACATCATATCGTGTGCTTATTGGCCATTCCTCTGTCTTCTTTGGAGAAATATCTGTTCAGATCTTTTGCCTGTTTTAAAAAATTGAGTTGTTTGTCTTGTTATTGTCCTTTAGTTTTTGATTGGGATTGTTTACTTTAATTGGTTCTGGTTTTCTCCCCTCCTCTTCTTCAGGTAGAAGAAGTGAAGCGACGTCAGTACTGCCTTGCATTCAGCTCAGCTGGAGCCCAAGCTCAGACCTATCATGTCAGCTTTGAGACTTTGGCTGAGTACCAGAGATGGCAGCGGCAATCATCCAAGGTGATAAGCTGTCAGACATCCTGATGTGGAGATAAGAGCAGAGAAACCCAACAGAAGTATATTTTGAAACTGCACTTACTCCCAAGAGATCAAATTATAATTCTTATGCACATCACTCTAGGCCTTTCTGAGTACATAGTGAATGCAATGGAATTCTCCCAGGTCCTTAACTTATTATTTATATTTGCATAGTACAGAATGCTTACAAAAGTGTTTTCAGGTGCATTTACCTTTATACCATCTCTGTGAAAAAGGTAGGGCCTTGAAGGATTTGAGACACAATGAAATTCAAATGACTCTCCCTCAACCATAGTGGTCAATGATAGATGGAGCTGTTCCCTAACTCATAGCCGAGTGCATCTGTATGTGTTTAGCACAGCTTTGATGAACCACTTTAAATTTGAACTTATTGATGGAACATGACCTGTGATCCTGTCACAAACCATTATTCCTGTATGCTGAGGATAATTGGCTTTTTAGCATAATTTCTGCTTTCCTAGCCTTTAAAGATGAAGTGCTGTAAAATTGTATTTCATTTTCCAAATTCTCTTGTTCTCCTAGCCATCTTTTCAGAATTTAAACACATTTTTCTTTATGGAGCTAAATAGCTTCATGAAGGATTATTTCAGTATAATGACATGCCATCAAAACGTGAATGACTTTTGCAGTGATATTTTGTTTGTTTTAGACCCATTTTCACAGTCCATGTTGTATTAGCCTACTATTACAGTAATATAAATCTTGTTTTGGCTTTATTGGATTTTCTGTACTTGTGGTGGTAATAAAATCTTCTCTGAATAAAACTAGTTTCAATTTTAAATAGCTATTTCATTCTTCTGCCCTTGTAAAGAGAAATTAATATATATATATATATTTTTTATAGTGTTTTTATTTTTACTTGTTGACAGTTTGCTTTATTTATTTATTTGTTTTTGGTTGTGTTGGGTCTTCGTTTCTGTGCGAGGGCTTTCTCTAGTTGTGGCGAGCGGGGGCCACTCTTCATCGCGGTGCGCGGGCCTCTCACTATCGCGGCCTCTCTTGTTGCGGAGCACAGGCTCCAGACGCGCAGGCTCAGTAATTGTGGCTCACGGGCCCAGTTGCTCCGCGGCATGTGGGATCTTCCCAGACCAGGGCTTGAACCCGTGTCCCCTGCATTGGCAGACAGACTCTCAACCACTGCGCCACCAGGGAAGCCCTGAGAAATTAATATTTTTGAGCACCTTTTGCATGCTAAGCATTGGTGCTGTGTGCTTGGTTATTTAATTTTCCTCGTGACAGATGAAGAAACTGCACAAGTAAGGAACAGGGCTTGTGTGGCTGCAAAAGGCTGTGTCTTTCAGTATCACACTCCTAAAGTTTTGTACAGTTATTTTGAATCATCTTAACTTTACTTCCTGCATGAACTGTTAACTTTCCATCTTTATGATTTGTATTTTTTTCTTACCTTTTACTTGTAGACACTTTACAGCCTATACCTTTCTGTTTTTCAAGCATCTCATGGTTTTAGGAAAAAGTAAAAATTAACTGTTTCTTATAAATGAATAATCGGATCTCACGACCTTTCTTTTCTTTCCCGTCTTATTTTTTTAAATAAATAAATTTATTTATTTATTTATTTATTTTTGGCTGCGATGGGTCTTCGTTGCTGTGTGTGGGCGACTGGGGGCTACTCTTCATTGCAGTGCGCAGGCTTCTCGTTGCAGTGGCTTCTCTTGTTGTGGAGCACGGGCTCTAGGCACGTGGGCTTTAGTAATTGTGGCACACAGGCTCAGTAGTTATGGCTCGCTGGCTCTAGAGTGCAGGCTCAGTAGTTGTGGTGCACAGGGCTTAGTTGTTACGCAGTCTAAGGGCTTCTTTCCGGACCAGGGCTTGAACCCGTATCCCCTGCATTGGCAGGCGGATTCTTAACCACTGCACCACCAGGGAAGTCCCTCCCATCTTTTTAATCGGTGCCTTTTTGTGTCAGTGCCGTTCCGTCCTCTGCTGGGTGGGAAACATTTGGGGCTGGCTCAGATGGCTCTTCTCTTTGACCTTGTCCAGGTGGTGTCCCAGCGTATCAGTACCGTGGACCTCTCGTGTCACAGCCTTGAGGAGGTTCCTGAGCATCTCTTCTACAGTCAAGATATCACCTACCTCAACTTGCGACACAACTTCATGCAATTAGAAAGACCAGGGGGCCTTGACACTTTCTACAAGTATGTGGGGCATAGGTTTCCAGACTAGCTTACTGAAACTGAATCGTAATCAATACCTATAAGCGAGCATGTTTACCATCATATATATATTTGAAAACTTCCCCTCCATTTTGAACAGGAAGTAAGAATTTTTATTCACACAGTTTTCCCACTCCCCTTCTCCCCTCTGTACAAGAGAAGACAGATGCACAGTTTCCGTTACGGAGGCAACATTGAGCTGCCCTTGATTTGGATAATCCTTTTCTATATGTCATTGACAGCAATGCATGATCTGCCTCCAGGGTAAATCGAGAGATTCTGTATATGGGAAGTTTTTGAATCAGAAGTTTCAAACTTAAATAACTTAAAGGAAATAGGCCAGATTTCAAGAATTCCACTCCCAGGTTAGGGCCTTTATCTTTCCTTTGCACCTGCTACTGCCAACTCTGAAGCCTTTTGTCAGCTATGAAACCTCTCTCTTCTAATAAAGGAACCATTTCAGTCCTAAGGGGCAATGACCCATATATTTTCCCATCTCCTTTGTTAGAATATATTCCCCATTCCCACCCTCCACCCATTTCATCTCCTTCCTTCCTTTAAAAATGGGTGGAAGTGAATAAATATATGGTGTAAGTAATTGTCTGGGCTTCTTGTGGGGAGGAGAGAAATTGGAAACTAAAACGTTCAAATTACATGGTGATTAAAAAGATAAATGCACATTGAAATGACATATTTTATGTACTTAGTAACTAATATTTCTAGAATAATTTTCAGAAAGCATATGATTTTTACCTCATCTGAAATGTTTTGCAAAGGTTTTCAAATATAAGCCTATATTTAGTAATGAAATAATTATTTTAATAATATTGATATTTAAAAATAAAAACAAGCTATAATTTTAAGGAAGTGGGTTTCTAATATTTACTTCTGTTTCTATGAAAAGAGGGTTAATCTAGTTTGAGGGCTGGATTAGCAATTTGGAAGTCCTTTGCCAAGCCGAAGGAACAATCAGTACTCAAGCTGAAATTTTGGAAGAGGAACATTAGAGAGAGGTACCAAGGATTCAAATCTAGAAGCAGATGATATAGTTCATCATCTTGGAGAACACTACCTCAGCCTTACAGTCTTGTACTAGTATAGTAATGAAGTGTAATACTTCTAAGTAGAATTACAGGAGTGGCTCCTGTGGATCCAATTTACGATGATACTATCTCTCAGTGAGACATTATATAGATATTTCTACAAAAAAAATTGAAACATTAAAAATTAGTTCATGTTGTATATCATCACATTACAGTAAAACTCAGTATCACCTACATATTTTTAAGCTCTAACTGGCCCATTCATTTCAAGTGACTTTTGAGCCAGCATAGTTTCAGTACATAAAAAGAAATTGCTTATAATGGGATTTGATCTGAAGGTTTGTTAGCTATTCCTGTGTCCATGGGTTGATTAATTATTGTTAAGGCTTTCATATATTGCACATAGAAATTTAATAAAGGAAAAGATTTGAAGCATATCAGTAATGATTGATTCACTTTGATAGAAAATAATTATACCAATGTGAGCTTTTCAAGATTTTCTGCCTTTTTTTTTTTTTTTTTTTTGCGGTACGCAGGCCTCTCACTGTTGTGGCCTCTCCCGTTGCGGAGCACAGGCTCCGGACGCACAGGCTCAGCGGCCATGGCTCACGGGCCCAGCCACTCCGTGGCATGTGGGATCTTCCCGGACCGGGGCACGAACCCATGTCCCCTGCATCGGCAGGCGGACTCTCAACCACTGCGCCACCAGGGAAGCCCGATTTTCTGCCTTTTTAAGGAGAAGAGAGAACAACTCCTGTCACACCAGACCTGGTTTTCTCAATAGCTTGCACTGGGTGTTAGTCATCTTAGTGTCTATGCCACACATAATGTTTGGCACATACTGAGTGCTCAGTAAATATTTGCAGAACAAATTCTTTGATGGACATTTAAAATAGATCACTTTTTCATTCAGTAGTATAATGTGCCTTTGCTTTTTAGATTTTCTCAGCTTAAGGGCCTGAACTTGTCTCATAATAAGCTTGGGTCATTTCCTGTATTGTTATGTGAAATTTCTACCCTGACCGAGCTCAACCTTTCCTGTAATGGATTCCATGACCTGCCGAGTCAGATTGGCAATCTGCTGAAGTAAGTATCTGACTTTTACTAGATCTGTCTTTTCCTGTGTTTGCAGCATAAGGATCTTGTCTGGCATTTGGAATGAAGGTAGTTCCATGAGCTCTTGCAGTGAAATAAATCATGTAATTATGAGAATTCTGGTCAGCAGCAGCTACTTGCCTACAGAAGTAACTAGTCCCTCAGTTTTAACAGCAGAGGCTCTGATTACCCTTGATGTTAGAGGGACCATCTGTATTTCAGTTATCTTAGTAAGAGTCTATTTAGATAGACTTAGGGCATTTTATCATTATTGGACTCATAATAAGTTAATGACAAGTCAAAATCCATAATTCTAGTTCCATCCATTCCAGTTAAAACCTTTCATCAGTTTTGTTTTCTTCCTGCAGTCTTCAAACCCTCTGTCTTGATGGCAACTTTCTGACTACTTTACCTGAAGAATTGGGGAATCTGCAACAGCTTTCCTCCCTGGGAATTTCCTTCAACAACTTTAGTCAAATTCCCAAGGTTTATGAGAAACTCACTATGTTAGATAAAGTGGTTATGGCAGGAAACCAACTGGAAGTGCTGAACCTGGAGGTGCTGAACTGTATGAGCCACGTCAAACATGTGGATTTGAGGTGAGGTCATTCTTCACTGTGCCTTCCTTTCACCTGACCTCTAATGGACCTTTACGTTTTCTTTTTATGAAGACTCTTTAAAACATTAGGATTTTAGAACACTGTATGTTTTCAAAGCTGTAGTTAAGCTTCATTTTTCACTCAATGGCAGAGAGATTATGAATGAGGTAGGTAGGTGTACCATGTGGTAGAGACAAAGGTTGTTCTGACTTACCCTCCCAGCAATGTTTTATGAGAACTCCGATTTTGTCACATTCTTACCAGTATTGGATTTTAGCAGCCTTTTTCCTTGTTGTCAATGTAGTAGGTAGAAAATAGTATTTCATCGTTTTAATCAGCATTTATGGTGAGTGAGTTGAGTGTCTTTTTGTATGCTTATTGGTAGTTTGTATTTTTCCATAAACTTGACCATTTTTCTGTTGAATCATTGGGTTGCTTCTTGATATCTATTGTATTATAATTAAAATGTTAACAGTCTTACTACTAACAATTTTTAATAAGAGTTTTATTCCCTTTTTAAATATTTATTATTTATTTATAATCTTTTCCTAAAGGAAGCTAGTAAAACACACATACTGGATGTCCTGTCATTTACACTAAGTCATCGATGTCCCTTATAAAGACATAGTAACAGAAAAATTTATTGAAATGCAGGAAAATGAACAGGCCTGCATGCATTAAATCAGATACTTATATAGAAGAGAACAAAGAAGTCATCATTTTCTATAATTTGCCCTTGAACTCTTCCATATTGATACAGATTATTTTCCTCTTCATTAATTGAGGTAATGGGAATCTTAGCACTAGAGAGAGTAGGCAGGCAGCGAGAGGAAGTATGACTGCTTCCTCTTGCTCTTACCCGGTACTTACTCCGTGAATGCCTTGCTACTCCTAACCTGACAAGTTACGTTCATCTTCTTGTTCCTTTGTCCTATTCCTTCATCCCTACCTAATGTACTTGGTATTTGGGTGCAAGTTTTAAACTGTTTGTGGGCATGGTCCCCTTTCCTTTCTCTTTATTTAATTTGTACATGTATTTGCCAATCTGGATTGTCTCTAACTTAGTTTATAAACAAAGAACTCAAGGTACAGCTATCTGTAGCTATTTACTTACTACCTTGCAAAATGAGGCAAGTAGTGAAATTCTTATGCTGTTTAGGAAAGAGAAAAAAGGATCATACTTCTATTTTTCTTTTGGTCAGCACATTTAGTAAAATTTATTTCTAATGATTTTCTTATTTCTGAATATTAAGGATGAACCATCTGAAAACCATGGTTATTGAGAATCTGGAGGGAAATAAGTACATCACCCACATGGATCTGCGGGACAATCAGCTGACTGACTTAGATCTTAGCTCCTTGTGCAACTTGGAGCAGCTGCATTGTGAGCGGAACCGGCTGAGGGAGCTGACACTCAGTGGCTTCTCCCTTCGAACTCTCTACGCCAATTCGAACAGTGAGTTCTCTACCCAGTCTCCTGTATTTCCTCTTGTAGCTCTTGTCCAAGCTTTCCAAGAACAGTGGCATCTGGGGTGTTCCTCAGATACTCTGCGAAGTGGAGTTTGAGGTTCATTGAGACCTAGCTTTAAGTTTGCCGTCAACACTTCAGTGGTTGAGGTATGCATAAAAAGACATTGCAGGACAATTTGAGATTCACTAAGTGAACATAATAATAAGAGGCATTCTGCAAAATGACAGGAAGTTAGGAGGGTGGGCAAGCATGTTCGAAAGAGAATATCAGTGATGGTCTAAAACAAGGGCTGTCCAGCTACAGCCCAGGGGCTAAATCTGGCCTACCATCTGTTTTTGTATGGCTCACGTGGAATGGGTTTTTACATTTTTTAATGGTAGCGTTTTAAAAAAAATCAAAAGAAGAATAATTTTGACATGGGAAAGTTATATGAAGTTCAAATTTAAGTGAAGAAAGTTTGATGGGCACACACCCACATTGATTTGTCCACATATTAACCACTCTCATGCTACAGTGGCAAAATTGAGTAGTTTTAAGAGAGACCACGTGGCCCATAAAGGCCAAAATATTACTAAACATTTAGCCCTTTACAGAAAAAGTTTGTCAATCTCTAGTCTAAAACCTTTTGCTGCCTCAGTTCCAGAATGAGAAGCCCTTCATTTCAATAGTGATTTATTTGCCCCAGGATTATTTTTCAATGTAGAAGGCCTCATATTTGTTGAGGCCATTCTGTTTATAGAGAGTTCTTCTTTACCGAAGAAGTTATACAGTTGACCCTTGAACAACATGGGTTTGAGCTGCACAAGTCCCCTTTTTTTGGTTTGTTTGTTTTGTTTTGTTTTGGCCACACTGTGCAGCTTGCAAGGTCTTTGTTCCCCAACCACGGATTGAACCCGGGCCACAGCAGTGAAAGCACTAAGTCCTAACCACTGGACCGCCAGGGGATTCCCTGCATAGGTCCACTTAAACATGGATTTTTTTCAATAGTAAATACATTTGACCCTTGAATAATGCAGGGTTTAGAGGCACCAATCCTCTAAACAGTCAAAAATGGGAGTATAACTTTATAGTTAGCCCTCTGTATCCATGATTCCATATCTGTAGATTCAACCAACCACGGATTGTGTAGTATTGTAGTATTTACATATATATATAGAGAGTTATATGGGGATTTTCAACTGCACATCCCCTGGCATGTGGGATCTTCCCAGGCCAGGGCTCGAACCCGTGTCCCCTGCATTGGCAGGCGGACTCTCAACCACTGCGCCACCAGGGAAGCCCCTCAGATATCTTTTGAGCAAAAAAAGAAAGTGCATGTTTTGATATCCTGCAGTGAAAGGAATGGTCCTCTTGAAACAGAAAGGTACCTATGAATTACTCATTCTAAAAGCCTGTGGATTGGACTTCCCTGGTGGTGCAGTGGTTAAGAATCCACACGCCGTGGAACAACTAAGCCTGTGTGCCACAACTACTGAGCCTGAGCTCTAGAGCCCGCGAGCCACAACTACTGAGCCCACGTGCCACAACTACTGAAGCCCGTGCACCTAGAGCCCAAACTCCACAACAAAGAGAAGCCACTGCAATGAGAAGCCCGCACACCGCAACGAAGAGTAGCCCCCCCGCTCGCCGCAACTAGAGAAAGCCCGCATACAGCAGTGAAGACCCAATGCAGCCAAAAATAAATAAATAAATAAATTTATTTTAAAAAACAAAAACAAAAAAATAAAAGCCTATGGATTTAGAATGAGATACCAAGATCTGTTTCCCCTCCATGGTGTTATTTCCTTTTTGCCAATTGGAATCAGATAATTCTTGGTTTTTCCGACTTTTAAAAAAATTTTTCCCCTTTTTGATACTCTTGTGACCCATATTGGTCTGATTTTTGGAGAGATTAATTATATTCAGGATTTTATTACTTCGACTGGTCAAGAATAAACATAAATGAGGTTTGCTTTCTTATTTTTAACACTATGTTAAGTATTCAGGAGTCAGTGGTTGAGTACACTATGATAGTTATATCCAATTTTAAAACACATAAAAATGTTGTTTGCTTAGCTCTAAGTATGCCATGACAGTATGAAAGAATCCATGGGAATGATAAAAATCATATTCCGGATGGTGTTTGCCTCTTGGTATGTGCAGCGTTTTAATTCTTAAAAAGGCTGAAGCATGTAAGGCAGAATGTCACAATTTGTTAAAAGCTAGGTGATGGGTGAAAGAATATTCATTATTTTATTCCCTTTTCTGTATCGCTAAAATATATTATTAGGATAAAAGAGAGTTAAGACTTCTCTTTTCATTGCCTTTTATCATGTTATAGACGCTTCAAATTGTAGCTTAGATTAATTGTTAGGGCTGTTTGTTGAGTCATGCTGTTTATACATGTTGTGAGATGGTAGTAATTCTTTTGTCCTGGAAATACTTATTATCAGGGCTAATCTGTATTCTTAAAGTATCTAGAGACTCTGAATGACTGGCCCTCTGGGAAAAGACTCATTGACATACATGTAGGCCTTCTTAGCAGATTCTGTCACAGTACTGTTATTGGGGCTTGTTCTGTTCACAGAATCCTTAAATTGTACAACCTAGAAGAATTCATATCAACACTTGAAGTTTTGACACCTCAGAAGTAAAGAACTCAGCTTTCAGCTTCACAAAAGAATTTTTCCAAATGGCCAATTAGCATAGAGAAGTGCCATCACACCAGGGTCATCAGGGATATGCAAATTGGAATCTCAGTGTGACACCACTGCACACCTACCAGAATGACTAGAATAAAAAAGGCTGAAAACACCAGTGCCAGTTGTTGGGCGTGTAAATTGTTGCAACCACTCTGGAAAACTGCATGGTAGTATCTCCTGAAGTCACACATATGCACCCACTGCACTCGGCAGTTCCTCTCCTAAGCTTGTATTCAACATAAATGCTTATGTTAGTCCACAAAAGACGTGGACAAAATGTTCACAGAGGCACTATTCATAGTAACCCCCAGCTAGACAAGACTTAAAATGCCCATCAACTCTACAATGGGTAAATAAATGGTGGTATATTCCCAGGAAAAATTTTATACAGCCATGAGAATGGATGAACTAAAACCATATTCAGTAATATGAACAAATATCTCACAAGCACAATGTTCAGTGATGAAGCCAGACAAAAAAATTATATATAATGAATGTGTATATTTATATAAATAGGTAAAAGTAATCTGTATGTGGGGTAGTGACTAGAGGGAGGGGGGATGAGGGGAAGTTTCCGGGCAGCTGGTACTGCTCTGTTTCTTGATCTGCCTACTGGTTATACCAGTGTGTTCTTTTTGTAAAAATTCATTGATCTATACATTTAAGATTACTGTACTTTTCTTTATTTGTTTTGCTTTAATTAAAAATTAAAATGTTGCCAGGGAAAATTCAGTTATTCATTTTTAAGGTTAATAAGCTAAGCAGTTATTGTTAACATTTAACAGCTGCCTGATCCAGTGTGACTCCAGTGCAGTACCCAAGATCCTCCAATTAATTGTTGTATTTGGTTTTCAAATGGGGATCAAGCAGTTAAAGTTAGTCAATGTGAGTTACCCACTGTTTTTTTTAATTTTTAATTTTAATAGATCTTTATTGGAGTATAATTGCTTCACAATACTGTGTTAGTTTCTGTTGTACACCAAAGTGAATCAGCCGTATGCATACACATGTCCCCGGATCCCCTCCCTCTTGACCTGGGGCGAAATGAGAGTAGCATCAACGTATATACACTATCGAATGTACAGTAGCTAGTGGGATAGGCTTCCCTGGTGGCGCAGTGGTTAAGAATCCACCTGCCAATGCAGGGAACATTGGTTCGAGCCCTGGTCCGGGAAGATCCCACATGCCACGGAGCAGCTAAGCCCATGCGCCACAACTACTGAGCCTGTGCTCTAGAGCCCGCGAGCCACAACTACTGAGCCCATGTGCCACAACTACTGAAGCCCACACGCCTAGAGCCCGTGCTCCGCAACAAGAGAAGCCACCGCAATAAGAAGCCCACACACCACAATGAAGCGTAGCCCCCACTCGCCACAACCAGAGAAAGCCCGCGTGCAGCAACAAAGAACCAACACAGCCAAAAAAAAAAAAAAAAAAAAAAAGTAGCTAGTGGGAAGCAGCAGCATAGCACAGGGAGATTTGGTTTTCATCTTTAGTTCGTGTCAGTAGGTGACATCAATTTTCATCAGCTTTCCCCCTTGTTTACTCTCAGTTACATTCTTCTTTGGAGAAGGTCGCTAACACCAATATGTTTTCTGATTAGGGCTGACAGCAGTGAATGTCTATCCAGTACCCAGTCTGCTCACTTCTCTAGAACTCTCCCGGTGAGTGTGTCTCATGAGGGTGGTGCTTGTTTGATTTCTGTATTTAAGAGATGTCTGTGGGCACTTTGACAGTTTTGAGGTACAAGAAATGCTAATACATTGAAATATTTGGATAACCAGGAGAAGGGCAAAGGTTGAGTGGAGGAATAAGTTTAATGGCCATGCTATTTAGATAAAGGAAGGTCCTCTTGAAACAGGAAGGTGCCTCTGAATTACTCGTTGTTAGAGTTTGTGGATTTAGCATGAGTTGTAAACAAAGACCTATTTCCCCTCCATGGCAGTGATTTTCTTTTTCCAATTGGAATCAGATAATTCTTGGTTTTTAGTGACTTAAAATGCTGTTCTCTTATTTTTTTGATACTCTTGTGACCCATGTTCATCTGATTTTCAGAGAGATATTAATTATATTCAAGATTTTATTTCTTCTGTTGGTGCTCAAGAGCAAATGTAAACGAAGTTTGCTTTCTTTCCTTCATTCATTTTTAATACTGTGTTAGGCATTCAGGAGTCACTGGCTGAATTTTACAGTCTAGTGGAGAGTTTGACCATCAAATAAGCAGTAAGAGGGCAACATCATAAGTGCTGTGAGTATAGAGTGCTAGAAGCAGGTAGAGGGGTCAGTGGACAGAGTCCTATATGCTCAGGGTTTTCATAAAGATTAAAGGAGGGCTTCCCTGGTGGCGCAGTGGTTGAGAGTCCGCCTGCCGATGCAGGGGACACGGGTTCGTGCCCCGGTCCGGGAAGATCCCACATGCCGTGGAGCGGCTGGGCCCGTGAGCCATGGCCGCTGAGCCTGCGCGTCCGGAGCCTGTGCTCCGCAACGGGAGAGGCCACAACAGTGAGAGGCCCGCGTACCACACACACAAAAAAAAGATTAAAGGAGACAGTAAACACAAAATATGTAGCATAGTGCCTGGCATAAAATGAATCTCTCAAGAAGTATTAGCTGTGATAGCCAGGTTTCTTTTTGTTGTTGTTACTTTATCATCATTATTATTAAGCTATTGTTCTAGATTCTCTTCCATCCATTTCTTTCTGTCATATCTTCCCATCAAAACCCCAACATGGGGCTTCCCTGGTGGCGCAGTGGTTGAGAGTCCACCTGCCGGTGCAGGGGACACGGGTTCGTGTCCCGGTCCGGGAAGATCCCACATGCCGCGGAGCAGCTGGGCCCGTGAGCCATGGCCGCTGAGCCTGCGCGTCTGGAGCCTGTGCTCCGCAACGGGAGAGGCCACAACAGTGAGAGGCCCGTGTACCAAAAAAACAAAAAAAACAAAAAAAACCCAACATGGATCAAGACTAAGATTGACCTTCCCCACTGAGCTTGATCATTACTGAAGAAGATCATGTATTTAGTTTCCAGCCTCATCTGGAGCCTCTTCTGCCGTCAGCTCCTTCGAGTGTCCTGACATCTGTTCCAAATTGCTTGGCTTCTCTCAGCCCCACTGCCCCTCATCTCCTCGGCTCCAGAGCTCAGTTTTCCACTTGACTGGGAAAATAGAGGTCATCATGGGTGATCTCTCTCAGCTTCCTACCCCCTTGCATAAATTCATGTAGATTCATATCCATTCTCTGCTTCTTTCCTCTGTTCAAGGCCAGTCCAGCCATCTGTGCCTTTGATCCCATGCACTCCCACTGCTCTGGACCTTGCTCTGGACCTTGCTCTGTTAGTCATCCTCCTCCTCCAACTCTCATGTGTGTTCGGTGTTTTTCTTTTTTTTTTTGTGGTACGCGAGCCTCTCACTGTTGTGGCCTCTCTTGTTGCGGAGCACAGGCTCCGGACGCGCAGGCTCAGCGGCCATGGCTCACGGGCCCAGCCGCCCCGCGGCGTGTGGGATCTTCCTGGACCAGGGCACGAACCCGTGTCCCCTGCATCGGCAGGCGGACTCTCAACCACTGCGCCACCAGGGAAGCCCTGGTGTTTTTCTTTTCCTTGGTCTCCGTGCACACTCATAGCTCCTGTCTTAACAAACAAAAAATGTTCCCTTTATCTTGCAACCCCTCTAGTTATTGTCTGTTCCCTCATCCCTCTCATCCCTTTTTGTCCAAATTTCTCGAGAATTATCTGCATTTCTTGGCTCAATTTCCTGTTTCCCTTTGTTCACCCCACCACAGCTGGCTTTAGATCTCCTCTTGTGGGCCTTTTCTGTGTTGACACTGTTCATCTTGTTTTCTTTTCTTCACATGTGCTGTCTCCTTGGCTGGCTGAGACAGTGTGATTTTTTTTCATGCTGCTCTGGCCCCTTCTTCTGTCTCTTTCTTAACTCCTCTTTCTTCGCTAGCCCTTTAAAGGTCAGTTATCCCAGGGTCTGTCTTTGGCCCACTGCACTTCTCATTTGACACGATCTCATTTACTCCCAGGATTTCACTACACTTCAGTGTCAGCATCACCCAGATCACCAGTCCAGACCTCCTTCCTTCAGCCTCAGACCTGTATGTCCAATTTCATAACAGATGTTTCATCCTGCACTTCTCCAAGTACCTCAAATATGTGCAAAATTAAATTTATGAGCCACCCTCCACCCACACTTTAACTTGTCTTGTTTTCTGTTTTGGCTTTTGGCATTATCATAAGACAGTCAGATCTAGATGGACACCACTGAAATTCATGATTCCCACCCTCATTTGGAGCTTATCCGTCCTTTCTCTGGATAGGATTTCCTCTCTGGTCATCTAGGCTGAAGCCTAAACATCACTTTTGATTCTTCCCTCTGCTGCACTCACATGTCTAATCCATCTCTAAGTCATTTTGATTTTTGTCTCCTACATGTTTCTGGCGCCCCTCCCCTCCCTTCCAGGTGTGTTACTACTCATTGAGGCCCTCATCATTCCCTGTCGGGAATTCCCTAACAGCTTCCTGATTACGCTTCCTTTTACTATTATCACCACCTCAACCAGACCTCTGTGTATGCACAGAGTGAGCTCTTAAAAGTGCAAAACTGCTCACCAGCCCTTCAGCGATCCCCCTACATCTGCAGGATAAAGTCACAACCTCCTAGACATGATCAGATACTTCTAGCCTCGTTTCTTCCCACTCTGTGCTCTGTATTGGCTGTTCCAGCATCACCAAACTGCTTATTATTCTTTTCTTGCCTCTGTGCTCTAGCTCATGTTGTCACCTCTTGCTTGGAATGTCCACCACACCTCCGGTGTGTACAGCATTCTTCAACTTCTACCCCAGATGTCGTATTTCTTAGGGAGCTTGCCTTGAAGTGCTTCCTTCACTAAACCGTCAGAGCAGCATCTGCATTTCTCTTAACAGCACTTATTTCATTCTGCCTCATCGTGTTGATCCATCGATCAGTAGGTACTTTGAGGCTTGGGGAAGCTACGTAACATCTGAAAATAAATTCCTGTGACTGAATATCCACCCAGTGCTCTACTAAAGACTTGAATTCACATTCTAAACGATCCGGAACTTTTCCCCCACTAGTTATCTTTTGTCCTTACTTCCTCACTTTTATTCATTTGGTTCATTTTTTCCCAGAATTTGCTTCTCTTCTCCCCGCATCATTACTTCAGGAAATCCTACTCATTTTTGAATATTTGTTTAAAATGGCTCTTCTTCCTTTAAGGCTTTCCTCTCCATCCCATCCCACCACCTATGTGCTTTTCTATACTGAAGGCCTTTGTATCTTCATTGAGCCCACAGCACGCTTGATCCAGTGTCAGGCATGTATGTGTGCTTGTCTCTCTCCACGTTTCTATCAGCGACATTCATTGAGCACCTACTGTATTCCAGGCAGTGCATCAGGGATGCCTTGGGGATAGTGCTTCTGCCCTCAGGGAGCTCAGGGGACCATTAACGATACATTACAGACTAGTGAAATGGAATGAGTTCCACTCATCATCTTAAATGATGCCTTTTAATTATTTATTTTCTGCAGAAACCTGCTTGAGTGTGTCCCTGACTGGGCCTGTGAAGCAAAGAAGATAGAAATACTAGATGTGAGCTATAATCTCCTGACAGAGATTCCTATGAGGTATGCATGTGTTAATGTATATATTATGTGTGTATTTAATTAACTTTCCTATATTTGGGTTGCCTTTCAAGGGTACTTTGATTCATTTGTTCAGTAAATACTGAGTATCTGCTAAGTGCAGGGCAGTGTGAGTGCCGTAAGGAATACAGTAATGCCTAAGGCGTAGTCTTGGCCTGCAAGGAACTTAGTAAACAGATAGTTGGGGTGCCTTGTGCAGAGATAACTGTGATAAAATGTAACAAGAGTTGCTGACATAGGTCGGTGACATGATAGTGATAATAGAACATTTGTACTGGATGATTTATTATGAGCTGGGCAATGTTCTAAGACCTTCACTTTCATTATCTTATTTAATCCTGTATCAACCTTATTTTATAAGTGCTGTTATCCTCCTCTTACAAATAAGGAAACTAAGGCTTAGAGTGGTTAGGTAATTTGTCCAACATTGCACTTAACTAGGAAGTGATAGGAGGAGGCATTTGAATGTAGTCATTCTTACTCCAAAGCCTCACTCTTGGTCACTACACTATATAAATAAAATGTTTTAGAAATTCAGAACTTTGGATAATTAGAGAATGCTTCATGGAGAATGCCTGTTTGAATTGACCTTTATAAGATGGTAGGATTTCTGTATGTGGAGGGGAAAGATAAAGGTGTTGGGAGGTGGTGGGGGGCGTATATTAAAAAGTACCAAGATGTGAAATGTGCAGTTATTACTTAGTGGAGTCTTTAAAAGTAAATTAGAGGGTTTGTAGCATAGTAGGTATGAACACAGCTTTGGAGTCAGACTTTAATCCAAATCCTGACTATACCATTTACTACATTTAATGTGATATCTTCGGCAAATCAAAGTCACTTAACCCTTCTGGACCTAATAGTTAAATGTCCTGGCACATTTTAAGAATTGAATAAGGAGTAGTGTTTGTTATAATAAATTTTGTTATTAGCTTATTATAATCAATTCTATTAGTATTAATAAATTGACTGAATTTTTGGTGCTATCTGTCTAGACCTAAAATCTAAATTGATTTATTATACAAATTGCTTTTTTTGTTTAGATGTGTTCTGGGCTGTGTGCTTTCATTAATTCACCTTTTCCCAGAATGACCTGAATGACTTCCTCGTGGGTGGTGGGTAAACATATGGTTGTGGCTGCTTTCTTGGCTCTGGCACCTGTCAGTGATTATACTGTCTAGAAGAACACAATTCTATTAGTTTACTGATTTTAGTTAAATAGCCAAGGGCAGACTCAGGAAGAGAGATTTAAATCCGTTTTTTGTTGTTGTTTCTTTGTGTTCTATCCCCTTAGAATCCTTAGTAGCTTGAGTCTTAGAAAACTAATGGTGGGACACAATCACGTGCAGAACCTTCCAGCGCTGGTGGAGCACATCCCTCTCGAGGTGTTGGATATTCAGCATAACTTGCTCACCAGGCTGCCAGATACCCTCTTCTCTAAGGCCTTAAAGTAAGTACTGTAGATTTTATTTAGAAGAGCAGAATCATTGACTAAGCAAACTGCCTAGACTTGTCATTGGAGTGACCTTGGGAACCATCTTTACAGAGTGTTTATCTCATAATCCAGCTATGGGTGGAGACTTATTTGCAATTTGTATGGAATAAAATATGACACTGTCTTTTTTTATATAAATTTATTCATTTATTTTTGGCTGTGTTGGGTCTTCGTTGCTGCGCGCAGCCTTTCTCTAGTTGTGGCGAGCGGGGGCTACTCTTCGTTGCAGTGCACGGGCTTCTCACTGTGGTGGCTTCTCTTGTTGTGGAGCACAGGCTCTAGGCGCGCAGGCTTCAGTAGTTGTGGCACACAGGCTCAGTAGTTGTGGCTCACAGGCTCTAGAGCACAGGCTCAGTAGTTATGGCACACGGGTTTAGTTGCTCCATGGCATGTGGGATCTTCCTGGACCAGGGATCGAACCCATGTCCCCTGCATTGGCAGGCGGATTCTCAACCACTGTGCCACCAAGGAAGCCCCGTGACACTGTCTTATGAGGCAGGAATCTTCAACTCAAAAGGTGAGATAACCATCAAGTACTTAGGAAGTTACAGTGTTGTAAACAGATTTAAAGAGCTTGTTGGGGGGCTTCCCTGGTGGCGCAGTGGTTGAGAGTCCACCTGCCGATGCAGGGGACACGGGTTCGTGCCCCGGTCTGGGAAGATCCCACGTGCCGCGGAGTGGCTGGGCTCATGAGCCATGGCCGCTGAGCCTGTGCGTCCGGAGCCTGTGCTCCGCAATGGGAGAGGCCACAACAGTGAGAGGCCCGCGTACCGCCAAAAAAAAAAAAAAAAAAGAGCTTGGGAAGGTTCAGACTTTCATCTAGAAAGCCTCTTTGATCTTCAAATAGAGGTTTCAGCATTCTGATACAGCTTCTTTGGGTACTTTTCAGCTTTTGCATTAGGAGAAAAGGGCATACCACTGAAGTTAATTTAGTTTTTGCTTCTAGCTTTGCTAAGCTATCATTAAGTTATATTCTTTATTTGCAGGGCTTTTTTACTCCCTACTTTGAAAACTGTGCATTTAAAGTTATGTTGTTCCAAAAGTATTATTTACTTTCTCATTGTAAATTAACAAATAGATAGTATGTCTTCCTATTTTAATACCTGTAATCAGGTTTATTTAACACATATGTCACCATTAAATGAAAATTCGTTTTTTTTTTTTTTTTTTTTTTGTGGTACGTGGGCCTCTCACTGTTGTGGCCTCTCCCGTTGCGGAGCACAGGCTCCGGACGCGCAGGCCCAGCGGCCATGGCTCACGGACCCAGCCGCTCCGCAGCATGTGGGATCCTCCCGGACCGGGGCACGAACCCGTGTCCCCTGCATTGGCAGGCGGACTCTCAACCACTGCGCCACCAGGGAAGCCCTGAAAATTCGTTTTTAATTATAGTTTTCTGCAATATGGAGAAGGCAGTATTGTTCTTCAATTTTGACATGGAGAAAGCAGAGAGAAACAGTGGTAATTTAACTAGGCTGCAGGAGGCATACAAAAAAGCATTTAGCCCACAAGTGTCTGGCTTGTTCTCTGGCAGTTTATACATCTCTTAATGTGTAATATGCTTGGTTGGAGTTTCCTAAAAATAAAATCTTTGGAAATTCTAAAAAAACATTTGAGGGAAATTTTCTTTTTGGAAAGTTTTAGTGCATAACATTTGTTAATTAATAAGCATTTGTTAGTAATGCATTACAGTGCATTTCATTCTGATGACAGTCTGAATAAAATCAGTTTCAGCTCTAGAATCTTTAGTAAGGAAGTTACCTAGCAGTTGTAGCAAACTGTCAATAATATTTAATACTAACTCTGCACGGAGCACTTTTGGGATATATGAAGACACAAACAGACACACACTTCCCTCAACAACTTAAAAGCTAATTAGCAATGTGGATCATACAGTTTGAAGAAGACTAAAGAACACAGAAGTTTAATAATATTAGCTGCCTTTTACTGAGCATGTTCTGTATGTACCAAATACCATGCTAGGCAGATTTTTTAAATCATACCGTGTTTTACTTCTTAGATTGGTGAAGATTAAAATGAATTTTGATACTCAGTGTTGACAAAGGTGTGAGCAAATGCAATCATATATCCTTCTAGTGGCATAGCCTATCTGAAGTATACTTTGATATAGCCTTTCTGGAGCTCATTTTGGCAGTATGTGTATAAAAATCTTAAAGATATATGTAGCCTTTGACCCCACATATTCTGCTTCTGGGAATATGGCCTAAAGAAATAATTGGGTGAGGACTCGAAGGTGCTCATTATAATGTCTATAATGGCAAACAATTGGAAACAGCCGATATGCCCGTTATTAGGAGATTATAGGGGGATTGACTAAATAAATATGATCCTATTAAAATCAGACAAACATTTTTCTAAAGGGTGTCCTCACAGTTCATATATTTGTGAGCATGATACTCAACAACATCGTTTCAGTGGTCATGCAGACAGTAAAACATGAAGCTGGGTTAGAATTAGGCCACCACAGAATCCCGGGAACACAACTAAGCCTGCATTCTTCCCTCTCTACTTGGCTTACATGAGTTGAGTAGAAGGAATTTTGTTTGGGTAGGATCAATCAGAGAAAACTACCTGAAGGAAATTACTTTTGTCATGAGTTTGGGAGCACGGAAAGGCAGTGTTACATACTGAGATGGCATGATGGTTTCCACACAAGAAGGCAACCAGTAGCCATAAAGGAAATGATGATTTGCATGCGTTCTGTCAGTCTCAGATACTTGAATGCATCTGCAAATAGTCTGGAGTCTCTGCCATCTGCTTGCACTGGGGAGGAGAGTCTGAGTGCACTGCAGCTGCTCTACCTGACCAACAACCTCCTGACAGATCAGTGTGTGCCCGTCCTGGTGGGGCACCCACACCTGCGAATCTTGCATCTTGCAAACAACCAGCTACAGACGTTTCCTGCAAGGTAAGCAAACGCGAACTTTGATTGTGTCAGATACATAACATGATTCTGCATTTGTCAGACTACATCACAGCTGTTTTACTGGGTACTCTTGCTTTATGTTGACCGACTTACTGGTGCTCTGATTCCACTACTTGAATGGGAAAATCTGTACCCTGTTGTTAAGTATCAGTAACCACAGAGGTTGTGGTTAAAATGTGTTTAATTCTTAGTTCTATTTACTTAATAGTGGTCTGAGAGTTTTCAACCTAGAAAGTACAGGCTTATGAAATAAATTAAATTCTGAAGATAATTCTTTCTTTTCTCCTGTCAGCACTGATATATAAAATACTGTTGAGTCCATTAATTTGTTCATTTTTATATATGTTGAATGCCTACTGTATGTCAAGTACTATGTAAGTACTAGGGAAACAGTGGTGATTAAATTACAGTCTCTGTCCTCAAAGAACTTGCAGTCAAATTAGGGAAATAGACAAGTATATAGGCAGTTGCAATGCAGTGTAATAAATGCAGGATGTTAAAGATATGCACGGGTAGCTGCACTGAAGAGATGTATAGTATTTAGCCAGGCTACATTTATAAGACATAAGAGGGATATTTAGTGTTGTCAAAGTTTTTTTTTTTTTAACATCTTTATTGGAGTATAATTGCTTTACAATGGTGTGTTAGTTTCTGCTTTATAACAAAGTGAATCAGCTATACATATACATATATCCCTTGTCAAAGTTTTAAACAGTGTCAGTGGAGAAATAAGTATCTTCCAAAATACATTTGATGAAAAAAATTTTTTTTTAGAAAATTTCACACCAGAGGCACTTCCCTGGTGGTCCAGTGGCCAAGACTCCATGCTCCCAATGCAGGAGGCCTGGGTTCGATCCCTGGTCAGGGAACTAGATCCCACATGGCACAATTAAGAGTTCACATGCCACAACTAAAAGATCCCACATGCCACAACTGCAGATCCCACTCGTGGCAACGAAGATTTCGCATGCCGCAACTAAGACCCAGCACAGCCAAAAAACCAACCAAACAAATAAATAATAAATAATTAAATAAATAAATATATTTTTAAAATTATTTTATTTTTTTTGTTGTTGTTGTTTTTGTTTTTTTGCGGTACGCGGGCCTCTCACTGTTGTGGCCTCTCCCGCTGCGGAGCGCAGGCTCCAGACGCGCAGGCTCAGCGGCCATGGCTCACGGGTCTAGCCGCTCCGCTGCATGTGGGATCTTCCCGGCCCGGGGCACGAACCCGCGCCCCCTGCATCGGCAGGCGGACTCTCAACCACTGCGCCACCAGGGAAGCCCTAAAAAAATTATTAAAAAAAATTTTTGACACCAGAAAAATCCATTTATACCATAAAGGTAGTCATTAAAAATCATGTTTTCAAAAACTAAGAACATAGGGGAATGGCATTTGATATAATTTGAATGAAATTATATATATATTTCATATAAAATTATATCATGTTTGATACAATTTGAATGAAAAGCAAACTATTTTTATTCTAATTTTGTTTCACAAATTTTCTTAGAAATGTGTTAAAGTTGAAAAACGTAGAAATTATAATTTTTGTGATTATAAAATGAGATATTTGGAGATACTGATTGCTTCCTTGAAAGAATTTGAACAATGGCTTTTACTAATTAATTTTTTTTTCTTTTTTTTCCAGCTGCATTGGGTCCTCATTGCTGCGCGTGGGCTTTCTCTTGTTGTGGCGAGTGGGGGCTACTCTTTGTTGCAGTGCACGGGCTTCTCATCGTAGTGGCTTCTCTTTGTTGTGGAGCACGGGCTCTAGGCGTGCGGGCTTCAGTAGTTGTTTCTCGCGGGCTCTAGAGCACAGGCTCTGTAGTTGTGGTACATGGGCTTAGTTGCTCCGGGGCATGTGGGATCTTCTTGGACCAGGGCTTGAACCTGTGTCCCCTGCATTGGCAGGCGGATTCTGAACCACTGGGACACCAGGGAAGTCCCTGAACAATGGCTTTTAAAGTGAATACAGAATCTTAATTTCAGGATGTGATCTCTTGAAATCCTATCAGATTAATTCAGTTGGCCTCAAATATGTTCACATAAAGTGCAAATGATGCACCACTGACAAGTTACATTAGTTTATGAAGCTGTTGGGAGATACCAGATGTAATACTCTGAAACTAATGAATTCCACCTAATTTGACGACACTCTTACTGTTGGAGTGGTCAAAAGCAGGCTGATAGAAAACTTAAAACTCACCTAAGAATATGAAACTAAGAAGTTAGAAGTAAGGACAAGAATCAACAGGAGATTACACAAAATTAGAATAATCTGAATACAGATGATAAAACTAAATGGGGGACTTCCCTGGTGGCGCAGTGGTTAAGAATCCGCCTGCCAGTGCAGGTGACACAGGTTCGAGCCTTGGTCCAGGAAGATCCCACATGCAGCAGAGCAACTGAGCCTGTGTGCCACAACTACTGGGCCCACGAGCCACAACTACTGAAGTCTGCGCGCCTAGAGCCCGTGCTCCGCAGCAAGAGAAGCCACCGCAATGAGAAGCCTGTGCACCACAACGAAGAGTAGCCCCTGCTCACCACAACTAGAGAAAGACAGCGCACAGCAACGAAAGACCCAACAGAGCCTAAATGAATGAATGAATGAATGAATGGAATTTAGAGCATTATTTTAAAGAAAATGTATGTTCCGTACTGAGTAATAAATCTCCTGTCAAGTTATCTCCTGAACAGTGTTATAATTGCACAGGCACAATCCCAAGTCTTCTGTTTCCTTTGGACTATTTTCAGAATCTAGCACAGTTCTGGGTGCTCAGTAAGACACTTAATGAGATACAGATGCTGCGTTTCTATCTGTAAGTCAGAAGGATCCAAGTAGGGAATCATGTAAGAGAAAAGTGTGAAATTTGGACATGGGAATATTTTTAAAATATATTATTAAGTAAAAAAAAAAGTTGTTAAACAATACATATGATAAGCATCATCATGTTTTAATTCGAAACATAGAGTTTCATGCATTAAAAAGGCCAACAAGACTACTCTCCACCAAATTGTCATCAGAGATTATGTCTAGTTGTGGGATTAAAAGGTTTTTTTTGATGTTCATCTTTATTTTTCAATTTTTTTCAGTGAGTATTACTATTGTAATAAGAAAGAAAACAATTTTAACTTACTGAGCTTAATTATTACAAACTATTCATCAGTTTTCTAGCAATGAAAATTATCAATATTTATGATATGTGAAAAGGGCAGGATATAAATTTCATGTAAAATCTCCATATGAAAAATTTAGCAGGAAATTCAGCAAAATGAAAATAGTAATTTTTTCAGATTGGTATTATTGTTGGTTTATTTTCTAAACTTTCTATGTTACAGCAGTTTATTATTTTTACAGTGTTTAAAATTGGTCGATAAAGAGAAATCAGAGCAATTTGTCATAATCTGATAAAGGTGTTAGGCCGTCTGAAGATGTTTTGCTTACTGTGTAGAAAACTTTGCGTACTGGAGGGACAGTGTGAATCGCCTGCATCACAGTCCCTAGCACAGCGCTGTGTGTATTATAGGCACTTGATAAATGTTTGCTGAAGGTGGATTACGTTATGAGTAACTGTAGAAATTTATTACTGTTTAAATTTATTTTATTTATTTAGTTTTGGCTGTGTTGGGTCTTTGTTGCTGCACGAGGATTTTCCCTAGCTGCGGCGAGCGGGGGGCTACTCTTTGTTTCCCTGTGCGCGGGCTTCTCATTGCAGTGGCTTCTCTTGTTGTGGAGCACGGGTTCTAGGCATGCGGGCTTCAGTGGTTGTAGCACGCAGGTTCAGTAGCTGTGGTACACAGGCTTAGTGGCTCTGTGGCATGTGGGCTCTTCCCGGACCAGGGCTTGAACCCGTGTGCCCTGCACTAGCAGGAGGACTCTGTACCACTGTGCCACCAGGGAAGTCCCTAGAAATTTAAAACTAAAAGGAGGGAATTCTCTGGTGGTCCAGTGCTAAAGAATCTGCCTTCCAATGCAGGGGATGCGGGTTCGATCCTTGGTCGGGGAACTAGGATCCCACATGCCTCGGGACAACTAAGCCCTCGCACCTCAGTTAGCCCGCGTGCCACAAACTACAGAGCCCATGCTCTCTGGAGCCTGCGCACCACAACTAGAGAGACGCCCACGCGCCACAACAAAGAGCCTGTGCATGACATCAAAGAGTCTGCGCAACACAACAAAGATCCCGCGTGCTGCAACTAAGACCCAAAGCAGCCAAGAATTAAATTAATTAATTAAATTTTAAAAAATTAATTTAAAATAAATAAATAAAACTAAAAGCAATCTTAGTGATGATTTAGTACAACTTCTTTACTTTATAGCCAAGGCTATTGATGTCCGCTGACACTAATCTACCCAGTATTTTGCAACTAGTTAGTGGCAAAGCAAGTACTGTAACTGGTCGACCAACCCTAGGCTGATGCCAATTCAGCCACTTCCTAGAAGTCAGATAATAGGAAGATGTTCGTGCCCTAAAGATCCAGCAGCTGCAGTAGAAGCGCAAGGAGGGTTCAGCCCTTGAAATGCACTGAGAGGGAGGGAGATGGGGCTGAGGCTCAGCGAGAGTGTTTGTTCACCCTTGTGGCTGTTTCATTCTGGCTGGTCATTGGGCAGCGGGTCAGTCACCTCTGTACTCTGGCAGCTGTGGAACTTGTTTGGCAGCTGCTCATTTGGGTGCAATATGGTATTTTGGTGTTTCCTTTTCAGCAAACTAAATAAATTGGAGCAATTAGAGGAACTGAACCTAAGTGGCAACAAGCTTAAAACCATCCCCACGACCATCGCAAACTGCAAAAGGCTGCACACTCTGGTGGCGCACTCCAACCACATTAGCATTTTCCCAGAAATACTGCAGTTGCCTCAGATACAGGTACTTGTGTGCGCTGGAGTGATGTCTGGGGGTGATGGGAGGGGTGTGACTGAGGCAGTTCTCTTCTCCTAAGGAAGAGGAAAGTGGAGGTTTGGGATCACAGTATATTTAATTGGCTTCTGGGAAGAAATTAAATTCCCTTTGAGGATATAGTAGGACATTGACCCTTAGGGAGTTAAGAATTAACTTAATCTCTCTGTTTTCCTCTCAGTTTGTAGACCTAAGTTGCAACGACTTGACCGAAATCCTGATTCCAGAGGCTCTGCCTGCTACTTTACAAGACCTGGACCTAACTGGAAATACAAATCTGGTTCTGGAACACAAGACGCTAGACGCATTTAGGTAGGAAGACTTACGAAGTTGAATCCACATGTGCTGTAACTCCCACCAGCCTTGTGTGATTCTTCTTAAGGACTGTGGAGACTCAGTTCATTAAAGGAATAGAATGAATTAGATCACAAAGCCCCTCGGTTCTGTTCTTTGAGTCAGTTTTCGATGGGTGTTCTGTCCAGCAGTCAGCCCATAGATATTCGAACTCAACATCGTGGGTACTGCTCAGCCGTACCCCAGTATCTTTACAGGGCAGGTGTGTGGCTGCACCCCACAGGCCTGCAAGCCCTGTACTTGCCCAACCTCGAGACCAAAGAAAGAGCCCAGAGCTAGCAACAGAGACATCGTGTTTTAATGGGTAGGGGGATCTTACATGTCTGAAGCAAGGTCCCGGAGCAACACCCCACCGTGTGCAGCATCTGGTGGGCAGGACATGGTAGTGGCTTTACTACTGCGGGAGAGGGAGGTTACCAGTTATAGAGGGAGGTTGGCTCATCAGTTACCTGGAAAACAAGCAGAGGCACGCCCCCTCGCCACCCCTTTGATAAACTCTCATAGTAGAGAGAGTTCTGATCTAAAGAGAGAACAGTCACTAGCTGGGGCCGAGTGAAGCGGGGGTGGGGAGGTAGGTATGCAGGCATTTACTGATCAGGCTCTGTGATTCAGAGGGAAGGTCAGTCAGGCGAGTAGGGTGTGGGTGAGGCAGGCACTGGTTGGGCAGGGTCATACAGGGAGCAAGAGAACAGCCATCCTGAGTGGTGTGATTGTACAGCAGGCATAGGTAATTTAGGTGTCACAGATCACATTACATTACATCTAAGACAATGCAAGCTCATTCATTGTACCAAGACTTCACTGTATCAAAATACTTAAAATAAGTAGGCAGTTGAAACTTAGAAATCTTTGTTGTGCTTAGTTTTTCATTGAAATGAACGGCATCGATTATAACAAATTTGGCCCCTATTTCTTCCTCCTACCCCTTTCCTTTCTCTCTCTTCTTGGCCAGTGGGTCAGCATACTACTTTCTTTGGTCTCTCTGGAAATTAGTCTTAGTCTGTCAACAGATTATTTTATAAAAACATAAATTATTGTTGGGATAGCTTCTGTAAAGTACAGAAGCATATACGGTTTAAACTTCCTTTCCTCCACTTCCCACAGCCATATCACCACCCTGAAAATTGATCAGAAACCTTTGCCAACCACTGATTCTACAGTTACATCAAACTTCTGGAGCCATGGACTGGCTGAGATGGCAGGGCAGAGAAACAAGTGAGTATCACGGCCATGGAGACTGAGAAAGTTCCCCTGACATCTGGGAAAGGATCTGGTGCTGAAAGCTAGGCCATGTTGTTCTCCTGTTGGACATAAACAAATCACAGAATGCCAACATCAGATAAGATTCCTCTGAGACCATGATCCAGTAAGACAAAACAAGATGAATGTGCAGCCCACAAAACACCCACATGCCATCTCATGAATAAGATGGGTGACTGCTACTTTCTTTATCAATCACAGCTTTGTCCCCATGCTAATCTTCTTTCCCTGTAGATAAGATTTATTGAGGTACCCAACCATAGAATAGCCCTGCTTTCTGACAGCACCCAATCTAGTATGATCCCCCACTTTGTTAGATCTTCCCCAAAATGACCCAGGCAGACACAAATCCTGTACTAGATTTTTTCCAATACCCTCATATACCCCAGAGTCCCATGGTGTGCTTTCTCTTGTTGCAAGGCATAATAAACTCAACTTCTGCAGCCACAGGTATGTCGTGCACCTGGGGGAGTCTTTGGCTGAAGGGTGTTGATACTAGTCCTTAATCACTACGAAGAGAAAACATCTAATTTTCCCAGCCTTCCACAGCATTGCAGAGCTAATATGTACTGCCCCTGAATGTGGCTGAATTCCCCCTTTTCTTATGGCATCAACTCTTTAAGATGCTGCTTACTTATCTTCTGTAACACTTCTTTCATGTGTAGATTAGGATTTACTACTATCCTTCTCCACCCTCAATCAATACTTACTTTTTTAAAGAAGGCTCCCTGGAGAAGAATGCTTTACCACTAACTTTCTTCATTGTTTGTCTTTCTCCTGTTTCTGTGATAGGCTTTGTATATCTGCTCTAGCTGTGGATAACTTTGCAGAGGGCGTGGGAGCTGTGTATGGCATGTTTGATGGGGACCGAAATGAGGAGCTCCCTCGCCTACTCCAGTGTACCATGGCAGATGTGCTTTTGGAAGAGGTACAGCAGTCAACCAATGACACAGTTTTCATGGCTCACACCTTCTTGGTATCTCACAGGTAAGCAGGTGGATTGAATAATTCCTAACTCAGTTCTGCTTTTGGAAAATGAATCTCACTAAGCCAGAAGGTCAGGGTCTCAATTATAAGTACAGGGGCAAGGTGAGATCTTGCTCTTTGTTCTGTGACCATTCTCTCCATCAGCATGGAATGTGGGGACTTTGGCTCTTTAAAGAGCCTGTGGAGGCATCTGTTTTCTCTGTTGAAACCAAAGGCTGCTGAGAATCTGGAAAGCCCAGAAATCTTGCGCAAAAGGTTGTGTGTGTGTATGCGCATTTCGGGGAAGGAAGGTGGTAATCCTTTATAAGATTCTCCAAAGCATCAGTGACCTACAAAAGGTTAAGCACTCATCAGATTCTTGTGTTCAAAATACTTATTATTGGGGATTTACCAAGTAATCTCCTCACTAAAGTCTAAGCCACTTAAGGGCAAAAACCCTATAAACCAATGGTTGAAAATCTCTACGTGGCTAATAGAGCATCTTGCACATCAGGTGGGCTGCATAAAGGGTACATACAACTGAGAGGGTGTACCTTTGTATAATCAAGGTTGAAACGGAACAACCTGGAGCCCGAGGTGGTTTTATCTGTCATTATGACACAAAGATGTTGGGAAAGGAGTATTTTTCAGTAATAGAATTGAGCCTAGGGACTTGGCAAAACAAAGGGTGTGGGAAAGGAAACTCAGTTTATGAAGCACTTCCCAAGAGCTGGGCACTGTACCAAGCATTTTTCATACTGTATCTTTAATTTTCAAAACAATCCGTGGAGGTGGGTATTTTAGTCAGAAAAATTTCTCGGAGCATCAACTTGCTGAGGCTCTATAGCCCATAAATGGCAGAGCTGGAATTTGAAACCAGATCTTTCTGATAGCATCTGCTCTGTACTTAGCATTGTGTACCAATCGCTGAGGGGGATGGATGCCGTGTATATGGGAGAGATACAAGGAAAATTATGGGCCTTCCTTCAGGGAACTTGCAGCCTAAGTAAGCGGTTCACAAAGTGTTGTTCTAGGACTAGCAGCCTCAGCATCACCGGAAACTTATTGGAATGTAGATTATTGGGCCAGCCCCTTACCCACTGAATCAGAAACTGTCGGGGTGGGCCCAGAGTTGTCTTTAACAAGCCCTTCAGGTGTTTCTGATTTGCTACCATTGGAAGCCACCAAATTAGGTCATTGTAGTCTATGATCAGGCAAGCAGAAGCAACAGAGAAAGCCGCACCTTGTCTCCTCTACCCGGACCCTTCTGGTAAAATTTCTCAGCTAAGAGTACAAGGCAAGGCTGTCTTCACCATCATCACCCACATC
Source organism: Mesoplodon bidens (assembly GCF_964165515.1). Taxonomy (NCBI): domain Eukaryota; kingdom Metazoa; phylum Chordata; class Mammalia; order Artiodactyla; family Ziphiidae; genus Mesoplodon; species Mesoplodon bidens. The sequence goes on along the minus strand of NC_138175.1, from coordinate 15,251,172 downwards.
AAGAGACTGCCTTCAGACGGAGGAGGGTGAAGCGGCTTCAGTCACACGGCAAAAAAACGAGGGAGTCATGGACATGAAGGACTGCTGCTTTCTTCTAAAACTAGCTGCCATGTTTTCATTTTCTTTTCTTTCTCAACAGGAAACTAGGAATGGCTGGCCAGAAGCTGGGCTCTTCTGCTCTCCTTTGTTATATCCACCCCGACACTGCCGATCCAACAAGTAGCTTTAGCTTGACCGTGGCCAACGTTGGCATGTGCCAAGCAGTCCTGTGCCGAAGTGGGAAGCCAGTGCCCCTGTCTAAAGTCTTCAGCCTGGAACAGGACCCAGAGGAGGCTCAGAGGGTGAAGGACCAAAAAGCCATCATAACAGAGGTGAATCTTGCTCTCCACTGGTCACTTCCGCTCCCCGAATCTAATGAATGCTGTTCTGCATGGAACAGTGAAGGTCCATTTTCTTCCTATCAAGCCCTGTAAATTGTATCCAATCCTGAAAATAGTAATAAAAGAAAATCTAATGAGCAGCTAATGACTAGCAGAAAGAAAAAGCAAATTAATTAGAAATGAAAAATCCTAATTTGTGGTCCTTGAGACATATATAGCATGTAAAATAAATGTAAATGTCCTCCTTGGTTAATTTTCATCTGGTTATTCCAAACAGAAGAAAAAACGTTTTATAGTTTGACATCCCTGTTCTGAAATGAAAAGTTTCACAGTATTTTTCCTTTTTATATTGTATATGGCTTAGTATACTCTGGTATTGTTTTTTTTAATAAAGAAGCCTCAGTATCTCTATAACTTTTCTCCCTTTTCAGAAGCTAGCATAACGTTTTTGCTTTCAAAAAGACTTTAGCAATTACATGTGAACATTGTTTACTGCAAAGCAGAATTTTGTTCAGATCTTTTGCCCATTTTTCATTGGATTGTTTGTTTCTTTATTGTTGAGTTCTTTGTGTACTTTGGATACAAGTCCTTATCCGAAATGTTTTGCAAATATTTTCTCCCGGTCTGTGGCTTGTCTTTCATTCTTTTAACAGTGTCTTTTGCAGAGCAGAAGTTTCTAGTTTAATGAAGTCCCGCTTACCAATTCTCTTCTTTCATGGGTCATGCTTTTGGTGTTGTATCTAAAAACTCATTGCCAAACCCAAAGTCACTTAGATTTTCTTCTGTGTTATCTTCTAGAAGTTTCATCTTTTACATTTAGGTCTGTGTTTTATTTTATTTTATTTATTTTTTTTTTTTTGCGGTACGCGGGCCTCTCACTGCCGTGGCCTCTCCCGTTGCGGAGCACAGGCTCCGGACGTGCAGGCTCAGCGGCCATGGCTCACCGGCCCAGCCGCTCTGCGGCATGTGGGATCTTCCCTGACGGGGGCACGAACCCGTGTCCCCTGCATCGGCAGGTGGACTCCCAACCACTGCGCCACCAGGGAAGCCCCCTGTGTTTTATTTTGAATTAATTTTTGTGAAAGGTGTAAGCTGCTCCGTGTCTAGGTTTTTTTTCTTTTTTGGCATGTGAATGTCCAGTTGACACAGCACCGTGTTTTGAAATAGACTGTCCTTTCTTCACTGAATTGCCTTGGCTCCTTTGTCAAAGATCAGTCGACTATATGTGTGGGCCCACTTCTAGGCTGTCTGTTCTGTCAGAATTCTGTCATAAGGACTATAAAAGATTCCATCCAAGGAAGCACAAAACCAAAAAAAAGTATCATTATAATGTGGTTGATGCTATGGAGATTCTGGAAATTTGGTCTTAGGAGAGTCTTTCAGTCAAAACAAATGAAAGATAAAAGATAACTTTTTGCTTGATTAGTCTATTACAGAATTTAGATAATGTTCAGATTTTTCTTAGGGAGTCCTGGACAAGTAGGAAACATTTTTATAACTACAGACATTGATTGTTTTCTTGTTATTTGCTAAGCATTGTACTTTCCCTGTTTTGTTTAAGCTTCACAATAACCCCCATGAAAGAAGTGCTTTTATTTTCATTTTACAGGTGAGGAAAATAAGATTACAAATTTCGAGAGTTTGTGACAAATTCTGATAAATGAGGCAGGATTTTCACCCAAAGCATGACTGCAACTATGAAATTAATATATTGAGGGCTTTAGCAGTTTGGTTTTATCTTGAGAAGAAATCAATATGAAGCGTCTGGCAGATGAACATTCCCAGCCTGCAACCAGGGTTCTTCCTTTTCCTCTGAGTTTAGAATTACATCGTTCTTGGTACAACCATTCCAGAGTAGGTAAATTATGCCACAGATTTCAGACTTTAGGCATTAGTCGGTGCTTTAGCTATAAAAATTCTCTTAGCCATTTAGTATCTTCAGTCCCAACTCTGCCTTTAAATGAGAAGTCATATTTAGTGACCCATCTGAGTTTTGGCCCCTCCAAGAATACTAGTGATGCGGAATTGATAGTTTTGCTTATTGTTTTTCTAACAGATGTTTCTCCATTTAAGAGCAGGCTGAGGCCTATACTTCATGTTAGAGCAAATATCTTTTGAGACGGAGGTGCCTTTTAGCCACTTAATTTTAATTGGTTTTAACTCAGTCCTCTGAACTATTTGCAGAATAATACCCATTTGATATTCACACCTGCTGGCTTCCTCACATTTTTATGATGTGGGCCTTCTGCTGTGAGGTAGCTCCTGCCTGGTTCCCATACCCTTTGTGATGTGGGCCCTCCGGTGTGAGGTGGATCCTGCTGGGTTCCCATCCCCTTGATGATGTGGGCCCTCTGGTGTGAGGTGGATCCTGCTGGGTGCCTCATCCCCTTGGTGATGTGGGCCCTCTGGTGTGAGGTCACAACTGCTGGGTTCCTCAGGTTTATATGATGTGGACCCTCTGGTGTGAGGTCACTCCTGCCTGGTTCCCATCCCCTTGGTGATGTGGGCCCTCTGGTGTGAGGGAGATCCTGCTGGGTGCCTCATCCCCTTGGTGATGTGGGCCCTCTGGTGTGAGATCACAACTGCTGGGTTCCTCAGGTTTATATGATGTGGGCCCTCTGGTGTGAGGTCACTCCTGCCTGGTTCCCATCCCCTTAGTGATGTGGGCCCTCTGGTGTGAGGTCACTCCTGCCTGGTTCCAGTTCCCATGGTGATGTGGGCCCTCTGGTGTGAGGTGGATCCTGCTGGGTTCCCATCCCCTTGGTGTTGTAGGCCTTCTGGTGTGAGGTCACTCCTGCCTGGTTCCCATCCCTTTGTGATGTGGGCCTTCTGCCGTGAGGTGGATCCTGCTGGGTGCCTCTTCCTCTTGGTGATGTGGGTCCACTGGTGTGAGGTCACTCCTGCTTGGTTTCTCACCTTTTTATGATGTGGGCCCTCTGGTATGAGGTCACTCCTGCCTGGTTCCAGTTCCCATGGTGATGTGGGCCCTCTGGTGTGAGGTGGATCCTGCTGGGTTCCCATCCCCTTGGTGATGTGGGCCCTCTGGTGTGAGGTCACAACTGCTGGGTTCCTCAGGTTTATATGATGTGGGCCCTCTTGTGTGAGGTCACTCCTGTCTGCTTCCCATGCCCTTGGTGATGTGGGCCCTCTGGTGTGAGGTCACAACTGCTGGGTTCCTCAGGTTTATATGATGTGGGCCCTCTTGTGTGAGGTCACTCCTGTCTGCTTCCCATGCCCTTGGTGATGTGCGCCCTCTGGTGTGAGGTGGAATCTGCTGGGTGCCTCATCCCCTTGGTGATGTGGGCCCTCTGGTATGAGGTGGTTCCTGCCTGGTTCCCTTCCCCTTGGTGATGTGGGCCCTCTGGTGTGAGGTGGATCCTGCTGGGTTCCTCTTCCCCTTGGTGATGTGGGCCCTCTTGCATTAGGTCACTCCTGCTAGGTTTCTCACCTTTTTATGATGTGGGCCCTTGTCCTTTTAGAATTCTATACATTTATTTTTCGTAAGTCCACTTAAAATTACACAGGTCCTAGGAAAAACCACATAACATGTCAATTCTGTTTTGTTGTAGAGCCCTAAGCATTGTGATCTAGAGAGATATAAAACTCTGTGTCATTGTCGCTTGTTTCTCAGAGTTTGCATTCTGCTTGTCTCTAGGACAACAAAGTGAATGGGGTAACCTGCTGTACCCGGCTGCTGGGCTGTACATACCTCTACCCTTGGATCCTCCCCAAGCCCCACATATCTTCCACTCCACTTACCATTCAGGATGAGTTGCTGATTCTGGGAAACAAAGCATTGTGGGAACACTTGTCATACACAGAAGCAGTCAACGCAGTATGCCATGTACAAGACCCATTAGCGGCTGCCAAGAAGCTGTGCACATTAGCGCAGAGCTATGGTTGTCAGGACAACGTGGGTGCGATGGTGGTTTATTTGAACGTTGGCGAGGAAGGCTGCACTTGTGAAATGAACGGGCTCACCCTCCCAGGTCCTGTGGGATTTGCTTCAACCACCGTCATCAAGGACCCACCCAAGCCAACCACTCCTTCCTCCAGTAGTGGTATTGCCTCTGAGTTCAGCAGCGAGATGTCCACTTCAGAGGTGAGCAGTGAGGTGGGATCCACTGCTTCTGACGAACATAACACTGTTGGCCTGGATGCTGGCTTGCCTTCAAGGCCAGAGAGGCGCTGCAGCCTCCACCCAACGCCCACATCAGGGGTGTTCCAGCGCCAGCCTTCTTGTGCGACTTTCTCCAGTAACCAGTCTGACAACGGCCTGGACAGTGATGACGACCAGCCCGTTGAAGGGGTCATGACAAATGGCAGCAAGGTGGAAGTAGAAGTAGATATCCACTGCTGTAGGGGGAGGCAGCCTGAGAACTCTCCCACTCTTAGGGAGAATTCCCCTACCCCGTGCCTCGAGGAACGTGCTAGAGGGTTAGTTTTTGGGATCCGAAGACAGAACAGTGTGAATAGTGGCATCCTTCTGCCATTGAGCAAGGACAAGATGGAGTTACAGAAGTCTCCCTCCACTTCCTGTCTCTACGGAAAGAAACTCTCCAATGGCTCGATTGTGCCCCTGGAAGATAGCCTGAACCTCATCGAAGTGGCCACAGAAGCACCCAGGAAGAAAACTGGCTATTTTGCTGCCCCCGCTCAGCTGGAGCCAGAGGACCAGTTTGTTGTACCTCGTGACCTCGAAGAAGAAGTGAAGGAACAAATGAAACACCACCAGGAAAGCAGGCCTGAGCCTGATTCCAGCGAAGAGGGTCGGACCGAGCTCGCAGAGGAGTTTGACACGGCGCTGTAGTACTCCCCTGGGGTCCACGGCACTGGGGAGGCTGTGAGGTGTGGGATAGGGCACCCTGCCAGGGGCACTCTGCCTCTGCATTTCTAAACCACAGATGAGATGGGGGTAGAACTCGGAGCCAGAAATGGTGAGAGCTGTCAGGGTCTTGCTCTGGATAAGCTAGTAAACACCATCAGTGTTCAGTTCCACATTTAACCTGCACTGGGATCCCCAGGGCTACTGGGGAGCAGGCAGGCATTGCCCTGTACCAGTGCTACCACCTGCCATTAACCCTTTCTCTCCTAGGATAATTTTGAGAATTTGCCTGCCTGGGCAGGAAAGGGACTATATCTGTGGAGGAAATAACTGAAGATTGATTCCCTTTACTGATTGCTGCTGTTGGATCTCTGTGACAGAGAAATCACCTTATATCTCAACCTGACGGGATGCAACGTGACTAGTCACATGGCTTTTCCTTCTTCTCTACGAGAATACAGCCTATCAAAATGATGTTTATTGGAAGTGTAGAACCAATCAAACAGATAATTTATGTATGTGATGTAGTGAGAGCACTTTTCATTGACTGTGAACTTTTTATTTTTGAATCTGCACTCGAGCCAGTCTTCTTAGAGGCAGCCCAGCGCCTTTGTCCACAGGAGGATGATCGTCGGGTGCTGGAGCCGGCTGTGAGGGTACTAGGAAGGGCCCTGGGAAATTGATTTAACTGTTGGATGTCAGACTGTGAAAGTTCCTGAGAAACAGGGGAGTAGGGCCTTCTTTTGGGGATGAAGATGCAGAAGGAGTGAGGACTAAGACTACTTCCCCCCAAAATCACAAAAAGAGAATAACTCCTTGACAAATGTGACACCTGCTAGGAATCTCCCAGCAGGTCACAAGAGAGGCATTTGGGGATTGGCCTCTTTCCATAACATGTGATGGAGGTGGCGGTCAGCCTCCTAGCACGTAGGTCCAAGGCTGCTGCTGTAAGGTTACATCCAAGTAACCTTGAGTTATAGATGACTCTGAACAGACTGAGGCCTAACGAGCACAGATGGATGGATGGAGCTTCCAGGTTAGGCAGGTTCCTTCTCTTACTCTAGAGCAGAGAGGTGGTTTTCTAAAACATCAGGAGTGAGTTGAGGGTTCATCTCTTAATGTTTAACAGAGTCTTCTTCTGAAAATGCTTATCCATCTCACATGGTTTCACAGTACTGGGCTCAATTTCTGAAAGACTTAATTGAGAAAATCCTAAGCTTACAGAAAAAACCTGGTTTACTGATTTTTTTTGCACATTCCATGTAACCCTTGCAAAATGCAGTTCCTTCCATAATTCTGTTCTGTTGCCTTTTCTTTTAGAAGATTTACTTAGGAAAATTAATTCCTCTTTATTCCTGCAAAGTTTTGACATTGCTTAATGTTACCCAGTGGGGACTGTGCTTTGAATTTTTAAATACTTTCACAATTAAAAAGAAAATAGAGTGGAACCATTTTTGTTTCATGAGAAACAAAATGTTAAAGATAAGGTTAATCTATACATATATTTGTCTCTTTTTTTTGGGGGGGGGCGGGGGGATGTTTTCTTAAAGCAGTGGTAGAAAACCAGATGACCACTCCACAAATGGTTATGTATCCTCATCTTCTCAGAGGCCCTGTACCCATGTGCGTGTGTCAGTGGGGTGCACTCTTGGGGGGTTCCATACCAATGGCTGTCTAGTGTTCAACCCATCAAGGATCTGAATTTGAGTCCCCAAATTACCAGGAACACAAACTTTTCTGTGTCAAACTACTGGTTAGCTACTGCAAAATTTTAGAACTCAGGTCTTGATTTGAAGTGGGGAACATAGTGGTTCATGCAAAGTTCAGGTGCTGTAAGAATGATGGGAACAGTAGTGTGTTGCTGCCTTATTTTTTAATAGAAAAACTGGGGGGGGAATGAAAATGAAGGAAAAAACCCAAGATGACAGTGTTGGAAATTATTTTGGGAATATACCACTTTAATAGTATAGTCTTTTAAAAATTACCCTTTATCTGTGAACCTTTTCTTGTCTTTGTTTCCCACCCTACTAGTTGGAATCACCACAAAACCCAGTTATGAAATGACTTTACTAAAAGTAAATGTATTCACTTTTTAGTCAGCAGGACCCTAAAGTTCCAAATGTTCTTTTATGTGGTAGATTTATGTTCAGGAAACGTTAGGTTGTATGAAAACCTTTAATATAGGCTACACCAAAACTGACTACTCTTTTTTTGTAACTTCCTTTGATTCATTTCCCTCTATAATTGCTCTTTGTTAAAACGGGATGACAAGGCCATAGCCCATCACCAAAAATACACAGAACTCTTTTGACCTATGAAGTCATTTACAGTTATTGTGTGATCTGATTAGGTTGTCGGGTGGTGAAAGCCAGTAATCCGTCTCCAGGTGAATGTAATCTACTTCCCAGGACTTCACCCAGAGGATGTGTGCCCCAGGTGGGCAGAGGCCCGTTGATCTCTAGCCCAGAGATCCCGGCCTAGCCCAGAGATCCCGGCCTCTGCATGATTCTCAGGTCCTCGTGCGTACCTCCCATTTAATAGAGACGTTTAAGAGGATTTCTGAAAGAATACTCCTGTTTAATGGGAGCAGTCCAGGAGTCCCATGGAAGAAAGAAAAATACACAAGTCTTGGCAGCCATGGTATTTTTATTTTTATGCAAATGGATTGAAAATCCATTTGAAAATTTGAACGCTAGTATGTCATAAATCTACCGTGCTACCATAGAGTCATTGACTTACCACTCCTCATTACAAGAGAGGGCTTTATTATACTACTGTAGACTGTGTGTGTGCAATAAGTTGATGAATTCATTTTCCTGGTGTATAGAAGAGCCAACACAAGCAGCTTGGTAATCATTGGGTGCTATTTTCTAGGAGATGGAGCCAGTGAGGTTTGGCTGATCTGCTGAATATCAAACGATGCCCTTCTTTCCATGTAGGCTTTCAGCAAAAGCAGGTACTTGGAAGCCACAGGCTCACCTTCTCTATCTACTCAATAATTACTCATGAAGAGACCTCCATAAGGGAGCACTTGGCTGTTATTGATAAATGTACCGATTATTAAATAGTCTCCAAGCCATTCAGTGATGTCCTCAGCATCACTATAGAACTGTCTTGTGTCACTTTTTACTTCCCTCTGGGTGGGGACTTTCAGACTCCCCCAGTGGCAAGTTAATCTTTCTCTCCAGTTAGTGACTTTTGCCCCATAGTTGGGTAAGCACTTCCTGGGTTGAGAAAAGCAGCTACAGTAAATCCTGCTCTGTTTCCCTCATTTGATGATCATTCAATCACACATAAGCTCCTTCGAAATTTCACGCACTTCTCCCAGAAGCTGTAGGGTTTTCTCTCACTGTTGCCAGTAGATGTCCTCCAGACAGTGAGTTCATATCTTATGGTTTTGTGCAATCATTGTCATATTGTAGTCCTAAGACTCATTATAGTGTATTTTTGATATTTTTGAAATGTGTTAAATTTTTAAATTCAATAATATGAGCCAGAGCATGTTGCAGCAAATCTATTGTTTGTAAAAAAAAATAATAATAAATAACAATAACAATAATAATAAATAAAATGGAATCTTTTTCATGGCTTTGTTTTAAAATGGAGTACCTGTTATTTTATAAGTACTTTATTTTAGCATGAAACTGTAATTTTCTCTAACTTGTATGTGAAATTAGTTTCTTAACCAAAAGCACCTTTAGGATTTTTCTGCTTTTTCTTATTGTAGGGGAAGATAACAAATGAAACCACGTTCCGTAACACTCTATGAAGCTGTGAGTTAAGGCAAGAATAAATATTTTTGATCACCATTTAAGCTGAAATAGCAATAAAGATTTTTTACATTAAGAAATATTATATTCTGACTTGGTTTATATGTTCAAAGAAATCCCAAAGACAGGAAGCATGGTCCTTATTTCCATGCAGGTCATTAGCTGACTAGAGGGAACTTAATTTGTAAATAATCTACAGCTCTTCTTAAACCACAGAACTACCAGTGATACAGAGGAACTAAGTGGGTAATCTGGCCATCTTTTCTGTCCTAATGGCTTTGGTGTTAGAGTTTAAGACAGTGGTGAGTTTTGGCTCACAGAGTACGTCTAATCTCGCTAAGTCTCTAAATTGTTCCCCTCCCCTCTCCCCATTGGTTGTCTCCCATAATCTCTGGACTTCCAAGCAAGATTAGCTACCTCTCACTCCAAATAAAGGCCCAGTTGAAATCATTTTGCTGGTTTCCTCCTCGTTGAGCAGAATGAAATTTTGAAAACTTGGTCCACCAACTGTTCCTCGAGTACCTCCAATGTGCTAGGCTCAATGCCACCGTCTACTTTCATACCTCGGTTCCATGACACACACACCTGCCTGCAGGGTGGCAGAAGTGAACCTCTCTGGGTTGTTCTCTCCTTGGTGTGATACTGTCTTCCTGGTACGTCCACACCACAAGAGCACGTTAGTCACTCAGGACACTTTCCCGTGTGTGATTCACTGGGTCTGAGTTGTTCCTCCGCTACTTAAAAAGATTTGACTTTAGGCAAGTTCACCTCTCCAAGGCAGGTGGTTTTTTCTCGATTGTTAAATGGAGATAATGGTCTCTCTCTCAACAGCTGTGAGCTAAAATGAGATGATGTCAACAAATGCTTCCTTAGCTCCGTACTGGACCCAGCACGGTGAGCACTCAATGAAATGTCAACCATTGGGTGAGCCACTTAGCCTTCTTGAACTTTCATTTCATCTGTAAAATGTGAGTAAGAAATCTTGACCTGCCAACCTGCCAAGTGGTAGTAACTAAGGCAAGTTTTGCTAAGGCATTTTGAATGTCGCTACACTGATGTGAGAGGACCTGAGCTGGGCCAGTGCACCACACTGGGGTCGCTCGCAGTGGCCAAAGTCCTCATTTTTCCAAGCCCCGGACCCAGACACGGGCAAAGATCTACTCAGGGTATGTTTCAGGGAATAAATCCTAGGTGAGAATAGTGTGTGTTGGGAAGTCTTTTGGGGGGTTCAGGTGGGAAATGGGTTGTTTGATTTTTGCTGCTGTTCAACTTGTCTTACCACTCAGTGAAAACTCTGTGGGACTCCAGCCACTGCCTCGGGCTAAGGTGGTGGAGCAGAAGCAGCTTTCTGTGGCACTGGTGTTTGTATTTGAAGCTAGCAGTGTAGACTTCTAGTTGTTGTTTTCCTCCAAGCTTTACTTTTTGTAAAAGTAGAATCTAGATATTTTCTCATTTCTGTTTGAGGTTTAGTTTGGATCCTTCACCTTGGATAGGTTCTATAAGAGCTAGCAATAGGGAGGATTTAAGAGGAGAGAGGAAAGGTAATATATTCCAGGGAAAAGAGTCAGCAAACATGCAGGGGTAAAATCGGCCAACACACATCAGAGGAAAATGACATTGACTGAATTTTTTTAATAGCCACTTTGGCATACATTGAAACGGGCTTACGTTTGCTGATTTCTTACTAACTGTATAGACAGTCTGAGATTTCTGTCAAAATTGCTATTTTTAGAAATGTACTAAAAATTTGGTTCGAACTTATTAATAGTTTAATCCCATTTATAATATGAAAATAAAACAATGTTATAAAAAACAGATGACAACTAGAAAAACTACCCTTTATAATAAGAACATGTATATTCCTAGTTGCATCTTACATGAACGGAATATCTGAGACTAGTTGTAAAGTATAAGAACAGCTATAAAACTTTAGGTTAAAATTACTGAAAGAACTTTATTTTTGAGATTCAGTGTTAATGATCTGTTACATATGGAAACAATTCAGAATTGTGAGAGATTACAATCGACCTCTGAAGGCCTACTCCGTAGGGCACTGGAAGGGATGCAGAAATAAAGAAGGCTCCAAAATGCCTGTATAGTCTAGTAAAATCAACTGCTTTATCTTTGTACTCAGCTGAATAACACGTTTAAGAAGTTTATGAATTTTATTTCTCACTATTTGGAGGCGTCATAGGTCAGGAAATTATAAAATATTTCAGGAAAGGGAATTCCAATCAAATGACTTGAAACAAGAAAGCAACTAGCTTGGCAAGGTGGCAAAAACCATTTTATCTGAGCCCTACCCCAGGAATCCCGAGGAGGAACGTGCATGCTAAAAGCACCTACCTGTCTTCAGGTTTCAGGGGTCCAGCCTCTGGGACCCATGCAGTCATGGTATACTGTCGAATGGGCAGGAGAGTTTTCCTCCAGGAGAGAGCCAGAATGTAGTTACTCATTTGGAATCTAATCACACAAATGCTTTATAATCATTCCCCTGGGATCAAATACAGGGGGAAATGTCATGTTTTTCTTAGTGACTTTAGTTCGGTCAGGCAAGCTATTTCCACTGTAACACTGGGCCTGCTACCCCTGACGTGTTGTTCTCATCTTTCACAATTTCTCTGGCTACTTAGCTAGGATTATTACCTTACCATTTGGTAAGACAGCCAAACCATAAGCGTATATGCAAACTTCCAATGTTGCTCTTTGTAGCGAAGGTGGAGGTATTTTTTTCTAGCTCTCAGCCAACAAAGACATTGATAGAAAAATGGGATGATCATCTAGCTTTGCATTGGTGCCAAAGGGAACATTTATAAAATCAAGTACATGAAAACCACATTTGTGTAATGTGGTTTTTGAGAGAAACAAGGGAGCTGGGTTGACTTTTAGGTTCCAGTAGTAGATCTCAGAGTATCCCAGACCACAGGTATTCTGGTGCATCATTATAATTGCTGTGCTGTTCTTGGCTGTCCTTGTAGTGCTTCTGTTCTCGGTAGCTCCGCAGGGCCAGCACCACGCTGGCGCCATACATCACCACCAGAAGACAAGCAAAGGTGGCTGCTGCTCCGTCAGTGCCTGCCAGCTGGCAGTTCACCCAGGTGAGACCCCTGCGGGCATAGACCCTCTCTCTTGTCCTGCAGGTGTCTGTGGCATTGATCCTCAAGGCCGCGTAGAGGTAAATGCCGATGCCTACGCAGTAGCCCAATGCCGCGAGGAGGCTGAAGGCGGCCTCCAAGAGGAGCCACTTCCCCGGCAGTTTGTTTAGACTCTTGGCTCCTTGGAGTAAAACACCCAAGGTGAGGACACCCAGCCCCAGAGAAACAGCCACGCCGCTGTATATCAGGGGCGCCCGGAGGATCGTGTACTGCTGGTCCAGCTGCCGAACCTGCTCCAGCTCAGTGCCCTCAAACGGTGAGTAATAGTTGTTCCCAAAGCCACCGCCGCTGGTAAAGCTGGCACTGAATCCAGCAAGGACAAAGTAGGAGGCCACGATACACATGAGAACCATCCCATTCAATATCACCTCCACTATCTGTATCACACCTAGGAGGAGAGAGATTGGGAATTTAACACTGATGTCACTCACCCAGGAAAGCTCTCTAGGTCAGGCAAGAGAAATACCACCTGATTGTGAGGTCAGACTCAACATCCTTGGTGTTTGTTTTTTAATACTCATGTTTGAAAATCAAAATGCCACTGTGGAAAAACTTTTGGCCATTACTTTAAAAACTATACATACACTTACCATGTGACCTTGCAACTGTACCCCTGAGCATTCATCCTAAAGAAATGAAAACTCCGGTCTACACAAAAACATGTACACAGATGTCACAGTAAACCCTAATGCCTTCCAGTGGGCGAATGGTTCAACAATCTGGTACAGCCATCCCCAGGGGAAACTCTACTCAGCTATGAAAAGGAATGAGCTGCTGATACTCAGAACAGCTCAGATGGATCTCAAGAGATTTATGATGAGTGAAAAAAGCCAGTCTCAAAAGGTTACATACTGTATGATTCCATTTACATAACAGTCTCAAAATGTGAACAGATTAGTGGTTGTCAGGGAGGAGTGGGATTGTGGGAGCGGGAGGGGGATGGGTGTGACTGTAAGTGGGGAGCGTAGGGATGTTCCAATGATGGAACAGTTCTGTAGCTGATGGCGGCAGGGGTCACACGAATCTACACAGGTGATAAAACCGCACAGACCTACACTCACACAGACATGAGTGCATGTAACACTGGTGAAATCTAACTAAGCTCTGGAGAGTGTCAATTTCCTGGTTGTGATTTTGTACTGTAGTCACCACTGGGGAAAACCGGGTTAAGGATACACAGGATCTTTGTTTTATATTAGCAATGTTTTGTGAATCTATAATTATTTCAAATTTTAAAGTTTTAAAAAAATCAGAATGACATAAAAGGGCATAAACTGAGAAAAATCACCCATGTCCCTGTCCACCCTGTTCTCTACCCCCAACCACTTTCATTATTTTCTAATATAACTTTCCAGCATTCGTTTATGCAAGTAAAAGCACTCAAATCTGAATTTCATCCCCCCTTTCCCTGCTTGTGTCACAGGGAGGACACCACACACACTGCTTTGCATTGTGCTTTACTCTTCCTGGAGATGTTTTCAGATCAGCTCCTACAGTGTCCACATGCTCTGTTACGTGGCCTCCAAGCCCACTGTGTGGGTGGACCAGTCTATTCAGCCAGGATCCTACTGCTGAATACTTGGCCTGTTCACTTGGGGGGGTTCTTACAAGTTTAAGGAACCCGCAAATGCCAGGAGGCAGCGGAAGCCAACAGGTGAATGGAGATGAATGTCGACTTGTCCAAAGTCACCTTTCATTTGTCACTTGACAGGGGCCCCAGCCTCTCGTTAGGCGTCTTCCTGGGAGAAGGTCTCCTGTTGTTCTCTCAGGGGTCAGAGATGAGAATGAAGAGAAAAGCATATGAACCTAGAGTGGGAATGCCAGGCTCACATCCCCGCTCTTTACTGCCTTGTGACCGTGCCCAAGTCACTGACACTAAGCCTCAGATACTTCATCTGACAAATGAAGGAAATGCCTCCCTGTCTTATCCCACAGGGCTGGGATGAGGCCCAAATGAAAGCAAGTATGTGAAAATACCTGGAAAATTATAAAATGTTATACAAGTGGATGGTGATGCTACCCAGTAACATATATAAAATGGAAGGAGAGGGGACTTCCCTGGTGGTGCAGTGGTCAAGAATCCACCTGCCAATGCAGGGGACACGGTTCGATCCCTGGTCCAGGAAGATCCCACATGCCGCAGAGCAACTAAGCCCGTGAGCCACAACTACTGAGCCTGTGCTCTAGAGCCTGCATGCCACAACTATTGAGCCCGCATGCCACAAATACTGAGCCCATGTGCTGCAACTAATGAAGCCTGGGCGCACAGAGCTTGTGCTCCACAACAAGAGTAGCCATCACAATGAGAAGCCTGGGCACTGAAATAAAGAGTAGCCCCCGCTCGCCACAACTAGAGAAAGCCCGTGCGCAACAATGAAGACCCAATGCACCCCCCCCAAAAAAAAGGGGGGGATTAGTAAGAGATTTAAGAAGAAAAGGGACAGGGACTTCCTTGGTGTTCAGTGGGGAAAACTCCACGCTCCCAATGCAGGGGGCCTGGCGTTCAATCCCTGGTTGGGGACCTAGATCCCACATGCCACAATTAAGACCCAGTGCAGCCAAAATAAATAAATCAATATATAAAAAAAAAAGAAGAAAAGGGACAAATTTATGAAAAGCATGGTTTCCCAGAAGTCAGGAAAACCCTGCAATACACAAGGGGGTACCACAACGTTTATAAACTGGGCAGCTAAAGACCAGTCAGTATGTCTAATGTACTTAGGCAACAGCTACTGGGCTTGCTGATTCCATCTCCTGCTGGGCCCACACAAATTCCTAGGAGGTCCGTGGAACGCAGCAGTTAAGGGCTCTGACGGTTGAGAAGCTACATTCCTCTAATTTAAATCTGAAAATAACATCAGACCAGAACTGCCCACTCTCCTCCCAGGCACCATAAGCTACTGGCTACTCTCTCCCTACAAGCAGCGCAAATTAATTGACCCAGACATCATTCTAATTCACGGGGAGTAGCTATCTCCCCCACCCAACACCTTTCTCTGCCTTGGTTTTCCTTCTGCATGCAGTTAATCTCTCACCCCCTGAAGGGAAGCAGGGATACTGTGCTACTACAAGATGTGGGCAACCTGAATGTTTCCTTCTGGGACAAGATTCTGCCAAAACAGCAGCGGCATAATCCACGCAGCACATATCTGCCAGGCTGAAATGTAATATATCTATTGATAGATGTTGTCAACCACTCCACTGACTGCAACAATCAAGAGGAATAATGGTCTGTTGCTGGGGCCAGTGATGAAGAAATATGGCCACTGGATATTATCGGAGCAGCAGCCAGGCCTGACCTGGCTTTGCTGAAAACATCGAACAGGTTCAAGTATTTCCAAGCATGCTGTTAGTGCAGAAAGATTCACAGACATCAGGAGAAAAGAAAAGAGTGGCCTACTAGAGCTAGCAGTTTATCCCTATGGAGAGGGATAAACTGTAGAGGGAAGTGGAAACTGAAACAGGAGATTTTTATTGCAAAATAGCATCTTTTTGGGTGAGGCTGCTTTTGTGGCTGATCATTTAGTACTCTGCTTAACTAAACATCTACTATCTGCCTTTTCACTGTAAATGTGAAAAAATTGAGGAAAGCAAATCAAATTAAAACATTTTTTTCTAAAATAAGACTAAGACGTGCAGTCAAGTCTTACATAAAATGAAAAAAATTTTTTTTAATTTCCTCTCCAGAAGCAAATACTGTTAATACATTCTTATATATTCTTCAAGAAGTTTTCTAATCATATACAAGCAACTATATGTATTTCCTTTTGTAAAATCAACTCACCTTTTAAATGTGACAAGAAAATAATATTATAAATGTAAAGAGAACCATCACCTCCAAATTAAAATTTTTCTTTGGATTTTTATTGGAGTCACATAAAGCAAAGAACATATTCACTTGTACCAAGAATATATTATAATGGGCCATAAATCCTAACTTAACATGCAGTAAGAACCCATGAAGTTGTCTGGCCAAAAGTAGCATACTTATCCTGGGAAAGATTTTACTTTCTTTAATTTTGGATGGATCCTGAATTCCAGATGTCGGGTTGAATTCGTCGTACAATGGTACATTTACAAGAGGTACAAGACACTTATTGAGCTTTCAAGCCCATTGTAAGGGGCTTGTTAGAATACCTCCTTTGCAGCCCAGTGAATTAATCTGATTCCTCTTTCCTCAGCCCACGTCTCCCTCCAGCTTATATCTTACAGCAGCAGTTTCCCAGGCATCCCCAACCCCTGCCATCCAGAGCATTAAAGAAGTCAAGGGCCTAGAGTTCAGTGAGGAAAAAATTCGAGGCTAATCTGCTTAAGACCGCTGTGTTTAGAGAACTTAAGGCTGAAATGTTTTTTCATGTCTGTGTGGCTTTTCATGAACTTTGAGGATGAGGTTCTTCAAATTCACTTGGTTATCTCCCTTTATTCACTCAAGAAGTGCATTTTGCTGCAGCATATGCCTTTTCCTTGTGGGTCTCGGGCTCTAGTTTTGGTGGTTTTTTGTTGTTGTTTTGTTTTTGTTTTTTAAAGTAATTTTGGTTGGTCCCTCACCAACAGAGGGCTCCAGAATCAGGGTTTATTACATCAGGCAGTGCTGCTCCATGTACCCTGGAGCTAGGCCCAGCAAACTAAAATCGGTCTGTTACTTTCCAAGGGTTGGCAAGTTCTACAACAAAATATTCCATGAAAGACAGTGGTTCAGAGTAACTTCCATCCCTCAAGTTTTTCGGAACGTTTTAAAAAGCCTAAAACTCCAGCATTTCCGCAGGCTTCTCTTTCAGCTTCCTAACCTTTCGGTAACCCCTGATGGCCAGCACGGCCCCCAGGGCAAAGACCCCAATGCCCAGGGCAGCAAAGATTCCAGCACCTATGTCTCCCCCGTGGAAACTGCAGCTGAAGCCACTGTATCCTTTCCTCTGATACAGCGCCTCCCTCTCCTTACACACGGGAGAGGCGTAGGCAGCCGAGAGGTAGTGGAAGTAGAAGTACAAGGCTGGGATGTAAGCCCCGGCAATGAGCACGTCCAACAAGCCTTCGATCACCAGCCATAGTGGGCAATGCCACGGGACCCGCAGGACGCCCACGGCGATGAGGAGGCAGCAGAAGGCCATGAGGGCTCCGCTGCAGGCCATTGCCACGGTGACCATGGGCAGCTTTAGCTGGTAGAACTGGACGTCCAGCTGCTGCGCTTTCTCCCCGTCAGCACCATCGAAACCACTGTAAGCCCCTCCGTACTGGTAGTAGTAAATGCCCCCCAGGCTGGTGATGCCCGTGTAGCCCCCTGTGGAACTGTAAGACACAGAGCTGCAGGCCAGGATCAGCAAGTTCAGGAGAACCTCCAGCATTTGGCAGCAGGCTGCAAAAGAAGGGTGTGTTACCATTTTGAGAGATGCTACTTTGCGCTTGGAGACTTCCACCTTGAGGCTTATCTTCCCCGTGGCAGCTCACACCACAGCCAGCTCTTTATCCTGCCCCCTGGAAGGCCTGAGCAGCCAAAGCTGCATGATTAGCATTAGATGGTAGCAGGGAACTGTGGTCTCCAGAAATGATGTCAGAGGTACTTTGGACTGAAAAGGGTAACTCTCTTTTTTTTTTTTTTTTTGCGGTACACGGGCCTCTCACTGTTGTGGCCTCTCCCGTTGTGGAGCACAGGCTCTGGACGTGCAGGCTCAGCGGCCATGGCTCACGGGCCCAGCCGCTCCATGGCATGTGGGATCTTCCCAGACCGGGGCACGAACCCGTGTCCCCTGCATCGGCAGGCGGACTCTCAACCACTGCGCCACCAGGGAAGCCCAAGGGTAACTCTCAAAAGAGCAAAGCAGCCTGCCCCAGGTGGGCTGCAGGACGATGGGGGCAGAAATCAGGCCAGTGAGCAGAAAGAAAGGGGTCCTTTATGGAAGGCAAGCACGTTCTCTGCCCGAACCCTTCCCTGCCAAGAAGACTGAAAAGTAGTTATTTCCTCTTTAGATGTGTTTTGTGGCCATCTTCAGTTTGAAAGAGGAAATTTCTCCAAATTTGAAGGAGCTTATATCATAGTGCTTAAAAAATATAATGACGTTAGAAAAAAAGCATGGAAGTTATCCATCAGAATGTTAACCATGGTTCGTTCACACGTATTAGGGATAAGAAAGGTTAACTTAATTAAACCTGTAAGGCTGGGCTTCCCTGGTGGCGCAGTGGTTGAGAGTCCACCTGCCGATGCAGGGGACACGGGTTCGTGCCCCGGTCCAGGAAGATCCCACATGCCGCAGAGCGGCTGGGCCCGTGAGCCATGGCCGCTGAGCCTGCGCGTCCGGAGCCTGTGCTCCGCAACGGGAGAGACCACAACAGTGAGAGGCCTGCGTACCGCAAAAAAAAGAAACTATAAGGCTTACTGAATTAGAGAAACATAATTGGTTTTACTGTTCTTAGACTTTAATTCAATAACTATGTTTTAAAGTTTAATTTTGTTTTCTTTTAGTTTCCCTAAAGAGCAAATCTGGGCTGTGATATTTTCCCAGGGCTGGATTTTTTCAGGACCCTTGGCTGCTTTATCTTGGACGATGCAAGAGCCCCAGATCTTCCACCAAAGCTGGCTACTTTCCTTAAAGTCAGCTTTACTGTTATATAACTTATACACAACAAAATGACCCGCATTAAGCAAACAGCTTAGTAAGTTTTGACAACTGTGTATGCCATGTAATCATAATCAAGATACAGACTGTTTTCATCTCCCCAGAAAGTTCCCTAGTCACCCCTTGTGGTCAACCTCTCACCTTCCTCCTCAGGCCACCACTGATCTACTCTCTGCTATTAGGAACTAGGTTTGTCTTTCTCAAATTTCATGCAAATGGAATCATACAGTTAATGTACTCTTCTGTGTGTTGCTTTTTTTTCTCAGCATAATATAAAGCTGGGTGCTTCTGAGCTGGGAGTTGTACGTGCTGACATAGGTTCAGTCCCATAAGCACTGAGTTAGGGTATTAAATAAGCATATAGGGCTTCCCTGGTGGCGCAGTGGTTGAGAGTCCGCCTGCGGATGCAGGGAACACGGGTTCATGCCCCGGTCCGGGAGGATCCCACATGCCGCGGAGCGGCTGGGCCCGTGAGCCATGGCCGCTGAGCCTGCGCGTCCGGAGCCTGTGCTCCACAACAGGAAAGGCCACAACAGTGAGACGCCCGCGTACCGGAAAAAAAAAAAAAAGCATATAAAGGGGGGAGGGAGAATGCAAGTTGGGGGGCAAAACCCCCACCACTGTCCCTCTGAACCTTTTCAGTGTGGTCACAAGTCAATGCCACTGGCAATGAGAAGCCATCTGAAAACCTAAACCTCCAGGCTCTGAGTGAGAGACAGCACCACTGACTATAGGGATTACACGTTTGGAGAGAGAAGGAAATTAAATTTTTAAGGATGGTTTGCAAGTAAGGCAAACATCAAGCCCTTGCATCAAGCTGAATGCAAACATCGCCCTTTTTTTTTTCTTCACAATTTCCTTGTTACACTGGCCTAGATCTCCTTTTACGATCTTCTCCATCATGATTTGAGCACCAAAGGTCTCAAGGAAGAGGAAAAGGACAAAAGGGAAAGGGGAAGCTGCTCCAAATGCAAATGGGAGGGAGCCGGGAGGGAGCCAGGAGGGGAGCAGGCCATGTACCTCCTCCCCAGGGAACTTGTAATTCCTCACCAGTCCTTCCAGATAATAAACCTATAACACAACCTATAAATGACAGGATTCCTAGTGATCTGATATGCACATGTGACGTCTGTACTTGCTGTTTATCTGATCTTTATCCTCAGCCTTTAAAGTTTTTAGCAGCTGAGGAGTCTTGCCCATAACCGTGAAGGCTTATCTATTTTTGTCAGTGTTCCACTGAACTTCCTAAGGGTGACTCAGCCCAAACTGCAGGGTCTCCCTAGGAAGTTAGAGAGAGCCACAGCTGCCTCCCATTTTTGCCAGTTTGCTGGAGGAGGACATGATTTCACTGATGAGGAAAAGAAATCACAGAAGATCTACTCTAAGACGAGGCTGAAAATCTTCAGGTGACCTTTACCCAGGTGTGAATTTCCTGTTTGAGACAAGTTCCCAGTGTTTAATGGCAGTTGCTCTCAACACAACACAGCATTGTGTATTTATATGGGTCCCTGCGTGTCCAGAGATCTTTATAAGCCCTCATTTGTTAGCTTCTGACTGCTGAACTATCCTTTCACTATCTTGACTCAGAAACCCAACATCTAGGCCCAACCAAATAGCCAGAAGCAATCAAAGCTAAATCAGGGGCCTCAAGCTCTGCCCTCTCCTCTTGGTAAATCAACTGCTGAAGAAGAATACCTCTAGAGAGAAACCTGTTAAAGAGCCTCGGGCTTATTCTTATTATTTATATCATCAAGAAAAGAAGGTCAAGCACATAAACCACTTCAGATCTTAAAGTCAGGCTCCAACTTTCAATTCCAGCTCTTCCACTTAACTGCTGTGTGACTTTGTATAACTTACTGTACCTCTCTGAGCCTCAGGAGTTGTTGAGAGAATTAAAAGCAACGGGGTGTGCCAACATACGTAAACTAGAGTGAGGATTCTTGTACCTGGATTGCCTAGAGCTCTTCAATGAAAGTTCTACATAATCCCGTAATAACATATCTCATTGTAATCATTCTAAGAGACATCTTTAGGGGCTTCCCTGGTGGCACAGTGGTTAAGAATCCCCCTGCCAATGCAGGGGACATGGGTTCGAGCCCTGGTCCGGGAAGATCCCACATGCCACAGAGCAACTAAGCCCGTGTGCCACAACTACTGAGCCTATGCCCTAGGGCCTGCAAGCCACAACTACTGAGCCTATGTGCCACAACTACTGAAGCCTGCACACCTAAAGCCTGTGCTCCAAAACAAGAGAAGCTACCGCAATGAGAAGCCCGCGCACCACACTGAAGAGTAGCCCCCGCTCGCCGCAACTAGAGAAAGCCCGCACGCAGCAATGAAGACCCAATGCAGCCAAAAATAAGTTAATTTAAAAAAAAGAGAGAGACATCTTCAGGTATAAGTTCCATGATTTCTCCCCCTTAGGCCAAGAAGTTTTCCCCTCTTAGTCATAGGTAGCCGAGGAAAATTTCTTACCAAATCATGTGAGCCATAAGGGTAAGATTTTCTTCACCCTGACAAACCAGATTTTCTTCATTGTTGGCAAGGCCAGGCCTGGTGCTAGGATGGGAACTCTGGGAAACCACATTTGGAGCTGACGCATGATATTATTTAAGTGTTCTTAATACTGTGGATTCTAATAAGTGTGGTTTTTTGTTTTTGTTTGTTTTCAGTGAAATAGAAGTTACTGCCCTTCGTAGGTGATGGCGTGTTGTTTCATGACGTGTGTGTGCACATGCGCGCACATGTGAACTTGTTCTTAATGTGAAACGTATTTCTTACTGTGGGTCTCAGTCAACAATATTTAAAAGCCATGATGGCAGGTTTGGGCATCGGATCTCCCGTCCTGTGGCATGAGCTCAACCTGGCTGCCATCTCCGGTGATCTCTCTTTAACTCGGCCCGCCTTGCCAGAGGGGTCCCCCTCTGACAGCCGGCAACTCAGAGCTGGCTCTGAAAACTGCAGGCATGACCGCCTCACCACACCCAGGCCCTTCCGAGGAGAAACACGGGAAACCTAGCCGCCCCTTTCAGATGTTCCTACCCTTCTTTAGAAAGCGTGAACTTCACGCAGGTATGAAAACGAAAATACGAGGAAACCAAAAGGGAAGTCGGCTTGAATTTTTGCTCCATTATCTCGGACCTCGTCCAGAACCACCAGCAATGGTAAGTAATTGGTCAAACTGCCTTCAAAATGGCTCACCTCTCCCGGTGCACAGGTATCTGCACTTGTGGCATTCCAGGAGCCCTTCAGCCTCTGACTGGTAATATTCCACTTCCTCAAGTCCAGGCCTGGGGGTCGAAAGTGGATATCTCCCTGAAGTGGGCTCACTATAATCAAACACATGTGTGGCCATTAGCAGGCTTCAAATTCAATAGCATGTTCAGCATTAGAACTCTGGACACCTCACGCTGGGCTCAGACATTAAAGAATGCACAGAACAGAAAATCTGCCACAGATTTCATACTCCAGAGAATTTTCTCGTTTAGTGGCTATACAAGGCCTCCAAACACTTGGCCCAGTTCTGCTAATTAAGCACATCACTTATCTCAGTAATTCTGAGCCCCGCCTCCCATGCTGGCTTGGCCCGCGGGGGAGGGTGTGTGTGTGTGTTGGGGGGGTATCTAACAGGTAGCTGGGAGCCACCTGGGGGAGCTTTTCAGTTCAGTGAGGACCAGGCCCTCTTCAAAACTAGTTTGCATTCACAAGACTGATGCCCAGGCTGGCATTCTCTTCTTTCCCTTGTTACTTTGGAAAGAGTTGAATCCACAATCATTCTCTAGGCTGTGGGTGGTACAGACAACTTTGGACATCTTCACATGTCTCCCTCTTCCTCTGCCAGCCCTGGAATATTCTGTTCCTTCTCCTCCCCCCCCACCACCCTTCCCTATCACTTTATCCAGCACATCCTGGGCTTTGTCCAAGATTCAGTGGTGAATGGTGGGGGCTGCATTCTACTAGCTGGGCTCCAGGGATCCTTCTAGAACATAGATCTCACCATGTATTTTTTGCGTTTGAAATCCATAAAGTCCAAACTTTAAGCACAGCAAGGGAGGGCCCGTGCTCATCTCTCTCCACTCACAACCTCATGTTCACAGACCCAGCCATAGTGAACTGCCCCTCTCCCCGCCCCAAAAGATGACCCGCATTCCCATGCCTCCAGGTCACCGTGGAAACTACTTCTCTGCTTGAGACAGCCTCTTGCTCCTTCTCCAGAACTCAGCTTTGAGGCTATCTCCTCCAGAAAACATTCCAGAGCCCAATCAGGGCCCCAGTTCTGTTCTCTTTGTGTCTGTCCCCCCGCTGGAGTGGCATGTTTCACAAGTGCTGCAAATTGGCCTGTTTACTTGTCAGTGTCCTGTGGACACCGTGAGTAGATCTCTGTAGTCCCTGGCCCTACCTCCCATCCATTAAATACATGCTTGTTATGTGGAGGAGAGACAGAAATAAATTGCTCTTGGTTTTAAACCACCAACTGTGAGCAAAAGAAGCAAAAGTATTCCCTTCACTAGCTTTGGGGCTTGGCGGGGGTGGGGACAGGGGGACCAGGACACCAGTATAGAAGGAAACCTAAACATGAAGCTCTGGATTCTCCCAGGCCTGGCAGTTGCAATGCAGTGTGGCTTTAGGCAGGGAGACAGTGGCCAGTGCCTGTGACTGTAACTGGGCACACCCTTTGTCACAGTTTGGCTAGTTAGTTCTAGATAATGTAACATAAACTCAGGATAATAGCTTTCCCGCTGTGTGGACACAACCAGAAGAGAGACTAGGCTTAAGCCTCCAAGTTCCATAGCAGAGAGGAGCCTGGACTCCTCCTGGGGACGAGGGCAAAAGCCAGAAGGCAGTCATCACGCCAGTACCTGCCTGTCTCCTTCTTGGCCTGGCATCTAATCTAGGCATTCAGTAATATTTGTGGAGTTGGATGGAACGTGCAATGGAAAAAAGACCACTTCCCTAGAGGGGGAGTGGGGTCTGGGACCACCACCTCTCTTTCCTTCCATCCTTACCCTCTCCCAGCTCACAGTCTTCCAGAACGTCACGATGCTTTCACCCCACAGGCCTTATGGGAACTCTGTTCTACAAGGTAGTGATGGCAAAGTTTGTTCATTCAAGAGGGTGGGGTCTGAAACAATCATGGGATTTGAATGAGGCTGCCCAGAAAGACCTCACTGACAAAGGGGGGAAAAAATCTCTGCCCTTTTTTGCAGAGTTTTAGGTACATTCAGTTCTTGGGCTAAAAGTGTATCTTCTCCCAGCTGTCTGGTTTTGAAATGCATATACCCCTGGAAGGGATTACACATTAAACTATTAGCTTTTCATTGGTCTTTTATTAGGCCCGGGTCTCCAGGGAACGGGACTTTGGGGAGGGCTGGTTTTGGAGCACAGGACAAGGGTCTGAAGCCCCAAGGGGCAGTCCTGTGACCACGTGAGTGGGGGTCAGCGAGGGGCCTCAGGTTAACCCGACCCACCCAATCTCCTTCCCACCCCTTCCCTTTCTAGTCCTGAAGTCCTCTCTTCCTCTTTACCTGGTCCCCGGTCCTTCCACTGCTAAAGGGGGGGTGGGGGGCAGGGGGGTGGAGGGTGGAGGGAGGTGGGGGGTAGGTCTCTGCGTTGTTCATCAGGTTCAGGTCAAGGAGTGTGTGTGTGTGTGTGTGTGGCGGGGGCACTGTAAGGTCTTCCTTCCCTCCCAGGTCACCTTTAAGAGCTCAAAAGGGAACAATGGCACTTCCTTTAAACCAGATTCCCAGGACAAGTAGCCGGGACAGCAGAACCGCGCAGACTGGCCTCAGACCCAGGCTTCTTCCGGGGCGAGGTAGAGGGCCCTCGCTGCCCCACCTTACCTTTCTGGTCCTCGGCGTCCGAGGCCCTCCTTCCGCAGGGGCGGTGGCTCCGGGGTTTTCGAAGGCGCGGGCCAGGGGGGCGGGGCCGCGTCCCAGGTCGGCTGCCGGGGTCCGTCCCGCGACCGACTCTGGCGGGATTGTTCCCAAACTCTTTGTTCACCGCCACGATGGTCCCCGGCCCTGTGTCTGTCCTGGCGGGGTTCCCGGTCCCTCCCCCTGTCCCGGTCCCCGTCCCTCCGTCCGCCCCCGTTTCTCTCCCTGCGCCGGTCCCCGGCTCTGTCCCGCTGTCTCTCGGGGTGGTGGTCTCGGTCCGAGCGGGGGTGCCGGTCTGGGTCCCGCTCTCTCGGCCGGGCCCGGGACTCGCGATTCCCCGACGTAGGTTGTTCCATGGCTCTGTTCCGCGTCCCCGCCCCAGAGCGACCCGAGGGCAACAATCCGCAAGTTTCCCCGGCAGGTGGCCAAGCCCGGGGGCGGGGCAGGGCGGGGCGGGACGCTCACCTGCGCGCACGCGCACTAACCCCGCTGCGCGCCAGGAGAGCGTTCACTTGAGCGCGCGCGCCGGAAGGGGACGCTGCTGAGCGCGGCCCGGGGTCTGGGCGCGCGTGCGCCTGGGTGGGGTGCGAGCCTGGCGGGGTTTGCTGCGTTACACACAGAGGAGGGGACTACCGCCCTTCCGCCGTGCCCCGTCGGCCCTGAAGTATCCGCTTCGCGACCCCTCAAGATGGGCTGCCTAGGGAACTGTGCTCTCAACTTAGCACCTTGGGTATGCTTCCCCAGAGTGTTCACCCATCCGCTCTCTCACCCATCCGTCCACTCAGCCACCCAGCCGGCCCCCCAGCCACTGTCCGTCTCTTCCTCCCTCTCCTGCTATCCTTACAACAACTGTGTTGTAGGGGACTTGAGGCCAGTTCATCCAAGAGTCCTGGACTCATAAATGTTTTTTTTTTTTAAATGATGAACCACACAGAATTGGCAGCCTTTTCTTTTGCCAAGGAAGGATATTTAAAAACATACAAAATTGCCGTCTATTAATGAATTCTTTCAACGAATATGTGTGAGCCCCTAGCCTAGCAGGGGCGGGAGATCCAGCAATGAACTCTCCTTGTACCGTGCGTCCATTCTACTGTGTGTGGAAAAGGAGAACTGGCAAGAAACAGAGAAGACAATTTGACGTCTAAATTTTGACGGAGCAGGTTTCTTTATATAGATCTGGGAAGGGGACATTTGAGTTGAGTCCTAGAAGAGAAGGAGGCAGCCTTGAGGAGAGCTGAGAGAATGTTCCAGAAAGAGAGAAACCCTGACTTATACAGAGAGCTGTACAAGAGGGTCACTGCAATCAACTATGCTCCAATAAAATTTTTTTTAATGAAAAAAAAGAGAATGTCACTGCAAGCGGAGTGAGGGGGCATGAGATGAGGCTGAGAAGTGGAGCAGGAGATGGTGTAGGGTCTTCATGGTGACGAATCTTCATTTTCAAAGAGCAACGGGGAAATATTGAAGTGTTTTGAAACACTGAGTGGCTTGCTCTGATTTACGTTTTTAAAAAATAAAGATTACTCTGGCTTCTGTGAGGAAGATGGACTGCATGGGCCTGAGAGCACAGTCAAGAGATGAGTTAGGAAGCTACTGAAGAAATCCAGGTGAGGGGTGATGGTGGCTGAGTTGATGGTGAGAAGTGGACAGACCTGGGTTGTAGTTTGGAGGAATAACTTAAAGGATGGGTGCATGGAGGTACCATTTACTGAGATGGGAAGCCTGGAGAGAACCAGGTTTGGGGAAACTTGGAGAGTTCCGTTTTGGATGTGTTGAAACCACACGACTCATCCCACGACTTAATGAAGCTCAGGTTCTTTATGTCTCGGCCCAGGAGGAATTCAGCGAGAGGCAAAGCGGTAGGTAAGATGTAGATTTGTTAATATAGGATGCTTGTGAAAGATACAGGCGAGCAGGCAAGAGGGCTCTGCCTCGAGAACTAAGTGGGCTACATATTTATAATCAAAGCAAAAGTAGGGAGGGAGAGAAGACTACCTTCTTCCTCATCCTTTGTATAAAGATGTTGCAGGAAAATGGGAGAGGATGGTCATGTCCCAGGTCTCAGGCGAGTTCCTGGGACAGGCCACCAAGTAAGGATCCTTGGCTTCGTGCAGGAAAGAATTCAAGAGCAAGACATGGTAAAGTGAAAGCAGGTTTATTCCATAGGCAGAATGTAGTCCATCTCAGAAGGAGAGAGCAGCCCTGAAATGTGGGGCAGTTATTTTATGGGCTGGGTAATTTCATAGGCTAACCAGTGAGAGGATTATTTGAACTATTTGGGGGGAAGAGGTGGGGATTTCCAGGAATTGGGCCGCTGCCCACTTTTTGGCCTTTTATGGTTGGTTTCAGAACTGTCATGGCGCCTGTGGGTGTGTCATTTAGCATATGCTAATATATTACAATAAGAGTATAATAAGGCTCAAGGTCTACTGGAAGTCGAATCTTCTGCCATCTTGGGCCTAGTAGGGTCTAACTAGTTTTTGTCATATCCTCAACAGCTGTGTTATTCTTTTAAGGAGAGACGGAGTTAGAATAGAGGCCCAGGGAAAACTAACATTTAGAGCTAAAAAGCAAGAGGAGTAAGAAGTGAGCAGTCAGATAGGAAACCCAGGTGGGTGGGGTCACCAGGCCTATCTGCTCAGACACCAGACCCCATCCCACAGAAGCGCTCCTGTGAGCTCCACCAGCCTTTCTTCCCAGAGTGGAGAAGATGGGGCCAAATCCTGGGACCTTCTACAAATATTTATTTGCACAAAACCCTGTTCTGAGCCTGGGACAGCTATGGCTAGAGAAGAGTTCTGTGAATAAGCAGACACAGGATGGTCCTTTCTCTCTCAGACCTCCCCTCTGGGCCTCTGGAACCTTCTTTTTGAGTAAACAAACCCTCATACCTTTTTGAGTAAACAAACCCTCATAAACAAACCCACAAACCCTTTTTGTTTCATTTGTTTTTGTTTTATTTTGTATCTTTACCTTGATAAACATTGTTATTTTGCCACATTTGTTCTATCTTTCTCTATATAGCTATAAACTTTTTTTGATGAAACATTGGAGTTTAAGTTCCAGACACATGACTCTCCCCACTGAATACTTACTTACTCAATTTGAATTTGTCTGATCATTTCCTTATGATTAAATTCTAGTTTAATACTTTTGGCAGGAATATTAAAATAGGTGATGTTATATCCTTCTTTGTATGTTCTATCAGGAGGCACAGATGTCAGTTTGTCCCATTATTGGTGATGTTACATTCGATCACTTGGATAAGGTGGTGTCCATCAGCTTCTCCATTTTAAAGCAAACCCCTCCCATTTGTATTTAATAACTTTGAGACTATATGTTCCTTCTTAACCTTTCTTGCCTGAATGAATTATTACAATGGTGGTTGCAGAGTTGTAGTTTCTAACTCTATCAATCTTTCTATATTTATTGACTTATTGGCATTCTTCTATAATGAAGAACTTTCCCTTCCATCTATTGTGATCATCCTGCAGATGCAGTTTGTACACCCAACCCCCAATTTGGTTCCAATGTCAAGACTGATGATGTCAAAAATGCACCAGTGGGGTATGTTTGTTGCTCATATAATGAGGCTTTCTGGTGAGAGCAGAACAGTTTCCCAGGTTGGTTTGAAAATGGCTTGAGAAAGCAGAAAGAGGTGACTAGCTTTGGGGTTTTATTGTAATTTGGGAATAGGACTGGGGTGAAAGTTCTTATGTGTGGACTAGAACTTGCATGGTGTGAACTTCTGCCCTTCCTGTCAAGGGCGTACCTGGGCTTTCTTATCAGCTTGCTCAGATGTGGGATGGAAGGGGAAGGGGAGTGATGGGGCTTGAAAGATGTCAGCAGTCAGATGTCAAAAACGGAGTCAGACTATTATATTAACTTGATAGACATTAATTTTTCCCTAATAATGTGTTATAATCTATTAATTTTTTTGATACTTAAAATTTCCCAAATTTGGCCAGTGGGGGTCCCTTCAAGCTGCCTCTGGCATGCTTTTGACACCAGGAGAAACATGCTGATATGCTCATCAGTCTTTGTGGTTTCATCTTGTGCCTCGTGGCCTGACCTGCCTCTTCCCTGAAGATCTCACTTCCCTTGATGCTCCCTCATTTGGAGAATGCTTGCTCCCGAGCCCCGCATAGGAATGTTCTGTTAACTTCCATATTCAGAGTATCCCCTGTTCCTTTGAGGCTTGTCAGGGTTAGGCTATAAGATGGGCTGGATGAGCCAGTGACCCAACACAACAGTATCTTAAGCACGATAGAAAGTTATTTCTCTCTTGGAAAAGTCCGAGCCCATTTGGTGGCTCCGCTCTGTGAAGTTCTTGGAAGTCCAGGCTCCTTCTATGTTGTTCTTCTGTCACTCTTCAGATGCTGCCCTCATCTACAAGGTCCAAAATGTCAACACTGTGCTGACATTTCAGCCTATAGGAAGGAAAGAAAATTAGGGATTGGTAAGGGCTCTCCTCATTTCTTTAAGAGCGAGACCAACAAGTTGGAGACATCACTTCTGCTCACATCTTGTTGGCCAGAAGATAGTCACATGACCATAGGTAACTGCAAAGGAAGCTGGGAAGTGTAGCTAGGTACCCAACTAAAATTTTGGGCATAAAGCTGTGAGAGTGAGGGGAAGAATGGAAAACATGCATTTCATCTGTGGGTCTCAAACTTTGAAATTATAGATTTATTGGGCCTCCCTAGTGGCGCAGTGGTTGAGAGTCCACCTGCCGATGCAGGGGACACGGGTTCGTGCCCCGGTCCGGGAAGATCCCACATGCCGCGGAGCGGCTGGGCCCGTGAGCCATGGCCGCTGAGCCTGCGCGTCCAGAGCCTGTGCTCCGCAACAGGAGAGGCCACAGCAGTGTGAGGCCCGTGTACCGCAAAAAAAAAAAAAACAACAACGAAATTATAGATTTATTTGTGTTGTCTCTTCCTCTCTCTAGTCTGTCAGCCCCCTGGGACGATATCTTTGCCATTATACATGGCACACAGTTGCTGCTCAATAAGTAATTGTTGAGTGAATAACATTAGTTCTTAGATGAATCTATGTACTCAGGAAGATGACAGGGAACTTATATTTTCCATAACATCTTGAATAAGGTACAAGATGGCATAAAATGCATTAAAAGTAAAACAATCCTAATGTGTGTAATTTTTAATAAATCCATCAACAACACAGGTAAGGAAGAAATAAGTAAATAAGATATTTCAGAGTTAGAGCCCAATGAAAATATGGTGTTTTTATTTAATTTAAAGTTTATGTCCTTTTATTTTAGTTTTTGTAGAAGGTTAGGAACCAATGCCCTGATCTCACTTTTGCCTTGAAAAATGTAACATCTTTTGGTCATTCCACTATTATTCCAGGAATGCTTGGTTAGACATTATGCATATGGTAGAAGGTTATAAGGGCAGCGGCTCTTTTCTGAGGAAACCCTCTGAGTTTTCAACTAAAGCAAAGAGCACAAGTGGCAGATGACTGAAGAGGAGGGAAAAGGAAAATACTTGCCATTGGTGTATTAAAGATAATTTTCCAAAAAAGGTAAAATGACAACTCTCATTCAGATATAAAATGAACACATGCTAAAGATTTTATTTAACTCAATAATCAATGAGGGAATCAGGCAAATGTTACAGCAGGTTCAGAAGAGAACCTGAAGATAGACTCATCATAAATCAGGAATAAGGAAATCAATGTACAAAGGAGGCAAAACTGATTTCTTCCAAAGAGGGAGAGGAAAATCAATTGAACCTCTATCAGACAGTGTAGAATTTGTGTGTCTACAGGCAAGAATTTTCTTTTCATCACTTAGCAATTACCTACAATTTACAGAGTTGAAAAAATAGCATCATTTTCTACTGAAGCACAAATGGAAAGGCATTGCCTTTGCTTAAACTGGAAAAGTGGGATGTTAAATGGTCTTGGAGATTTGGGAGTTTGGAAAAATGTGACATGAGGAGAAATAGTAAAGCACCGGTGCTTCTGGCTTACCAGGCTTGAGGTGGAGCCTGGGCGTCTGTATTTTTCACTCATTCCATGGGGCAACCCATATGTGAACCAATCTGTTAATATAAGTTAGCATTCAATTTTTTATCCTAAAGAAGAGCCTAATGTAAGAATAATCCAAATAGTTACCTGATTTTTTTCTTAAAAAATAAACATTTGTATTGGTTTCGGGTAAATTCTATGGCATTTGGTGGCAGAGAGTTTACTTTCCCAGTTGTAACTCTGAGAGGTTTCATTCAGCATCCCTGTCAGGGAGATGGCCTTCAGGTGTGTGGATCAGGGGAAATCCCCGTATATTCTCCACGTGACCTTCTGGCGCCCTCTCTCCCTCAAGCTCAGGTGGCAGGGGGCACTTCTGAGCTGGTTAAGCTTGCAGAGAGAGCAGAGCTGGCCAGCAGGGGGCAGCGCAGGCTCAGGCTGGGGCAGCCCACACTATACACCCTCTCCTGGGCCTGGGTGACTACTTTCATCACAGGTGGATAGAAAGGATGCAGTTCAGTTTAGTTCAGTACTTTCTGAACTTTGCATACAACATAAATGACCTCGGGAAGTTACTTAGCCTCTCTGTGCCCAAGTGTCCTCATTTGCACAATAGGGATAATTATACCCATATCATAAGATTAAATAAAGCAAATATGTCTACAACAAACTTGACTCAGTAGTTGGCATATATTAACACTATAAAAGTATTAGCTGTTATTTTTGTCATTGTTATTGTTTATCAGTCATTCTGGACTCCTAAGTGAGCAAGACAGTTTGTTACAGAGCTCACAGCTTAATGAAAGAGGCAGAGAAGTAAACATTGTGTTTTACTGCAAAAGAAAAGATGTGCATGGGGTGTAGGTGGGGTGTGAGGCAGAAGTCACCAAACAACAGCTTCCCAGAGGAAGGAGTGCCGGATGAGAGCTTTTAGGAATAGATAAGACGGAGGGGCTTGGGGCTTCGGGAGACAAGGCAGGGGACAGCCTTCTAAACAAAGGGGGCAACAAATAGAAAGCAGGCAGATTTGGGGAGCTTTAAGTTCAAATCCTTCCATTAGGACCAAAGCATTAGGAGCAAGAGAGGAAGCAAAGGGAGAAGAGACAGAAGAGATAGGCAGGGGCCAGATCATGAGAATCCTTGAAAGTCAGCCATATGTATTTGGACTTAACCACTGTGGGTCTGTGGTTTCTGAGCAAGCGCGTACAACCTCCACTACAGTGTAGGGAAAGAAATTAGAACTTCTATTTAATTTGTAAATGCTATTTCTTTGGGAATTTCTTTTTCCATATCTGATTTATGATATGTAAATATAAGCAATATATTAGTACAGTGGTACACGGATATAATTTATGAATAAATATTTGCATATTGGCGTGCATGCTAGGTTTGTGACTACAGGCTGTGTGGAACCATCAGAGATGGCTTTTTATCAGGAAAGTACCTCAGTCAAATTTGTTATAGAAATAACCTTCCAGGATGTTTGGGAGGGAAAGCTGGTTCAAGCCAAGGCCTTGGCATTGGGGATGGAGAGGAAGTGGATTTAGGCAATATTAAGGAAGTATATTGTTTATAAACAAGAAGGGGCAACCGATCAGTAAGTAGTGCCAAGTGGCCGAGAGCATGGTCACAATGTTAAATACGCAATGAAAGACAAATACTCAAAGAATGTCAAGTGCTCAATGAACGTCAGATATTGGTAGCTATAAACATTTTTTATCATAGAGAAGTTAAGCGATTTCAAGATTGGAAAGTGTCCATTGTATTTGGACGGTGTCAGTGAGTTTGGCTAGATCATGAAGTTGCTAACAAGGAACCAGATTGCACTCTTGGATGAGAAGAGTAGGAGACAGGCCACGGCCAGAACGAAGGGAGGCTACTTTTCTGGAAGGACGAGACTGAATCATATTTATAGGCTCAAGAGGAAGGGGATCAATAAAGGCATGAAAAATAGAAACGGCATCTCTGGTACAGATCTTCAGGGCCTGTTCTCCCAGCAGCATCTCCCCACTTCCCCCCTCACCAGAGAAATCCCTTGTCTTGTCAAAAATACTCATCTTTTTTTGATTTTTTTAAATTGAAGGATAGTTGATTTACAATGTTGTGTTAATTTCTGCTGTACAGCAAAGTGATTCCATTATACATACATATATATATATACATTCTTTTTTTTAAATATTCTTTTCCATTATGGTTTATCATAGGATACTGAATATAGTTCTCTGTGCTATACAGCAGGACCTTGTTGTTTGTCCATTCTCTATATAAAAGCTTATATCTGCTCACCCCACCCTCCCACTCCATCCCTCACCCAACCCCTTCCCACTTGGCAACCACAAGTCTGTTCTCTATGTCCATGAGTCTGTTTCTGTTTTGTAGATAGGTTCATTTGTGTCATATTTTAGATTCCACATATAAGTGATATCATATGGTATTTGTCTTTCTCTTTCTGTCTTATTTCACTCAATATGACAATCTCTAATTGCATCCAGGTTGCTGTAAATGGCATTATTTCGTTCTTTTTATATGGCTCAGTAGTATTCCATTGTATATATGTATCACATCTTCTTTATCCATTCATCTGTTGATGGACACTTAGGTCGTTTCCATGTCTTGGCTATTGTGAATAGTGCTGCTATGCACATAGGAGTGCATGTATCTTTTTGGATTAGAGTTTTCTCTAGCTATATGCCCAGGAGTGAGACTGCTGGATCATATGGTAATTCTATTTTTAGTTTTCTGAGGAGCTTCCATACTGTTTTCCATACTGGCTGTACCAATTTACATTCCCAGCAGTGTAGGAGGGTTCCCTATTCTCCACATCCTCTCCAGAATTTATTTGCAGAGATTTTGATGATGGTCATTCTGACCGTGTGAGGTGATACCTCATTGTAGTTTTGATTTGCATTTCTCTAATAATTGGTGATGTTGAGCAGCTTTTTATGTGCTTATTGGCCATTTGTATTTCCTCTTTGGAAAAATATCTATTTAGGTCTTATGTCCATTTTTCGATTTGGTTTTTTTTTTCTCATATGTTTGTAAATTTTTTTAAACATCTTTATTGGAGTATAATTGCTTTACAATGGTGTGTTAGTTTCTGCTTTATAACGAAGAGAATCAGCTATACGCATACATATATCCCCATATCCCCTCCCTCTTGCGTCTCCCTCCCATCCTCCCTATCCAACCCCTCTAGGTGGTCACAAAGCACCGAGCTGATCTCCCTGTGCTATGCAGCTGCTTCCCACTAGCTATCTATTTTATGTTTGGAAGTATATATATGTCCATGCCACTCTCTCACTTTGTTCCAGCTTACCCTTCCCCCTCCCCATATCCTCAAGTCCATTCTCTAGTAGGTCTGCATCTTTATTCCCATCTTACCCCTAGGTTCTTCATGACCAATTTTTTTTTTTTTAGATTCCATATATATGTGTTAGCATACGGTATTTGCTTTTCTCTTTCTGACTTACTTAACTCTGTATGACAGACTCTAGGTCCATCCACCTCACTACAAATAACTCAATTTTGTTTCTTTTTATGGCTGAATAATACTCCATTGTATATATGTGCCACATCTTCTTTATCCATTCATCTGTTGATGGACACTTAGGTTGCTTCCATGTCCTGGCTATTGTAAATAGAGCTGCAATGAACATTTTGGTACATGACTCTTTGAATTATGGTTTTCTCAGTATATATGCCCAGTAGTGGGATTGCTGGGTCATATGGTAGTTCTATTTGTAGTTTTTTAAGGAACCTCCATACTGTTCTCCATAGTGGCTGTATCAATTTACATTCCCACCAACAGTGCAAGAGGGTTCCCTTTTCTCCACACCCTCTCCAGCATTTATTGTTTGTAGATTTTTTGATGATGGCTATTCTGACTGGTGTGAGATCATATCTCTTTGTAGTTTTGATTTGCATTTCTCTAATGATTAGTGATATTGAGCATCCTCTCATGTGTTCATTGGCAATCTGTATATCTTCTTTGGAGAAATGTCTATTTAGGTCTTCTGCCCATTTTTGGATTGGGTTGTTTGTTTTTTTGTTATTGAGCTGCATGAGCTGCTTGTAAATTTTGGAGATTAATCCTTTGTCAGTTGCTTTGTTTGCAAATATTTTCTCCCATTCTGAGGGTTGTCTTTTTGTCATTTTTATGGTTTCCTTTGCTGTGCAAAAGCTTTTAAGTTTCATTTGGTCCCATTTGTTTATTTTTGTTTTTATTTCCATTTCCCTAGGAGGTGGGTCCAAAAGGATCTTGCTGTGATTTATGTCATAGAGTGTTCTTCCTGTGTTTCCCTTTAAGAGTTTGATAGTGTCTGGCCTTACATTTAGGTCTTTAATCCATTTTGAGTTTATTTTTGTGTATGGTATTAAAGAGTGTTCTTCTTTCATTTTTTTTACATGTAGCTGTCCAGTTTTCCCAGCACCACTTATTGAAGAGGCTGTCTTTTCTCCATTGTGTATGTATTCTTGCCTCCTTTATCAAAGATACGGTGACCATATGTGTGTGGGTTTATCTCTGGGCTTTCTATCCTGTTCCATTGATCTATATTTCTGTTTCTGTGCCAGTACCATACTGTCTTGATTACTGTAGCTTTGTAGTATAGACTGAAGTCAGGGAGCCTTATTCTTCCAGCTCCATTCTTCTCTCTCAAGATTGCTTTGGCTATTCGGGGTCTTTTGTGTTTCCATACAAATTGTGCAGTTTTTTGTTCTAGTTCTGTGAAAAAGGCCATTGATAGTTTGATAGGGATTGCATTGAATCTGTAGATTGCTTTGGGTAGTATAGTCATTTTCACAATATTGGTTCTTCCAATCCAAGAACATGGTATATCTCTCCATCTGTTTCTATCACCTTTAATTTCTTTCATCAGTGTCTTATAGTTTTCTGCATACAGGTCTTTTGCCTCCGTAGGTAGGTTTATTCCTAGGTATTTTATTCTTTTTGTTGCAATGGTAAATGGGGGTGTTTCCTTAATTT
Source organism: Mesoplodon bidens (assembly GCF_964165515.1). Classification (NCBI taxonomy): domain Eukaryota; kingdom Metazoa; phylum Chordata; class Mammalia; order Artiodactyla; family Ziphiidae; genus Mesoplodon; species Mesoplodon bidens. The sequence continues at coordinate 15,215,586 of NC_138175.1, read as the reverse complement.
CTCTTTCAGATTTTTCATCATTAGTGTATGCAAGAGATTTCTGTGCATTAATTTTGTATCCTGCAACTTTACCAAATTCATTGATTAGCTCTAGTAGTTTTCTGGTGGCATCTTTAGGATTCTCTATGTATAGTATCTTGTCATCTGCAAACAGTGACAGTTTTACTTCTTCTTTTCTGATTTGGATTCCTTTTATTTCTTTTTCTTCTCTGATTGCTGTGGCTAAAACTTCCAAAACTATGTTGAATAATAGCGGTGAGAGTGGGCAACCTTGTCTTGTTCCTGATCTTAGTGGAAATGGTTTCAGTTTTTCACCATTGAAAACCATGATGGCTGTGCGTTTGTCATATATGGCCTTTATTATGTTGAGGTAAGTTACCTCTATGCCTACTTTCAGGAAGGTTTTTATCATAAATGGGTGTTGAATTTTGTCAGAAGCTTTTTCTGCATCTATTGAGATATCATATGGTTTTTATCCTTCAATTTGTTAATATGGTTTATCACATTGATTGATTTGTGTATACTGAAGAATCCTCGCATTCCTGGAATAAACCCCACTTGATCATGGTGTATGATCCTTTTAATGTGCTGTTGGGTTCTGTTTTCTACTATTCTATTGAGGATTTCTGCATCTATGTTCATCAGTGATATTGGTCTGTAGTTTTCTTTCTTTGTGACATCTTTGTCTGGTTTTGGTATCAGGGTGATGGTGGCCTCGTACAATGAGTTTGGGAGTGTTCCTCCCTCTCTGATATATTTTGGAAGAGTTTGAGAAGGATAAGATTTAACTCTTCTCTATATGTTTGATAGAATTCGCCTGTGAAGCCATCTGGTCCTGGGCTTTTGTTTGTTGGAAGATTTTTAATCACAGTTTCAATTTCAGTGCTTGTGATTGGCCTGTTTATATTTTCTATTTCTTCCTGGTTCTGTCTCAGAAGGTTGTGCTTTTCTAAGCATTTGTCCATTTCTTCCAGGTTGTCCATTTTATTGGCATATTGTTGCTCGTAGTAATCTCTCATGATCCTTTGTATTTCTGCAGTGTCAGTTGTTACCTCTCCTATTTCATTTCTAATTTTATTGATTTGAGTCTTCTCCCTGTTTTGCTTGATAAGTTTGGCTAATGGCTTATCAATTTTGTTTATCTTCTCAAAGAACCAGCTTTTAGTTTTATTGATCTTTGCTATCGTTTCCTTCATTTCTTTTTCATTTATTTCTGATCTGATATTTATGATTTCTTTCCTTCTGCTAACTTTGGGTTTCTTTTGTTGTAGTTCTTCTTCTTTCTCTAATTGCTTCAGGTGTAAACTTAGGTTGTTTATTTGAGATTTTTCTTGTTTCTTGAGGTAGGATTGTACTGCTATAAACTTCGCTCTTAGAACTGCTTTTGCTGCATCCTATAGGTTTTGGGTCGTCGTGTTTTCATTGTCACTTGTTTCCAGGTATCTTTTTATTTCCTCTTTGATTTCTTCAGTGATCTCTTGGTTATTTAGTAGTGTATTGTTTAGCCTCCATGTGTTTGTATTTTTACAGTTTTTTTCCTGTAATTGATATCTAGTTTCATAGCGTTGTGGTTGGAAAAGATACTTTTTAATCATATCTTTCAAAAGATACGATTTCAATTTTCTTAAATTTACCAAGGCTTGATTTGTGACCCAAGATATGATCTATCCTGAAGAATGTTCCATGAGCACTTGAGAAGAAAGTGTAATCTGCTGGTTTTGGATGGAATGTCCTATAAATATCAATTAAGTCCATCTTGTTTAATGTGTCATTTAAAGCTTGTGTTTCCTTATTTATTTTCATTTTGGATGATCTGTCCATTGGTGAAAGTGGGGTGTTACAGTCCCCTACTATGATTGTGTTACTGTCGATTTCCCCTTTTATGGTTGTTAGCACTTACCTTGTGTATTGAGGTGCTCCTATGTTGGGTGCATAAATATTTACAATTGTTATATCTTCTTCTTGGATTGAACCCTTGATCATTATGTAGTGTTCTTCTTTGTCTCTTGTAAAAGTGTTATTTTGAAGTCTATTTTTTTCTTTTAAAGATTTTTTTTAATGTGGTCCAATTTTAAAGTCTTTATTGAATTTGTGACAATATTGCTTCTGTTTTATGTTTTGGTTTTTTGGCCACGAGGCATATGCGATCTTAGCTCCCCAACCAGGGATCGAACCTACACCCCCTGCACTGGACCACCAGGGAAGTCCCTTGAAGTCTATTTTGTCTGATATAACCATATGATGTTTGTAACTATCACTAAATATTTAACTGCATTATCCTCATTTTACTGGTAAAAATAGTACTGAAACTGAGTAATGAAAATTTACCTTTGTTAGAAGTCATTAGAATATTCAGGAATGTAAAAAAGAAAGTAATAAAAAAAAGAAGAGAGCAACAAAACCAATAAACAAATCCACCAATGATAAGAAGCACTAAAAACTACACTAAGATAAACATAAAAATCAGAAACTAGTCAGTTGCATACAGCAAACCCCAAGCCTACAGTTGCTCCCAAAGTCCACCGCCTCAATTTTGGGATGATTCATTGTCTATTCAGGTAATCCACAGATGCTGGGTACATCAAGTTGATTGTGGAGATTTAATTCACTGCTCCTGAGGCTGCTGGGAGAGGTTTCCCTTTCTCTTCCTTCTTTGCACAGCTCCTGGGGTTCAGCTTTGGATTTGGCCCCACCTCTGCGTGTAGGTCGCCCTCTGGTGTCTGTTCTTCACTTAGACAGGAGGTGTTAAAGGAGCAGCGGATTAGGGGGCTCTGGCTCACTCAGGCCAAGGGGAGGGAGGGGTACAGAATGCAGGGTGAACCTGCAGTGGCAGAGGCTGGTGTGACATTCAACAACCTGAGAGGCACCATGTGTTCTCCTGGGGAAGTTGTCCCTGGATCACGGGACCCTGGCAGTGGCAGCTGCACAGGCTTCAGGGAGGGGAGGTGTGAATACTGACCTGTACTTGCACACAGGCTTCTTGGTGGCTGCAGCAGCAGCCTTAGCGTTTCATGCCCATCTCTGGTGTCCATGCTGATAGGCTCACACTGGTCTCTGGAGTTTGTTTAGGCAGTGTTCTGAATCCCCTTTCCTTGTGCACCCCGAAACAATGGTCTCTTGCCTCTTAGGCAGGTCCAGACTTTTCCCCAGACTCCCTCCCAGCTAGCTGTGGTGCACTAGCCCCCTTCAGGCTGTGTTCACGCAGCCAACCCCAGTCCTCTCACTGGGGTCTGACCTCCAAAGCCTGAGCCTCAGCTCCCAGCCCTAACCCACCCTGCGGGTGAGCAGACAAGCCTCTCAGCCTGGTGAGTGCTGGTCAGCACCGATCCTCTACGCAGAAATCTCTCCGCTTTGCCCTCTGCACCCCTGTTGCTGTGCTCTCCTACGTGGCTCTGAAGCTTCCCTCCCCACCCACCCACCATCTCCGCCACTGAAGGGCCTTCCTAGTGTGTGGAAACTTTTCCTCCTTCACAGTTCCCTCCCAGAGGTTCAGGTCCTGTCCCTAGTCTTTTGTCTCTGTTTATTCTTTTTTCTTTTACCCTACCCAGGTACGTGGGGAGTTTCTTGCCTTTTGGGAGGCCTGAGGTCTTCTGCCAGCGTTCAGTAGGTGTTCTGTAGGAGTTGTTCCACATGTACATGTATTTTTGATGTATTTATGGGGAGGAAAGTGATCTCCACGTCTTACTCCTCTGCCATCTTGAAGGTCTCCCTCTGATTGGATTGTTTGTTTCTTTGTTGTTGAGTTGTATGAGCTGTTTTTATATCTTGGAAATTAAGCCCTTGTTAATCTCATCATTTGCAAATATTTTCTTCCATTTTGTAGGTTGTCTTTTTTTTTATGGTTTCCTTTGCTGTATAAAAGCTTGTAAGTTTGATTAGGTCCCATTTGTTTATTTTTGTTTTTATTTCTATTGCCTTGGGAGACTGACCTAAGAAAGCATTGCTACAATTTATATCAGAGAATGTTTTGCCTATGATCTCTCCTAGGAGTTTTATGGTGTCATGTCTTATGTTTAAGTCTTTAAGCCATTTTCAGTTTATTTTTGTGTATGGTGAGAGGGTGTGTTCTAACTTCATCGATTTACATGTCGCATTTACATGCGACACCACTTGCTGAAGAGACTGTCTTTTTCTCGTTGTTGAATTGAAAATACTCATTTGAAACCATTAAAAACATGTCTTAGGGCTTCCCTGGTGGTGCAGTGGTTGAGAGTCCGCCTGCCGGTGCAGGGGACACGGATTCGTGCCCCGGTCTAGGAAGATCCCACATGCCGCGGAGCGGCTGGGCCCGTGAGCCATGGCCACTGGGCCTGTGCCTCCGGAGCCTGTGCTCCGCGACGGGAGAGGCCGCAACAGTGAGAGGCCCGCGTACTGCAAAAACAAGAACAAAACCAAAAACATGTCATACCAATATGAAGTGAGTCTTTATATTGTCAAAGATTTATTTAGCTCATTAATGATAGAACAGGAAGATGAGAAAACTGGTTCAGAGGCATATGGGAGAGACCAAAGCAATTCTGGCCAATGAAAGACAGAATGTTGAAAGAAGATGGCCAAATCAGTTCCCAACCTGCCAAAGTCATGCAGGTAGAGTAAACAACTGCCCCTGTTTGCCCAGGATGGTCCTAGTTTTAGCACTTGAAGTCCCACATCCTAGGAAACTTCTCAATCCTGGGCAAATGGCAACTGTTGGTCACCCAACACACATGGTAATAAGTTATAAACTTTGAAGTTATTCTTCCTACTAGATAAGAAATCATTTGCATCTTTACTTTACAAAAAGTACTTGTAGGGACTCCCTGGTGGTCCAGTGGTAAAGAATCCACCTTCCAATGCAGGGGAACACGGGTTCGATCCCTGGTCGGGGAACTAAGATCCCACATGCCACAGGGCAACTAAGCCAATGTGCCGTAACTACAGAGCCCACGTGCTCTGGAGCCTGTGTGCTACAACTAGAGAGAACCCCGTACACTGCAACTAGAGGGAACCCCATGCGCTACAACAAAGTGCAGGCGCGCTGCAACAAAAGTTCCTGTGTGCTGCAATTAAGACCTGACGCAACTGTACACCTGAAACTAACACGACATTATAAACTGACTATACTTCAATTAAAAAAATTTTTTAAAAAGCACTTATAATTGGCAAATCTAAAAGAGCATCCAACTTCAGCCTGAGCCTGAATCAAGAGCAAGTAATAAATCAAACAAAGGTGCACTACCCTAGAGAATCAATAGTTTCGGGCAGGCCTGTTAATGCTCCGTGTGACATTGAAGACATACAGTTATTTTTCCCCTTACATCCAAGTGTTGAATAATTTTTCTACACCACGTCCACAAATACCCATTTCTCTAGAGGAAAGAGAAGTTGTCAAGGGCAAGCCCAGTCCTTTGAGCCTGGGGGACTCCTCTTGGTGTAAGCCATCCACTGGCATAATTAAGATTTATCCCTCCCCGGGACTTCACTGGTGGTCCAGTGGGTAAGATTCTGTACTCCTAATGCACGGGGCCTGGATTCGATTTCTGGTTGGGGAACAAGATCCCATATGCATGCCACAACTAAGAAGTCTGCATGATGCAACTAAAGACCCCGCATGCTGCAACTAAGTTCCCGAGTGCAGCAACTAAGACCTGGCGAAGCCAAAATAAATAAATAAATAAATAAATAAATAAATAAATATTTTTTTTAAAAAAAGATGTATCCCTCCCATATTATCCACCATTTCCAAAGGTTGCAATGGCTTTAAACCCAGGCAGGTTAGAGTTCAAGCCCAAATGACTGGGCCTACCCAAATAATCCAGGATAGTTTCCTTATCTTAAGATCTTTAATCATATCTCCAAAGTCACTTTTGCCATGTAAGGTGACATATGCACAGGTTCCAGGGAGTAAGATGTGGACATTTTTGGGGGGGCCATTATTCTGTTTACCACATTGTGGGTCAGAAATTCAGGAGTGGCTGGGCTGGTTTGCTCATGGGTCTCCCACAAGGCCTTAGTCCATCTGCTCCAAAGGTCATTCACTCAGGTGGTGACAAGTTGCTGCTGCTATGAGGAGGCATCAGTTCCTCTTCAAGTGGGGCTCTCCACAGGGCTGCTTGGGTGTCACCATGAAGCTGGCTTTTCCCAGAGCAAGAGATCCAAGAGATGAGAGTGGAAGCTGCATTGCCTTTTTTGACCTTTGCCTTGGAAGTCATACATTATAACTTCCACAGTATTCTATTGGTCACACAAGTCAGCCCTTATTGAATGTGGAAGGACCACACCAAGGCTTGGATACCAGAAGGCAAGCATCACTGGGGCCGTCTTGGAGACTGGCTATCCTAATGGTTTTCATCACTCATCTTTTGGTGTATGGTATCCTTAAGAGTTTTCCCAGATTGTGAAGACTTTTTCACAGCAGTCTCTGTTTCTAGAAAAAGTCTATAAAAGCATGTGTATATGTTAACTGTAAAAGTAATATCACATAAAAAATAACCCGTCTCCTGACTATAAACTGCTTTTGCTTTTGCATATTTTATTAAGGCTCCGTCTGCAAAAATATTTTTTACATATTTCAGTATTGTTGTAATCATAACTTCAAATTTTGCAGTATGGTGACAAGGTTAAGTGTATGGTCTCTGGAGCCAGGTTACCTGGGTTCAAAGCCTGATTCCACCATTTATTACCCATGTGATCTTGAGAAAATAACTTAACTTTGTTATACCTCAATTTCCTTATCTACAAAATGAGGATAATGATACATCATAGGGGTGTTGTGAGGATTGAATGAATTAACATATCTAAAGCATTTATAACACTATCTGATACATAGAGCTGAATGAGAGTTTGCTCTTATTTCCCTTTGACATCCAATCCTATATACTTGCTATTGTGAAAGTGTTTTTAAAGTGCTTTTTTAAAAGTGTAAGGTGGTATTTAAAAATAATAATAATTCATAATTTCCTTAAAATGGTAATTAGGGTGGTCCCAAGTATTCTTTCCTCCAGCCATTCCTGTGCCCAGTGGTAATCTGCTTTTGTTTACATCCTTGACAGAGGGGTAGAATTATCTTAGGGTATAATGAAATTTGCAAGACCTAATAAGTCCATGTTTGGCAGTTCCTCTGGGCTGGGGCTGGGGCTCGGGGGAAGAAGGAAGCTGTAGGAGGTGGAGGGTAATGGGAAGTGTCACAAAATCAGATAAACAAGCATAACATGTTGGATGTTGCAAGTCCAAAAAAGTTGGGAATGATAACAGTCTGAAGGCAATGATCCTGTGACAACGCATACATGAGGGCAACCCTTCTCACAAATCAGTCCCAAGACCACTGCACCTTCTGTGCTGGGCCTCTTCATACCACAGTCCTCTCAAAAGGTCTCACTTTTGAGTTGATGCTTTTCTTAAAATCCAAAATCTAACTTAAAGCTTTATGTTTTAAGTCTTCTCACAGCAGTGCTATTTTGAGAACAGGACTAGCACAGAAACTTTGATACCCTCTGTAGGAACTCCGTTATTTTGCAGGTGAAGAGACAGGCGCAGTTTGCTCAAGGTCAACAGCACAATGTTGACAGACTAAGACTGGAACCCAAATTCTGTTGTATCTTTCCATCTTGTCACACCAACACTGCTGATTGCTCCCTGTTACGGGTTGAATGATATCACCTCAAATGTAATACACTGAAACCCTAACCCCCAGTTCCACAGAATGTGACTTTATTTGGAATAGGGTCATTACAGATGTAATTTGTTAAGTTACTGAAGTAAAGTGGGCCTGTAACCCAATATGACTCATGTCAATATCACTACAGATTCCATGACATTAAAAGGGCAATAAAGGTATACTATGAACAACTCTGTGCCCAAAAGTTTGATAACCTAGCTGAAATAGACCAATTCCTTGGAAGACGCAATCTGCCAAGAAGCAGATAGATGATCTGAATAGGGCTCTATCTACTAAAGAAATTGACTCAACAATTTATAACCCTCCAAAACAGAAAGTGCCAGGCCCAGATGGGTTCAATGGTGAATTCTACAAAACATTTATGGAAGAAAATCGTATTGAGTCTCTCCAATCGTTTCCAGAAGGTGGAAGCAGAGGGAATACTTCCTCACTCATTCTATGAGACCAACGTTACTCTAATACCAAACTCCGATAAAGAGATTACAAGAAAACTACAGACCAATATCTTTCATGGACACAGATGTAAAAATCCTCAACAAAATATTAGCAAATTAAATCCAACAATTATATAAAAAGAATTATAAACCATGACCAAGTGGGATTTATCTCAGGTATGCAAGGCTGGTTTGACATTTGGAAAATCAATTAACGTAATCCATCACATCAATAGGCTAAAGAAGAAAAACCACGTGATCATATCCATAGATGTAGAAAAAACACTTGAGAAACTGCAACACCCATTTATGATAAAAGCTCTCAGTAAACTAGGTTAGAGGGGAACTTCCTCAACTTAGAGCATATGTATTAAAAAATTACAGCTCATATCATACTTAATGGTGAGAAACTTGAAGCATTCCCACTAAGAAGTCCCCTCTTACCACTACTTTTCTGTACTCCTACAGATTAGAACCAAGGCAAGGATTTTCCCTCTCACCACTGCTTTTCAATATCATACTGAAAATTCTGGGACTTCCATGGTGGTGCAGTGGTTAAGAATCTGCCTGCCAGTGCAGAGGACACGGGTTTGATCCCTGGTCTGGGAAGATCCCACATGCCGCAGAGCAACCAAGCCTGTGTGCCACAACTACTGAGCCTGCGCTTTAGAGCCCGCAAGCCACAACTACTGAGCCCGTGTGCCACAACTACTGAAGCCCATTCTCCACAACAAAAGAAGCCACTGCAATGAGAAGCCCACTCACCGCAACTAGAAAGCTCGTGCCCAGCAACAAAGACCCAACGCAACCAAATATTAAAAGAAAAAAAATTATACTGAAAATTCTAGCTAATGCAACAAGACAGGAAAAGAAATAAAAGGTATACATATTGGGAAGGAAGAAATTAAACTGTCTTTTCTTTCACAGATGACATGATTATTTATGTAGAAAATATAAAAGAATCAAACAAAAAGCTCCTAGAATTGATATGCAGTTATGGCAAGGTTGCAGGATACAAGGTTAATATACAAAAATCAACTGCCTTCCTATACACTAGTAGTGAATAAGTGGAATTTGAAATTTAAACATAATACCATTTAAGTTAGTACTGCAAAAAAATGAAACACATAAATTTAATAAAGTATGTACAAGATTTATATGAAGAAAATACAAAACTCTGATGATAAATATCAAAGAAGAACTAAATAAATGGAGAGATATTCCACGTTCGTGGGTAGGAAGAGTCAACACTGTCAAACCGTCAGTTCTGGAACAACTGGACATCCACACACAGGCAAAAATGAAAAGACCCAGAACTTACACCCTTCACAAAAATTAAATAGAAATGTATCACAGACCTAAATGCAAAATTCAAAACTATAAAATTCTTAGTAGATAACAGGAGAAAACCTAGATGACTTTGGGTATGGTGATGACTTTTTATCATCAGAGGCATGATCCATGAAAGAAATAATTGATAGTTGGACCTCATTACAATTAAAAACTTTTGCTCTGAGAAAGACAGTATCAAGAGAATGAGAAGACAAGCCACAGACTGGGATAAAATAGTTGCAAAAAATGCATATGACAAGGTACTGTTATCCAAAACATACAAAGAACTCTCAAAACTCAACAATAAGAAAATGAACAACCTGGTTTAAAAATAGGCCAAAGACCTTAACAGATATCTCATGAAAGAAGATATACAGATGGCAAATAAGCACGTGAAAAAGTGCTCCATATCATATGTCATCAGGAAAATGGAAATTCAGGCAACAGTGAAGTAGCTCCAGGCCATCCCTACTGTAATGGCCAAAATGCAGAACACTGAACACCAGCTGCTGATGAGGATGTGGAGCAACAGGAATCTCATGCATTGCTGGAGAGAATGCAAAATGGTAAGCCACTTTGGAGGACAGTTTTTGGCAGTTTCTTACAAGACCAAACTTACTTTTATCATATGATCCAGCAATCAATCACTCTCCTCGGTGTACTCAAAGAAGCTGAAAACTTATGTCACAGCAAAACCTGCACAGGGATGTTTATAGCAATTTTATTCATAATTCACAAAACTGCAAGCAACCAAGATGTCCTTCAGTAGGTGAATGGATAAATAAACTGGGGGATATATTCAGACAATGGCATTTTATTCATTGCTAAAAAGAAATGAGCTATCAAGCCATGAAAAGACAGAAAGGAAACATAAATGCAGATTAGTAAGTGAAAGAAGCTAACCTGAAAAGGCTACTTTCTGAATGATTCCAACTATATGGCATTCTGGAAAAGGCAAAACTATGGAAACAGTAAAAAGATCAGTGATTGCCAGGGGTTAGGCAGAGAGGGATGAATAAGTGGAGCACAGGGAATTTTTAGGTCAGTGAAACTACTCTTTATAATACTATAATGGATACATGTCATTATATATTTGTCCAAACCCATAGAATATACAGCATCAAAAATGAACCATAATGTAAACTATGGACTCTGGGTGATTATGATGTGTCAATGTAGGTTCATTCTTGGTAAAAGAAAAAAAATGTGCCACTCTGGTGAGTGATGTTGATAATGGAGGAGGCTATGCATATGTAGGGACAGAGGATATATGGAAAATCTCCATACCTCATGCTCAATTTTGCTGTGAATCTAGAATGACTCTAAAAAATATAGTCTATTAAAAATATATCAGGAGTAATTTTTGTATGATAAAAATAGATGGATTTTTTGTTCACCAAGTCTTTTTTCTCTACAAGTTTCCTTTAAAATATATATTTTAAATCTTTTTTCTCAATAATGTAAGGTTTAGAACTTTGCTTTTATATCTCCTTTGATATTGAATTGTCATGAAGCGGTGTATTTTGGGTGATGCATGCATGCATTCATTCTTATTGAGCTAAGAATGCATTCATTCTTGTTGAGCACATACTATGAGCGAAGTGTTGGAGATGCAGAGGTAAAACATGGTTCCTACCTTCATGAGCATACAAATTCAGTGGAGGAGACAATGGAAAGCAAAGAAATAATCACACCATAAATGTGATATGGCACTTACAGTTAGTGCCAAGAAGTAAACCATAGTGGGAGCTGACATAGGAGATGTCAGGGAAGATTTCCACAAGGAAGTGATGTTTGCACTGAGGTCTGTGGGATAAGAGTGAGGCTTAGTTTGATGAAGAAGGACCGGGGAGTTCAAGGCAGAAGAAAAAGCATGTGCCAAGTCCCTAAGGTAAAAAGGAGAATGGGACAATCCCAGAATGATCGGACGACCAGTGGGGTCTAGAAAAAGAAGCTCTACAGTGGGCAGTCAGACAATTCAGGTCTTCTGAGAGAGTGTTAGGGATTTTTTTCTCTTTATCTTAAGAGCAATGGGGATTCAGTCAAAGATTTTAAGCAAAGGGTGAAGGAGATGAGTGTGACATGATTAGAAAATACCTTTGGACAGTATGAGTGGCTACAATATGGAGAACAGATTAAAATGAGGATAGGGACTTCCCTGGCAGTCCAGTGGTTAAAGCTTTGCCTTCCAATGCAGGGGGTGAGGGTTCGATCCCTGGTCGGGAAGCTAAGATCTCACATGCCTCGCGGCCAAAAAACCAAAACATAAAACAGAAGCAATATGGTAACAAATTCAATAAAGACTTTAAAAATGGTCCACTTTCAAAAAAATTGTTTTATATAAGGGTAGATTTCCAAAGAGGTGATTACAAATAGTTCGGTCAAGAGATGATGGTAAGGGTAAGCTGGGACGAAGTGAGAGAGTGGCATGGATATACATACACTACCAAATGTAAAATAGCTAGCTAGTGGGAAGCAGCCGCATAGCATAGGGAGATCAGCTCGGTGCTTTGTGACCACCTAGAGCAGTGGGATAGGGAGGGTGGGAGGGAGGGAAATGCAAGAGGAAGGAGATGGGGACATAGGTATGTGTATAGCTGATTCACTTTGTTATAAAGCAGAAACTAACACACCATTGTAAAGCAATTATACTCCAATAAAGATGTTAAAAAAAAAGAGAGAGATGATGGTAACTAGGGCTAGGAGGAGGTGGTGGAGATAAAGAGAAGGGAATGGATTCCAGAGATATATGGCAAGTAAATTTGCTAGGACTGGGTGGTTGATGATCTCTGAGAGTGAGGAGAGCAGGACTTTTGGAACGGCAGAGGGAGAAGCGTGGCAAATCCTCTTCCCCCAAAGGAATAATAAAACTGAAAAAATTGTCAAAAACAATCCACTTGGGGCTTCCCTGGTGGCGCAGTGGTTGAGAATCTGCCTGCCAATGCAGGGGACACGGGTTTGAACCCTAGTCTGGGAAGATCCCACATGCCGTGGAGCAACTAAGCCCGTGAGCCACAACTACTGAGCCTGCGCGTCTGGAGCCTGTGCTCCGCAACAAGAGAGGCCGCGATAGTGAGAGGCCCGCGCACCGCGATGAAGAGTGGCCCCCCCTTGCCGCAACTAGAGAAAGCCCTCGCACAGAAACGAAGACCCAACACAGCCAAAAATAAATAAAATAAATAAATAAATAAAATTTAAAAACAATCCACTTAAGGATTCTGAAAGTTGACCAAAGGTGGACAACAAATTGAGAAATGTTTACTCAGGAAAAACTACTCAGCATCAGGTATGAGCAATGAGAGTTTATGACTTTCTTGTCTGGGACAACTCCCACCCTGGCATCCAGTTCTTTTGGCTGGTAATTCCACCAGAGTGAGCTAAGCTATAAAATAACAGCTACCTTGCCAGAGGGGACTGATGTGATTTGGAGCAGGACATGGGGAAAACCAAATGCCCAGGGGTTTGGTAAAAAACCGCAGTGATCTTAGTGGCAAACAAATAAGGAAGGCAAATGCCATAGCTATCCTGAAGGTTTGGGCAAGCAACAGGACAGTAGATTGGCCAGAAAGTTGATAGGGAGATCAAGAACTGAAACAGTCATAGTGGGTCTTGATGAGCTCCCATGGACCTCTGGTGATCCAGAAGGCCATGTGCATGAGCAGCCATCTAAATGGCTCTGGATCATTGCTGAGCATTAAGTTGTACTGATGAAGGGACAACTCCAAGGAAGCCAGACTTAAAAATATTGAAAAAGAAAGAAAAACCAAAACATGCATAGATATCAGGGGCTGCCCTCTGTAAAGAGCCGCTACAGAATTAGTCCAGGCAAGTCACTAAACAACCAAAAAGAAAAAAACAAAAACAAACAGCAATAGCAACAACCCTTAGGGAGAAAAATCAGAATTTAAAGTTGCTACAATATATTATGTGAAATGCCCAGCAGCGGCTGCCATTTGGTCTGACTACTAGGGACATGTGAAGTTTGTTATCTCTGAGATATCATATGTGGAATTGTAAATTACAGATGATTGGAAGAAGCTGTAGAAATAGCTTGAGTATCATCAGAGGTCCCTAAGCTTCTGGGGAGCTTCCATTCTAAGCTATCATGTTACCAAAATTCATGTTACATACACACCAACATATCAAACAACTTAAAGTAAATTTTATATATTTGCCTTGGCCAAAAAGTTCGTTCGGGTTTCCCATAAGACGTTATGGAAAAACCCAAACGAACTTTTTGGTCAGCCTTATACTTTGGCATTTTCATTGCTGTTTCCTTTTTCAATCTGTGATTTAGCCATGGCTTCTAAGAAGTTTGAGAGTTATTTACCACTTACTTAACACCCAGGTCAAAACCACTCACGGTAAAGATAAAGGTGACTGGCAAATCCTTGAAGGGCTTTTTTTCTGGTCATATATTAGTGGTTAAGATAGATCTGGGAGCCAGGCTATCTGGGTTTGTATTCCAGATCCACTACCTGATAGATTTGTGAACTTGAGCAAGATATTTAATCTTTCTGGACTTAAGTTTCCTTCAAGGAAATGAAAAGTTTTCCTTCATTGAAAATGAGCATAGTAATAGAGCTGACCTCATAGGGTAGTTGTAAGAATTAAATGAATTAAGATATAAAACACCTAGAATTGGGACTGGCATATAAGTTCTATGTAAGTGTTAGCTGTCATGTTTATTTTCTCTCTATCACTTTACACCTGAACCCTCCCATATTTTGCACAGAAGGGAAAGCACAAGCATGAAGAAAAAAATTTTTTTTAAAGAGAGGGAAGGGCTTCCCTGGTGGCACAGTGGTTGAGGGTACGCCTGCCGATGCAGGGGACGCGGGTTCGTGCCCCGGTTCGGGAGGATCCCACATGCTGCGGAGCGGCTGGGCCCTTGAGCCATGGCCGCTGAGCCTGCGCGTCCGGAGCCTGTGCTCCGCAACGGGAGAGGCCACAACAGTGAGAGGCCCGCGTACCGCAAAAAAAAAAAAAAAAAAAGAGAGAGGGAAAAATCATGATAGACATGACTTGAAGATGCATGGAGAAGGACAGTTGGGAGTTGGAGCATTACTGTTGTGCTGGAATTTTCTTCTGATCCTGCCTACATCAGACGCAAGTTGTGGTTCCCTGTTGGGGATTGTCACTCAGTGCTGAAAAACCAAGACATATGAACTTGCCCAAATTGTCATTTTTATTAGTTAGTATGTATATTTTGGTCTGATTTATTTGGCACTTGTAAATCATATTTTTATGAGTTTTTAAAAAATGAAATGTATGAATGTGTTATATCCTACTTCCTCTTGGAAATAAACATTGACCTCTTGATTAAATTGGATTAAGTACTCCCTTGTGCATGGAACTGTATAAAACAAGTTAAACAAATATGGCCCCTGCCCTCAGAAATGCACAAACATGAAAAGAAACAGAGATATATACACTTTCCCAGAGTCCACACTTTGGCACAAGTCAGGAACACATTGATCAAATATTTACAAGACACATAAGCATTACAGTTAATAATTTTCATGTTAGGGCTCACTGACATCTAAGTGGGAACTTAGTGGTAGTTTAAAAAATCAATAGAGCAGTAAAATAAGAAACTTTTTTTCAACATGTTTATTGCAGTATAATTGCTTTACAATGGTGTGTTAGTTTCTGCTTTATAACAAAGTGATTCAGCTATACATATACATATGTTCCCATATCTCCTCCCTCTTGTGTCTCCCTCCCACCCGCCCTATCCCACCCCTCTAGGTGGTCACAGAGCACCGAGCTGATCTCCTTTTGTAAGCAATTTTATTGGTCACTTCGATAGATTGATCATACATAAAATCTCTTGAGAAAACTACTGTATATATGTGTGTGTACTTATAACTATGATTTTATTTTTAAAATTTATTTCAGAGAAAGGAGACAGCGGTTCCTGGGAGATTCACATGCCTTGTAGTTATGGGTTATTGCTCTGATGTCAGGCAGTATTCCATCACCATCTCCACAAGCCCAGGGCCCTTGTGGGTGGGAAACTTCGCAGGGTTAATCTCCAGCCACTGTTTTTTGGTTCTTTCCTCACTCTCTTTATCCCTTGGCAGCCCCTAGGTATCCCCCACCTCATTTACTAGGATTTAGCTCTGCCTCGACTACCTGATGCTCATTTTGGGGGTCAGGGGGCGGGAGAAGAGATTTATTCTGTGGCACACGCAATAAGGTGCAACACTGAGTCAATGAGTCTGTTTCTTAATATTTGCTCTGGCAGAGATAGGCAGCCAGAGCTGATCTCTTGTTGCAGGGCAGCGAAAACCATTCTGTAAAGAGAGGGGAATGAGTCCATCCAGCCTCAGGTCTGGAGGGCAGGAGGTTTGCCTGGAAGTGAGTCCAGCCTTCCTTTGCTCCCACTTGGCAAACTGACTCCTTCATGTTTCAACCCAAGGGTCCACAGCGTCCTCTCTCTTCTTCTGGGCTTATCCTGAATCTCCTTACAGACCTCCATGGTGGCTATCATTGGCTTACCTCATTTGTGAAACACAGCTTATAAAAGTACCTACCTCGTGTTGTTGTGAAAATTAGATGAGTTAACATTTGTATTTAGAACTTGCAAAAGTGCCGAGAATATAGAGGTGCTCAATGAATATTTGGTGATGAATAAAATTATTATTTTTGTTTGTTTGTTTGTTTGGTTTTTTGTTTTGTTTTGTTTTGTTTGCGGTACGCGGGCCTCTCACTGTTGTGGCCTCTCCCGTTGCGGAGCACAGGCTCTGGATGCACAGGCTCAGCGGTCATGGCTCACGGGCCCAGCCGCTCCATGGCATGTGGGATCTTCGCGGACCGGGGCATGAACCCGTGTCCCCTGCATCGGCAGGCAGACTCTCAACCACTGCGCCACCAGGGAAGCCAAAAATTATTATTTTTTTTAAATAAATAAATTTATTTATTTATTTTTGGCTGCGTTGGGTCTTCGTTGCTGCACGCGGGCTTTCTCTAGTTACAGCAAGCGGGGGCTACTCTTCGTTGCGGTGCGTGGGCTTCTCATTACGGTGGCTTCTCTTTTTGTGGAGCACGGGCTCTAGGCACGTGGGTTTCAGTAGTTGTGGCACGGGGGCTCAGTAGTTGTGGCTCGTGGGCTCTAGAGCACAGGCTCAGTAGTTGTGGTGCAGGGGCTTTGTTGCTCTGCGGCATGTGTGATCTTCCCGGACCAGGGCTCAAACCCGTGTCCCCTGCATTGGCAGGCGGATTCATAACCACTGCACCACCAGGGAAGTCCCAGACACAGTTTCTTTGTAAGATATTTTATCCAGTAGGCACACTCATGCATGCAAACGGTTCTGGATTACAAGACTAAAAGGTAGAAAAAAAAGAGCTTCGGGAACCAGAAATAATAAGTGCTAACATTTATCAAACATTTACAAGGTCCCAGCATTGTTTGAAGTCCTTTACACGTGTTAATTGATCAAATCTCACCACAACCCCATGATGTTGGTACTATCATTATTCCCATTTTTCCAATGAAGAAACTGAGGCACAAGGATTAAGGAATTTGCCCAATTTATACAGTTAGGAAATGATGGAACTGTGATCCAAATCTAGCTGGGGCAATGGTCTTCAGGTGGGGATGAGCTTGGCTTGCTCAAGGACCCCAAAAGCCAGTATGGCCAAGCTTGGAGAGGTGGGGGTGGAGGTGTATGGTAGGATGTGGTGTTTTGTCCACAAAGGACACTTCTACTTCCTAAAAGAAAAACAAACCACCCTCCACGTGATGATATCCCATCTGTTTAATCTGCAAAATTACTTTCAGTGGCACCCTTCTCAGCACAGGTGTTTTGGTTTGGGTTGGGGTTTTGGTTTTTTGTTTGGTTTTTTGGCAGTAACTTGATATTCTTCCTTTTAAAAAGTTAAGGTGTAATTTACAAACAGAAAAATTCACTGGGTTTTTTTTGTGTGTGTGTATACAGTTCTGCGGTCTTTGTCAAATGCATACAGTCATATAACCAGCACCACAAACAAGATACAGACAGTATCCTTCAAAATTCCTATGTGTAGCTCTCCCTTCCCCAGCTTCCAGCCCCTGGGAAACCACTGAGCTGTTTCCTATCCCTGTAATTCTACCTTTTCCAGAATATCCTATAAATGAAATCATACTATATGTCACCTTTTTCAGTCTGGCTTCTTTAAGTTATCCTAATGCATTTGAGATTCATTTATGGTGATGTGTATACTGGTAGTTCTTTCCTTTTTGTTGCTGAGTGGTATTCCATTATATGAATGTACTACAATTTATTCATTCACTAGCTGAAGGACATGTAAGCTGGTTCCCATTTTTGACAATTATGAATAAAGCTACTATAAACATTCACATCCAGGGTTTTGTGTGAAGATAAGTTTTTTTTTCCCTATGAGTAGTATGTCTTTTCTTGGTGTTGTATGGCTAAGTGTATATAACTTTATGAGAAAATTGTTTTCCAATCCAGAAGACTCATCTTAAAAAAGAACATCAGTGAAAACTGTTATCTTTATATGTGCTCTCAAGAAGTGGCTGCTAGTATCACAATAATAAACAAATTTGGGTTTAATGGATCATTAAATATTATCTTGAAGGAGCATTGAGGTGCTTTTCTTTTTTCTTCATCTGGGAACTTCCTCTGCCTTTCGCTCAGAGGTACCCATCTCACAGGGAAGACCAGGACTGTTACAGCAGAGGAAGAATCTAAGCTCAGCTTCTGACTTCCAAAAAGGATTCTCAAAGTCCATTTTAGAGATAATAGCTGTGAAAGCCAGAGATTTTGATCCTCTTGGCTGAGAGAAAGGAAAAAGGCTTTTGGCAAATCAAATGAAGGGCCAGGGTTTTTTTGTTTTTTTACATATATTTTATGTTTATTATTTTTTAACGTTTTTATTGGAGTATAATTGCTGTACAATGGTGTGTTAGTTTCTGCTTTATAACGAAGTGAATCAGTTATACATATACATATATCCCCATATCTCTTCCCTCTTGCGTCTCCCTCCCTCCCACCCTCCCGGGCCAGGGTTTATCTCTAGGCAATGAATTGAGAAGAGAGACAAGAGGAGGAGGGGGTAAGAGTGGGAGGTGAATTGGGTGGGGGGGGCAAGGAGCCGGGAACTCCGTGGCCCTCTTTGCCTGTCCCTAACCCTCCTGCAGAAGACTTCCCACCTAGAGACTGAACTTGGAGGACCAGCCCTTCAGTAGCCAGGGGTGCTCACTAAGCCCCGAATATGAGAGATGGGCCCAGTACCTGGGGCAGGGAGAGGGGAGAAGGAAGGAGGGAGGCTGTCTTTGCTTGGATGGGAGAAGCCCAGCCCCAGCACTTGGGTGGGATACAATCCAGTCATCTCAGGTGACGTCCTTCCATGCTCGTGACAGTCTGTGACTGCCTAATAATTTCTAAAACAAGAGTAAGATATTTTAAAATAAATTAATATATTAATAGCTTTCCCATTCCTCTTATAAAACCTGTCAGGATCCTACGGCCATAACCACTGTGATCAAACCATCACTCTGCAGGGCTCTCAGGTGAGGGCCAAGAGAACAGCTGGATTGGAAGGCCCATGGGTGAGGTGGAGCAGGGTGTATGGAAAACCCCTATGGGGTGGACTCACTTCCTGGGGGTGGCTGCAGGGATGTCCCCAGCAGCCCAGTTCTCTGTAGACTCAACCAGAAGGACAGCCCCCTAATTCCCATCTGCATCTCTGTCTGGCCCCTCCGGTCTGTGCCCAACAGCCAGAATGAGGTGACCCTGCTGACCCACCGCCAGCAGCACATGTCTTTCACAGGTTTTATTTTAGTTTGCAAGGGCTCAGCACTGATGCAGACACACTCCCAACCCCTCATGTCCGAAGGCATTTATTGATGGCGAGTTGGAGCTAGAGGACCAATCTGGGGCCGTGAAACAAATTTTCCTATGTTAAACCAATGGCCAAGTTAGTCCTCTTGGTAGCAAGACTAAAGCACTTTCTCTCTTACTCCATCTCCTGCCACCCTCCACTTTGCTCACCCACTGGCCTGGTCACGCCCTAAACACACCAGGTACTATCCCACCTCAAGGCTTTGCCTTTGCTGTTCCCTCTGCCTGGAACGCTTATCCCTCTATCATCCGCTGGACTCATTCTCTCCCTTCATTCCCATCTCCATTAAATGTCACTACCTCAGGGAGGGCGTGGGGGTTTGTTCTAATGATGATACACAAAATAGCACCCCTTCTAATCCCACACTCTGCTTTATTTTTCTCTGTGATATTGATGCCTCCTGACATATATTTCTTTGTTCGCTGCTTCTCTTCCTCCACAGGAATGTCAGTTCCAAGAATGTAGGGGCAGGGCTTGGTTTGTTTCCTTCACTGCTGCATCCCCAGTATTAGGAAAGTGCCTGGCTTATAAATACTTATGAGTGAATTTATTAATGAAAATTGGTTGCAGAACTCTTGCTGTGGAAGAGCTTTAAGTGACAAGTAGGCACAGTACCCCACCTCTCCCCATGTTTTGGTTCAAACCTGAATCCTATTATCCTGACTCGTTCTTTTTTTTTTTTCAAATTGAAGTATAGTTGATTTACAATGTTGTGTTTCTGGTGTACAGCAAAGCGATTCAGTTATATATATATATATATATATATATATATATATATATATATATTCTTTTCCATTATGGTTTATTACGAGATATTGAATATAATTCCCTGTGCTATACTGTAGGACCTTGTTGTTTATCTTTTTTTTTTTTTTTTCTGTACGTGGGCCTGTCACCGTTGTGGCCTCTCCTGCTGCGGAGCACAGGCTCCGGACACGCAGGCTCAGTGGCCATGGCTCACGGACCCAGCCGCTCCGCGGCATGTGGGATCTTCCCGGACCGGGGCATGAACCCGTGTCCCCTGCATCGGCAAGCAGACTCTCAACCACTGCGCCACCAGGGAAGCCCTGTTTATCTATTTTATATATAGTAGCTTGTATCTGCTAATCCCAAACTCCTAATTTATCCTTCCCCCACCCCCTTTCCCCTTTGGTAACCATATTCTTTTTTATTCTCTCCCTCCCAGTCCTCCCACTGAGAGAGCCGTGTACCCCGTGGCACTCTTCTCAAGTACTAGAGACTCCATTGCGTCTCTGTTTCGTCAGGGTCTTGTGGGAACTTGATGTTCCCAGACTTGGGTAATTACTGTGGTTTGGCCCCCGTTGATGGTCCTCTCCCTTCTTTGGATCCCAGCAGTGAATCTGGATAAAGTTTGCTGAGTTGCATCACCTCTGGCACTTGTTTCCAGGCAGGAAAGTGAAGGAGTGTCCTTGAGGCCTCGTTGGGGGATGGCAGCAGCAAACACTTTAACCTTTGGAACATTCTATGCTTCTTGGCTGAGAAACTTCTTCGGAACTGCAGACCCATGGAAATGTACTCAGGACTTTCTGCAGCGCAGAAGCCAGGCTCAGCACCTGCCTGCTCTGGAAGGAAGACCCTTATTACCCACTAAGGCACAGGGCAGGGGATGCTTAAGTTTGTGTTGGGCTCCCAGGAGATGCTCTTCCTCGCAGAAAGTCTGTCTTGTGACTCAGATCTCTGACTGCAGGAGGTAATGTAGGCTAAAGGATGGGTCTCCTAGGCTTTAAGGATCCCATTGAAGGTCAGCAAGAGAGAGAAACGCTTTGTATTTCATATTATTATTTTAGCTATCATTTTAGTTGGCTGCTCAGAGCTCAGACTTGTTGGGAAGAGAATCCCTTTTTTTCTTTCTTTCCCTTTTTGTATGTATTATATCTATATCTATATAGCCTACTCCTATCTACAGAACTAGGTAGACATTTACAGGAGGGGCTGAGCTCCTTTTTGGATACCACCACCCATGAAATCATTCCAGGAAGGACAAGGAAAAAAATGCAAGGATTGACCAATTAATTATAGAGCCCTTGAGGAAGCTATAAAGACCCAATATGTTTGGCCTGGAAAAGAAAAAGTTGACACTTTTCTTCTGCTGCACACAGCTGAATGATCTGTTCTACTACATGTGCTCTTGGAAGTGGCTTGTGAAAAGTCCTGAAACAGGTGACTGAGGTCCTGTGTTTAAAATAAAATAGAGACAAATGGGTGCAGGATGACTTCAAGCTGATGGCTTTGCAGGATTATCCCAATCCCTATCACTCATAGGATTGTGTGATCCAGGTTAGAAGTTAGAGTGGGCTTTTTGTTGCCAGACACTTTTGGTTGTCACCTATGGGGTCCCAGCAGGAAACAGAGGGTGCATACAAACTAGGCAATTTGAAGAGAGTTTAATAAAGGAACCATATCAAAGGTTTTCTGGCATAAAATAATTTACTTTGGATCTCTTATGGTTCTGAGGGTTGACTGAAATAGTTGGGTGAATCTCTTTTGGGATTTCTCATGCAGTCATAGTTATCTTGGCCTGGTGTAATCTGAAGGCTCAGATGGGCTGGACACCCAAGATGGCTTCCTCACTTACCTGCCTGGCACCTCAGTGCTTCCCTCTCTCCAGCAGAGTAAACTGAATTTCTTACATGGAGACTCAGGGTCCCAAGAGCAGGGAGTAGAAGTTGGTAGACCATTTAAGAACTATACCTAGAAATGGCACAGTGCACTTCCCTCAGATTCCATCGGTCAAAGCTGTCACAGTGTCCAGATTCAAGAGTGTGGAGGATAGACTCCATCTCTCAAAGGAGAAATGGCAAAGCCACATTGCTGAGGAGCATGTGAGTGGGAGTATTGTTGTAGCCATTTCGGGGGACTAAGTCTGCTATAAAAGGTATAAATAGGGCTTCCCTGGTGGTGCAGTGGTTGAGAGTCCGCCTGCCGATGCAGAGGACATGGATTCGTGCCCCGATCCGGGAAGATCCCACATGCCGCGGAGCGGCTGGGCCCGTGAGCCATGGCCGCTGAGCCTGCGCATCCGGAGCCTGTGCTCCGCAACGGGAGAGGCCACAACAGTGAGAGGCCCGTGTACCGCAAAAAAAAAAAAAAAAAAAAAAAAAAAGTATAAATAGGGTTTAGAGAAACCAACAGGGGAGCTGTCCCCACTGAGGCCTAAGGGGGCAAGGGGAAGAAGTGGTGACAAGAACCTGGAGAGGGTGGCTATATGGAGACAGCCTCCTGATGGTAGCTATGGTCTTCAGAAGATGAAACCCAACCAGAAGGGAGCCGACCTCATACATCCCTGACCCCACTTTGGATCTCCTACCAGTGACCCACAGTGGCCAAGGGATCCCACTGATGGGTCCATGCAAGTCAGGTTCCTGGGGCACAGAGAAAGGAGAAGGGCAAAGAGTGGATCTGAAGAGACAAAGGGAAGATATCCAGCATCCCAGTGGATAACAAAATATCTAGGATATGTAACCCATGGGCAAGAATGAGATTTGGGACCAGAATTGCTCCTCTTAGGACTGGAAGAAAAATTGCCTAATTTTGAGCAGCTTGAAAATTTTCTAAATGCCCTGGAGTGTTGGAAAATAGTGTTAAGCCTTTTTCTTTGGTAAGAAGATGGTGCTACATTTTCTGATCACCTTCTCCATGAGCATAAGCTGGTCAGAGACTCCTCTGTACTTCCCTAGCCTCACTGTCTACTGCTCCCCTCTTATTCACAGTGCCCCACCACTTTCTCTCAAGCCCCTAGCCCCTCAAGCCTTTCAGCATGCTGGTGTCACAGCTTGGAATCTCTCTCGCTCTTTTCTTCTGGCCAAATCCTTATCTTCCCAAACCAACTTACACACAGCTTCTTCAGGGAAGGCTCCTTCAACCTCTCTCCTCACTCACGATGTTCTCTCTGCACTTCTCTGTGGCACTTATCCTAATAGCCATTTAAATATCTATTTGTATAATGATTTGGTTAAAGTCTGTCTCTCATTAGACGTTAATAGTAGTACCCAGAGAGCAAGGTCTATATCTGTCTTGTTGAACCCTATATCTGTAGGATTTAGAACAGTGCTTAACAAATAGCAGGTACACAGTAAGCAGCTGTGAGTCCATTACTGAATGAATATGGTAGAAAAATCAGCAATGATTTCTAAAGAGGTGGGTTTTTTGGGGTTTTTTATGTATTTGTTTTCAGCGATAGCCACTGTTGGCTGTTTTCATGGGGCCTGGAGGTAAAACATGAATGGGGATTAAGAATTAGGAAGATAAGGTATGATGCCAGGAGCTGAGTCAATTGGTAAATAACGAACAGCTATCAAAACACAATCAGTTAAGGAACAACCTCAATGTCTATCAGCTGATGAATGGATAAACAAAATGTGCTGTATTTCATCCAATGAAATATTATTCAGCCATACAAGGAATGAAATCCTGATACCTGCTACAACATGGATGAAACTTGAGGACATTATGCTAAGTGGAAGAAGTCAGACGCAAAAGGCTACATATTATACAATTCCATTTATAGGAAACGTCCAGAATAGTCAAATTCATAGAGATAAAAAATAGATTAAAGGTTGCCAGGGGCAAGGCAGGATTGAGGGACTAGAAAGTGACTGCTAATAGATACAGGGTTTCTTTTTGGAGTAATGACAATGTTCTGGAATTAGATGGTAGTGATGATTGTACAACATTGTAAATATACTAAAAACCAGTGAATTGTACACTTGGAAAGGATAAATTTTATGGAATATGAATTATATCTCAATTTTTAAGAACAGGGCCCAAAATAATATTTTTATTATTAGAAAAATAGTGAGAAATTGTAGTCTAGAGATAGGCTGATGGATTGGAGCATAGTTGAGACTCTAGATTATTCTGAACATTGGAATGGCAAAAACACAATCATTTCCCAAGAATCTAAGCTTATTTGCTTGGTGACTCCCCCTGTAAGTACAAATGACACCTTTTCCTGATGAATGCTAAGAATTGGAGTGAGATTGAAGTTCTGGCCATCCTCAAATGAAAGAACTCCAAGTTCTGGCTAAAGAGAAATGACTGAGTTAATGGGAGAATGGTTTAAATGATTATGCAAAGCACAAAACAAACAGGATGAGTATGATTTGCTAAACTCCATGAGAGAAGTAGCAAGCAGGTGCTTTAACCAGCAAACAGATGAAAGCTTTATTTCCTCTTTAACCTTTAGAGCCCTGATGTGAAGTGAGTGGCCATAACATTAAAAGCTCAACTTGTCTTCCCTTTTACCATGAGAAAAACATCAGACAAACCCAAGTTGAGGAACATTCTAGACAAAACTGCCAAGATCATGAAAAATAAGGGAAGTCTGAGAAACTGCCCCAGATTAGAGGAAACTGTTTGGGATTAGATTAGACTCAGGGGACATGGTCACTACATGTAATGTGGTCTCCTGGATGGGACCCTGGAACAGAAAAAGTGTGTTAGTGGGAAAACCTAGTGAAATCCAAGTGAAATATGGAGTTTGGTGAAGTTTAATGGACCGATGTTTATTTCTTAGTTATGACTAAGAATATGCCATGGTAATATAAGGTGTTAAAAACGGGAAAAACTGGGTGAGGTGTATGTGAGAACTCTTTGTACTATCTTCACAACTTTTCTGTAAATCTAAATCTATTCTATACAAGTTTTTTAAAAATAAATTTATTTATTTTTGGCTGCGTTGGGTCTTCATTGCTGCGGGCGGGCTTTCTCTAGTTGCAGCAAGCAGGGGCTACTCTTCATTGCAGTGCACAGGCTTCTCGTTGTGGTGGCTTCTCTTGTTGCAGAGCATGGTATCTAGGTGCGCAGGCTTCAGTAGTTGTGGCACGCAGGCTCAGTAGTTGTGGCTAGCTGGCTTAGTTGCTCCACAGCATGTGGGATCTTCCCAGACCAGGGCTCGAACCCCTGTCCCCTGCATTGGCAGGCAGATTCTTAACCACTGCGCCACCAGGGAAGTCCCTCTAAATCTATTCTAAAATAAAAAAGTTTACTTTAAATTTAAAAAGCTCAACCAGGTTCACCTATCTGTTCTGATAGCCTTCTATCTGTCTAGCTCATAGGTCTGTGGTTTGTTTGTGGGATTTTTTTTTTAATTACATGAGATAGTGAATGTGGGAACAAACTAGGACCCAAATTCCTCCCCTCGTCTTCTATAACTGTGCAAAGGCTTGGGTTTCCTCTCATTTGACCACCCCTTCTGCCATTCCTTTCCCTCTGGTTTATGTACTATTCACTGCCAACTGGCGAGCAAGTATTGAGTATGGCTGATAAAGTCACCACGCCAGACCTGAAGGAGGATGTGGGGAAGTAGAAGGAATGCTCCCCACCTGGTACTTCCTCAGGGAGCTTACTATCCACCAGGGGAGTTAAAACATATGCATTCCTCC
The DNA here is from genome assembly GCF_964165515.1 of Mesoplodon bidens. Taxonomy (NCBI): domain Eukaryota; kingdom Metazoa; phylum Chordata; class Mammalia; order Artiodactyla; family Ziphiidae; genus Mesoplodon; species Mesoplodon bidens. The sequence continues at coordinate 15,189,907 of NC_138175.1, read as the reverse complement.
GTACCCAACAGATGAGTGTTCATTGGCAATGGTTCAGGATGCAAAGTTACAAAGTAACTAATTATAAGCAATAAAAGGCAGGTGAATCCTTCATGTTTAATCCACACAGTTCATTCATTATTTTCTTAAAGTTATCCCCAGCGACTCTCCATGTTTATTTTTTTTTTCTTTTTACTATTTTAATTTTTTTCTATTTAGGAAAGAAAGGACTGTATTTCTCAACTCACTTGGTCCTCTAAAGTGGGGCAGGGCTTCCCTGGTGACGCAGTGGTTAAGAGTCCGCCTGCCAATGCAGGGGACACGGGTTTGAGCCCTGGTCTGAGAAGATCCCACATGCCACGGAGCAACTAAGCCCATGCGCCACAACTACTGGGCCCGCGTGCCACAACTACTGAAGCCTGCGCACCTAGAGCCCGTGCTCTGCAACAAGAGAAGCCACTGCAATGAGAAGCCCGCGCACCACAACGAAAGAGTAACCCCCCCTCGCCGCAACTAGAGAAAGCCCGCGCACAGCAACGAAGACCCAACGCAGCCAAAAATAAATAAATAAATAAATAAATAAAATTGATAAAAAAGAAAAAAAATAAATAAATAAGATGGGGCAGACTTGTGTAATGGGATCTGCAGCTGGATGGCGAAACTGGAACTGCAACTCACCACTCATTACTGTGGGACTGGTTTTCATCTGTAAAGTGGAGGTGGAACAGGCCCTGCTTCTGGGATGTAGATGAGGATTACGAGTTGATTTGGGTAGAGCATATCAAACAGTACTGGGTATGGGATAGATACCCAAGGAGCATAAACTCTTATGCCTGGGTCGAGAAAAAAAGGATGTGGAAAGAGATGTATAAAAATGGGAGACCCAGGGTTTTAGGCGATTCCTAAAAAGAAATTCAAAAAAATTTTTACAGTCTCAGGAAGATCACAATATGATGTAAAAAGAGACTCATGGAATACCAAATTCTGATATATAAAGCCTGTGGATGTACCCCTAGGAAAAAAATATATTTCAAAATATTAATTGTGGGCAAGATGGTTAACAGTGGTTATCTCTGGGTGGTGTAACTATTTTTAAAATACTTTCCTATCAGAAAATAGAAAGGTAGAAAGTAGAAAGGTGGTTGCCAAGGGCTGGGGGGAGGGGAGAGGGAGAATTAGTGTTTAACGGGTATAGAGTTTCAGATTTGCAAAATGAAAAAGTTCTGGAGATCTGCTGTGCAACAATGTGAATATACTTAACACTGCTGAACTATACACTTAAAAATGATGAAGATGGCAAATTTAATGTTATGTGTTTTTTTACCACACATAGAAACACTTTTCTATGGCAAACACAATAGTGTTATGCTTAAGAACAAACTCAATGCAAGTTTAATTTTTAAGTGAAAGCCTTAATGGCTGGTTGGTGTAGCTTTTAGTGAGTATTTCCACGGTTTACTGGGCCCTGACTGTCCAGTGAAGGCTACCTGGTGGCAGTTAGGCTCCATAAGCAGAGTTGGGCCTTCTCTTTTGTTTTCCGCCCTCAGCTTTCTATCGAGAGAAAACATGAGCTACAGAAGAAGGGTATTACCAAAACTTGTTTGCTTTGTCTGTTTTCCCGTCTGATCTGGGTTCGCTTGTCAGCTACTGAATGAGGGCGTGCCATGGGGATGACCTTCTGATACAGCAGCCCCTGTCCCCTTCACACCCCCTCGGCCCTGCTGGTTCTGCGTCAGCTGCACTATTTGCAGGACCACCTGCCCAAACCCCGTGCTACTCACTGTTCTTTGATCTGTAAACCGGAGTCTGAGCCAGCTGGGTTGAGACAGAGGAGGCTGGGCCAGTGATCTCAGTGCTGCTGTTTTGTTGCCTTGCAGTGGCTTCCTCTGTCCAGGTCTCACCTAAGAAAAAGTTGAGCCCCTGGGCAAGACAGGTGAGGAATGTGAACAGGTAATTCACAACATGAGAAGAGCTAATATTAAATCATGAAAAATGACTGCCCTCACTAAAATAAAAAGGAACAGAAATAACGGCAACCTTTAATATCCTTTTTTCCTATCAATCAATTTGGCAAAGACTTTTGTGGAAAATAATTCCCAGGGTTTGCAAACAATTACTGATAGGAAGGTTATTGGCCATTCGGAAAGGAAGCTGCCAATGCATATCAAGAACTGTAAAATTTTTCATTCTAGAATATAGTATTCCATAAAGGGTTAGGAAGATAGAAGAATTTAGTACAAGATAAAGGTGACATTTCAAATTAACGAGGAGAGACTTCATTTTTAGTGATATTGAGGCCAGGAGGACCTGGAAGATCTCCAGTTATAAAAATTTCTAAAAATGTTGGATTAAATATAACAAAATACCTAACTGAGCTCCAAAGATAAAAATGGAATGCCCCATGGGCCAAGCAATGAAAAGGACTGAAAACCAGAGATATAGATGAGCTGACACTGCTGCCGCCCCAGGGGGGATTATCAATCTGAATAATCTAAGGCTCCCGGTTGAGGTGGGGACAGGACACCAAGCCTATTGGCTGTGTGTGTGGGACGGCGAGTTGAACCTGAGTCTCCAGTGTAGCTGGGATCTTTGAAAGTCTAAACCTTGAGTGGCAATAGCTTCTAACATTGAGACGATCTCATCCTTGCCTGACTTAACTCTTGCAAAGGCCAATATCAAGAGGAGGTCTTAATCTCTGAGATTCTGTCCACCTGGAGAACCACTGCTGTAACACTCAGATGATTCCCTGTGTCACCTCTCAAGCAGGATATGTTGTTCTGACAGCTGGTCTGAACTCCAAGAGGTTGTCAAAATAAGACATATTTGTGTTGTCTCTTCTCCTTATAGTCTATTATTTGATCAATTTGCAGGTCTATCAGTGTTTGAAATGTGATTCTTCCTCTAGGAAATTATCCCACAAATTACAGGATACTCATAAAAATTCCCAATCATAAATAATGTGTGTTCAATATGACTTATTTGTAATAGAAAGAAAAATTGGAAGCTGCCCCATAGCCAACAACAGTGGAATGGTTAACTGAACACTATGTAGCCATTAAAAGGAATTAAGTTGGGCCTCCCTGGTGGCGCAGTGGTTGAGAGTCCGCCTGCCGATGCAGGGGATACGGGTTCATGCCCCGGTCCGGGTGGATCCCATATGCTGCGGAGCGGCTGGGCCCGTGAGCCATGGCCACTGAGCCTGCGCGTCCGGAGCCTGTGCTCCGCAACGGGAGAGGCCACAACAGTGACAGGCCCACGTACCGCAAAAAAAAAAAAAAAAAAAAAAAAGGACTTAAGTTGATCTCTATGTACGAAAATGGAAAGAATGTCCACACAACATATTATTAAGACTTTTTAAAAAGCAAGCTATATAATCATTAGAGAAATGCAAATCAAAACTACAATGAGGTATCACCTCACACCAGTCAGAATGGCCATCATGAAAAAATCTACAAACAATACATGCTGGAGAGGGTGTGGAGAAAAGGGAACCCTCCTACACTGTTGGTGGGAATGTAAATTGATACAGCAACTATGGAGAACAGTATAGAGTTTCCTTAAAAAACTAAAAATAGAACTACCGTATGACCCAGCAATCCCACTACTGGGTATACACCCTGAGAAAACCATAATTCAAAAAGAGTCATGTACCACAATGTTCATTGCAGTACTATTTACAGTAGCCAGGACATGGAAGCAACCGAGGTGTCCATAGACAGATGAATGGATAAAGAAGATGTGGCACGTATATACAATAGAATATTATTCAGCCATAAAAAGAAAATTGAGTTATTTGTAGTGAGGTGGATGGACCTAGAGTCTGTCATACAGAGTGAAGTAAGTCAGAAAGAGAAAAACAAATACCGTATGCTAACATATACACATCTATATGGAATCTAAAAAAAAAAAAAAGGTTCTAATGAACCTAGGGGCAGGACAGGAATAAAGATGCAGATGTAGAGAATGGGCTTGAGGACACGGGGAGAGGGAAGGGTAAGCTGGCACGAAGTGAGAGAGTAGCATTGACATATATACCCTACCAAATGTAAAATAGCTAGCTAGTGGGAAGCAGCTGCATAGCACAGAGAGATCAGCTCAGTGCTTTGTGACCACCTAGAGGGGTGGGATAGGGAGGGTGGGAGGGAGACGCAAGAGAGGATATGGGGTTATATGTATACATACAGCTGATTCACTTTGTTATGCAGCAGAAACTAACACACCATTGTAAAGCAATTATACTCCAATAAAGATGTTAAAAAAAAGCAAGCTAGGGCTTCGCTGGTGGCGCAGTGGTTGAGAGTCCGCCTGCCGATGCAGGGGACACGGGTTCGTGCCCCGGTCCGGGAAGATCCCACATGCCGCGGAGCGGCTGGGCCTGTGAGCCATGGCCGCTGAACCTGTGCGTCCGGAGCCTGTGCTCCGCAATGTGAGAGGCCACAACAGTGAGAGGCCCGCGTACCGCAAAAAAAAAAAAAAAAAAAGCAAGCTATAGAACATTATTCAATAGAAATGGAATGCAAACCACATAGTAATTTCAAATTTTCTAATAGAAATATTTTTAAATGTCAAAATAAATAGATGAAATTAATTTTAATAATATACTTTATTTCACTCAATAGATTCAAATATTATTTAAGGGTTTCCCTCGTGGCGCAGTGGTTGAGAGTCTGCCTGCCGATGCAGGGGACGCGGGTTCGTGCCCCCGTCCAGGAAGATCCCACATGCCGCGGAGCGGCTGGGCCTGTGAGCCATGGCCGCTGAGCCTGCGCGTCCTGAGCCTGTGCTCCGCAATGGGAGAGGCCACAACAATGAGAGGCCCGCGTACCGCAAAAAAAAAAAAAAATTATTTAAGCATGTAATCAATATAAAACTATTGATGGGATATTTTACATGATAGTATTTATGTCTTTGTAACCTGATGTATATTTTACACCAACAATACATCTCAATTCAGACAAAGCACATTTCAAGTACTCAATAGCCACTTATGAATAGTGGCTACAATAAGAGACAGTGCAGCTTCAGAATAAACACATAATATATAGATAATTTTGAACAACTCCAAAACCAGGTGTACAAGTATTATGTAGACACCAAAGACACTTGGAAAGATAACCAAGAAATGGCTAAATGGGCTATCTCTATGGAATGGGATTATGGGGAAAGAAGGTATTAAGGGTTTAGTTCATAAACATCTAAATTTGAATTTATTATATGATGATATATTATACTTTAATTATTAGGAGATTAAAAGTAAAGGCAAGGGCCTCCCTGGTGGCGCAGTGGTTGAGAGTCCGCCTGCCGATGCAGGGGATACGGGTTCGTGCCCCGGTCTGGGAGGATCCCATATGCCGCGGAGCGGCTGGGCCCGTGAGCCACGGCCGCTGGGCCTGCGCATCCGGAGCCTGTGCTCCGCAACGGGAGAGGCCACAACAGTGAGAGGCCCGCATACCGCAAAAAGAAAAAAAAAAAAAAAAAAAAAAAGTAAAGGCAAAATGTTTATTGTCTTCAACTCAGTAAGTTAATGTATAGTAAAATTTATCTTAAGGAGATAGTAAAGTGTATGAACCGATATTTACATAAAATGATGCTCTTGGCAGCATTTCTTACAATGATAAAAACTAGACTCCACATTATGTCCAACAATAGGAAAATTATTCAATAAATTCTGGTACTTCTCTATGATGGAATGTTTTTCATAACATGGGAAAATATTCATGGTATAATTTAAAAATTCACAATGCAAGCACTATCCATAATATGGCCCAGCAGCTCTATGCCAAGGTATATACCCAAGAGAATTGAAAACATATGTTCACACAAAACCCGGTATACAAATGTTAATAGCAGCATTATTCATAATAGCCAAAAAGTGGAAACAACCCAAATGGCCAGCAGCTGGTGAATGGATGAACAAATGAAGTATATCCACACAATGGACTGTTTTCCAGCCATAAAAAGGAATGAAGTACTGATACACACTACAACATGGATGAACTTTGAAAAATATTTGCCAAGTGAAAGGAGTCAGACACAAAAGATAACATATTGTATGATTCCATTTGCATGGAACGTCAGGAATAGGCAAATCCATGGAGACAGAAAGTAGATTAGTGGTTGTGGGAGGCTGGCAGGAGGGAAGTGGGGAGGGGCTAGTTCATGGGTATGGAGTTTCTCTCCGGAGCAATGAAAATGTCTTGGAATTAGATGGTGGTGATGGTTGCACAATGTTGTGAATGAACTAAAAAAATCACTGAGGGCTTCCCTGGTGGTGCAGTGGTTGAGAGTCCGCCTGCCGAGGCAGGGGACATGGGTTTGTGCCCCGGTCCGGGAGGATCCCGCATGCTGCGGAACGGCTGGGCCCGTGAGCCATGGCCACTGAGCCTGTGCGTCCGGAGCCTGTGCTCCGCAACGGGAGAGGCCACAACAGTAAGAGACCCGCGTACCGCAAAAAAAAAGAAAATCACTGAATCCTACACTTTGAAATGGTGAAAATGTGAATTTTATGTTATATAAATTTTATCTCAATTTAAAAAATATGTATATAGAACAAGATCCAAACTTTGTGGGGGAAAAGTAAGACTAATGTATTAAGAGTGGTGGTGGATTATAAATGCTTTTAATTTTTTCTGATTTTCTCCAGCACATACGTGTTATATTTTACATGTTATATTTTAAATGGCGGCGGTGGTGGAATAAAAGCATTTAGGAAAGGGTGGTCTTCTCTCTTGACAAAATCTATGTGCTTTGGAAATAACACCGTGTTCTCACTTGGCAGCTTAACCAAGGGCAGTCCGTCCAGCCTGTGAAGTATACTTCTTTCTGTACAATGTTTCACTGCATTTAGTAAAACAAGCCATTCACCTTTTGCTATAGGGTGCCAAAGAGGAGAGCTGACTTAAGCCTTTCCTTTTCTGTCTTTTTAGATGTTGTAGACATAGCTTTTTGAAACAGAGCAGTCTGGATTAGCTAGCTCAGGGCTCAGACCTTCAGAACCTAAATTGTCTTTGACCTGACTGGCTTCCTGCCCTTGCCTGGTGCTTCTGCTTCTCCACTGGCGAGATGAAGTGGTAAATGCTCACTTCACTGGAGTGGGGAAGAGAATGCATTAGGTAAGTCTTTCAAAGCACTAAGAGATAGAAGGACCAGAGAAATAAAAGGTTATTCAACCCCACTGGAGACTCAAATCACCGATAAGCAGCTGGAGAAGACGGAGCTTATGTAACAACTCTTTGTCTCTCAATAAATAAACAGATAGGATCTGAGCCATGGGGTCACTGAGGCTCCTCTTAACCCTTGGGTGGGTGGTACTTTTCATAGGCTCATAGGAATGCTGAGATCTCTGCTGTGCTTGCTTAGCAAAGTTTTTTATTTAGATCTCACCTGACATCTTATTTTTCCAGTAGCTCCACAACAGGAAAATGAAGGAGAATTCACAATTGCACAGGTTTTGGTTGCCTTGGAGACTGTGTACTTTTAAGATATTTATGGAGGGGGCCTTAGTTTACTCTAACTGTGCAGTGTGTTCAGCTGGAGTAGAACTTTGTGGACTGACAAGGAAAGGAGCCCAAGATGTAGGAAGTAAATAAGCATGCTGCCCGACAAGTTGTAGAGCATGATCTCAGCTGTGTTTTGAAAATACATAAAATTCTGTAACTCTGTGTCTGTCATCTAATCTATCTATCATCTATCTGTCTATCTATCATCTATAGATCAATTGATCTACTATCATCTATCCATCTTGGTGAATGGATAGAAATGGCCAAATCATTACCACTGCCCGGCCCTGGGAGTGAGAATGGAACATACAGATAGCAAGACTCTCACTTTTTACTCTATACATTTCTGTACTATTGAAATTTTAATAGGTTGTTTTGTAACAAAAAAGTTTTAACAAAAGTTACCAACTGTAAACCTAACTACCTCTCTGACAGTCCTTTCAAACATCTCACAAAGTACGCGGAAAGAGTTAACACAGAGCCAGTTCAAATTCCTGATTTGGTGGTGGAGGTGGAGGCAGGGTTAGAGGTAAAAAGAAGCAAAAAGTGGGGAGGGGAGGGAAGAGGAGGGCTGGCTACTCAGCTCTCACCTGAACCAATAGCATGAAAGTTTCAGGCCCAACGCCCATGTGTGGGACTATTTCAGGAGTCAGAGGTTGCATCTGAATTCACTGTCACTGTAACTTGCCAAAGAACTAGGACAACTTCCTGGTTTGGCTACTTGGAAGCTGCTTCTCCTTTACTCAGAAGGTAAAATCTCAAGCCTCAGCTAATCTGGTGATGGTGATTTGGAGTACGCACTTTTTTCTTTGTGGTGTATTGACTTCTTTATCCACAGGACAGTAGGATGCTTATGAAATAGGGCTTTATTTTTACTAATGACAATATTAACACTAAATTTCTAACAATGTAGAATGGTTCTTCCTGGTTCTTCTTTGCACAGGACAAGACACAGTCTATTGAAGTGTTAGGGAGACTTCCTTGCATGGAAAGGAAGGAACACATCACATATGCTTTCACTGTTTAACAGTTCTCATGTCATTTTTCCTTGGTTTCACTGAGAGCGTGGTTAAATTTTCATGGGGATTACAGTTGCACACAGCGAATCTCACAGTAGGTAAGTGTTCGATGGAACACTCTCAGCTAATATTGTAGAATGGGCTCTTGCTTATTTTCCAGCTAAGGGAAAAGTCTTAAAACTCCCCACATTCATAACAAAGCTACTTTACATGAGAAAGGAGTTTGGAAAGAGATGTCTGGTGAAATCACCCCAATGTTTAGGTCCAGCTGTAGCCCCCCCAGGATGATGTCTGTTCTTAGTGTCACAGCGACCCCTTTTTTTCCCCATAGTCTTTGTTAGTGATGGACCCATACATGATTCAGTTGCACGACGATGGCGACCTCCCCTCAGTGCTGGATGTGCATGTCAACATCCCGGGGAGAAGCTCTGTGCCAGGAAAAATGAAAGGCAGGAAGGCCAGATGGTCCGTGAGGCCCTCGGACATGTCCAACAAAACTTTCAATCCCATCCGGGCCATTGTGGACAGCATGAAGGTGAAGCCAAATCCAAACAAGACCACGATTGCTCTGTCAATTGGTGAGTTGGAGACACTTGACCGAGAGGCAGGCATTGTTCCTCCCACCCCCATCCTCATGGGTTGGTTGGAGAGGATGGAAGTGGAGCGTGGGTCTGAGCACTGGGCCTGGAAGAATAACCTCTTGGCGGTTCTTTTTTTTTTTTTCCTGTGAAAAGGGGACCCTACTGTGTTTGGAAACCTGCCTACAGATCCTGAAGTTACCCAAGCAATAAAAGATGCCCTTGACTCGGGGAAGTATAACGGCTATGCCCCCTCCACTGGTAAATTCCTCCTGAGACTCTAATCTGGTGGCTTCCAAATCTTTAGTGCTCTTCTAATAGGAATAAATTTCTAGCACTCTTCTTTGCTTTCCTGATGCATAATTCCTAAGGAGAAGCTCAGATAAAATGGCTGTTGGATTTGGGGAAAGGAGTCTCAGCATGCTTAACCTCAAGCCATCAAGGTCTAACTTCTTTCCTGGCTTCCTCTGGCATTATGGCACCTCCCTGCTCTAGGTTCCCATTACATACTTATTTCTCAAATAACGCTCCTATTCTATCATCGCTAATTCTAAATGGAGGCCTTGAGTTTGGCTGCACCTGCTTCTTTACAAAGCCCTCTAGCTCCTAAATTAATTTAATTACTGCCCTGTGTAAATAGCTTCTTGGCTTTATTTCTCCTTCTCTACACATTCAAGGTTTAATTTAATTATGGTCCTAGTCACACTCTCAATGTAATTGTGCTTGTTTCAAGGCAAAAACAAAAAACAAAACCAAGAACAGCAAAGAATGAGCTGACCTACTGGGGGATAGAAGGTTTGTTTAGGACAGAAAGAAATTATTCTTAGGTTTAGGTTTAACTCTCTCCATCTATTAAACATTTCTACCCTAAACATTTTGGTAAAATAAATGATTCCTTGACTTTGTTTCAGTGTTGCACATTTCCCCCCTGTGTATATGTGCACATAGAAACATATTCTTAATGCAGAATAAAAATCCAGTTTCATGCTAAAATAGAATTTTAAAAACACTTTAAAGAGATATCAGGGATGTGATTTTTAGGTTTTTAATTTACATTTTATGAAGTTTCATAAATAAAAATCAAAACAAAATAAGACCAAAAGTTAAGTTGTAAAAAAAGTTTATACATAATGGAAAAGAATATGAAAAAGAATGTATATATGTATAACTTAAATCACTTTGCTGTACAGCAGAAATTAACACAACAGTGTAAATCAACTATACTTCAATAAAATTTTTTTAAAGTTTATAATGACTTTTATATCCAAAGTATTAGGAAACTAACTTAACCTGAAAACCCAAAACCAAGTCTCCATTTGACAAAATGCAAAGGATATTAACACTTCATGCCAAAGGAAACACAGATAATAATATATATCTAGAAAACACTCTTCTTTATTAGTAATTAAAGAAGTGCTAATTTGTATAACATCAAGAGACCTATCTCTACCTATTAATTTAACAAACATTAGGAAATACTACCTCTAGTCTTGGTAACTGAAGACAATCTTTCTGGAGCGCAATTTTGTAAAACATAATAATTTGTATGAAACTGTCTATACTTCAAGCTTGTAAGTCAACATTTGGAACTATTGTATGAGAATATAATTTAAAAGAAAAAAATTTTTAATTTCAATATAATTTATTTTAATTTATTTTAATTTATATTATTTATTTTTGGCTGTGTTGGGTCTTCTTTGCTGTTCACGGGCTTTCTCCAGTTGCGGCGAGCGGGGTCCACTCCTCACCGCGGTGGCCCCCCTCCCCCCGCTGCAGAGCATGGGCTCCAGGCGCAGGGCCTCAGCAGTTGTGGCACATGGGCTCAGCAGCTGTGGCTTGCAAGCCCCAGAGCATAGGCTCAGCAGTTGTGGCGCATGGGCCGGTTGCTCTGTGGCACGTGGGATCCTCTGGACCAGGGCTTGAACCCATGTCCCCTGCACTGGCAGGCAGACTCTCAACCACTCCGCCACCAGGGAAGTCCCTCAATATAATTTAAAAGGAAAAATACTAATAGGTATACAATACAATGTGAAAAAGTTAAAATGGACCCAAGGTAATGAATTCATTAATTACAAGTTTTCAAAAAATATAATACCTGGAAGGGATTTAGGAATAATCTAAATCCTAAATAATCTAATCCTATTTTAGATTATTTAATCTAAAATTTAGATTAAATAATCTAAAATAAAATAAAACATATCACAGTAACCAAGATGCTGCAGAGTATTTTATAGTTTGGGGAACTCTTTTTGTTATTATTTATACATTTGTGCTCATTATAAAATTGTAAGATATAAAGTTAATCTCCTTTATCTATAGTGACAGAGAGCTAAACTAGATTGTATGTGCTCTGAGCTGGGCAGAAGGTAGCCTCGAAGCCCTGTTGACTCAAGGGCAAAGCTGTCAGTTGTGGGATGAAAACTTCCAGCTTCCTCATTCTGCTCTTTTCTCTCAGGCTACTTATCGAGTCGGGAGGAGGTTGCTTCTTATTACCACTGTCCCGAGGCACCCCTGGAAGCTAAGGTGAGCCCTAGACAAGGAACCAACTTGGGAACAATATTGGGCAAGCTCTACCCTTTTCCTTGTTTCTGTTCCATGAGGAATAAGGGTTTCAAGTGCAACAAAAACTAAGGATAATTTCCTTTGGCAATTCGAGGACTTTTCATATGGGGAGGCCACTAATCAGTGATTATATTTAATGTCATTATAGTATGATAATAACGTTGCATACAACTCATATAGTGTCTGTCTCAAGGAGGCTTAAAGGACTCAGAGGTCACCCTATATTTGATTCTCTGCAAAAGGTCATTGAAAAATAATAATTCATAAACATCAAATAATTGAAATTTTAAATTTTACCAATAGGTCTTTTGTTAATCTGTAGCTTCCTTCACTGCCCTTAAGGTCACTTAGATGGGAAGATAGAGGTTCCATGGCATACTGGATTGATGGCAGGGCCAAGTTTAAATGCTACCCTCTGCTCTGTTGTCCACTGGGTGGGGGTCAACATTTCTTAACATTAAGAGGTGCCCTATATCTGTCTTTCAGAAGAGAGTCAGGTTTCAAATCTCTGGTCAAAAGTAAATAAATAACCAGGTGAAAAAGTCCAAGGTCATAATGATCTCTTGTGGAGGTCTGCTGAGTCACAGCCAACCCGTCCTTTTTTTTTTTTTTTTTTAGTTTCTGCTTTATAACAAAGTGAATCAGTTATACATATACATCTGTTCCCATATCCCTTCCCTCTTGTGTCTCCCTCCCTCCCACCCTCCCTATCCCACTCCTCCAAGCGGTCACAAAGCACCGAGCTGATCTCCCTGTGCTATGTGGCTGCTTCCCACTAGCTATCTACCTTACGTTTGGTAGTGTATATATGTCCATGCCTCTCTCTTGCTTTGTCACAACCCGTCCTTTTTTAAGTGATTTATTTCTCTTAAGTGGCCAACATTTTCAACAACTTTTAGATATGCACATATATAAACATATTCACCTCTTTCAATTTTGCTTTGTACAGTCCCCACTACTTTACATAGAGTTTGTAAAAATAAGGGGTTTTTTTGCTTCTCACTCATTCATCTGATAACCTCTTTCCTCCTGTTGCTGTTGGAACCCCTAACAAAATGAAACTTTTCTGTTCTTCACAGGATGTCATTCTAACAAGTGGCTGCAGTCAGGCTATTGAACTTTGTTTAGCTGTGCTGGCCAACCCAGGGCAAAACATCCTAGTTCCCAGACCTGGCTTCTCTCTCTACAGGACTCTGGCTGAATCTATGGGAATCGAGGTCAAACCCTACAATTTATTGGTAAATGACTTTTAAATTTTAGACACAAGAGCTCAATTACTACTTCATAAAAATATATGACCGTTATCTTAGCAGAGAAAGATCTGGAAGTGGGTGGTCGAGGCCACAGACACATTTTGTTATTTACATTATATCTTTGAGTGAAGTGAGTAGTCCTACATTTTTCAGAATCATCTTAGTCTCCCCCTTTTTTCCTCCCCAGCCAGAGAAGTTTTGGGAAATTGACCTGAAACAACTGGAATCTCTGATTGATGAAAAGACAGCTTGTCTCGTTGTCAATAATCCATCAAACCCTTGTGGGTCAGTGTTCAGTAGAAGTCATCTCCAGAAAATTTTGGCAGGTAAATCCAGCAGACTTCACTTGACAGGGGAGAAGATGGGGATGGAATCCTTCAGCTGTTTCATGGAACGAGAAAGGAGTCCTTCACTAAGTTCCAAGCCTAGGATGGAGGTGGGAGGGCTCCACTGGGGTCTCTAGTGAGTGGTGTGCCCCTGGAAAGGTAGGAATTTCCTGAAAGAAGGAGAAAAAGAGGAAATACTTGCCTCTTCACCACTCCCATCATGTGGAAGAGAGGGTTTGAAATATCTAGTTAATTAAAGAGTAAATTTAGGCTCTGTACCCTGGAAGAGTATAAGAAGAGTTTATAGTTCTTAAAGAGGAAGATGAAACATACAAACATGAAATGCAAAGTATAATAAGCCCAGGTAAATATTAAATGCTAAGGCAATTCACATTAAAAATGATTTCAGCATGTTTCTCTTATTTTCAGTGGCTGCAAGGCAGTGTGTCCCCATCTTAGCTGATGAGATCTATGGAGACATGGTGAGTCTTGGGTAGGATGCATCACTTCCATACTCTCAATCCCAAATTATCTCATGGCACCTTTAGATGTGGCACCTAGAATGATCAGAAGCAAATCCTAATCATTTCAGTACAGCACTAATCAATATCCCTGCACTCTAAACAGATATACAGATAACCACCCCTTAGCCAGTTTTCCAAAATCCAAAAAGCTATAAAAATCTGAAGATTTTTGGAATTCATTTGGTGGCAAAACCTGACTTGGCCTGATATAAAGATATTTGTAAATCTTTATTTGTCTCACTTATGGATCTATATAAGAGTGTAAGGAAAGGGGCGGAACAGTTACTCTGCTTGATTAGGAGTGCTGTCCCCGATTGCCCTGCGGCTGTTATATAATATATGGTACATGTGCTATATAACGTTTCTAAAATCCAAACAATTCTACATTTTGCCACACACTTGAGCCCAGGAATTTCACATAAGGGATTATGGACCCATATATTATTGTGAAATCTGTAACTCCAACAGTCATTCATTCCCTAGAGCCAAGGGTTGTACCTATTACTGGGCTGGGGTCAGTTTCCTCATTTTAGGCTTCCTTTAATCTAGACTAGATACTGGGTTAAATGTTGTTGGATAGTCCCCTCTGAAGCCTCTTGAGATCCCAATCATGCTTCAGGGTAGGAATGAACCCATAAATCTGAGACCCTGTCCCTAGTGATATAAGGAAAATTTTGCAAGGCATGGGATTTGGAGGAAGGTAAACCAGAAGACAACTGTAACAAGCCCCTCTTCTCCTCAGGCGTTTTCAGATTCCAAATTTGAACCTCTAGCCACCCTCAGTAGCAACGTCCCCATCCTGTCCTGTGGAGGGCTGGCCAAGCGCTGGCTGGTTCCTGGCTGGAGGATGGGCTGGATCCTCATCCATGACCGAAGAGATATTTTTGGCAATGAGGTGAGAGCAACGTGGTGAAATAATGTGTCTAATTTAGGGGCGATTATATATATATATATTTTTTTTTTCTAAATATTTATTTATTTACTTTGCATGCACAGTGGTAAGGAGGTAAGGAGTTTTTTTCTTTCTTTTTGGCCCTGTAGTTCCGTGTGCCTGGAAAGACACTGGATAAAGACAGCACTAGGTATTCCTCTCCAAAACTCACTTTTTCTGTTTTGGTGAGGAAGTTCCATCTACCTCCAATTTTAGTACCACAAAAAAGGAAACAATAGCAGTAATGATACCTAATATTGTCTGTGGGATTACAATGTGCCAGTGCTTTATGTACTTTATTTCAATTTAATTCTCCTAACAACCCTGTGAGGCCAGTATTAGTATTACCTCCATTTTACAGGTGAGAAATATGAGACACAGAGAGGTTGTATAATTTGCCCAGAGTCACACAGCCAGTGCACGGCAGAGCTGGGCTACAAACCTAGGTGGTCTGATCTAAGAATGACACTAGGCACCATCACTTCTCCAGAGATTAAAAACTTGATAGAAAGAATTGGCAGAACAAGGATCTCCACAGTGGGGATGCCTAAGAAAGGCTAAATAATGTGTTTGCTGGGGGGCTTTTAGATCCGAGATGGGCTGGTGAAGCTGAGTCAGCGGATCCTGGGACCCTGCACCCTTGTCCAGGGAGCTCTGAAAAGCATCCTGCGTCGCACCCCTCAAGAGTTCTACCACAACACCCTAAGCTTCCTCAAGGTAAGCGTAGCCCATGACTTTCCACTTTGGGAGTCAAGGATTGCCACCAGTGGAATTTGAAATAATGGGTCCTCATTTCTGGAGCAATGCTCCATTATGGGGCTTCCAAACCAGGAGGTGGCATCAGTGTAAATATCTACCCATACATTTCTCTAACTTCTGGCAATCCACCCTGCTCCTGGCCAAAAGCTTCAAGTGGCAGAGTTTTTATCTTGTTACCCCTTATGCCAGGAGAGCAAACTTAGGTTCCCTGCCTTTGATGTGGGCTCTCCTTTTAATGACTTGGTTTTTCTTTTGCTTAACTTTTCATTCTTGATATCTCTGTCTCCTCTCGTAGTCCAATGCGGATCTCTGCTATGGGGCATTGGCTGCTATCCCTGGACTCCGGCCCATCCGCCCTTCTGGGGCCATGTACCTCATGGTGAGTATGTGGGTGGCAGGCAGTTGGTGGTAGGTGGGGGAAACCAGTCTGCAGGGCTCACAAAGAGAACCACATGGGCTCCTGAGCGAGTCAGTTTAGGAACTGCCTTGTTCTGAATTGTCCCATTGATGTGGTTTAACCTCAGTGCTAAAAAAAAGAAAAAAGAAGAAAAAAAAACTGTTAAAATGACTTAATTCTTCATACAGAGAATCATTTTATATGTAGATACAGGGATGACATAAGACATAAATAAGAGGCTTTCCACACTACTGTAATTCTCACCTAGGAGAGATCTGGTTCCCTAGGAATGTTTTGGGATATATAGGAATTTTGTTTGTTTTCAGAAAGACTGTTTGGGGTGCTATTGGCATTTTATGGGCCAGGGATGCTAAATATTTTTCAATGGGCAGGGTAGTTCCATGCAATCAAGAATAGCCTGGCCCATAATGATAATAGTGCCTTTTTAAAATTAATTAATTAATTAATTAATGTATTTTTGGCTGCGTTGGGTCTTCGTTGCTGCACGTGGGCTTTTTCTCCAGTTGCGGCGGGCGGTGCGCGGGCTTCTCATTGCGGGGGCTTCTCTTGTTGCGGAGCACAGGCTCTAGGTGCCCGGGCTTCAGTAGTTGTGGCTCACAGGCTCTAGAGCGCAGGCTCAGTAGTTGTGGCACACGGGCTTAGTTGCTCCGCGGCATGTAGGATCTTCCCGGACCAGGGCTCGAACCCATGTCCCCTGCTTTGGCAGGTTGATTCTTAACCACTGCGCCACCAGGGAAGTCCCAATAGTGCCTTTTTTGTGAAACACTGGCATCCTATTTCCAGCTTTCATTTATCAGCATCCAAGAAGGAACCCTTCAGTAAGCTAAAACATTAATATAAATATATCCTCTCTTCCCTATGAAAAATTCTGTGAGTTCATAAGAGCAAGAACTCTTAGTTATCAGTAGTGGAGTTCAAAGATGTTTTTTAGAGCAGACCCTACCTTAATTTGTGGCATAGGGAGTTGGCCTGTTTTCCCTCCTGATAAATTTGCATCTCCCTGTTATTGGTATAGGTTGGAATTGAGATGGAACATTTCCCAGAATTTGAGAATGATGTGGAATTCACTGAGCAGTTAGTTGCTGAGCAATCCGTCCACTGCCTCCCGGCAACAGTGAGTGCTTATGTCTCTCAGGACACTCTCAACGGTTTCTAGAGCCTCAGGAACTCTCCCTGAGCTGGTCTTTAGCCTGACTTTTTCTCCCCCAACAAAGCGTACTGTCGGCCTTCATATACTCAGGTTCCTCATCCAAGGATTCAACCAACTGTGGATGGAAAAATATGCGGGGAAAAAAAATCCCAGAAAGTTCCAAAACTTGAATTTGCTGCAGACTGGCAACTATTTACATTGTATTAGGTATTATAAGTAACCTAGAGATGATTTAAAGTACACAGGAAGATGTGTGTAGGTTATGCAAATACTATGCCATTTTATATATGGGACTTGAGCATCCTCGGATTTTGGTACTCTCGAAGGTTCTGGAACCAACCCCCCATGGATACCGAGGGACTACTGTATTCTCTTTTGAAAAGATTCAAACTGATGGGTCTCATGACCTCTATTTAAAATTTGTTTCTCCCCCATCCAGGAAGAAAAATTGTGGTTGAACATTCTAGGTGAGAGGAAATCAAGCTTGTCCCACAAATTCCTTTTAAGATAAATTAGCTCAGTTACTGGCTTAGCACTCCAGTGGTGGGAATTGAGTGAAATGATAGCCTTGGGTTAATGGCATCACTGCTTTTTGCTGATTAGGGCCCTGGCCATATTAGGGTGGTCCAGTCCCTGATTCAATTGCTCTGAGAATAACAGGCTTTTATTTTTGCAGTGCTTCGAGTACCCAAATTTCTTCCGAGTGGTAATCACAATCCCCGAAGTGATGATGCTGGAGGCCTGTAGCCGGATCCAGGAGTTCTGTGAGCAGCACTACCACTGTGCTGAAGGGAGCCAGGAGGAATGTGACAAATAGGATGGAGTCCATTCTCCTGAGTATGTGTCCCATCTGGCTGGGGAGAGCGGGACTGAGCCCTGCTGCTCCTCAGGTGCCCCTGCTGGGAGCACAAATACCACGACAAGGGCTCAGAATTGCTCCAGCTTTCCCCCAGCTGTATCCACACACACACACTCTGAGCCCCAGATTTCATCTCACTCTGCTCTGCTGGAGTGACTCACTAATTCATTAATCCGCCCCTATGACTTCCATCAATCCATCCTCCCATATGACTTCCTCCTTTTAGCTTGAGAGTAACAGGTGGACAAAGTTACCCAGGAAACAGTAGAGACAGGAAAATTAAGAACTCAGGATTTAGAGAATCAAAAGATTGAGGGAAGTTGTGCCCCCAACCATTTCCTCTTACTCTAAGTAAGAACACATTCTCTTCAGTCAGGTCTGAAGCCCAACTCTGTTACTGGCTCACTTCAGGTATACCTCACTGTATGCAATAATGCTATAATGAAAGAAGTTGGGGACACGTGTATTTGGTTAATTCTAAACACATTAGGAAAGCTTGCCAATTTGAAGGATCACTTACAGAAACTTTTCGTTGATTTTTTTTTGTAGAGAATTATTTTGTGATATAAAGAAATTTAATTGATAGAGTTTCTAAATGTAGATATATGTGTATCAGGCTTTCTTAAAATGAGGGCACATCTGTACTAAAAAAAGGAGGAATCAGAGGACCTTCCAGGAACGCTGCTGTGTAAGGGCCAGAATTTTCTTCACTCGTCATTGTTATAGAATCATTATTACTTTTGCTGTAACATTGATATATATGTTATATTATCTTTTCATATGTTTTCTAAGAAACATTTATATTGAAAAGATCTTTTATTTTGCCAAGGGCATAAATTATTGTTTTCCTTTTTCTTTTTTTTTTAAACAAATTTTACTAAGTATTCTCTTCTGTGATGTCATTTTTCTCCTCTGTGGGGAATTTCTATCCCCAGGTGCTGCTTATTGCTCAGTCTGATTGATTTATTACCCACTAGGTTTCATTTATTTCTTTGTAGATGTACTGACATTTGGAGTCACTTAAGAAACACTATTCCTAAAATATTTTATTTGGGAGCTCAGCTTCTTGCTTGTACTAAAAAACAAGACAAACTAAGAAGCAACATTATAAACACCTGGCCTCTGACTTCACACTTTCAACTTTTGGGATCCCCACTCTCCAAATTCCTACACTTGTCTAGATCTACTAACCACTCACTGGGTAACAAGTTGAACTGGTTCAGCTAACCAAGAGAATGAGGTGTGTCCGGTGTGCTCATCTTTCAGTATGAGCTTTCTTTTGTCTGCAAATCCTCTTAAGCACAGTTGCCTAATTTTTTCCTAACCATTGCCCTTGGAGGAGGGAGCCTGAAGTTATTTTGCAAGGTTAGGGGCAGGAATATACCATAATCAATCTAGAAATTCTTAACTAAGGGATGTTTTCCTTATCTAGAATAGGAACTTCAAGTCTCAACTCTGCCAACCACACCCAATTAATTTCCTTCACAAAAATAAACATGAAACATCCCCTTCCCATCTATGTCGGACTTCGGTGAACTAAAATTTACCCTTCAATTTTCTTCAGCAAAACCAAGAGGAATATACAATGATTGAGATGAAAAACATTTGTTTCCTGTATGCCACTCCTGCCGATTTTTCGAAAATTCCTGGCTCCTCTTTTCCTGTAGCTCTGGCCCCAACTCCCAAAGATATCTGTCCAGAGATAAACAGGAAGACTTAGTGGTTTATACAAAACGTTTTATCTTCACACGTATGTATAATTCTATCCAGCATTACCATCCAGCATTACCAATTATCTAGCATGAATCTAGACAGACTTATTAAACTTCCAAATTTCCTTGATATCTACCATTTTGGTAAGGGAGTCAAATGAATATTCAAAGATTTAAAAAATAAAACGGGGACTTCCCTGGTGGCGCAGTGGTTAAGAATCCACCTGCCAGGGCCTCCCTGGTGGCGCAGTGGTTGAGAGTCCGCCTGCCGATGCAGGGGATACGGGTTCGTGCCCCGGTCTGGGAGGATCCCATATGCCGCGGAGCGGCTGGGCCCGTGAGCCATGGCCGCTGGGCCTGCGCATCCGGAGCCTGTGCTCCGCAACGGGAGAGGCCACAACAGTGAGAGGCCCGCATACCGCAAAAAGAAAAAAAAAAAAAAAAAGAATCCACCTGCCAATGCAGGGGACATGGGTTCCAGCCCTGGTCCCGGAAGATCCCTCATGCCGCAGAGCAACTAAGCCCATGCACCACAACTACTGAGCCTGTGATCTAGGGGCCGTGCCCTAGAGCCCGCGAGCCACAACTACTGAAGCCCGCCCGCCTAGAGCCCGTGCTCCGCAACAAGAGAAGCCCCTGCATGAGAAGCACGTGCACCACAGTGAAGAGTAGCCCCTGCTCGCCACAACTAGAGAAAGCCCCTGTGCAGCAAAAAAGATGCAACGCAGCCAAAAATATATAAATAAATATATTTTTTTTTTTTTTTTTTTGCGGTACGCAGGCCTCTCACTGTTGTGGCCTCTCCCATTGCGGAGCACAGGCTCCGGACGCGCAGGCCCAGCGGCCATGGCTCACGGGCCCAGCCTCTCCGCGGCATGTGGGATCTTCCCGGACCAGGGCACGAACCCACGTCCCCTGCATCGGCAGACGGACTCTCAACCACTGCTCCACCAGGGAAGCCCAATAAATAATTTAATAAAATAAAATAAATAAAACAAAAAAATACATGCACATTGGACATATTTCAAACGATGCAAAAAAAATTAAAAAAAAAAAACACTCATGCCAGTCCTTCAGCACCTTTTCTTCTCCCCTGAGGTAATCACAGTAGCAGTTGCTGATCCATTCTTCGAGATTATTCTGTGTACACATAAATGTTTTTGTGTGTGAATTTTTCCTTTTTTCCCCCCCCTTTCTTCAAAGTAACTATTACTCAACTTTTTAATTCAGCTTCTGTGGAAGTCTAAGGAGGGATGACATTTCTGTCCATCATGTCCTGGGTGATTCTGAATAAAAAAGGGACCCCCTGGTCGGGGCTGCTTCCAAAGGAGATTAAAATTCCCAAGAGACAATTCCCAGCTGCTTCGCGGATGGCGGCAGCAGGATGGTGGCTTCCGAGCGTCGCAGGATAAAACAAAGGATGCTTTAAAAGGTCGGAGACAAGGGCTCGCAGCTGTGAATTCACCTTTCTGTCTAACCTACGGGATAACTGGCGAGTTACCACTGACCCGGTACCACACACCGTCCCACTCTAGTCCCTAGCAGTCACCAACGACCCAACCCTGCTCTGGGTGACCGTGTTGGAAGAGGAGGGGGTCGGGGGATGGAGCGGTGGGGGAGTTGGGGTGGGGTAGAGCGGTGGAAAGAACCCACAGCTGCGCAGGCACAAATGCGAATGAGGGCATCGCACTACTCAGGGCGCATGCGCAGTCGTGAGACTACGAGACGCCGCTCTGGGCGCAGGCGTAGAACCTGAGGCGCCGGCGAGGGTGCGTATCTCTAGTTGGAGAGACTACTTTTTCTCCGGATGTTCGCTTTTGTTTCCTCCTTCAGCCTATTTCTCGGACCCTTTTGAGAGATTCCCTTCCTCCTTTGCCCCCTTTTCGGGCCACATCAGGCGGGAGGCTTCCAGAAAGTCGACAAGTCATCTTTAGGTATTGTAAACACCTGTTAACCTTTTCCTAGCTGTGGGCGGGTGCCAGTAAGTCCCATAAGTTGTGAAACAGAAGCAGAAGTTCCCAGGAGCTGTTGTCAGTTTTCAAAAGTATCCCTGGAAATTTTCTTAAAAGAATCGTATCCTTCACGGTCCCGAGTGCATGGCATATATGTTTGCATTTCTGCCGAGCCAGAAAGGCGAATCCTCTGCTGTGCTTCACGCACACCACACTTTACTGTGCAGGAGGGCCTGTATTTTAAGTACCCTAAAGGTTGAAGTATTGAATCTGTTGGAGAAGTGAATTCCCGGTACATCTTATTCATACTCTTATTTACTTTAAACAGTTTGTGTGTTTACAAACGGGTTTCATAATGGTGTCATAGAAACCGCACATTTGGATGCTCTCTATGGGTCAGATTGTTGCACAGCACCTTCCAAACAGTCACTTTCTGACACTCCAGTTGAGGTGTATTATGTAGGAAGCAGGTGATGCTAATTCTGCGAAGAAAACAGTCTGCAAACTAGCAAGTGTGTCTTAATTTTTGTCAGTGTTTCAAGCATAGAAAAGAATTCTTGCTCCTTTAGACATTTACTCATTTGAAAATTGAAATGCAAAGTGCATTATGAAATTCAAAGTACGTTATCCCATGTTTAAAAAATAAAGCCGCACGGAGTTCTTGCTTTGTCAGCACATATACTAAAATTGGAACAATACAGAGAAGAGGAGCATAGTACTAGCAATCCAAATACAACGGCGCATTAAAAAGATTATGTACCATGACCAAGTGGGATTTTTTGTTTTATAAATTTATTTATTTTTGGCTGTGTTGGGTCTTCGTTGCTGCGTGCGGGCTTCTCATTGGAGTGGTTTCTTTTGTTGCGGATCACGGGCCCTAAGTGCATGGGCTTCTGTAGTTGTGGCACACAGGGTCAGTAGTTGTAGCTCACAGGCTCTAGGGCGCAGGCTCAGTAGCTGTGGCACACGGGCTTAGTTGCTCCGCAGCATGTGAGATCTTCCCGGACTAGGGTTCGAACCTGTGTCCCCTGCATTGGCAGGCGGATTCTTAACCACTGCGCCACCAGGGAAGCCCCGACCAAGTGGGATTTATTCCTGGAATATGAGAATGGTTCAACAAGTGAAAAAAAAGTCAGTATAATACACCTCAATAACAGAATGAAGGACAAAAACGACCTGGTCATCTCAATGATGCTAACAAAACATTTGACAAGATTCTACACCTTTTTATGATAAAAACACTCAAACTAGAAATAGAAGGAAACTACCACAACATAATAAAGACCATCTATGGGGACTTCCCTGCTGGCGCAGTGGTTGAGAATCTGCCTCCCAATGCAGGGTACACGGGTTTGAGCCCTGGTCCGGGAAGATCCCACATGCCACGGAACAACTAAGCCCGTGCGCCACAACTACTGAAGCCTGCACGCCTAGAGCCTGTGCTCCTCAACAGGAGAAGCCACCATAATGAGAAGCCCGTGCGCTGCAACGAAGAGTAGACCCCACTCGCCACAACTAGAGAAAGCCTGTGAGCAGCAATGAAGACCCAACACAGCCAAAAATAAATAAATAAATTTATTTTTAAAAAAAGAAAAAAGCGGGCTTCCCTGGTGGCGCAGTGGTTGAGAGTCCGCCTGCCGATGCAGGGGACACGGGTTCGTGCCCCGGTCTGGGAGGATCCCGCGTGCTGCGGAGCGGCTGGGCCCGTGAGCCATGGCTGCTGGGCCTGTGCGTCCGGAGCCTGTGCTCTGCGGCGGGAGAGGCCGCAGCAGTGAGAGGCCCGCGTACCGCAAAAAAAAAAAAAAGAAAACCATCTATGAAAAACCCAAAGCTAATATATTCAGTGGTGAAAGACTAAAAGCTTTTCCAAGGATACCTATTCTTACCAATTCTATTCAACATAGTATTGGAAGTCCTAGACAGAGCAAATAGACAAGAAAAATAAATAAAAGGTGTCCAAATTAGAAAGGAAGAAGTAAAATTATCTCTGTTCTTAGATGACATGATCTTTTATATAGAACCCCCTAAAGGTTATGGGCACCCACACATGCAAACTGGTTATAACTAGTAACCAAATGTAGCAAAATTGCAGGATACAAAATCAGCATGCAAAAATCAGTTGTGTTTTTATACACTAACAATGAACAATCTGAAAAGGACATTAAGAAAACAATTTCATTTACCATAGCATCAAAAAGAATAAAATACTTGGGAGTAGATCTAAATGAGGAAGTGAAAGGTGAAAAGATGCACAACATCGCTAATCACCAGAGAAAAGCAAAAAGAAACAAAAAAAATTGTGTTGGAGAGAATGTGGAAAAATTGGAACCCTTGTGCACTGTTAGTGAGAATGTAAAATGGTGCAGCCAAAACAGTATGGCAGTTACTCAAAAAATTAAATACTGAATTACCATATGATCAAGCAATACTACTGCTGGGTACATATCCAAAAGAATTGAAAGCAGGGTCTCAGAGAGATATTCGTACATCCATGTTCATAGCAGCATTATTCGCTATAGCCAAGAGGTGGAAGCAACCCAAATATTCATTGATGGATGAATGGATAAACAAAACGTGGAATACTATTCAACCTTAGAAAGGAAGGAAATACTGTAACATGGCTGAACGTTGAGGAAATTATGTTATGAAATAAGCCAGTCATGAAATGATACTGACACTTATATGAGGTATCTAAATTAGCCAAACTCATAGAAACAGAAAAAAATTACCAGGGGCTGGGGGTAAGGAAGAAAAGGGAGCTGTTTAGTGGGTATGGAGTTTCATATTTGCAACATGAAGGAGGTCTGGAGATTTGTTTCAAAACAATGTGCATATACTTAACACTACTTACTGTACCCTTAAAAATGGCTATGATGGTAAAATTTATATGTTTTCTTTTTATACAATAAAAGAAGTGTAGATACAAAGAGTTCTCATTACAAGGGAAAAAACTTTTTTTTGTTATCTATATGAAATGATGGATGCTAACTAAACTTATTTTGGTGATCACTTCACAATATATGTAAATCAAGTTATTATGCTGTACACCTTAAACCTATGCAATGATGTATGTCAATTATATCTCAATAAAACTGGGAAAAAACTTTAAAGCCATGAAAATGTAAGCTTCATGAGGGCAAGGTGGTTTTATTTATTTATTTATTTAGGTCTGTTTTATTTTCTTCTATATGCTTAGTGACCAGAAGAGCCTCTGGCACATAATCGGCACTCAATCCATATTTGATGAATGAATGGGTTAGAAAATACAATGACTAATGGATTGCCATTACTTTTTATCTTCTTGTTAAGTGAATTATAACAAGGAGATACTAGGTTTAACTGAAAATATTACTAGTGTGGAAGGAAGATTCAGAGACAAAGACATTTAGAAAGTTTACTTTCAAAGAAGTGCAAGGAAATGGTCAATAAGCAAAGTTGCTCAACGTCATGAGCCTTAGGAAAATGCAAATCAACATCATAATGGGATATCACTTCACACCCACTATGATGGCTGTTAAAAAAAACAACAGTAACTGGTGGGAAGGATGTGGAGAAATTGTAATGCTCACACACTGCTGGTAGGAATGTAAAATGGTTCAGCAACTTTGGAAAACAGTTCGGCAGTTTCTCAAAAGGTTAAAAATGTTGTTGCCATATGACCCATCAATTCCACTCCTAGAGAAATGAAAACATATGTCCACATAAAACTTTTACAAGAATATCCATAGCAGCATTATTCATAATAGCCAGAAAATGGAAACAACCCAAATATCTATCAGCTGATGAATGGATAAATAAAATGTGATATATCTATCCATGGAATATTGCTTGAGAGGAAAAAAGAATGTTGTACTGATGCATGCTGCAACATGGATGAACCTTGAAAACATTGTGCTAAGTGAAAGAAGCCAGTGGAAAAGAGCATATTTTGTGTAATTCCATTTATATCAAATGTCCAAACTAGACAAAAAAGAGACTAGTGGTTGCCTAGAGTTGAGTGTGAGGATGTATGTGGTGGGGATGGGTAGGGGATGGGTGTGGAGATCAACTGCTTACAGATGCAGGGTTTCTTTGGGGGGCAATGAAAATATTCTAAAATTGATTGTGTTGATGGTGGTGCGATTGTGTATATACTAAAAACCATAGAACTATACACTAAATGGGTGCATTGTATGGTATGTGAACTATACCTCCACAACACTGTTTTTCTTTTTTAAAGGTGCAGGGGAGTCAGACTTCAGAAAGACCAACTCAAATATTTGGCATTTAAAGCAATTTCAAGTTTTTAAAAGAAAGGTAAGAAACCTGAGAAATTACCAGTTTCATTCATCTGATCATGGTAGGAAAACAGTAACTTTTTCTCATGTTAACCATATCCACAAAGATTGTGACATTATTTCAGACACTAGCATTCTAAAAGTCAGGGATAGCACCTTTTTTTATTAGGGGGTCCACACTTGTAGGAATTACATACTTTTTAAGTTTTTCCTCAGGACTGAAATTAGATGAGATGACCCCATCATCATTTGTTCATCTTGGGGTACAAAGTGCTTATTTTTCCGGATTCTAGCATTTCATAATGGAAGCAGGGCAAAGCATCGGTGGGGCTTGCACACTGGGAAAAATAAGAAATTTCTAGAAAAACATCTGGGATGTTTCTATAAATAGCAGAATTAGTTTGTATATTATACTAGTGCTGTTTTCTGTTCATGTGTTCTCTAAAATAATTTTGAATTCTGACTATGAAAATTTTAAATGTGTATAAAAGAAACAATAGTATAGTTAATATCCATCATCCATTATCAAGACTTTGCCATATTTCTTCTTTCCTCCTTTTCCTTGTTTTCTTTGTTGAAGTATTTATAAAGCAAATCCTAGGTACATGTCATTTCCTCTCATACCCCTCAGTATGCATCTCTAAAACCTAATTTCTTTCTTTTTTTTTTTTTTTTTTTTTTGGCGGTACGTGGGCCTCTCAGTGTTGTGGTCTCTCCCGTTGCGGAGCACAGGCTCCGGACGTGCAGGCTCAGCGGCCATGGCTCACGGGCCCAGCCACTCCATGGCATGTGGGATCCTCCCGGACTGGGGCACGAACCCGTGTCCCCTGCATCGGCAGGCGGACTCTCAACCACTGCGCCACCAGGGAAGCCCAAACCTAATTTCTTAATTACAATGCTACATTGCATCAAATAATCAGATCTCTTCAACTGTATATAAAATATCTTTTTATAGTTGGTTCATTTGGGTTAGGATCTGAACAAGGTTCAAATATTACTTTTAGTTTTACATCTCTTAAATTTCTCTTAATCTTTTCATGCCATTGACTTAATTGTCGAAACAGTTGTTCTGTGAAATTTCCCACATTCTGGTTGTGGCAGACATTCTTGTGGTGTCATTTAACTTGTTCCTCTAACCCCCAAACATCCATTAAATGGAATTTAGCTCTAGAGCATGTATTTTCAACTGGGGCGTTATTGGAAATTTTACATTGTTACTTTTCTCTCCTGATCTTGTATCTCTCTTCCACGTTTTCCCCCAATTTTATGTTAATGTGATACTTCTTTATCCTTAAAAGTATTTTACTGATTATTTTTCTGTGCAACAAAAATGTGGACTGATGTGGCAGACTGCTAGACATTCCCCCAAACCCATTCTCCCCTTCTTTTCTGGTATTAAAACTCCTGGACGAGGACCACTTTTCATGTGAATTTCTCAACTTGGGGTCCCAGACCATGCAGGTAGAATGCATTTGAACACCAAATCCACGTAAAGGAATGCCTATGGTTACAGATTCTCACGGGAGAGGTTTTTTCTTCCCCGAGGCCAGACCAAGAGAGATTTCTTTCTTTTTTTTTTTTTTATTGCCTGATTGATATAATCTTACCTGTGTAGCTTGTTTTTTTTAAAATATCTTTATTGGTGTATAATTGCTTTACAATGATGTGTTACTTTCTGCTTTATAACAAAATGTATCAGTTATACATATGTGCCCATATGTCTTCCCTCTTGCATCTCCCTCCCTCCCACCCTCCCTATCCCACCCCTCTAGGTGGTCACAAAGCACCGAGCTGATCTCCCTGTGCTATGCGGCTGCTTCCCACTAGCTATCTATTTTACGTTTGGTAGTGTATATATGTCCATGCCACTCTCTCACTTTGTCCGAGCTTACCCTTCACCCTCCCTGTATCCTCAAGTCCATTCTCTAGGAGGTCTGCATCTTTATTCCCATCTTGCCCCTAGGTGCTTCATGACCATTTTTTTTTTAAGATTCCTTATATATGTGTTAGCATCGGTATTTGTTTTTCTCTTTCTGACTTACTTCACTCTGTATGACAGACTCTAGGTCCATCCACCTCACTACAAATAACTCAGTTTCATTCCTTTTTATGGCTGAGTAATATTCCATTGTATATATGTGCCACATCTTCTTTATCCATTCATCTGTTGATGGAAACTTCGGTTGCTTCCATGTCCTGGCTTGTAAATAGAGCTGCAATGGACATTTTGGTACATGACTCTTTTTTTTTTTTTGGTGGTACGCAGGCCACTCACTGTTGTGGCCTCTCCCGTTGTGGAGCACAGGCTCTGGACGCGCAGGCTCAGCAGCTGTGGCTCACGGGCCCAGCCGCTCCGCGGCATGTGGGATCCTCCCAGACCGGGGCATGAACCCGTGTCCTGTACATCAGCAGGTGGACTCTCAACCACTGCGCCACCAGGGAAGCCCCATGACTCTTTTTGAATTATGGTTTTCTCAGGGTATATGCCCAGTAGTGGGATTGCTGGGTCATATGGTAGTTCTATTTTAGTTTTTGTAAGGAACCTCCATACTGTTCTCCATAGTGGCTGTATCAGTTTACATTCCCACCAACAGTGCAAGAGGGTTCCCTTTTCTCCACACTCTCTCCAGCATTTATTGTTTCTAGATTTTTTGATGATGGACATTCTGACCGGTGTGAGATGTTATCTCATTGTAGTTTTGATTTGCATTTCTCTAATGATTAATGATGTTGAGCATTCTTTCATGTGTTTTTTTGGCAATCTGTATATCTTCTTTGGAGAAATGTCTTTTTGGGTCTTCTGCCCATTTTTGGATTGGGTTCTTTGTTTTTTTAATATTGAGCTGCATGAGCTGCTTGTAAATTTTGGAGATTAATCCTTTGTCAGTTGCTTCATTTGCAAATATTTTCTCCCATTCTGAGGGTTGTCTTTTCGTCTTGTTTATGGTTTCCTTTGCTGTGCAAAAGCTTTTAAGTTTCATTAGGTCCCATTTGTTTATTTTTGTTTTTATTTCCATTTCTCTAGGAGGTGGGTCAAAAAGGATCTTGCTGTGATTTATGTCATAGAGTGTTCTGCCTATGTTTTCCTCTAAGAGTTTGATAGTTTCTGGCCTTACATTTAGGTCTTTAATCCATTTTGAGTTTATTTTTGTGTATGGTGTTAGGGAGTGTTCTCATTTCATTCTTTTACATGTAGCTGTCCAGTTTTCCCAGCACCACTTATTGAAGAGGCTATCTTTTCTCCACTGTATATTCTTGCCTCCTTTATCAAAGATAAGGTGACCATATGTGCCTGGGCTTTCTATCCTGTTCCACTGATCTCTTTTCTGTTTCTGTGCTGGTACCATACTGTCTCGATTACTGTAGCTTTGTAGTATAGTCTGAAGTCAGGGAGCCTGATTCCTCCAGCTCCGTTTTTCGTTCTCAAGATTGCTTTGGCTGTTCGGGGTCATTTGTGTTTCCATACAAATTGTGACATTTTTTGTTCTAGTTCTGTGAAAAAGGCCAGTGGTAGTTTGATAGGGATTGCATTGAATCTGTATATTGCTTTGGGTAGTAGAGTCATTTTCACAATGTTGATTCTTCCAATCCAAGAACATGGTATATCTCTCCGTCTATTTGTATCATCTTTAATTTCTTTCATCAGTGTCTTATAATTTTCTACATACAGGTCTTTTGCCTCCATAGGTAGGTTTATTCCTAGGTATTTTATTCTTTTTGTTGCAATGGTAAATGGGAGTGTTCCCTTAATTTCACTTTCAGATTTTTCATCATTAGTGTGTAGGAATGCAAGAGATTTCTGTGCATTAATTTTGTATCCTGCTACTTTACCAAATTCATTGATTAGCTCTAGTAGTTTTCTGTTAGCATCTTTAGGATTCTCTATGTACAGTATCATGTCATCTGCAAACAGTGACAGCTTTACCTCTTCTTTTCCAATTTGGATTCCTTTTATTTCTTTTTCTTCTCTAATTGCTGTGGCTAAAACTTCCAAAACTATGTTGAATAATAGTGGTGAGAGTGGGCAACCTTGTCTTCTTCCTGATCTTAGTGGAAATGGTTTCAGTTTTTCACCATTGAGAACCATGTTAGCTGTGGGTTTGTCATATATGGCCTTTATTGGGTTGAGGAAAGTTCCCTCTATCCCTACTTTCAGGAGGGTTTTTATCACAAATGGCTGTTGAATTTTGTCGAAAGCTTTCTCTGCATCTATTGAGATGATCATATGGTTTTTCTCCTTCAATTTGTTAATATGGTGTATCACGTTGATTGATTTGTGTATATTGAAGAAGCCTTGCATTCCTGGGGTAAACCCCACTTGATCATGGTGTATGATCCTTTTAATGTGCTGTTAGATTCTGTTTGCTTGTATCTTGTTGAGGATTTTTGCATCTATGTTCACCAGTGATATTGGCCTGTAGTTTTCTTTCTTTGTGACATCTTTGTCTGGTTTTGGTATCAGAGTGATGGTGGCCTTGTAGAATGAGTTTGTGAGTGTTCCTCCCTCTGCTATATTTTGGAAGAGTTTGAGAAGGATAGGTGTTAGCTCTTCTCTAAATGTTTGATAGAATTTGCCTGTGAAGCCATCTTGTCCTGGGCTTTTGTTTCTTGGAAGATTTTTAATCACATTTTCAATTTCAGTGCTATTTCTTCCTGGTTCAGTCTCGGAAGGTTGTGCATTTCTAAGAATTTGTCCATTTCTTCTAGGTTGTCCATTTTATTGGCATATAGTGGCTTGTAGTAATCTCTCATGATCCTTTGTATTTCTGCGATGTCAGTTGTTACTTCTCTTTTTTCATTTCTAATTTTATTGATTTGAGTCTTCTCCCTTTTTTTCTTGATGAGTCTGGCTAATGGTTTATCCATTTTGTTTATCTTCTCAAAGAACCACCTTTTAGTTTTATTGATCTTTACTATCGTTTCCTTCATTTCTTTTTCATTTATTTCTGATCTGATCTTTATGATGTCCTTCCTTCTGCTAACTTTGGGGTTTTTTAGTTCTTCTTTCTCTAATTGCTTTAGGTATAAGGTTAGGTTGTTTATTTGAGATTTTTCTTGTTTCTTGAGGTAGGATTGTACTGCTGAAAACTTCCCTCTTAGAACTGTTTTTGCTGCATCCCATAGGTTTTGGGTCGTCGTGTCTTCATTGTCATTTGTTTCTAGGTATTTTTTGATTTCCTCTTTGATTTCTTCAGTGATCTCTTGGTTATTAAGTAGTGTATTGTTTATCCTCCATGTGTTTGTATTTCTTACAGATTTTTTCCTGTAATTGATATCGAGTCTCATGGCGTTGTGGTAGGAAAAGATAGTTGATACGATTTCAATTTTCTTAAATTCACCAAGGGTTGATTTGTGACCCAAGATGTGATCTATCCTGGAGAATGTTCCATGAGCAGTTGAGAAGAATGTGTATTCTGTTGTTTGGGGGTGGAATGTCCTATAAATATCAATTAAGTCCATCTTGTTTAATGTATCTTTCAAAGCTTGTGTTTCCTTATTTATTTTCATTTTGAATGATATGTCCATTGGTGAAAGTGGGGTGTTAAAGTCCCCTACTATGATTGTGTTACTGTCGATTTCCCCTTTTATGACTGTTAGTATTTGCCTTATGTATTGAGGTGCTCCTATGTTGGGTGCATAAATATTTACAATTGTTATATCATCTTCTTGGATTGAGCCCTTGATCACTATGTAGTGTGCTTCTTTGTCTCCTTCATTCAAGCTTAGCACTTGAAGGGTCCTGACTTCATGCAGAGTTTAAATTACAACTTCCTGCCTTACATGGGCCTAAGGCTTCCTCTCCTAGTCTTAAAATCCAGTCCTCTTGGTTACTGAGATAGCACCAGCATAACCATAATCTTTTTTCCTGGTTTTCAGTTCCCTCTTTATTTGTGCTCCTTGGGAGGTACCCTTACCCTCTTGCAAAGTTAGCTCTGAATCTGAAAAAGTGTATGTTAGATTTTATCTAACATATCTAGGTGTTTTGAAGCGCAAAGATTTGCACATTATCTAGTTTGTGATATTGCTGTAGAAATTTCCATACTTTCAGCTCCCTCCAGCCTGATGCTTCCTCTTTCCATTCTTTCCCCCTGTAATTCTTCTTCCGTGGCAGATTAAAATTCCCTGCCGTTCCCAAATTGTTGATCATAGTTCCTTCACCTCTTTGTTTTAACCATAACTTGGCTGTTCTCCCAAAGATACTGCTACCCCTACAGCCAGCTTGTAATTGCTTTTTTTTCACCTAGTCTAGAAATCTAACTTACTGTCCTTTCAGGATTTCTAGTCTCTCAGAGTCATGCAATAACTATCCTTTAAAATATAGGCTATAACACAACATTTTAAATCAACTATACTCCAATAAAAATTTTAAAAATAGGGGGCTTCCCTGGTGGTGCAGTGGTTGAGAGTCCACCTGCCGATGCAGGGGACATGGGTTCATGCCCCGGTCTGGGAAGATCCCACATGCCACGGAGTGGCTAGGCCCGTGAGCCATGGCCGCTGAGCCTGCGCGTCCGGAGCCTGTGCTCCGCAACGGGAGAGGCCACAACAGTGAGAGGCCTGCGTACTGCAAGAAAAAAAAAATTTTTTTAAATAAATAAAATATAGGCTATATTACTTTATACCCTTTCTGTACACTCTCCTTTATTTACTTAGGGCCTTGACATGTGGGAAATTTCAGTATTTCTGTGGATAACCCAGCCAACACGTATAACGGCCTCCTGCCTATCTCAAACTTGAGGAGCTATATATAAATCTTACCCTATTATGGCCACCCACTCCCACAGACACACCTTGTTCTTTTTTTTAATAATATATTTATTTATTTATTTATTTTTGGCTGCATTGTGTCTTCGTTGCTGTGCGCAGGCTTTCTCCAGTTATGGCGAGTGGGGGCTACTCTTCATTGCAGTGCATGGTCTTCTCATTGCAGTGGCTTCTCTTGTTGCAAAGCACAGGCTCTAGGCACATGGGCTTCAGTAGTTGTGGCTCACGGGCTCTAGAGTGCAAGCTCAGTAGTTGTGGCGCATGGGCTTAGCTGCTCCGCGGCGTGTGGGATCTTCCCGGACCAGGGCTCGAACCCATGTCCCCTGCACTGGCAGGCGGATTCTTAACCACTGTGCCACCAGGGAAGTCCCTACTCCTTGTTCTTTATCATGATCTTGAACTAGACTATTTTAGGACTCTTAAATCCTGATGTATAATTAACTCACTACAATCTTCTTCCCCTCCAACTCAATCACACTTTACACCTAGACATTATTCAACCCTCTGATCTCTCCACACTTTCCTCCTAAGTCCATCAACTCCCCTGTATTGTTACTCTTCTCTTTCTTTCCAACATATACCCCATGGTGCAATACATACCCACATTCTTGGCAGCCTCTTGAACTTAGCTTCCTTATCTTTGTGTAGCATCTACTGTGGAAAGTCTCTACCTGAGATTAATCTAACCCTGAACACTCTCCATTTCTATACCTAAAAAAAGAAAGAAAGAAAGAAAAAAGGTAAATTGGTGCTATTGGTGCTTGGTGTCCAGCCTCACTGAAAATCCTTTTACAAATACTGGACCAGTGCCACCATAGAAGCCTTGAGTTGAAGATGGCAGAGCACATAATGGAAGGAGCCCAAGTACCTGCATTACCGCTTAGAGAAGAGCCATTTACTGAACATGTTGGGCTTTATCTGTGCAAGAAAGAAACTTCAATTGTGTTTGAGCCATCAAACATTTGGGGATTTGTTATAGCAGCTTCCATTGCCTTAACTAATGCAATGAGATACCATTTCGAAATTTTAATTTTCATCAGTAATAAGAGAAAATTTTTTTCAGGAGCAGTAATGTAAAATTTAATCCCTCTGTTTTAAAATATATCATCAATGATACAATTAAAAATAGCACATGCTTTGGAGACATTTCTCCAAAAAAGATACTCAGTGACCAATAAGCTCATGAAAAGGTGTTTGACGTTGTTGATCATTAAGGAAATGCAAATCAAATCCACAATGAGATATCACTGCAAACCCACTAAGATGGCTATGATAAACAGACAAATGATAAAATAACAAGTGTTGGCAAGGCTATGGAGAATTAGGAACTCTCATATGCAGCTTGTGGGACTGTAAAATGGTACAGCTGCTGTGGAAAACAGTTTGTTGATTCCTCAAAAAGATAAACAGAATTGTTAGCAATTCTACTTCTACATTTATATCCAAAATAATTGAAAATAGGAGTCCAAACAAAAACTTGTTCATGAATATTCTTGGCAGCACTATTTACAATAGCCATAAGGTGGAAACAACCCAAATGTCCATTAATGGATGAACAGAGAAACAAATTATGATGTGTACACAAAATGGGATATTATTTAGCCATAAAAATGGATGAAGTATTGATACTGCTACAACTTGGGTGAACCTTGAAAATATTATACTAAGTGAAAAAAGCCAGACACAAAAGGTCACATATTGTGTGATTCCTTCTGTATGGAATATCCAGAATAGGCAAATCCATAGAGATAGAAAGCAGATTGTCAGGGGCTGGCGATAGGAGGCTAGCGAGTGATTACTTAATGGATATGGGGTCTTCTTCTAGAGCGATGAAAAAGTTTTGAAACTAAAGAGAGGTGGTTGTACAACATCATGAATACACTAAATTCCACTGAAGTATACAGTTTAAAATGGTTAATTGTATGTTATGTGAATTTCACCTCAGAAAAGAGAAAACTACCATGAAACTAAAAAGGAAAAAAAAAAAGTTAAGCCCCCTGTATTCCTCGTGACCAGAGATGACCACTGTTACCATTTTGTTGTGCTGAATTTCCTTCCAGACTTTTTTTTAATGTGTACTAAACACACTGATTTGTAAAACATGTTATTTTATTTAATAGACCATCCATCTTCAAGATTTAAAACGTAGCACACAATGGTGATGGAAATTGTCTGTATCTTGACTGTATCAGTGTTAATATCCTGGTGATGATATTGTATTATATGTCTGCAAAATGTTATCTTTGGGGGTGGGAGCACTAAAATCAGTTTCATTAAAAAATATAAAATATGAAACATTTTGGAAAATAACATTTTTCCGTATTTTAAAATTTAATTTTTTGAATAGGTGATATAGTCACAAGGTTCAGAAAATTTTAAGTAAACAGAGTCATAATAAATTTCGTCCTTATTTATCGTCTCTGCAATCCACCCTGCCTTATCCCCTATGGGGTCACTGTTTTTAGTGTCCCGTGTATCCTTCCATACTTTCTCTAGGCGTATACAAGTAAATTGGAATACAGATTTATATTCCCCATTAGTACAAAAGATAGCATAAAATCACAGTTTTGTACTTTTCTTTTTTCTTTCACAATGTATGTATATTGGGGAATTAGGGAGCTTTCCATATATGAACGCAGAGAAGTACCTCTCTCTGTCTCTGTCTTTCCACCTCCCTCTCTCTCTCTCTCTCCTGCTACATAGTATTCCAACGTATGGTTATACCATAATTTTTGCCCCCAAATGTTGCCTATCACTAAGGCATTGGTTAATCAACTAATTAATTGCTTAATAAATAAATTATGGTATAGTTTGAAGGACCCTGGGAGAGAAGCCCGGGGGCAGAACACCTTCCCCCCGGAAGCAGTGGCAGGAGACCTGGGGGCTGCCAGCAGAGGCTTGCCTAGAGGGTGAATAGGAGAGCCCATCAGGTAGAGAAACGCATGAGCCATCCTCCAAAAATAGTGAAGGTGACCCCACTGCTGGCAGGAACACATTGCTTCTAGAAGCAGTGAGAGTGACACTGAGGTTCTCTCCCAGCCCACACTTCTCGCTCAGGCTCGTGACTCAGCCCCCCTACTGCTCCCTTCCAATATTTCTGCATCAAAGCCTTCTCTTTAAGAATCAGAGGTTCCCACTGACTAAATCCTCCCTTTCTGAGGCCACCTTATCCACGCTTCAGTAGCCATAAGTTGATGACTCCCAAATGTACATCTCTAGTCCAGACTTCTCTTCTGAACTTCAGAGTTGCACATCCAGCTGCCTTCTTGCATCTCCACTTGGAGGTCTCAAAAGCACCACCAATTCTTCATTTCCAAGATATGACTCACGTTACATCTTCCCACATCTGGCCTTCTTCCAGTGTTCCTTCTCAGAGAATGGCATCTCCATCCAACTGCACAAGCTATAAACCTAAGACATCTTCAGTACCTCCTTTTCCTGCATTTCCCCATATCCAGTCTGCCCAAATATCCTCTGGATGTGGCCCCTTCCATCTCCACCCTCATTCTAATACAAGTAACCACAGGTTACCACAATCTCTTAACTGGTACGTTGCAGCCAAAGTGTTTCTTTTTTCTTTTTTTTTTTTTAACTTGAAATCTCATGTTGTCACTTGCTTAAACCCTTTAGTAACTTTCCATTGCTTTTAAAATTGAACAGAATTCCTAGCATGGCTTTAAGGTCCTACATGGTCAGACCCTGCCTACTTTCCTCCATTCTTACCTTGCATCACACACCTGCCGGCTCTTGGGGCTTTCCTACTGCAAGGTCATGCTCCCTCCTGCCATAGGCCTTTTGCTCACACTTTTCCTTCTGTCTGTATCATTAACTTCTATTCAGTCTTTAAAGCACAACTCATAGAAGTCTTCTGCTGACCCTCTGCTTTGGTCAGCTTCCTTTTCTTCATTGCTCTGATCTCCTTTTGTTATATATTCCTTTGAGTGTTTCCAACATTTGATCAACATCTGTCTCCTCCACTAGGCTGTAAGCAACCTGAGTCTAGGGACTGCCTGTTTTTGCTTATCATTGTCACACAGAAATTAAATTTTGAATAAATGAATGACTGCTCGTGGCATAGCAATGCATGGTGCCTCTTTACAACCCTTACCATCTCCTTGGAGACACAGCCCTATCTCTTGCTTCCTGGGGATGCTGCAGAGGAAGAAGCATCCACCAGCCAGGAGCTTGTGCTTTGGAGTCAGGGAGATCTGGGCCTGTTTTGGCGCTGCCATTTACCAGCTGTGGATTCTTGATCAAGTCCCTTTATCTCTCTGAACTTAAGTTTCCCAGTCTCTAAAAGAGGGTTACCACTTACATCATAAGGTTGTTGTTGTTGTTTTAGTCACACCCAGTACATTTAATATATATTTTTTAAAGAATCATCTTGGGGACTTCCCTGGTGGTCCAGTGGTTAAGACTCTGTGCTCCCAATGCCGAGGCCCGGGTTCAATCCCTGGTCAGGGAACTAAGATCCCACATACCACAACTAAGCCCGCGCGCCACAACCAGAGAAGCCCACGCACCGCAACGAAGAGCCCACACGCTGCCACAACAAAGACCCATTGCAGCCAAAATAAATAAATAAATAAATTTATTTATTTTTTAAAAAAGTCATTGTGGGGACAATTAGAAACTTGGAAAACGGACAATATATTAGATGATTCTTTTTTTTTTTTTTTTTTTGGCCACACCGCATGCATGCCGGATCTTACTTCCTTGACCAGGGATCGGACCTGTGCCCCCTGCGTTGGAAGCATGGAGTCTTAACCACTGGACCACCAGGGAAGTCTCTACAATGACATTTTTTAGTGTTTCTTTTTTGAATATAGGATCCAATCAAAGTTCACCCATTGCATTTAGATGTCATACCTCTTTAGTCTCCTTTAATTTAAAGCACTTCACCTTACTTTTTAAATCTTTTGTCTGTCATGATATTGACACTTTTGAAGAGTCCACGCCCATTGTCTGGTAGAATGTCCTCTGTTCAGCATTTGCTGCCTCCTGTTTAGATTCAGGTGAGACATTTTTGGTGCGAGGACCACATCAACGAGGATGTGTACTTCCCCATACACTCCACCTGGGGCGTACAGTACCATTTTGTCCCAGGATTGGTGATGCTAAATTCAATCACTTGGTTAAGGTGGTGTTACCTAACAGAGCTGTGATGGGGGATTAAATGAAGGAATGTACCTAAGGGGTCTGGTCCATAAACCTTAGTTCTTCCCCATTCCCCTTCAGCCTTCATTTTGTGGCAGAGGCACAACATTCTTTTTTTTTTTTTTTTTAAGATATTTTGATGTGGACCATTTTTAAAGTCTTTATTAAATTTGTTACAGTAATGCTTCTAGGGGCTTCCCTGGTGGCTCAGTGATTAAGAATCCACCTGCCAATGCAGTGGACATGGGTTCGAGCCCTGGTCCAGGAAGATCCCACATGCCGCGGAGCAGCTAAGCCCATGCACCGCAACTACTGAGCCTGTGCTCTAGAGCCCACGAGCCACAACTACTGAGCCCATGAGCCACAACTACTGGAGCCTGTGTGCCTAGAGCCCGTGGTCTGCAGCAAGAGAAGCCACCACAGTGAGAAGCCCACGTACCGCAATGAAGAGTAACCCCTGCTCGCTGCAATTAGAGAAAGCCCTCGTGCAGCAATGAAGACCCAACACAGCCAAATAAATAAATAAATAAATTCTTAAAAAAAATAATGCTTCTGTTTTAGGTTTTAGTTTCTTGGCCCTGAGGCATGTGGGATCTTAGCTCCCCGACCAGGGATAAAACCCACACCCCCTGCATTGGAAGGTGAAGTCTTTTTTTTTTTTTTTTTTTTTAATTTTTATTTTTTTCGTTCGTTTTTTTTTTTTTTTTAACCCCACATTTGTTTATTTATTTATTTTTGGCTGTGTTGGGTCTTCGTTTCTGTGCGAGGGCTTTCTCTAGTTGTGGCAAGCAGGGGCCACTCTTCATCGCAGTGCGCGGGCCTCTCACTATCACGGCCTCTCGTTGCGCAGCACAGACTCCAGACGCGCAGGCTCCGTAGTAGCGGCTCATGGGCCTAGTTGCTCTGCGGCATGTGGGATCCTCCCAGACTAGGGCTCGAACCCGTGTCCCCTGCATTAGCAGGCAGATTCTCAACCACTGCGCCATCAGGGAAGCCCGGAAGGTGAAGTCTTAACCACTGGACCGCCAGGGAAGTCCCAAGATATGCAACATTCTTGACTACACTTTCTCACCACAAGTGCCTCTTGGTGGGACTGGTAGTTATCACTAATTTGAGACTACTTTTTAAAAAATTAATTAATTAATTTTTACTTATTTGGTTGCGCTGGGTCTTAGTTACAGCACGTGGGCTCCTTAGTTGTGGTATGCAAACTCTTAGTTGCGGCATGCATGTGGGACCTAGTTCCCTGACCAGGAATCAAACCTGAGCCCCCTGCATTGGGAGTGTAGAGTCTTACCCACTGGGCCACCAGGGAAGTCCCAAACTTGAGACTACTTTTTAAAAAAATATTTTGTTATGAAACTTTCAGGGGACCTCCCCAGTGGTCCATTGGTTAAGACTCCCAATGCAGAGGGCAAGGGTTCAATCCCTGGTCGGGGAACTAAGAGCCCTCGTGCCGCATGGTGTGACTGAAAAAAAAAAAAAAGCAGTGTGAATAAAATACAATTTAAAAAATTTTTTATTATGAAACTTTCAAATATACACAAAAGTAGAGAGAGTAGTTTAATGAATCTCAATCTCAATGTATTCATCACCCAGTTCAAAACAATTATCACCATTTTACCAGTAAGCTTTGTAATTAGTTTTGAGTTTTATCCTTTGAGCCTCTTCTTTTCTTTCCCTAATACACAGGTCTTTGAATTCTACAGGAGACATTTGGGAAAACTTTTCACTTATGAATTTTCCTTGTTCCACTGGTCCAGCTTGCAGGTAAGAGCTAATGATAAATGCATGCTGTTGGAGATAGTAGGCACTGGTTCAGCATGTCCAGAAGTGCTGCGGCACTTCTCAGACTGCACACCAGTCACCTGGGGGTCAGGTGAAATTACAAATTCTAACTACATAGCTCTGGAACGGGGTCTGAAATTCTGCATTTCCAAACAGACTTCTAGGTAATGCCAGTGGTACTGGCCTGAGAAAATGCTTTGAGCAGGGAAGTGTTCTTAGAAGGTAAAATCTTGATATTTTGGGTACAGACGATAAGAAACATCTGATAAGAAAGAAAGAAGCTAAGTAATGCCTGAGGTTCCTTCCAGCACTTAAATTCTTTGAGTCTTTGTTCCTAACCTCTAGCAATTGCAGAAGTAACTAAGCACAATGACTCCACTCGTACTTCTAGGAAGAAGCAAGCTTGAATTAAAGACTTGAAACCCCTGCATAAAATTGCAGTAGGTTTGTTCCAGTTCCTCCTATATAATCAACAATCCTAGTGTCCAGTTCGAGGCAATGGAAGCACTGCCAAGGGTCCAGGTTCAATCCCTGGTCAGGGAACTAGGATCCCGCAAGCTGCACGGCGAAAAAAAAGAGACATAATTCATATACGATTCACCCATTTAAAGTGTACAATTCAACGGTTTTTAATATGTTCACAGAATTGTGCAACTATCACCACCATCAAGTTTAGAACATTTTCATCACCCCCAAAAGAAATCCCATAGCCATTAATATTCACTTTCTACCTTCACACGCCGCTCTCACCCCCAGCCCTAGGCAACTACTAATATATTTTCTGTCTGTATGAATATGCCTATTCTGGCCATTTCATGTAAATGGAATAATACAATATATAGTCTTCTGTGACTGACTTTTTTCACTTAGCATAATGTTTGCAAGTTTCATCCATGTTGTAGCATGTGTCAGTACTTCATTCCTCTTTACGCAGAGTAGTATTACACTGTATAAATATGCTACGTGTGTTTATCCAGTCATTCAGTTGATGAACATTTGGGTTGTTTCCACTTTTTGGCTATTATGAATAATGTTGCTATGAACATTCACATACAAGATTTTGTATGCAAGTGTGGGTAAATGGTTGTATTTCTCTTGGGCACATATCTAGGAGTGAGATTGCTATTTCATATGGTGACTCTATGTTTAACCTTTTGAGGAACTGCCGAACATTTATTATCTTTTTATTTCAGCAATCTTAGTGGGTATCTCATTGTGTCTTTTTATGTACTGTTTTTTTTACAGTTCTATTAAGATATAATTGACATACAGCACTGTATAGT
This sequence comes from Mesoplodon bidens, assembly GCF_964165515.1. Taxonomy (NCBI): domain Eukaryota; kingdom Metazoa; phylum Chordata; class Mammalia; order Artiodactyla; family Ziphiidae; genus Mesoplodon; species Mesoplodon bidens. Next base: position 15,149,116 of record NC_138175.1, on the reverse strand, counting down.
TTTTATTTATTTAAATTGAAGTATAGTTGATTTACAACGTTGTGTTAGTTTCACGTGTACAGCAAAGTGATTCAGTTACACATATATACATTTAAATTAGGTTATTTATCTTTTTATTGTTGAAGTGTAACAGTTCTTCATATATTCCAGATACAAGTTTCTTATCAGATATATGATTTGCACATATTTTCTCCCATTCTGCAGGTTGTCTTTTCACTTTCTTGATGGTATCCTTTGAAACACAAAAGTTTTTAATTTTAATTAAGTTCGACATCTCTTTTTTCTTTAGTTGCATGTGCTTTTAATGTCATACCCTAGAAACCACTGCCTAACCAAGAGTCATGAAGACTTACTTCTATGTTTTCTTCTCAGAGTTTTATAGTCTTAGCTCTTACATAAGAGGCTTATGATAATAGATCATAGTTAATTTTTGTATATGGTGTGAGGTAGAGGTCCAACTTCATTCTTTTACATATGGATATCAAATTGTCCTAGCACCATTTGTTGAAAAAACTATTCTTTCCTGGTGGCACAGTGGTTAAGGATCCACCTGCCAGTGCAGGGAACGTGGGTTCGAGCTCTGGTCCAGGAAGATCCCACATGCCGCAGAGCAACTAAGCCCATGCGCCACAACTACTGAGCCTGTGCTCTAGAGCCTGCAAGCCACAACTACTGAAGCCCGCCTAGAGCCCGTGCCCTGCAACAAGAGAAGCCACCGCAGTGAGAAGCACATGCACCGCAACAAAAAGTAGCCCCTGCTTGCCGCAACTAGAGGAAGCCCACACACAGCGTTGAAGACCCAACACAGCCAAAAATAAATAAACAAAAATAAGTAAATTTATTAAAAAACAAAAAGAAAAACACTATTGTTTCTTCATTGAGTCGTCTTGGCACCCTTTCAAAGATCATTTGACCATTTATGCGTGGATTGATTGATCTATTCCATTGATCTATTTGTCTGCCTTCATACTACTACTACATTGTCTTTTTTTAAAAATAAATTTATTTATTTATTTTTCTGCTGCATTGGGTCTTTGACGCTGTGCACGGGCTTTCTCTAATTGCGGTGAGCAGGGGCTACTCTTTGTTGCGGTGCATGTGTTTCTTACTGCGGTGGCTTCTCTTTGTTGCAGAGCACAGGCTCTAGGCACACGGGCTGCAGTAGTTGTGGCTCATGGGCTCTAGAGCACAGGCTCAGTAGTTGTGGTGCACGGGCTTATTTGCTCCGTGGCACGTGGGATCTTCCTGGACCAGGGCTTGAACCCGTGTCCCCTGCATTGGCAGGCGGATTCTTAACCACTGCGCCACCAGGGAAGTCCCCACATTGTCTTAATTTCTGTAGCTCTGTAGTAAATTTTGAAATCAGAACTTTGTTTTTTCCCACAGTATTTTAGTATCAGCTTGTCAGTTTCTGCAAAAAAAGCCACCTGGGATTTTGATAGGGATTACATTGAATCTGTAATCAGCTTTTAACAGTATTAAGTCTTCTTATCTATGAACATAGGATATTTTTCCATTTATTTAGATCTTTTTATTTCTTTCAACAGTTTTTTATACTTTTCAATATACAGGTTTTACACTTCTTTTGTTAAATTTATTACTAAGTACTTTATTTTTGATGCTATTGTAAATTAAATTGTTTTTTGAATTTCATTTTTAGATTGTTTGCTAGTATGTAGAAGTAGAACTGGTGTTTGTTTATTCATCTTGTATCTTGCAACCTTGCTAAGCTCCTTTATTAGTTCTAATATTTTTTTAGTGGATTCCTTAGGATTTTCTATATATTAGATAATGTTATCTGTAAATAAAGATCATTTTACTTCTTCCTTTTCGATCTATATGCCATTTCTTTCTTGCTCAATTGCCCTGGATAGAATCTCCAGTATATTATTGAATAAAAGGGTGAGAATGGACATCCTTGTCTTGTTCCTGGTCTTGTGGGGGGAAGTATTCATTTCTTCACCATTATGATATTAGCTGTGGGTTTTTTATAGATGTTCTTTGTTTCAATTTAAGGAAGTTCCCTTCTGTTCTTAGGTTACTGAGTATTTTTAATCATGAAACGTTTTTGGATTTTTGTCAAATGCTTTTTTTTTTCTTGCACCTATTGAGATGATCAAATGGTTTTTGTCCTTTATTCTATTAATGTGGTGCATTAAATTAATTGATTTTCCAATGTAAAATCAACCTTGCATTCCTGGGATAATTCCCACTTAGCTATGGTGTATAATTCTCTTTATATACTACTGCATTCAGTTGACTAGTATTTGTTGAGGCTTTTGCGTCCATATTCATAAGAGATATTGGTATGTAGGGTTGTTTGGTAACATGTCTTTCTGGTTTTTGTATCAGAGTAAACTGGCTTCATAGAACAAATTGAGAAGTGTTTCCTCCTCTCCTATATTTTGGAAGAGTTTGAGAGGATTCATATTAATTCTTTAAATGTTTCGTGAAATTCACCAGTAAAGTCATCTGGGCTTGGGATTTTCTTTGGGGGAAGTTTTAAATTACTAATCCAATCTCTTTACTTGTTATAGGCCTTTCCAGACTTTCTGTTTCTTCTTTAGTTGATTCTAGTAGTTTGTGTCTTCCTAGGACTTTGTCCATTTCGTCTGTTATATAATTCATTGGCATATGTTTCTTCATGGTATTCTCTTATAATTCTTTTTTTTCCTGTAAGGTCAGTAGTAATGTCCCCTCTTTCATTTCTGATTTTAGTGATTTTAGTCTTCTCTCTTCTTGGTCAGTCTAGCTAAAAGTTTGTCAATTTTGTTGATCTTTTCAAAGAATGAAATTAGGTTTTATTTTTTTCTTTTCTTTTTTTTCCCCTCCTGTTCTCTGTTTCGATAATTTCCACTCTAATTTTTATTGTTTTCTTCTTTCTGCTTGCTCTGGGTTTTGTTTGCCTTTTTTCCCCCCTGTTACTTAAGGTGGAAATTTAGTTTATTGATTTGAGATCTTTCTTTCTTTTTTTTTTTTTTAACATTGGCATTTATAGCTGAAAATTTCCCTCTGCGCACTGTTTTAGCTCCATCCTATAAGTTTTGGTATTTTGTGTCTTCATTTTTATATTATTTTTTTATTTTTTAAACATTTTATAACCCCCTTATTGATATTCTCTGTTGGATGAGATGTTGTCAACATACCTTCCTTTAATTCCTTAAATGTGGTGTCCTTTAGTTCTTTGAACATATTTACAATAGGGGCTTTGAAGTTTTTGTTAAGTTCAACATCTAAGCCCCCACCAAAGCAGTTTCTGTTGCCTACTTTTTTTTTACTTCTTGTCATGGGTCACATTTTCCTATTTCTTTGCATGCCTCATAATTTTTTTGTTGGAAATGGAACATTGCTACAATAATATATTGTAGCAACTCTGGATTTTGATCCCTCTCTCACCTGGGGCTTGTTTTCTTATTTATTTCTTCAGTGACTTGCCTGGACTAGTTCACAGAAATATATCAATATTTTCTCCACAGTGTGTAGTCTCTGATCTTGCTCCTCGAAGAGTGAAGCTTTGACTATGTACACAGTCTTCTGACCACCAGGGATTATTGTAGTTTTAACAGTGCTCTCTTTCCCTGGTCTCCCTGTTAAGCTGCTAGGTGATCTGACTTTACTGTAACACTCACAGCCTTTAGCCTCCAGTAATTGCTAGCTGACTGCTCTGTTGTTTTTGGCAAAGTCTGGGGCATGAATTGTTCCACAGTATGATCCAGCTAAAGTCAGACCCCTTTGTGGGGGCAGTCTTTGAGGCTTGCTCTGAGCTCAGAAAGGCCCTTCTTATCTGTCTCTTTCCCTGGTTTACTCTCTTAAACTTCTAGCTGGGCTACTATTTTGTTTGTTGCTGCTAGTTTAATGGAGCTAAGAGCCTCCTCTTAACTGTTTACCACCAAAATCTCCATTGTTTTTGACAATACCCTTATGCATGAACTTCCCCACATTGTCTTCCCAATAAAGTATGTCCTCTTAGGGAGAGCTACTGAGCTCTCTGTTCTTTTTTTTTTTAATTTTTATTTATTTATTTTTGGCTGCATTGTGTCTTTGTTACTGCGTGTGGGCTTTCTCTAGTTGTGGCGAGTAGGGGCTACTCTTTGTTGTGGTGCGCAGGCTTCTCATTGCAGTGGCTTCTCTTGTTGTGGAGCACGGGCTCTAGGCACGTGGGCTTAGTAGTTGTGGCTCACGGGCTCTAGAGTGCAGGCTCAGCAGCTGTGGCACACAGGCTTAGTTGCTCCGTGGCATGTGGGATCTTCCCGGACCAGGGATTGAACCCGTGTCCCCTGCACTGACAGGCGGATTCTTAACCACTGCGCCACCAGAGAAGTGTCTGAGCTCTCTGTTCTTATGGCCTCCCTCTCCCCCACCCTCCAACAGAATGCCTGTACTACTGCATTAGAGTAGGGCAGGGGCAGGGACTGTGGTCCACTTCTTCTGAAGTGATAAACCTGGGTTGCTCCACGAGTGGGGCATTGGATGTGGATGGCAGCCCCTAGTCTTTTGGGCTTGCCCTCCTGGCATAGAATCTATGAGTGAGCTGGGGTGAGGGCAATTGGGACCCAATATTCTCAGCTTTCTGTGCCTAGGTAAAGCTTCCACCCTATGAGTGGGACCTGGGATTTGGAAGGGAGTCCCAGTCCAGGCCACTGCCAGAAAAAGGGATGACATGCTGGCCACTTGCCCTTCCTTGGGTGAAACCAGAGTCCTAGACTAGGAGCTGAATGGAAAGGGAGTCCTGTCTTCTTTGACCTCCCTGCTTGAAGTAGAACTTATGTCACAGTGAGCTGGGAGGAGACAGAATCAGACAGTGGCTCAAATACCATAGACTCTTACTGTTCTTATCAAGATTTACTAAACTTTCTTGAATAAATGTTTCTCCATTTTCTGTATACTCTTAGGACAATACCCAGAGATTTTAAATGGTTGGTTTTTAAATAATAATTTGCACTAGTTAAATGTTTCAGTGGGGAGATGAGCTTCTCACCCTGCCATTCCAGAAGTGTGGTCATCTTAGGGGTTTTATTTCCCCATCACTTTTCTTTTCTTTTTTTTTTTTGCGGTCGGTACGCGGGCCTCTCACTGTTGTGGCCTCTCCCGTTGCGGAGCACAGGCTCCGGACGTGCAGGCCCAGCGGCCATGGCTCACGGGCCCAGCCGCTCCACAGCACGTGGGATCTTCCCGGACCAAGGCACGAACCCGTGTCCCCTGCATCAGCAGGCGGACTCTCAAGCACTGCGCCACCAGGGAAGCCCCCCATCACTTTTTAGTATGAAAAATTCTAAACAGCAAAGTTGGAAGAATTTCACAGTGAATACCCATATTCTCCTTACTAAGATTCTACCATTAACATTTTGTTATAATTGTTGTATCATATCTGTCCATTTATCTATCATTCACTCTGATGTATTTTTGGATGCAATGCAAAGTAAGTTACAGACATCAGTAACTTCTAAATTCTCTCGCATGTGTATCATTAACTAGAATTCAATATTTGTTTGCAGTTTTTTTTTCTTTTGAGGTAAATTTTGCATACAATGAAGTACATAAATCTTAAGTGTACGGTCATTGAGTTTTGATAGATTCATGCACCTGTGCAACCCAAACTCCCGTCAGGATATGAAACATTTCTATCACCCAACAAAGTTCCCTCATATCTCTTCCCCGTCAATCACCATCACCTCCCTGCCCTCAGAGGCAACCACTGTTATTATTTTTTTCTACTGTATATTAGTTTTTTCCTGGTCTACAACTGTACATATTAAGAAATCATATAGTATGAACTCTTCCATGTAGAACTTCTTTCACTTAGCCTAATGCTTTTGCGAGGCATCCATGTTGCATGTATCAACTATTCAATATTATTACTGAATAGTATTGCATGTTATGAATTTACCAACTTATTTATCCATTCTCCTTTTTACAGTCACCTGGGCTATAATTTACTGGAGGACTTTAGGCGGAGAATTGGCATCTAATTTACCCTTTAGATAGGTCATTCTGGTTAGTAAATGGGAGGTGAACTATGAGGGCAGGGCAAGAAGAGGTCTGTTAGGAGGTTCCTGCAGCAGTTCAGGTGAGATTTGAGGTTGGTTTGGATGAACATTGTAGCAGTGCAGATGTTGAGTGGAGATGGTCTGATTCAGGGTACATTTTGGAAGTCAAGCTAACAGGATTTGCTGATGGACAGGATTGTGGAAAGTGAAAGAAAAGAAAGAATCAAAGGTGACTCTATGCCCCCAAGACATTCCTTAAACAAAATGTTGCCATTATGAGGGTGGAGAGGCAATAAAAAAACAAGCCATAAACTTTCTGCTTGGAGATTTGGCTAAGAAACAGTTGGAAGGCGATCACTAAGCAAGTATTTGCCACCTGCTTCCAGATGGTAGTTGGTTAGTTCATACACCCTGTGAACACATGCAGGTCTTTAGACAACCAGCATAATTTGCAGCTTCTCTTGCTATGATAATATGTATCACTATTAGAAATACAATTCAACTTAATTTTTGAATCTCTGCTTTATCCACCCTCCCACCTGCCACCCCACTTGACCTAGCACTTCAGAGCTGTTGGCTTTAAGATTCAACTTCCCTTATTTCACTCAGACAGGAAACTCTTAAATGTTGGTTATTTCTTATCTGAATCTTTAAATATGTCACTGTGTTTCTGTGATTGGCCTTTTAAAAAGCATCACATAAAGACTGATCCCTTTACATAAAATGAGGCTGAGATCAAGCTTTCATTTATTAAACAAATATTTATTGTGTGCCTACTAGATGCTAGGAACTGTGCTAAGCATTGGTTATACCACAGTGAATAAGATAGACTCTGCTCTCAAAGAGCTCAAAGAACACATAAATTGGGCAGTTTTTTGTTTTTTAACATCTTTATTGGAGTATAATTGCTTTACAATGGTGTGTCAGTTTCTGCTTTATAACAAAGTGAATCAGTTATACATATATATATATTCCCATATCTCTTCCTTCTTGTGTCTCCCTCCCTCCCTCCCACCCTCCCTATCCCACCCCTCTAGGTGGTCACAAAGCACCAAGCTGATCTCCCTGTGCTATGCGGCTGCTTAAATTGGGCAGTTTTATTACAATGTGATAAATGCTATAATAGAAAGCACGTAAAAGTGGCATTCAACAGAGGCTTAAGGATCAAGCCAGGCAAAATTTCCAGAGGATATGTTTTAGTTGAGAACTGAGGGATCAAAAAAATGAGCCAGAGAAGTTGAAGGTGGGACAGCACAGGGTATTCCAGGTGGGAGAAGCAGCACGATCTAAGATCCAGACGTGGTACATTGGTAGAACTTCACATTTGAGACGGGGGAAGTAGAGTCTAAGAGGGCGTTATTAGAAAGGGATGCAAGGGACAGGTCTTGAAAGGCTTTTCTAAACCTGCAAGTTCTTATGGAGAGGGGGAAAGGGTGGTAGGGGAGTGTTGAAGTGATCATAAATTGACGGAGGTGATTATAACTGCCTGTGAACTAAGCTGCCCTCATGTGATTCTCTCCATTCAGAATTTGCCTGCTTGGGCTTGGGAGAAGGCAAGGAGAAGCCAGAGTGCTGGGAACGTCCAGGGTTACGAGTGCTGAAGATAATTCAGCATTTCTCCAACTGCTCTTTCTCAAAACATTCTACTGACAGATGTTAACAGGATGAAAATGTCCTTGGTCAAAGAAGTTTGGGAGAACTGCTATATTCTCTAATCCCTTCTTAATACGCACATAAACATATTTGAAGTTCTGAGGGTCTCACATTTGAAAACCCAGTTAAATTTAGTGTAGTCAACTTTTTTTTTTTTTTTTTTTTTTTTTTTTTTTTCTTTTTGCGGTATGCGGGCCTCTCACTCTTGTGGCCTCTCCCGTTGCGGAGCACAGGCCCCGGACGCGCAGGCCCAGCGGCCATGGCTCACGGGCCCAGCCGCTCCGCGGCATATGGGATCCTCCCAGACCGGGGCACGAACCCGTATCCCCTGCATCGGCAGGCGGACTCTCAACCACTGCACCACCAGGGAGGCCCTGTAGTCAACTTTTTAAAGCTTATTTGCATCTAGAATGACCTGTGTGTGTGTGTGTGTTGCACCTGCTAAGGTCTCATAGTTTGGTTTATGATGGATCAGATAATCATTCACCTTACCACTACATAAAATAATAAGAGCCTTTATTTCTTTTCATTCAACATGTTTAAATTATAGGCAGTTAGTCATTTAAGTCCACATTGATTTAGGGTAGAGCAATGGCTAACTTTTTCTGAAACGTACCTTATTCTTTATGTACCTATTTTACGTTCCTATTCCATTTGTTACCAACTCTTGTCATAAACTTAAAAACAAACAAACCATAAACTAGCTTCCTGGGCTTCCCTGGTGGCGCAGTGGTTCAGAGTCCGCCTGCCGATGCAGGGGACACGGGTTCGTGCCCCGGTCCGGGAAGATCCCACATGCCGCAGAGCGGCTAGGCCCGTGAGCCATGGCTGCTGAGCCTGCGCGTCCGGAGCCTGTGCTCCGCAACGGGAGAGGCCACAACAGTGACAGGCCCGCGTACCGCAAAACAACAACAACAACAACAACAAAACTAGCTTTCTTATTGTTCATCCAGGATCATAAGAAGCCAATGTGAAAATTGGCAAGGAAAGCTGGACCATGCCAAATGGTTAGGATTAGGGTTGGCAGGGAGGACAGCAGTCAAGAATTACTTGTATTATTATTTTACTACTAATAATAACCAGCGTTTTCATGGTCTTTACAGTTTACAGATTACACTTATATGTGTTATTTTACATAATCACATTCAATTACTGATGAGCAAGGTATAGCTATCATTGGTGAGAGCAAGGAACATAATTTGGGGAGATGACAAATGAAAAGACATGTTGAGGAAAACAAAATAGGAGCTGGGTGAGAAAGGAGTTTTAAAAATACTGGGGACAGTAGTCTAAAGCATGCATTCCCAATGGAGGTGAAAATTACCAAGGGGGTGAAAAGCAGTTTTGGGGAGGCCAAAAAAAAAGAGTAGATATTATGGTGGTTTGTGACCCTCCAAAGGGCCACCATACAAAAGCAGACATGCAGTGTATTTGCGGTATTAACATTTCATGGCGGAGGTGCAGTTAGGGAAAAAATGTCTAAAACAGCTTGTTGAGGGTGAGGGGGTGATAATAAAAAAAAGGCTGAGGAACTGTGATGTAAACTCTGTGGTGCCCATGGAACTTTTTGACGTTTGTCAATGATTCTTCTGTTCTCAGACATGTTAGACAACTCATTTGTCTAGCACAGTGTCTACTCATGGCTTCATTTGTCTGCCCATCTTCCCCGAGGCCCTAAATGACCATATTTTGCCCCTTTAAACTCTTCTCTTCAAGCTACAGCTAACTGCATTAGGGTGGACGCAAGCAAAGACCGGTTAAGGCATAGATTGGCCAGTGAGTGACCGGGAAGCCTGGCTGCACTCACTCCCTCTCATCAGACTTCCGTGGTGCTGTTCTGTATTGGTATAATGTCTCCTCCACTTCTCCCTTTGAGATGACTTGAGTGGGTATCAAAAGAGCCCAGGTTATGACATCTCCTCAGTCAAGATGCTTTTAATCTCATTTGAGTGAGATTGAATGTAATTGAATGAAGATGGAAGAGAAATTTATTTGAATCATTAGCTCTTTGTCCTTCATATATTTATCATATATTAGTTAAGGGAGGGCTTTCCTGTACATTGTAGGTTTAGCAGCACTCCAGGCCCCTCCCCAGTAGATTCCAGAAACACCCCCCTCCCAAAGCGTGACAACCAAAAATGTCTCTAGGCATTGCCAAATGTCCACTGGGGGGCAAAGTCACCTCTGGTTGAGAACTACAGATATTGAGAAACTAGAATATCAGAAAATTATCAATCTCCTAATGGTATCATTATGATCAGAAATGCCATAAAGGGTTTGTGATCTGCTGGTAAACATCACCTTAATAAGGATGTTACCAGAAATTATGGAAGACAGTCCTTGAGAGCCAAGACCAGTGTTGTTACCAAGATATTCACGCTAACAATTGTGAGCAGCAGATGCTTTCTAAGCATGTTCCGTAGATTAACTCATTAGTTCTCCTGGCAACTCCAAGGAGTTGGTACAACTATTATTCTACCCACCCTATAGGTAAGGGAACCTGAGACATGAGATGTTAAGGGACTTGCTGAGGTCACCCAACTGGTGATAGCAAAGTCACCCAGGCAACCCAGTTCTAGAGCCCATGTTCTTTTTTAATTTGTTTTAATTTATTTATTTTTGGCTGTGTTGGGTCTTCGTTGCTGTGCACGGGCTTTCTCTAGTTGTGGCAAGCAGGGGCTACTCTTCATTGCGGTGCGCAGGCTTCTCATCATGGTGGCTTCTCTTGTCGCAGAGCACAGGCTCTAGGCGTGTGGGCTTCAGTAGTTGTGGCACACAGGCTCAGTAGTTGTGGCTCGCGGGCTCTAGAGCACATGCTCACTAGTTGTGGCGCACGGGCTTAGTTGCTCTGCGGCATGTGGGATCTTCCCAGACCAGGGCTCGAACCCATGTCCCCTGCATTGGCAGGCAGATTCCCAACCACTGCGCCACTGGGGAAGCCCCCAATTAGGCATTTCAGGCCATTATGTTTTCTCTAGACATGAAAGAGCTCACTCCCCAAACCTAATTACTAGCCCTGAGAAATTTAGATCAAATTCATCCCTCATCTATGTTCAAACTCATCCTTAGATCCCATGCAGCTCAATAGGCTTGGGAGGCACACAAATGCCTTCCTATTTTGGGGGTTGGGGGCTGGAACAGATATCTCCAAAGTGGAAAGGCTGTTTTGCACAACACAGTCCTCTATACACATCGTGGGTTCTCAGCTCCCCGAATTCCCCATGTTTCATAACTGAATGTACTGCCACTCGCGTCCCTGAACTCTGGTGCCAGCCACCTGAGCGCTTCAATAGGAGATGTTCCATTGCTCTCTAAATCTCGCTCAGCACTGGGTCGGAGTTTTATTTATTTATTTATTTATTTTAAAGTTGAGGAGTTTATTAGGGAAATATGAAAGGTTAAGACACCCCAAGTGACAGAAAGAAAACTCTGAAAATGTCCCTTTTCAAGCCACGTGGAGGCCTGGCCTTGACCTTCCCAAAAGGACAAGAAACTGGTGGGTTAGCAGCAGCGTTCTCTGGCAGCCACCTCACCAGGGCTCCTCAGCCAGGAGTGCTCCCCACCCCCGGCCAAAGGTGGGGAGGAGACAGACTATTTATAGAAGCAATGCAGAGGCAATGCGAGCCATAAGGAAAAGCTGAGAGAGAGAGAGAGAGAGAAAGGTGGGGAGGACCTGGACAGAGTCCCAGGCTTTTGGCTCTTAGCGCCTCACATGTGTTGACGGGTAGTTGTACAAAGTGTCACTGAAGAGGTAAAGTGCCTAATGTTGTTTCTGAGAGTTCCCCTAGATTCCTCCCCACACGCCACATCACACTGCTGGGTGTACATGGCGGAGCCCAAAGGTCACATTTTTGAAATAAAGAAAAACAAGAATAAGCCCCGTTGATCTTTAAGGAGAGAGTAAGGAGCTGAAGACTGCTGGGGCCTTTCCCACGAGGCCTTTTTGTTCCGTAAAAGCAACTTCCCAGCAGCAGCATAGCACAGTTATAGGTGAGGGTCTCACCGTTTGTCACCCTCCCTTCATTCGGTGTCCTCTATCCTCTGTTCAAGAGCTGTCCATTTCTCGTTTAGTGTTGCGAGTCTTGAACGACAAGACCTATGAAACGAGTTGAGAAAGTCTGCGAAAATGCTGCTGGTGATGACCTCAATGTACTCCCAGTTCGCCCAGTCCTGGCGAATCTCCCGCTGCACGGGATCCTCTTGTCCCACCATGGCTGCTGCCTAAGGAAGCGCGGCTAGGTCAGAGTTTTAGAGGTTATATAGCATGATTTCATACTGCACAGTTTCATGGTATATAAAAGTGCCATTATAGTATTGTTATATATTCTCTAAACTCTTTTGGGCGGGGTGCAATTTGAGGTTAAGGATAAGATGCTACAAACAAATAGAAATTAATTTAGACCAGAACTGTCCAATAGAACTTTTGCAGTGATGGAAATGATTTATATCTGTGCTGTCTAGTACAGTAGCCACTAGCCACACGTTGCTATTGAGTACTTGAAAGATGGCTAGTGCAACTGAAGAACTGAATTTTATTTTAATTTTAGCTTATTTAAATCTAAACAGCTGCCAGTGGCTCCTATATAGGGTAGTGTATAGGCTTTCTTTCAAGAGGATGGCTACTAGCTATCTGGACCTCATCTGACTTAGGACTTGGAATATAGGAAATTTAAAGCTGTTTTAAAGTAGATCTTAAATAAGATCCTGAGATTTCCATGTGGCTAGTCTTATTCCTTGTCTTGGGATGGGTGACTCTTTTGGAGATGGAAAAGCAAGCAGCTCTGTACTCCAGCATCCCACAGAGATGGTTCCTAAGGAAGTTGCTAACTTTAAGACAATTCAGGTAGAGGCTGAAATTTCAGAGGGGAAATCAGAGATGGTCGAGTCTTTCACTGTCTCTCCCCCTCACTGGCCCTCTTCACTCTGTTTGCACCCTCACCTACTGCCCTGGCCTTATTTTCAACGTTGGGGAAATTTTCATAGTTTTGGAAGGCTTGGAGAGGCAAGAAGCATTTGCCTGGGAGATTCTAGGCTCTCGAGGAGGGTCTAGAGTGGCTTGGGTTTAGGTATTAGAATAAATTCACTCCTTTAAAGCCCATATAAATTAACATCAAAGACCCAGCTGGCAAAGGTGCCTACTCAAGCATCTCAGGTGGTGGTGCAGCCCAAGAGCTACTCAGCGGAATGGAGTGGGAGAATTCCCATCTGACATCAAGGGAGCTTTGTGACGTGAGGACCATGTCGAAAGTGGGCGTGGGAACAAAAGGAAAGATGAAATAATGGTATCTCTCAGAATTGAATAAAGTGAAATGTTTGGAAAGTCAGGACCCAGAGGTTCACGGAGTTCCAGACATACACAGACCTTCTTATTCCTTCCAACCTGAGGACAGCACCTGTGTCAGGAGTAAGTGCTTAGACACTTGGCATGTGCTGAAAAGTCACCTGTCTTGGAGCAAGAAGGCAAAGAGTGCTGCTGCCCAGGGCAAGGTGTACCATTGTCAGGCTGGCTGTGGAAGAGTTACACAGAGTCAACTGATAAACATACAGAATCCCAGCCTCTTCTGGGAGATTCCATTTCCAGCAGATCTGAGGTAGGGCGTGGCAAAACACATCTTTAACAGGTGATTCTGATACACAAACTAGATCTGGGGAATCCTGCAAAGATTGGGGGAAACAACTTTTCTTGTTAGGGGAGGTGACCAGGAAGAGCTGAAGAGCACCAATCGTATTATAACCGAGGTCCTCTGACTGAGGTATGAGATTAAAAGAACTCCAGAACCTAGAGTGATACACCTGGTATTATTATAGCTTACGCTGCACACAAGAAAGGGCTTAGCTGCTAGCTGTCTACTTTCTACAAATTCTTGAGAGGGCAGTGTATCGATCAGTATTGATCAGTTTAGACTTAGTCCATCATCTGAACCAAACACTGTCTTAACATTTTTTTCTATGTGTGGGTGATATATAATAACAAAAGTATTTTTTAAAAATCTATAAAGATGAGAATATATATATATATATATATATATGTATAACTGAATCACTTTGCAATACACCTGAAACCAACACAACATTGTGAATCAACTATATTTCAATAAAAACTTTTTAAAAATTAAAAAATGAAATATTCCAGTCAAAAAAATCTGTAAAGACGTTTAGGCTCTTAGTTAGGATCCCATAAGAATGAGCATTTACTACTAAGCAATTAGAAAGCATAAAAATGTACACTCCAAACAGAATCTTATTTTGGAATTTTAGTGTTAACAGATGGCAGCTTCACAGGTTAAAATAGGAAAACACTGAGGGGAACTGATGTCCAAATTGGTCCCAGCCATCCCGTGAAGTTAAAAGCTTCCTCTCTTGTGCAGAGATTTTGTTCCATATTTGTGGTAATGGATAGCTGTGATGGCCAAGCTCACAGGTAAGCATCCAACCCTGTTGCCCATTCTCTGAGGGCTCAGAGTTCACATCCCTGTTGAATGTGCTGGTGGGCTGTTTGGTGGGAGACCTATTTCCCTGGTTTTTCCTGTCTCTCTCCTTTCCCACTGGGCAAGATGTGGACAGAAGAGTTTATGGATTTACTCCAGTGATACTGCATGGTGCCACATAGGACCCAGGCCACAAAGTCTCTGAGGTGTACATAGGTAAGAAGGCCAAGAAGAGAATAAAGACATTACTTGTGTTTTGTTGGTGGAGTGTGCCCCTCACATAAGGTTCCTAAGTCTCTTCTCTAGATATGAGCAGAGACGCCAAGGTTTCTCGACTTGAACATGTTTGGGCACAGCTCACGCTCACGCATACAGTGACACACACGGTCGAGGCTCAGAAGCTGCCATCAGTTAACGTGGCTGAAGTTGGTGCCAGGTGGAGACAGAGCCTCCTCAACCTCTTGGTAGACTTGCTCAGAGGGGCTCCAGGTAGACAGAAGATTCAGCGACAGGTTTTTCTGCTCTTGCTCAGATGTGACAAGGTAGTAGCCCAGCAAATTCATGGTATTCCTGCAGACTTTCTGAAGCCGAGAAACCTTTTCATAAGGCAAGGACCAGCGCCAGGCCTGAGAGACATTGAGGGCATTCCTGGCATTTGTGTGGAAGGCATGCTCACCCATGCCCTTGCCTCGAGTGATGTTGTGCACCCAGGTCTGGAGCTGGGGCAAGAATTTCAACCCTGCATATTCATACATTCGGGCAGTCTGGGCCAGGGGGTCCCGGACCAAGTCCTCATAGCGCACGAGCAAGTAGCGCTGCCTCAGGGCTTTGGGCAAGGACTGCACAGCCTTGAAGATCTCCAGCTGGCTTTGGCAGATGACTTGCATTGCGTAGTAGGGTTGATCCTCCTTTTTGAGTTTCTGCAGATGCTGCCCCATCACAATGTGGCTGTCAATCATGAGTTCATTCGTGGTGTGTTCTCGGGAACGGAACACCGCCCGGGGGTCCCGGACCAGATGCACAATGTGCAGATTGAGGGAAGGGTCTCTCAGCAGCGGGTAGAGCACCTGCAGTTTGAAGAAACGTACCTCCTTGAGCACCACGTGGCTGTAAGTGCGGCAGGCCTTCTCTACCACCTCAAAGGGCTCTTGATTGCACAGAAGCCTACAGTGATGCTGGGGTATGATCTTATCTCGCGGGAAGATGCTGCAGGCAGGTGGAGAACACAGGGCCCGGCTGCCTTCCCACTGGAAGAGGCTGGACTGTTTTCGGGGGCCAGGTTTCATGTAGGCATCAAAGACGCTCATGTCACACAGAAAGACGGCCCGTATGAGATCCCGCACTGCCATATGCAACCTCTGGGCAGTACTTTGTGTGAAGGTCATCCAGACGTGCCAGGCGGGCTCCATCAGGTAGAAGACATCTGGGTGCTGTCCAAAAAGCTGCCCTACGAAAGTAGAGCCAGAGCGCCACGAAGACAGGATAAGCACATGCATGTACGCGGGCTTGGGTTCTTCCTTCACCTGCAGGGAGTTGAAGTTGTGGGAGTACAGAAGGATGAAGAGAACAAAGACAGCCGTCTGGGAAGCCAGGAGCAGGAGTAGCTTCATTTTTTTGGGCAGCGTCATGCTGAAGTAGACCTTCAGGAACAAGCAGAGGGGCTATGTCAGGCTCATGTTTTGGTATCTGACTTCCATCCCCTTTCTAGCCAAAGCTACTTTCTCCCTGACCCGCACCAAGGGGCAATGTAGAATGGAGCCTTCTTGCAATGAATTGCACAAATCCTTCTCCAAATTAATTCCTGTCCCTTGCAGTTAGTGTGTCAATAAGCTCTATTTCTTTTTAGGCTCTTTCTTTTTAGGCTCTTTACTTTCTCCCTCCTGGTCCTTCTTGTCCATGGAGCTACAAAAATGTGTGAACTCAGCCATATTTCATGAATATAGGGAAAACAGGTTCACCCTGGTGACACACATGTCTTCACACAGGCCATGTAGGCAAAGCTTAACCACAGTCTGACCCAAGTTTTGGTTGAATGCCCCATGATTCCTTCAGAAACTACGGGAGATAAGCTGACTTCTGAGGAACTGCCTTGAGGCCCGCCCGCCCACCCCCATCTTGAGGGATAGTGCCAAGGCCATTTCTCACTACCCTCCTTCATCTCAATTAAGCACAGGACTTTCAGTACCCTGCAGGATATGGCTGCAGACTATAAAACTGCTTGGCTTTGGTTTGGAGTTGTCTCCTCAGTGGCAAAGTGCCCGTGGCACCTATCATCTGATCCCCTCTGATTTGGTCTCATCCTGGGGGACTAGGGACATGAGGAGCTGACCCAATGCTGTCCTCGTGTCTGTGTATGTAAGAAACCATCTGAATCTATTTGGGTTGAATCATTGTTGCCTCAGCAGCCAACTGTATGAAACTGTGGCAAGCCAACCTAAGAGCTGCAGTAGTGATGCTGTGGCCTGTTAGCCACTGTGCTGCTGCTTGGGGTAATGTTTGACCACTTGACACAACTTACTCAGGGTTGCTCAGTACAGTTGGGCATGTTGTATACTGCCCAACCCTAGGGAATGCCACTTCATCAAGAATTCAAGATACTTATTATTTAACAAAATGTCTGGTAGGTGACAGTTAAGTATCTTTGTTCAGTAGGATAAGTACATTAGGATGGTTTTCCAGTTCTTAGATGTTAAATATCTAGAGAAAGGAATTTCACTTTGTAATTTACACTAAGGCTCAAACAGACAGGTGGCAACGCTGAACTTACTGCCTTCACACCAGGGCTTTGTGTGAAAAGACCACTGTTCCCAGTGCCATGCTAGAATATTATTCCAGGGGAGCTCTTAACTCTCTTTATGGGTTGAGATGACTCTGGATCATTTTGGGTGACTTCCTGGCATAAATAACTATTGAGAGATATAATAGATATTTCACATAGTGTAAAATGTTAACAGTAGCAAGGTGCTAATTTGCATATCACTCTATACTCAAGAAATTCTTCTTCAAGCTTTAATAAAGAAGAGAAAATATGTTTCTAGACAGTAATTGCAGCTGGGTTTAGGATATGCTATTCTCCTGGTGATAGGTCTCATCACCAATTTTTTTTTTAAGTTTTGAATAGCTAATAGTCACATGGTTCAAATTGTTTTTAAGAGTATCATTATCATGGACATTAAATCAGGCTCAGAATTTAAAAGAAGCCTCCCCAAGATTCCACATGCAGGAAGGGAATAAGGACAGTGCTTGCCAGCCTGTAGCCTAGCCTGTCACACTCCAGGTCTTTTACATATTGAATATTAGGTGAGGGGAAATCCTATGACAACAGTTATGTCTCTGGAGGAGACCTATAGTCATAAATTAGAAAATTTCTAGAGCTGTTTGTAGGACACACTTTTTAAAAGGGTCATAGAATTTTTCTAGGGGAAAGAACACCTAAGAATTTTACCAGCCGCTGAATCAATAATCTCTTCTCTATTTACTGACAGCTAGTATTTATCTACAAGCTGGTGTTTTATCATCACTATACAGTGAAATATATACTTCCAACACCCGCCCTCCATCTGCCCATTTCCCAACTTGCCCCCAAATAGCAACTGGGTTCATTTTTTAATGTGTCCTTTCAGTTGCTTTATGTGTACACAAGAAAATTCAAATGTATATGTATTCTTAATTTTTCCCCTTTTTATAACACAAGAAGTTGCAAGTTATCCACACTGTGCTGCAACTTGCTTTGTTAACTTAACAATATGCCTTGGAGAGCTTTCCATGGGAGTACGTAAATCATTTCCTCATTCCTTTTTACCACTGTGTAGAATTTTATTGTATAGATGTACCACAATTTATTTAACCAGTGTCCACACTGATGAGCTTTTGGGTTGTTTCCAGTCTTTCGCCATTTCAAAAATTTCAGTAATGACCTTTATGTTCATACATCATTATGTAAGTATGTAAGCTTACTCCCCAGAAGTGGGATTGCTGAATCAAACAAAGAGTATGGGTATGTGTACCTTTGGTATCTGTTGTCCAGACGGCCTGCATACTGGTCATAAACCATTCTGTGTGTCTAGAAGTCCAGAGATTCTAGAGAGTAAATTTTAGAGGAGGAATTGGGCAGTCACAGATGTGACTCTTGGGGTTTATAGCCTGCTTCCTGAAGAGGTACAGCATGCTTTGCCAGCCCATGGACTTCCCTTGGAAGTCCCCTGAACCTTCTAGGAAGTGTGTAATGACCTCAACCAAACCTTGAGAGGCAACGGCCCAGAAACCCCTCTCTTTCATTCGTTACAACAATGCATTTCCTGCACGTGTGCCAAAAGATCCAGTGAGGATCATCTCTCCTAGGTGCCAAAAAAAACCCTACTTTGCTATATGCCAGGAAAATGTCAATGAATGGTAATCCTTGTCTTGGCCCTGAAGGTTAGAATGGGGCCAGCTAAGATATGTTCCTATTCTTTTAAACTTGAGCCCAAGAGGAAATGATTAGAAACTAAGCCATTTTTGACAATGGCTCAAGAATACCCACCCACCCCCAGCCCCCCAAGTATTGAGGAAATGACTAGCAAGAGATCTTCTCCCAAAGGCAGTATGAGTATGAGGAGAAGTTTGGAACAAAGATAGGAAATAATGGAGCAAAAGAGAGAGGAAAGAACTTGACCTGTGTACGATTATAAGGGTAGAATTTTATATGCAGGGCCTATCATCGGCTCAGGAAAAAGCTAACATTTCCTAGGGACTAGCAACGTAGACCTTTCAAAAGTACGTCCTCCCTCCCCCTGTCTGGCTTTGGGCCAACTCAGTGTTTGTGAGGGCTAGCATGCTCTGAGCCTCCCGTGCCTGCCAGTAGCTCCTGGCCTCATGCCCATTCTCTCCCAGAGCTGGAGCCTGGCCTTTGAACTCATCCCAATTGTCCTCAGGCTTTAATTGACCACGGTTCTCAGGAATTCCCAAGGAAACCCTCCGACTTCTTTCTCTGCTTTTTCTTTCCACGAGCAATTTCCCTGGCCAGAAAGAAAGTATGCTTTTGTAAAGTGAGTCCCATCTCTTGTCGCTGGCATCTAGACACAACCTGGATCCAAGCAACCCATGATGGGGCTGATGAGAACAGTCAGGGGACACTTTAGGGTGTGTCTCAGGGAAAGCTTATCCCTGCAGTCCCTGGAATCAGTGGTAGAGGTGGCTCCGGGAAGAGAAGGAAACTCAAGGCTTTTCATGGCAGTTTCCTCTATTCTAACCATCACCTCTCCCCAGCTGTCCTCCATTAACCTCCTCTGTAGTCCTTGGGGTCAGGAAGCATTTATGAGCCATCTGTGAAGTGATTTGCATCTCAGAGGCCCCAGTCCACCTTCCTGAGTGTTCTTTTTCGGCTCTTTGATGATTGCATGCTGGAACCTGCCCTCCCTGTTATCTAATCCTGAATGTGCTAGCCTGGTCTCGATAGTAAGTGGCCTCTCTTCTGTCTCTCATTTCTCCCCCTCAGCTCTCCTCCTCATCCACTGCTGTCCTGAAAAACATCACGAAAGGGTGGTAGTGACATAGCACCTACTTCAGGCACAGGGACTGTGAGGAACCAGGATGGGTGACCTCACCCAGCAGCCTGATTACAGAGGGCTGAATTATAGATGACCCTCAAGTCCATATCGTGTAGCCTATTAGAAACAAAATGATGAATTCTGAGGAAAAAACCAAACATACATCAATTTAAGAGCCCTGGATTCCAGCCACTGACAAATTTCTAATTTATATTTCCCAGTGAGATTATGCCCCCAAACCCAGAAATTAGAGATGGCAGAAGACATTTGCACAGAGAGAGAGGAGAGCTGGATCTGGGAGACCTGCATCCACACATATAGCTGCAGAACCTGGAAACCTGTGAGATAAGCACCTGGGCAAAGGGTATCCATACAATAACAAGCTCTAACTAGACTGAAGGTCTTTGCAATTTTTGTGTCTCTAGTAACAACGACAGTGCCTGGCGTCTAGTAGGGGCTCAAGAAACATCTACTGAATGAATGACTGAATGAACAAACATTTGTAGCGTGTTTTTTACTATTTGAGGTGCCCTCATTGACCTGGGTAAGGAAAGCAGGACAAGATATTTTTTTATTTTGCACATATAAAAGTATTTAACTTCCAATTAGAAGTTCCAGACTTATCCACAGCCTTACAAGATAGAAGTCTCTTCTACCTTGGCTGACTCACTGGTCTCAAATTTAGTCTTATTTTACATCCGAACAGTGCTCCACAACTTTGAAAGCCCTTTTAGCCACGGTAATCACAACAGTCCAATTAAATATATAGAACAGTGATGAGCCACACCTCTGTGTTTCAGGATAAGTGAATTTTAATTAATTGACTCAACGATAGAAATAGCCCTGCCTGATCAGACCCGGATCTTTTGGGTCCCAGGTCTGAGAATTCAGTTATCACACTAAATCTTACCTGAGCTACAGAAACTGTAGCTCCCAGCACCTCCGGTCCCCACTCCCCAACACCTGAGCAGAGGAGGAGCTGCAAGAACTACAGAGACTGAGGTCCGAAGCCAGCATCTGAATGAGTAAAACACGTCACGGGGACTAGCTACAAAAATATACGTCAGAATAGCCCTACTCACATTCTAGGCTCTTTCTTACTCTTTTAGGGATAGAGCTGGGTGGGGAGAGGGGAGCTGCTGGCAGGCAGCTTGTGCTTTTCGGGGAAGATTATCCTGGTGATTCTGATTCAACCCCGCACCAACACCTCCCCTCCGCCATCGCCCAGAAAATCCCCAGCTTAGTTGCCCCAGGTTATCTGATACTCCGCTCCAAGAACCGGGGAATAATGGCCCTGCTTTAGATGTGTAGAGAAAATTCTCTCCTTACCTTGTTAATGGCTTAGGCTTCCCCACTGCTCTAAAGGCTCACTGCTAGCCAAGTTGTGCAGCTTTTCTCCTCTGACTCACCAACTCTCCTCTCAGCTTCCTCCTCCTCCTTGCATCTTGCATAACCATCCCTACTCAGAGCAAATTCCACTGCCTTCTTCCTCTGGCAAAAAATTACCCACCTTCCAAGACAGGGTTAAGAAAACATCGCTCCCAGAGAGACTTGATATTAGCAGCTTTAACCCTGAGATACTCAAGGGGTGGGGAGACTCTGCTTGAATGGGCGGGGCCTGGAGAAGCAAAGGAGGAAGCATTCTCTCCCACCACTGGGAGGCGATCCTGGAATGTAGATCCCTTGAAGGCATCGGAATAGGTTAACTACTTTAGGGCAAAGTGGAAAAAGAAAAGGGACCCCAGAAGTAGATGAGGTTGATAGGGAAATCGCAGGACAATGACAGCCAAAATGGACACAATGTGAAACCTTGTTCTTATCTCTGCTGCAAAAAGAGGAGAAAACCTGGAAGCGATTTCTGGATTCCACCTTCCTGCTCACTCCACTGGATTTAGGGAGGAAACATTTTTTTTGGCCTCTGTGTCTTATTCAACATCTTCACCCTTCTTGCAGGAGGTAGTAACTAGAGGTACTACGTAGATGTAATAACTCGTTTTATGGGAGGACACATATGTATTGGCATTTAGTTGGAGTACGGGAAAAGAAATTTCCCCCTCAAGAAAATAAGAAACAAGTTATCATGAAAAATTATATCTTCTTACTAGCTGTGTGTACTTGGGCAAGTCACACAACTACTCTGAGCTACTTTACATGATTGTAGTGAGTGTAAAACAATAGGTGAATTTTTATTTTTAAAATTTATTTTTATTTACTTATTTTTGGCTGCGTTGGGTCTTTGTTGCTGCGCGCAGGCTTCCTCTAGTTGTGGTGAGCGGGGGCTACTCTTCGTTGTGGT
This sequence comes from Mesoplodon bidens, assembly GCF_964165515.1. Lineage (NCBI taxonomy): Eukaryota > Metazoa > Chordata > Mammalia > Artiodactyla > Ziphiidae > Mesoplodon > Mesoplodon bidens. The sequence continues at coordinate 15,127,224 of NC_138175.1, read as the reverse complement.
GCGCGGTCTTCTCATTGCGGTGGCTTCTCTTGTTGTGGAGCACAGGCTCTAGGCGCGTGGGATTAGTTGCTCCGCGGCACGTGGGATCTTCCCAGACCAGGGATCGAACCTATGTCCCCTGCATTGGCAGGTGGATTCTTAACCACTGCGCCACAAGGGAAGTCCCAATAGGTGAATTTTAAAATATATATATATATATATATATTTAATTGAAGTGTGGTTGATTTACAACGTTGTGCCAATCTCTGCTCTATAGCAAAGTGACTCAGTTTAGGTGAATTTTTAATTCAATTAAATTAAACTTAGGGCTTCCCTGGTGGCGCAGTGGTTGGGAGTCCACCTGCCAATGCAGGGGACGTGGGTTCAAGCCCTGGTCCGGGAAGATCCCACCTGCCACGGGGCAACTAAGCCCGTGCACCACAACTACTGAGCCTGCGCTCTAGAGCCTGCGAGCCACAACTACTGAGCCCACACACCTAGAGCCCGTGCTCTGCAACAAGAGAAGCCACCGCAGTGAGAAGCCCGCGCACTGCAACGAAGAGTAGCCCCCGCTCGCCACAACTAGAGAAAGCCTGCGCACGCGCAGCAACGAAAACCCAACACAACCAAAAAAGGAAAAAAACTTAAACTTAAAAAACTCAGTCACCCAAGTTATTAAATAAATTAATATAAATTAATTAGTTAATTAAAAATCATTAATTCAATTTATTAAATAAATTGAATAAAAATTATTTTAAAAAACCATGACCCCCCCCAGTGCATAGGAACCACAGACATTTTTCTCTGAAAGGGGCTGGGAGGTGGCAAGCATTCGGTGGTTGTTATACCTTTCTCCAAAAGCAAAGTCAGTGACCTCAGAGTTTGGGCAATCATTTTTTTGCTTCCTTATTTTTAAAACTGGTGTGTTTATAGGTGTTTGTTAAAAATGGGTTTTAGTTGCCATTTACAAAATATTCCAAAGAGAAAAGAAATTATAAAATGTCCAAAAATAACTAAATAAAGAATGCTTCAGGAAGTTACAGCTTGTCATGATGGCCTGTTATCTAATCGTAGACACAAAGTACAGTCGGCTCTCCTTATCCCTAGGTTCTACATCCGAGGATTCAAACAACCTCTATTGAAAATATTTGGAAAAATTTTTTTCCAGTAAGTTCCAAATAGCAAAACTGGAATTTGCCAGGCACAGGCAATTATTAATATAGCATTTACAGTGTATTTACAACGATTTACATAGCATTTACATTGTATTACAAGTAATCTCGAGATGATTTAAAGTATACAGGAGGATTGTGTATAGGTTATATGCATATACTACACCATTTTTTTTTTTTTTTTTTGCGGTATGTGGGCCTCGCGCTGTTGTGGCCTCTCCCGCTGCGGAGCACAGGCTCCAGACGCGCAGGCTCAACGGCCATGGCTCACGGGCCCAGCCGCTCTGCGGCATGTGGGATCTTCCCGGACCGGGGCACGAACTCGTGTCCCCTGCATCGGCAGGCAGGCTCTCAACCACTGCGCCACCAGGGAAGCCCTACACCATTTTGTATAAGGGACTTGAGCATGGTATCAGCGAGGATCCTGGAACCAATTCCCTTGCAGATACGGAGGAAGGGATGATTGTACAGGCGAAAATATGCAGATCACTAAAGGGAAGTCTTCAGGTCAAAGGCCAGATTATATAAAGCAACACACCAGAATTCCCAAGCCTTGAGTCAGCCACGAAAAATAGCCTGTATAGCTTCCAGGACACTGATTAATTCAGAAACCATTCAATAAATATTTAGTCCCTTTCATAGAGAGGGGGGATCCAGAAGAGAAGTAGCCTATAGTGTAGCACAGGCACAAACTGACTTCTCTTTCGTGGGCGGCAAAGAGCCTCTTACACTGTATATTCTTGGACTATGTCAGGTAGTCATAGATTCAGCCACTGGATTTGTCACATTATTAATTTCATAATCACTGTGTAATTCACACAGACCTTTATATAGTCCTTTCTTCCTGGAGGCGAGTTTATTGTTGGAATTAAATGAACTGTCACTCCCTGGGGAAAATAGAACCAGCATTTCTCTTGGCTCATCTTGGCTATGAGGAAGGAAAAAAAAGATGAGGAAACTCTTTTTACAACATGTACAGGAATAAAGGTAAATTGTGGTGGAGTGTAAAAGCGACTGATTTTGGAGTCAGACATCTGGGCAAGTCATTCCACCTCTCTGAGCCCTAGAATATCACTGTAAAATAAGGTGTAAAATATATGTTCACCTAATGGAATTCTTGTGAATGTTAGGATTGGATTCATGCATATAACACCCCTAACACAATATTACGACAATAATGAGTTTAAAAGTGGTAGTTATTATAGAATCATAATAACACCTCTTTTTTTCTTTCTCAGCTGTTGGCTTATTTTCCAAGGCCTTGAAAGAGAGAACAGGCAGAGTTGTGTGAGTTCTGGGATAATCTAGGCAGTGTATTTGCTAGTTTCCATCAGCTGGGCCCCCTAAGGCCTTATCATAAGCGCAAATAACCAGACCTATGGTGGTGCCTTGTATTGATTTCAGTCGTGTGGCCTTCTCTTCCTTCCTGTTTCTCTCTAGCAGGTGGAAGAGAAATTTCTCTTCCTCGAAGTGACTCCATTGCAGAGATGTAAATTGAAGAGCAAAACTGGGCAGTTGGTAGTTCTGCTTTTATTCTTACTATAAAAGTAATACTTGTTAATTATAAAAAATTTGAAAAATACAAAATGTGTAAAGAAGACAACACACATCTCTTTCCATTTTGCTGCCGAGAGAAGAGCACCATTGACCGTTTTCCCGCGCCTGCAGAAATCTGTATAATTGGGATCACACTGAAAATATCGTTTTGTATTTATTTTTCCTTAGTCTTTAAAACATTTTAAATTATGAAATTAAAATTAAGGTATAAAGGTACAATTTAACAAATCATATAAAGAACTACCACTCCAAAAAAAAACACCCAAAAAACAGAACATTGCCAAAGCTGCCTCAGTATCCCTTCACTCTCACGTCCCCCACCCCTTCCCTCATTATTCAGAGGTTACCACTTCCAAGGTAAGCAGCTCCTTATTCTTCCATATAGTTTATCACCTTAAGCAGTACAATTGAATTTTCCCCAATTTGACCTCTTTCTAGGTAGAATTATAGCACATGTATTCTTTTGAGATTTGCTTTTTTCATTTCATTTTATCCTTGTAAGTTTCATCACATTGTTACATACAGTTATGGGTTTTTTTTTATTACTGTGTAATATTCCATGTGTAAATATGCCACAGTTTGTCCATGCTCATGTTAATGGACATTTGAGTTGTTCGTAGTTTGGAACTATGACTGAATATTTTTGACATGTCTCCTGGCACACGTTTATACAGGTGTCTCTAATGGAGGCTGGGTTGTGGGGGTTAGATCTGCTTTTTTTACTCACATTATATTGTGAGCATTTACCCATCTCAACACATATTTATGGGAGACATTACTTTGAATGGATTTATCATATGCCAGTATTCCAGGATTCTATTGACAGACGTTTAGATTGTTTCCAATTTTTCCTTATTGCATTTGCATATAATTCTGTGACAAATACAGTGATCTTTTTTTTTTTTTTTGGTTGTGTTGGGTCTTCGTTGCTGTGCGCGGGCTTTCTCTGGTTGCAGCGAGCAGGGGCTACTCTTTGTTGCGGTGCACAGGCTTCTCATTGCGGTGGCTTTTCTTGTTGCAGAGCATGGGCTCTAGGCGCACCGACTTCAGTAGTTGTGGCACGCGGGCTTCAGTAGTTGTGGCTCGCGGGCTCTAGAGCACAGTCTCAGTAGTTGTGGCACACGGGCTTAGTTGCTCCACGGCATGTGGAATCTTCCTGGACCAGGGATCAAACCCCTGTCCCCAGCATTGGCAGGCAGATTCTTAACCACTGTGCTACCAAGGAAATCCCAAACACAGTGTTCTTACTGATTAATGAAGCACCTCCCACAGTGCTCAGTACAAGTAGCCATCCCACCTCCTTCCTTACGTGTAATACCACAGATCTTAGCCTCTTTAATTTGTGATTCTTAAGTCAGTTAGGAAGAACTTCTGGAAAGTCTGGCTGGAAGCAGTCCTTAAGAAATAGGTATTCATGGGACTTCCCTGGCAGTCCAATGATTAAGACTTCACACTCCCAATGCAAGGGGTGTGGGTTCAATCCCTGGTTGGGGAACTAAGATCCCCTATGCTGTGTGGCACAGCCAAAAAGAAAAAAGAAAAAAAGAAATAGGTAATTAATTGAAGACTCAGGGTATCCAAAACAGAGGGCATTTCCAAAAAGGAATTATGGAGCGTGAAGATTATGAAAGAAGATCATTGTAGCTACTGCTCCTTCACAGCTTGCGACAAACCAAGCACAAATACAGTGGCAACTACCACTTGTGGACATTGAACACTTGAAATGTGGCTAATGCTACCATTTTGGAAAGTGCAGTTAAGGTTGTACAGATCCAGTCCCTTTCTTTTTTTTGTTTTGTTTTTGTCTTTGTTTTCAATTCTGTTTATTTTTTTAAGTCTGTCTTGAAAGTACAACCAATGTGATTATTTGTGCCTTAAACAAAATCAGTGTCTAAACAAATTCAATATCTAAACACATCTTCACCAATAAAATTAGGGAAAAGGGAAGGAATTTCAAAACACAGACCAGGAAACAATCACAAAATAATAGGTTTAATTACTACTGTTAAAAATTTTTTTAAAAATTAGAAAAAAGAAACTACCAAGAAAACAACTGTAAGTACTTGAGTAAGTCTTGCTATTCTGAATAATGTAACATCTTTTCTAAATTGTAGATTTAGAAGTTTTAGAACACACAGACACTAAGGAAAAGAAAGGCTAGTTCCTTGGGATTTATTATCCAGTATGATACAATTACTTCAGGATAACAGAAGCAGAACCTTCCTTATAATTAGATTTTTTTTTTTTTTTTTTTTTTTTTTTTCGGTACGCGGGCCTCTCACTGTTGTGGCCTCTCCCGTTGTGGAGCACAGGCTCCGGACGCGCAGGCTCAGCGGCCATGGCTCACGGGCCCAGCCGCTCCGCGGCATATGGGATCCTCCCAGACTGGGGCACGAACCCGTATCCCCTGCATCGGCAGGCGGACTCTCAACCACTGCGCCACCAGGGAGGCCCTATAATTAGATTTTAACAAATGATTTTGCCGCTAATAGAAATGGGGAATGTGTGAATGACAAGTTTTTCTCTTTGGATTCTAAGAATAACCATTTTGTTCATTTTTAAATAGTTATACAAAAATAAACAATTGAGGATGTTTTTGGTTTTAGTTTACCCAGGCAAAGGCCTTTGTGTTGCGCAGGCAAAGGCAACCACAATGTACACGCAGGCTAGATTGTAACCTGTCCACACAGAACCAATCAAGAACAAGCAAGCCAAAAGGGACAAAGGAAGCCTCCAATCTGATTTAAGCTCTTGTAACTATGGCCCCTAGGGCAGCTTATTCCTGCCATCTAGGTCTAAGATGGTGGGGCGCAGTTCCAAACCTACCAAAAATGGAAGCGAAGGGCATAAGCTGGCAGGCAGGCAGAAAGATCTTTTGACAGGAATCACTCCATGAGTTAGGGAAGTGGATGAAAGGGGAATATAATGAAGATTCTAGAATAAAGACAGTGGCAGGTTTAAGGAGGAGCCTTAGGAAGGGTTCTCACACTTCTAAAGTATACATGTTAACTGGGTGAGGACAAAAGTACAGTCCCCAGATTCAAATGAAATTTTAAATAATTATATGAGTGCCTACAGGCCAGAGTTAAACCCCTAGCAATACTGTTAATATCAGATGTTATCAAGAGTGAACTGGAAACAGATCTTGTTTGTGCCTTTCCGCAGACATTGAAGTCAAAGGAAGAAATTGCACCTACAACTAAGAACTAAGAGGCCAAAATACCACCTTCATAAACCTTTGACCATAAATTTCCAGATTTGTGCTCTCATTTAGTTGAAGTTGCATTTATCCTAATTTACTGACATTTTTGTTTAAGCATGCCTACATTTTAAAAAATGGTGATTAGTTTTGAAATTTAAGATAAAACTTCTAGAACCTTCACCAAGATTACTATTAAAACCCTTAGTATAAAAGATTTCTGTGATCCTTACAATTGATGGAAACCCTACTACTTTCACATTTTTAAATTTATATTTTCTGAAATATTAATGGTCAGATATCTCCAACTGCTAAAGAAAATATAGTATGATCTGGTTTCCGAATCGAAACATGGTTAATAAAAATTTAAAAAATTGTATTTACACAAAATAGCCTGAAAAATTAAAAAGAACGGTGAATCCTAGGTCCTACAGGGGAGGGAAAAGCAGCATCATAAATAAGTTCAAATTGAAAATTTGGAGTTTTTGTCCTGTCCCCCATGCTATTTATGAACTGCCATATTTTAAAAACAACAATTATGTTACAAAGAAGAGGATTTGTCATCCGCATTTCTTCCTCATTCAGGTCAGCTTGGCTTTCTTCTTTGCAGGTCCTTTGTGCCCTTTGGCCTTTCTTCTTAAATTCCGCCTGTCGACCACAGGCACTTCCACTTCTATCTCCTCTGAGCTGCTATCCACAGTCTTCTCTGTTGATTGTGTCAACTGATCCAGTTGCTCAGAATATGCTTCAGACTGCTTCTCTGACTGGTTCTTCTGTCCTGCATTCTGTGAAAATGGCACATCTTCAAGTTCAACCTCTATTAAAGAGCTCTGAGGAAGAGCTGGAGATGTTTCCTGGGGCTCGGCTACCCCCTCCTCACCCTGGTCTTCCAATGAGGCGGTAGTGTTGGGTGATACATTTTCAGGAATCGATTCTTCAGAAAATTCAGTTATCACGGAGTTTGGAAAACCACTGTCGGCCCGTTCTTCATTTGGGACAGTAGCCACATTGTCTGAACTCCCACAATGTGCTTTCTTTCTTGAAACTAGAGGCAGCCTCTCTCCATGTGTCCCTTGTCATCAGATGGGCCTTCATCTAGCAACATTTCTGAGTCAGTTACACGTGAAGTCTTACCCTGTACAACAGCCTCAGGAGATTTTGAAGATTCTCCCACCAGTGGAACAAGATTCGTGGAGTCTTCACTGGAATTAAAAGACTGCAATTTTAATTCTTCACCTAAAACTTCACTAGTGGAGTCCTCCTCTTCTGTTATATGTGAAGTCTTAAGAGTATCATCCATTATCTCACCATTCATAGGCTCTAATTCAGATTCCTTTTCACCTTCTTGCTTTTCCAGGCCTGGCTGGGTTTCTGGTGCTGGTCGAACATTTTTATCACTACTTTCATCCTCAAATTCAATCACAGTCTGTTCGGGTTCTTCTTCCAAGAATTCTTCTGAGCTCTCTGATGTTCGTGCCATAGACTCCAATTTCTTCACTGAAGCTGTAGGTGAAGTCTGGGGAGTCTTTTCATCTTGCCCTTGAGAACTACTAAATTCAGAATCCTGAAACCGTTTTCCAATCTTTGGCCGCTTTAGATGACTACTTCGAGTACGAGTGGAAACAGGTGTTTTATCGTGACCTTCAGAAGTGCTTGCAAAGGCATCTTTTAGAGAATCAATAGTTAGCTGCATCTCACTAGACAGACTGTCTTCAGCTCCTGCTTCATAGTCTGGAACAGATGCAAGACTGTTTATATTCTCCAGACACAGGTCTTTTAGCTTCATTTTGAGAAACTGCCGTAATTTTAAATGTTTCTCTTTGAATGCTCCGGTGATTGGTATTCTCTGGTACCAGTGTCCAACACCTTCAACTTCCCAAAGCAGTTCATGGTTTCCTGGATATTTTTCAAAGTACTGGTTGCAACTATGTACGTGAGAGAGGTCAGTGGATACCACAAGCCAAGTGCATCTTCTGTGAAGGAATCAACAAACTCCTCCAGCATATGAAGCCCAAAGTCTTTGCCTCTATATTTCTTTCTTATGAACATTGTATCAAGAACTGGCAGTTGGTAGCTTTGGGTAAGAAACGAGGCACATAGGCTTCCTGTAGGCTTAACTGAATAAAACCCGATGGCCTCTCCTTTCTTCCACAGAATCTTAGCATAATCAGTACTGCTATGACACAGGAATGGGATCTCATTTCTCTCCATTTCCTGCTTTCTGTAAATAATTCGATTCAGAACATACAGAACCCCTCTCTCCCCAAGAGTTCTCACCTGCTTAAGTCCCTCTCTAGAAGGGACAGACGTTTTCACAATATCATCAATAGCCCACCACTGGTCAGCAAGGTAAAGTGCCACAGCTGTGAGTAAGTCCTCGGCTGCAGAAAGAGCAAGAACTTTCTGGGTCTGACCTCCACCATAGAGAGGTACAAAGCCTACATTTGACAGGCTCATAGGAATCGTAATATTGAGAAGAGAAAAACATTCAGGATTTTCAGGGTCCCCACACCTGAGATCTGACATGTAATCTTCAGCAGAATTTTCCATTTCCTCATGACTGCAATTATCCAGCATATCCACAGGGAATGCCATCCTCTCGGGCGCGCCGCCTGAGCCCGGGAAAGGAGGCGGAGCCGCGGGAATGAATGAAGCCGGCGGCGTCTCGCTGGCGACTCCTGCCGGGCCCGGGCCGCACCGCTCGCGGCTGCCGGGGCCGGTACAGCCGCCTGCCCCTCGCCCGGGACGCCCGGCTCCTCCAGTCCCTTTCTTTTTGAGTCTCAGAGAATATGATGAAAGATAAAGCCCTTCTCTCTAGAAAAACGCACATTTGCAAATCATCCAATTTCAAGGGGTCCTAAGTTAAGAATCCTTAGAAAAGTCTGCATGCACTTCAGGTGCTTCTCAAACTGTGATTTTGTGGAGAGAGCTGTCTCCCAGGGACCACTATACAGCAGAGCTCTGAGCTCCATCAGTCTCGCTCTTGGATCTTTACAGTCTGGGGACCCATCTGAAGGGTGAAGAAATCCTTGGTCAGCCCCTGAACCAGAGTCTGATTTTCTCAAGAGATCAAGAAGGATTTCTATGCTGGTGACACTACCCATTCCTGCTACCTTCACGCAGACCACCACTCCTTGTGTACTAGGACTGGAGTTTCTTAACTGCTGTGCTTGGCTACCTGTCTTTCCTGTCCACAGTGACACTAAAAGCACAGTCTAGCTTTCCTTGCGTTCCTTTTCACATAGGGGCTCCAGCACTCATTTCACTCAGTATGCATCAGCCTGCAATGTGGATGTGAACGCCTGAAACTTGAGTGACGTTACACTCACTCCATTGTTCACCAGCCCTGTGTGGCTTACCAAAGCCTGGTGTCAGTCCCAACTAGGGTACTGGCTAAGCAGCTGGGTTTAAAGAATGAATTCTAGAGGACTGGAGCTTTCTGTTTTGGCTAAGCATCTGTAGACTGTAGCAGTTAGTTGGACCTTAGCATCCTAGGGAGCCAAGACCTTCTGAAGAAGTATGCCAGGAAGGGAATCTTGGTTGCTGTAAATCCTATTATCAAATGGACAACTGCCTTCAGTAGAACTTGCTTCCTTGAACTGGGCCCTGAGGGAGGACACCTGGGTGGGGATCCCCTGACAACAGGATAGCCCTTATCTCTGTATTAGAAGTATCTATTTCAGTCAACACTGGGAGAACAAGCTGAATTAAGGTAGGTCATTAGGAGGTAAAAGGTAAACACGGTTTTAAGTTTCTTGTTTGTTCTTGCTTTAGTCTCCTTAACAGGTCAGAGTGGGTGAGAAAATGGGAAATAGAGCCAGGAGTTCCTTGTAGAGCCCAAACTTGTAAGTTCTTGGTGGTTCAGGAGCTTGACATTGTTGGATGATGCCTCACCTGGAATCAGGACAGGATGTGATCTGAGGATTCTGCCTCCAGGCTTTCAAAAATCAATGGAGACTGCTGCAGGTGATCCATGATGGCCCAGTCAAGGAGTTTCTGGGGATGACATCTGGGTAGAATAAAAGGGTGTCTTCTGTTGGGCTGTATTCCGTGTATCACATTGATCACCAAGGTCTGTCTGTTCTACCCCGAAGTAACTGTGAAATTTGCTCCCTTTCCCTTTATGTCCATAGCCTCTGTCTTTGCTCAGACTCTCAATTTTCCTTGCTTGAATCTCTGCCAACAGCCCCTCAACTATTCCCTCTACCTCCACCCCAACCCCTCCAGTCTTTGCTCTACCCTACAGCTAGAGTGATCTTTCACTGTACAGATCTGATCCCTATCACCTTTCTGCTGGAAATGCTTCAGTGGAGCTCATTATAGGCAAGATGAAAACTTGGTATGCCATTAAGTATTTTTTTCAAGTGCTGTTGTTTCTGTACCCTCCATCATAATCTTCTTCATGCAGTAAATTCCAGAAATACTTGTTGGGTGTCTCTTACACTCCAGGCACTACTCTAGGCCCTGAAAACAGCAGTGAACAAAACAGGCAAAATTCTCTGTGTCTGTGGAGCGTGCATTCTGTTGGGTGGGGGACAAACACATAAATGTGTAGTATATCAGATTGTGATAAGTGCTATGGAGAAAAATAAGGAAAGAAGAAATTGTGACCAGGGGTGGGGTTGTTCCAATTTTTTTAAATGTATTTATTCATATTTTAGTTGTGGCACACAGGATCTTCATTGCGGCATGCAGACTCTTAGTTGCAGCATGTATGTGGGATCTAGTTCCCTGACCGCGGATGAAACCCAGGCCCCCTGCATTGGAAGCATGGAGTCTTAACCACTGGACCACCAGGGAACTCCGTTTTCCAATTTTTAATAGAAGGGTCAGGGAAAGTAACATTTTGGCGAGGACCTCAAGGAGGTGAGGAAAATACCTGAGGAAAGACCATTCTAGGTAAAAGGAACAGGCAAGTGCAGAGGTGCTAAGCCAGGAATCACAAGGAAAGCAGTGTGACTGATCAGAGTGAGTTAGCAAGGAGAGTATAAGAGAGGAGGTTGCAAGGTAGCAAAGGCAGGATGGGACAAACGGTGTAAGAATGCAGTAGACCTTATTAGTTGGAGTTTGACTCTGACTTAGGGTGAAATGGGAAGCTACTGGAGGGTATAAGTTTAGGAATGACATATTCTAAGGGATCATTTGGGTTACAGTGAGGGGAATAAACCCTAAGAGGGTCAAGGACAGAAGCTGGGAGGTCAGCCAGGAGGCTAGGCAGGAGGCCATTGTCTCAGACCAGGGTAGTAGCAGTGGAGGTAGTGGATTCTAAAATATCTATTAAAACATATATTTTAAAGGTAGAGTCAGATAATTCACGGATGGACCAGATGTGGAAATGAGAGTAAGAGAGGAGTCAAGGCTGACTCAAGTATATGGTTGCCATTTTCAAAAATGGGAAGAATTAGGCTTTGGTGTAGAAATCAAGAATTTGATTCTGGATGTGTTAAGTTCAAGATGCCTATTGGACAACCAAGTGGGAATGTTGATCAGGCAGTTGGATATATGTATATGCATACATATATAGAATTCAAAGGAGAGGTCTGGGCTGGAAATGTATATTTGAGAATCATCAACATAGAGAGCCACAGGGCTGGATAAGAGCCCTCAGGAAGAGTGAGCAGTTGGAGAAGAGGACAAAAGAAACCAAGAAGTCGCCAGCAAGATAGGAGGAAAACAAAGTGCGTGTGGTGCCAAGAGAAGAAAGTGTTCTGGGGAGAAAGGAGTAACCAATCGTGTTTAAAGCTTCAGACAGATTAAGGATAGATATTGACCATTAGATATAGCAATTTGGATGTCATTCATAACCTTGACAAGGGGACATTCTGTGGAGTCATAAGCATGAAAATCTGATGGGAGGAAAGGTTTGGAGATGGGAAAATAGCCAATTCTCATTGTCTGAAGGGGAGGAGACATGGGACCGTAGCTGGAAAGAGAAGTGAGATCAAGAGACAGTTGTTGTTTTTGAAGATGAGAGAAATAACGGCGTGTTTATTTGCTGAGGGAAATGATCCAGGAGAGAGAGGAGAATGGTTGGAGTGATGGAATCAGGTGTACACAAGTGGAGGAGCTGGCCCAAGTTAGGAGCACATACCATTCGTCATTATTGATAGGAGGGAAGGCAGACTAGATGAGCCTGGACGCAGGGAGGTGGGAACCTTGTGGACTTTCTCTTCTTATTTTTATTTTCTCAGTGAACTAGGAGACAAGGTTGTCCTCTTAGGATGGGGAAGAAGTTATGAAAAGTTTGAAAAGAGGGGAAGGTATGGAATGGCCATCTGTGAGAATGGGTTAATGACTGTGCTAGGATACTGTAAGTAGAATTGATGAGTGACATTGGAGGCCTTTTTAAGGTGAGTGGTCATACACTTAAAGTGAGAGCAGTTAGCAGAAGTTTGTGAATCTTCCAGTCATGTTCAGCTGCCCACTTGCACGTGCATAGGTGGAGGGTTAGATTTTATTAAGGCTTGTGTTCTGTCAGAAAAGTACAATGAAGCACGAGAGAGGGGAAAGGGAACCAAGGTTATATTCGAAGGAGTGATCATTATAACGGACCACAGAATCTAAGTGAGATAAGAGGTGAAACAAGGACACAAAGGGAATAACTGAGCTACAATGGAGGACAAACTTTTTGGAGGAGAGGCAGTCAGGGATTTTAGAAATTAGTGTTTTGGAAGCATCATCTGTAAGGATACTGAGGTTATGTGGGAGCAGGGTTGGAGAGTGATAGTGGCCACATGATGGCAATGAGGGTAGCATAGTCTGGTTAACATCTGAATCAAAGCTGGACACTTGGGGAAGGAGGGAAGCAGAATGGTCTGGAAGCAGCAATAAGGAAAACAGAGAAAAAAAAAAGGACAAAGAGGAAACCTATTCCACTGCAAGGTGTGGGCAAAAAACAACCACCACTTTAGAGGGCTGCAGGGGAATCACTGTCCTCAGAGGAGACCCAGATTTCCTTTAGAGCAAGGAGAAGGAAAAGTTCAGAGATTTTTAGAAAAGAGGGATTTTGCTGATCCCAACAACCAATTCCTGAGAGTTTCAGGAGATGAAGAGGGTAGGAAATGGGGTTAGAAAACAGAATGTACAGGACCATTGGGGATGAAATGCAAGGGATAATGAATGATCTAGAGTCCTGGGGCTTCTTGTGTGACTAGCATAAACCAGGGTAAAGGGAATAATGATAACAGATAATGATGGTCTGAAGGCAGATAACGGTGGCCGAACTGTGAATACTGAGGAAACGGAGGTATGAAGGACCTTCCAAGATATGCCCACCTTTACTCTTCACAGTGATGAGGTCAGGGGAGGAGTGTTGTCTTGTCGAGGGCACCTGAAATTCTAGAAATTTAGAAATGTCATTCTGGAGATAAATAGTGTCACCATTTCTGCAAATGATGCAAAGCATCTGGAGTCAGCTTGACTGAACAAATGGGAGTTTTGATTGAAGGAAGAAAGGGGTGGAGTGTGGAACACTGAAGAACCAGGAAATTCTTCAGGGGATTTTACAGGAGTTTCTGGTGCTGACTCATATGACAGGAAGTCTGGGCATAGTCAGTTGGGGCTCTTTTTTTTTTTTTTGCGGGTACGCGGGCCTCTCACTGTTGTGGCCTCTCCCGTTGCAGAGCACAGGCTCCGGACATGCAGGCTCAGCGGCCATGGCTCACGGGCCCAGCCGCTCCGTGGCATGTGGGATCTTCCCAGACCGGGGCACGAACCCGTGTCCCCTGCATCGGCAGGCGGACTCTCAACCAGTGCGCCACCAGGGAAGCCCCAGTTGGGGCTCTTAACAGTGGCTCAGTGATGCTGTTAAGTGCCATCTTTCTGCAGACCTTCAACCTGACACTTATTGCCTTATGGTCATAAGAAGTTTGCTGCACATGTAGAACTCACATCTAAATTCAAAATGGGAAAGGGGGAAAAGGTTAACAGGCAAAGGGTATATGCATCTATGAGGCAAAAATGTGGAAGTACTTACAATAGCTCATGTGGATTACTCTGTTTAAAGCATCTTCTTTATTCCCTAGCTAACTTCCATCTTCTCTTTCAAAATTCTACTCAAGTCAACATCATCTTCTTGGAGAAAACATTCCTCATCTCCCTAGGCTGAATTAGGTGCCCCTGGTGTGTGTATTCAGAGCCTGTGATAGAGTGCAATGTCAACCCCAATTCTTCCATCTCTGTATCCATGCCCTGTGCCATATAACTCTGATTCTGGTCTCAGCCATGCAACTTGCTTTAACCAATGGGATATTTTAAAGCAAAAGCTTAAAAATCATCAAGAGCATGCTCTTCCTCTTGTGTCTAAGCCAGTGCCATGAGAACATACCTGCTGGAGGATGAGAGACACATGAAACAGAGCTAGATCAACATGGTGAGGCCATCCTAGATCAGCCAGTAGCACCTAACCCCCAGACACTTCAATGAGCCCAACCAAAATCAGCAGGACTGCCGAGGCAACCACCAAAGTTAACAGTTACTGTTTCACCCACTAAAGTTATGTGGTTGGTTGCTACTTAGCATTATTATGGCACTGGATCATTGACACAGAGTCCCTTGGGTATAGCTCTGCTACAAGCCTTAGCCCTGTCTCCTGAACTAATGTCAGGGAGCTCCCTTACGACAGGACACTTTTATCTGTGTACATCTGTCACCTAGCACAGTGCCTGGCACCTAGAAGGTGCACAGTGAAATCTTGTGAAAGGAATGAATGAATGAACCTTTGTTCAGCCTTTACAAAGGGCCTTATTTCTTTGTGCACAACAGGTGCAAAATTCTCCATGGTTAAACAGTGTAATCAAATGGACGCACCCACAGAAAACCTAGTTCAACAAGATATCTGAAGCTCTAGTATATAATAAACACTCATCACAGATTAAAGCTTTTTTCTACCTCAAGTACAATGGCTATTTCTTAAACATTGGGCAATCTATTTTACATTTTGTTATGTTGTATAGATCTGTTTAAAGAGAATCTAAATACTGTAAGTACACTTTAAAGGGTAGAGTGTAGATGGATATGACTCAGTCTAGATATCTTTACTCTTATCTTCGGTACACAATACCAAACCATTGTTAACTACTGATATTTCCTAAATCATGTCGAGAAACTTGCATGGCTTTAAAAAAAAAGTATTTGTGTTAATATAAAAAAAGAGAAAGGGGTCCACTAGGGGTCTACAGAGGAAAATATCATATCTAGTAGCCTAGTCAGGTATGGGGGTTGGGAGAAAGGCAAGAATATTATCCTTATGAAAGGTCAGCAACAATCACATAGTTTCGCATGCTTTGGGGACACTGAGCAAACTAGTTTTGCCTAAGAAGAGAGTTTCTACAGAGAAATAGTAAAAAAAAAAAAAAAAAAAAAAAAAAAATGTCTGGGAGTGGTAGGGCAGGATGGAGCCCAGTCGTGGAAATCCTTGAATATAAAGTTAGGGTCATTTTAACATTATCTTTTACTCAGCAGGGGATAGTTAACTTTTTTTTTTTTCTTTTTCTTTTTTTTTTGCGATACGTGGGCCTCTCACTGTTGTGGCCTCTCCCGTTGCGGAGCACAGGCTCCGGACGCGCAGGCTCAGCGGCCATGGCTCACGGGCCCAGCCGCTCCGCGGCATGTGGGATCTTCCCGGACTGGGGCACGAACCCTTGTCCCCTGCATCGGCAGGCAGATTCTCAACCACTGCGCCACCAGGGAAGCCCACTCACCCCCACCCCCGGTTTATTTTTAAATCACATCTCTTATTAAAGTCTAGATTTCTGCTGGATGCCAGTGACCAAGGAATTATTTTGAGATGAAAAGGTTTGCTGTTCTCTCCCTGACAGTCATTTAGCCTGTTGTCCATTGGGGGTCCATGAATTGTTTTTTTCCCCCCTCTGGCTATTGGGTTGTCTCATTTTCTTCTATTTTGCTTTCCATACACTCCCCCGGCCTCTGCTGGTCTAATTCTGTGAAAAACTAATTATAGCCAGGGGTAGAGGTCAGATGTAAGAATGAATGAGAGGGGCTTCCCTGGTGGTGCAGTGGTTGAGAGTCCGCCTGCCGATGCAGGGGACGCGGGTTCGTGCCCTGGTCTGGGAAGATCCCACATGCCGCGGAGCGGCTGGGCTCGTAAGCCGTGGCCACTGAGCCTGTGCGTCTGGAGCCTGTGCTCCGCAGCAGGAGAGGCCACAACAGTGAGAGGCCCGTGTACCACAAAAAAAAAAAAAAAAAGGAATGAATGAAACTCCATGTAACCAAAACCAGAATCAACATCGCAATAAACTATTCTAAGTGCCTTTCTCAAGAGCACATCTCACCTGAGTTGTGGTAACATTTACCTTTCAGGTGTGAGGATGTCATTTTGTCCTCAAAGAGTGTTTCATAATCCACTACTTATATTTGCTAGGTGGGTGTCTCTGTTTTTTATGCAAGTGGAATTTAGTCAGGAAAGATAAATACCTTATCTAAAATCTTATGTCATGTTTTCTCTAGAATGTTTTCTCCATTTTGCTCCCATTCCACCTGACAGACTCCTTTTAAGCCTTCTAAACTCTGTTCAGACATGCCTTGTCTGTGCAACGTTTCCTTACCCCGCTGCTCAGTTCAGTCTCCTCCTTCCCTGCCCCACTGCAATGGTCTCTGGGTTGTACAGACTTCTGCAGTTACGCACGTTGCTCTACATGTCTGTCTCCCCTGTGGGATTACAGGGGTGATGAGGGGGTTGTGGAATCCAAAGCGAGAGAATCTAAAGGCAAAGTGGAAACTTCTGAACTCGGCCAACAGTCTGAGCAAAAGATAAAGGGGCAACACCTAAAACCATCCCCAGCTAGATTCATTTCCTTCCTGATTTAAAATGTTTGGGAAGGGAGTTTTCACAGCCCCCCAGTAGCTGTCAGGGCAATGGTGTTCACCTCAGGGGCTCCCAGGCCAACTCCCTGTGTTGTTTGCTGAGCACGTCTCGCTTCTCACGCCACCTTAACCCCTCCTGGGCGCCCTTCACAGCACGGCTGCTTTTTCTGCTTCATTGCGTTTCCAGCGTGGATGCTCACGCCTCACTTCACTTTGCCCCCGTTTTCTCACATTTCTGTCGCCCGGGAACTTTGTTTCCTCCTTCTAAGGAGATCTGTCTTCCCCACCACATCCTCCTCTACCCACCGCCTTGCCTCCCTCCCAAGCCGGCCTCCCTGGAGAGCCGGGGGAGGGAGCTAACTCCTCTGGGCCCCCAGGGCATGTTTTCTATTATGCGGTGAATGTTCCTCCTGACTTTTCAAATCTGTAATCAGACAGGCATGAAGTGTAATCAACAGATGGTGAGGACTGAGTGAAAGTGAGCACTGTTTATTTAAGGGGCAAGGAGGAAGTCTACACTGGCAGGCCTGCTCTTCCAGCTTCTTCAGGCTCCCTATGGACAAAACCACTGGTCAGCCGGCTTAGGGTTGAAACTGGCAGGTGGACCTTGGGGAAGCTGAGTCCTGAAGGTTCACACACAACCTGTCCTCAGGATGCTGAAAGAACCCAGTACAGGTCTGCTGCTCCCCCCTTGAATTCCTCAGATCTCTAACAAAGCGGGGGGCCCAGGTGGCCCCACTACTCCAGCTCTAGGGTCTCCTTCCGATAGGTGATGAGAAGGGATGGAGTGGGGAAAAGAAATATTCCAACCTCTCTCTCCTCCCTCCCACCCTCTGGTTTCTAATAGGAATTAGACATAGGAATTGGCTGAACCCTACTGGAAACCAGAAGGCAAAGAAGCCCATTGATGCAGTCCTCAGGGACCAGCTCCCCAGGGACCAGAGCAGGGCTGAGGAGGGCAGAGAATGGATCTGTTAGGAAGAGGGAACATACAGAAAATAACCAAGCACAGTCAGTGAGGCTGAGTGGGGCAAGCACAGGGTTGGAGCCTGCTTTTCTTTAAAACTTAGGTATTGGGCTTCCCTGGTGGCGCAGTGGTTGAGAGTCCGCCTGCCAATGCAGGGGACACGGGTTCGTGCCCCGGTCTGGGAAGATCCCATATGCCGCGGAGCGGCTGGGCCCGTGAGCCACGGCCGCTGAGCCTGCGCATCCGGAGCCTGTGCTCTGCAACGGGAGAGGCCACAACAGTGAGAGAGGCCTGCGTACCGCAAAAAACAAACAAACAAACAAAAACTTAGGTATTGTGTCATCCTGGATTTTTTGCAATAATTTTGATTTTTTTAAAAATTAAAATATTACTGATTTTTTTAGCGCCTTCCCCTCCCCTGAAATTTTGCACCTGAGGCAAAATTCACCTCACCTTAATCCTGGTCCTGAAGTGGTGCTCTGTGGATTAGGGGGATTATGAGTGGGTCTTATTTTCTCATTTTTGCTCACCTGTATGTTCCAGTTTTTTTTTTTTTCAAGTGATCCTATATTTCTTATAAAAACAGTTAAATGCAAGATATCTTCTTTGAAAGTAGGGATCCTTAGTTTGTACAACATAGAGCAGACTCAGCAGAAAAATCAAATGTTTGTTGGATGAGTAAATAAAAGAATGTGTACGTCAACTCTATTCCCAAATCCTACCTCTTCTCAAAATTCTAACTCAAATGGTACTTCCTCATGAAACATTTCCTTCTATCCCAAATCACATTGGCCTACCAAGGCCTACACAATGTGTCCATGGCCCACCTGCATCTCTCCATATCCCCCCTTACCTCCTGCCACCCTTCCTCTCCACTATATTGGCCCCCTACTGCATGTTGCTCCTGAAACGAGGGAAGCAATTCATTAATATTTGTTGAGAATGAGTGTGACCTCTCTCTCTTTTCTATCATTCTTGACATAATCTTTTGTTCTTATAGTTATGCATTTATTTTATCTCCCCTACTCTTAAGTGACTCAGGCTATTTTACTCACTTTGATATGATCCTTGGTGCCTGGCACAATGCTTGGCATGTTGTTATAACAAATATTAACAACAGTAGTAGAAGAGTCATCATTTGAGTGATTACTGTGGGCCAAACACTGTATTAAACATTTATCAGTATCACCTCACTTATGTATTTTAAATGACTGTGAGGACACACATTTATAGGAATCCACACAAGTCATAAAAAAGACCGTCTGTTATTAGTCCAACTTCACAGCTAAGGAAGCTGAGGTCTAGAGAGATCAAGTAACTTGCTGAAGGTCACATTGCTAATAAGTGTCATTACAGGAAAGTGTAATCCTAAATTACATCAGATCAGTAGTTCTCAAACTGTGGTGCAGGAACTACTGAGATTCCCAAGACATTTCAGGGGAGCCTGTACATTCCAAACCACTCATGTATACAGTGTTTTTCCTGAGGCTCCACTCCATGTGATATCCAACACCTTGAATGCAGAAGCAGAGATGAGAATCCAGCTGTCTCCAGTTAAGTCAGGCAGTAAAGAGATTTTCAAAAATAATGCTGATCTTTTCACTTATTTTTTTTGTTTTGGAAAATATAGTTATTTTTCATAGGAAGTCTTATGTAATGTGTTTATTATTGTTATTTTAAAATATATTAATAAATATTTAAAAAAATTCATCAGTGTTCATTTTTAATATAGCAAATATAGATAGACATAGCCCACAAAAACAAAAACTCTTTGGGGTCCTCAATATCTTTAAGAGTATTATGCGGCCCTGAGACCAAAGTCCTTGAGAATAGATGTGTTAGATAATTTCTAAGTTTATTCTCAGCTCTAAAATGTAGGGGTTCTCTATCCGTGAAGTAGTTTTGGAGGGCAGGGGTTCAAGATCATTAATCCGTCTGAGAAAAGAGGGGCAGTCTTGGGGCCTGACTCCATGCCTATGTTCTACATTGACTGGTCTTGGTTACCTGGATTTATTCTGATCTTAACTGCTCTGTGGACTTCTGAAAACTCCTGTTCCTGCCTCGGGCTCCCACGTAACTCGTAGTTATAATTCAGCACTCCCAGACTCATTATTTTGTTCCTTTGTCCCTCATCCTCTTCTTTGCTTCTGTGCCTTTTTTATCTTGACCCTGCTTCCAACTTTCTACACTTAGTCTTCCGTAGCAAAGGTTTTACAATACCCAGACACTTCCTGGGCTATGGATTAGCCTCAAATGGTTTATCTTATGTTGCCCCAGGCATGTACAGGATTACAACAGATTTCATGTTCTAAATTCTTTCTCATTGATTACCTCTGGTGAAAGGAACAGGGTGGAGGAGGAAAAGGTTGGAAGGGAAACCTCTTTTGTAATAACTTTTGTATCTGTATAAATTAAAACTTTGCTTCAAAGGAAGCAAAAACAAAAACAAACACAAACAAAAAAACCCCAAAACTCTCCTGAAATGTAATTCTTTCTTTCTTTTTTCTCTTTTAAAAAAAATAAATTTATTTATTTATTTTAGGCTGCGTTGGGTCTATCGTTGCTGCGCATGGGCTTTCTCTAGTTGCGGCGAGTGGGAGTGACTCTTCATTGCCATGCACGGGCTTCTCATTGCAGTGGCTTCTGTTGTTGCGGAGCACAGGCTCTTTGTTGCGGAGCACAGGCTCTAGGCGCGCGGGCTTCAATAGTTGTGGTTCGCGGGCTCTAGAGTGCAGGCTCAGTAGTTGTGACGCATGGGCTTAGTTGCTCCGTAGCATGTAGAATCTTCCCGGACCAGGGCTCGAACCTGTGTCCCCTGCATTGGCAGAAAGATTCTTATCCACTGCGCCACCAGGGAAATCCACCTGAAGTGTAATTATTTCTAACAACTTTCTTGTTTGGTCAGCAGCATTCCGTAGCAGGGAGATCACCTTGAAGGGTGGTTACAGAAGTAGGAAATATGTCATAGATCACTGCATAGTCAAGAATGAATGTGCAGGAACTTCCCAGGTGGTGCAGTGGTTAAGAATCCACCTGCCCATTCAGGGGACATGGGTTCGAGCCCTGGTCCGGGAAGATCCCACATGCCATGAAGCAACTAAGCCTGTGAGCCACAAGTACTGAAGCCCACGTGCCTAGAGCCTGTGCTCTGCAACAAGAGAAGCCACTGCAATGAGAAGCCCATGCACCGCAATGAAGAGTCGCTCCCGCTCGCCGCAACTATTTACAATAGGCAGGACATGGAAGCAATCTAAGTGTCCATCCACAGACGAATGGATAAAGAAGATGTGGCACATATATACAATGGAATATTACTCAGCCATAAAAAGAAACGAAATTGAGTTATTTGTAGTGAGGTGGATGGACCTAGAGTCTGTCATACAGAGTGAAGTAAGTCAGAAAGAGAAAAACAAATACTGTATGCTAACACATATATATGGAATCTAAAAAAAAAGAAAAAAATGGTTCTGAAGAACCTAGTGGGCAGGACAGGAATAAAGACACAGGCATAGAGAATGGACTTGAAGACACAGGGAGGGGGAAGGGTAAGCTGGGATGAAGTGAGAGAGTGGCATGGACATATATACACTACCAAATGTAAAATAGATAGCTAGTGGGAAGCAGCCACATAGCACAGGGCAATCAGCTTGGGGCTTTGTGACCACCTAGAGGGGTGGGATAGGGAGGGTGGGAGGGAGACGCAAGAGGGAGGAGATATGGGGATATATGTATATGTATAGCTGATTCCCTTTGTTATAAAGCAGGAACTAACACACCATTGTAAAGCAATTATACTCCAGTAAAGATGTTAAAAAAAAAAAAAAGACAAACCCAAAGCACAAATACAAATACAAAAAAAAAATGTAGGTGCTATTCCCAGCGAGGTCACTTATTTGCTGTGAGATCTTTGACAAGACTTGCCCTGGGTCATGACCCACATCTGTCACACAAGGGTAAGACTTGCTTTTGAAGGACAGTTAGGAGGAAAACACAAGGTCCAGACAACAAAATCTTTTAGAAAGTTAAAAGTACTATTCAAAACCTAAGTGGTATTATTAACTGTTCTTCATGATCAATTCTCAAAATACCATGGAAGGAAACAGGAAACTAGATGTTGATTCCACTTTTCAGATTAGAATAAGGCTAAAGAATGTCCCACAAGTTCCAGAGCAAATTAGTGGTCAAGCCTTCTCTATCTACCATTTCCCAGTTCAAGGAAATGGCCTCAAAGCCAGAGGCCAGCAGTTAGTGATCTTCAAAGTGGGAACAGCAGCATGGACAGTTCTAAGGGAATCCATATCCAGATTCTCAGTTCATGCTCCATCTGTGAAAGCAGACTTGCTTGCATATGCGGTTCTCCTTTCCAAAGTCTCTTTCATAATCTGACCTTCTCTTGCTTTACAAAAGGAATGCACACTCTTACTCTGCCTTGGACTGCCCCAGGAAAACCTCTGGAGCACCAAACAAAGGGACACTTTGAAACACAGATTTCTGAATAGGCTCCTTTAATAATTAGTCAAAGAGGAAAAACAGACTGCCTACCATTTGTCTTCCATTGTCTTGTTTGTTTTTTTATTGGGAGGAATTAGCCTGCATTGGGATACTCTGAATTCAGATATTATGGAATGTGATAGTGGGGTGGGACTGACTTCACCTCGTTTTTCTCTAGTTTATTATTGAAGAAAGCGTTGCTCCTAGCAACAAACCCATGAAAGCAAAGCAAACATCAGATCCTCAAAATGCCTTTCCCTCTCCTATTTTTAAGGTAAACCATTCCATTGAATCCTCAATCCAGGACATGTCTTTTATGGAAAGAAAAGTACCTCCAAATGGTTGGTAAAAGTTAATAATGCTGGTTCTTTTCAAGGAGGCTTAATGTGTTCTGGGACTAATAAATTATTCAAGATGTACTGGATAAACTTGTCAACAAAAGTTTTATATGATTTCTTCCAGATTTTCTGTGCATCAATCAATCTGGTAGTTCATTAAGGCAATTTTATCAAAACATATCATGAAATATTTATTCCAATAGCAGTCAATCTTCATTTTCTCTTATAAAATGTTAATGATGCAAGGGCTGTACAAATTAGTGCAATATATACCTTTTTCTTTCATAGAAAAAATTCAATCATGATATCAAACAAAATTAGTGAAGTTAATTGTGATATTTACACATAGTTTTATTTAATTATTTTCAGAAGCTGAACACCTGGTATTGATATATGCACATGCAAACATCAAAGAAATGCCATATTTTCCCTCATATTTCTTGCTTTATAAATAACTTACAATGTTAACTGCATGTTACATTGAAGTATAATTGATGACAAATGTGTGATTATCTTGTTTTCATAAATTAGAATTCTAAGTGTGAATAAATTATGTAAGAGCTACATTATTTGAATCTTGCTTGCATTTAGTAATGTATCTTTTTTTTTTTTTTACATCTTTATTGGAGTATAATTGCTTTACAATGGTGTGCTAGTTTCTGCTTTGTAACAAAGTGAATCAGTTATACATATACATATGTTCCCATATGTCTTCCCTCTTGCATCTCCCTGCCTCCCACCCTCCCTATCCCACCCCTCTAGGTGGTCACAAAGCACCGAGCTGCTCTCCCTGTGCTATGCGGCTGCTTCCCACTAGCTATCTATTTTACGTTTGGTAGTGTATATATGTCCATGCCACTCTCTCGCTTTGTCACAGCTTACCCTTCCCCCTCCCCATATCCTCAAGTCCATTCTCTAGTAGGTCTGTGTCTTTATTCCTGTCTTACCCCTAGGTTCTTCCTGACATTTTTTTTCTTAAATTCCATATATATGTGTTAGCATACGGTATTTGTCTTTCTCTTTCTGACTTACTTCACTCTGTATGACAGACTCTAGGTCCATCTACCTCATTACAAATAGCTCAATTTCATTTCTTTTTATGGCTGAGTAATATTCCATTGTATATATGTGCCACATCTTCTTTATCCATTCATCCGATGATGGACACTTAGGTTGTTTCCATCTCCTGGCTATTGTAAATAGAGCTGCAATGAACATTTTGGTGCATGACTATTTTTGAATTATGGTTTTCTCAGGGTATATGCCCAGTAGTGGGATTGCTGGGTCGTATGGTAGTTCTATTTGTAGTTTTTTAAGGAACGTCCGTACTGTTCTCCATAGTGGCTGTATCAATTTACATTCCCACCAACAGTGCAGGAGGGTTGCCTTTTCTCCACACCCTCTCCAGCATTTATCATTTGTAGATTTTTTGATGATGGCCATTCTCACCAGTGTGAGGTGATATCTCATTGTAGTTTTGATTTGCATTTCTCTAATGATTAGTGATGTTGATCATCTTTTCATGTGTTTGTTGGCCATCTGTATATCCTCTTGGAGAAACATCTATTTAGATCTTCTGCCCATTTTTGGATTGGGTTGTTTGGTTTTTTTTGATATTGAGCTGCATGAGCTGCTTGTATATTTTGGAGATTAATCCTTTGTCAGTTGCTTCATTTGCAAATATTTTCTCCCATTCTGAGGGTTGTCTTTTCATTTTCTTTATGGTTCCTTTGCTGTGCAAAAGCTTTTAAGTTTCATTAGGTCCCATTTGTTTATTTTTGTTTTTATTTCCATTTCTCTCAGAGGTGGGTCAAAAAGGATCTTGCTGTGATTTATGTCATAGAGTGTTCTGCCTGTGTTTTCTTCTAAGAGTTTTATAGTTTCTGGTCTTACATTTAGGTCTGTAATCCATTTTGAGTTTATTTTTGTGTATGGTGTTAGGAAGTGTTCTAATTTCATTCTTTTACATATAGCTGTCCAGTTTTCCCAGCATCACTTGTTGAAGAGGCTGTCTTTTCTCCATTGTATATTCTTGCCTCCTTTATCAAAGATAAGGTGACCATATGTGGGTGGGTTTATCTCTGGGTTTTCTATCCTGTCCCATTGATCTATATTTCTGTTTTTTTTTTTAAATAAAGCAGATCACCCCCCTCTTTAATCTTCTGATTTTAAAAAAATATTTTTTTTTATTTTTGGCTTTGTTGGGTCTTTGTTGCTGTGTGTGGGCTTTCCCTAGTTGTGGCAAGAGAGGGCTATTCTTCCTTGCAGTACGCGGGCTTCTCATTGCAGTGGCTCCTCTTGTTGTGGAGCACGGTCTCTAGGCACTTGGGCTTCAGAAGTTGTGGCACACGGGCTCAGTAGTTGTGGCTCACGGGCTCTAGCGCGCAGGCTCAGTAGTTGTGGCACACGGGCTTAGTTGCTCCTCAGCATGTGGGATCTTCCTGGACCAGGAATCAAACCCATGTTCCCTGCATTGGCAAGCAGATTCTTAACCACTCTGCCACCAGGGAAGTCCCTAAGCTGCTGTGTTTCTGAAGTTCTTGCTCAGACTGTGCCACTCTTCTCCAGCAGCATCGTGCTATGGCCCCGAGGCTTTGGGAAAATTCGTCTGAGGAATCCTTCTACCTTCTCAAAGGGCAGAACTGCAATTTAAAAAGCTTCCCTCTCAGTGGGGTGGTTTGAGAGTCTGTGCAGACTGAAACTACAACTAGAAAACCCAATCTAAAATAAAAAGAGAAGAAAAATCTTCTTTCCTTGCTATTTACTAAATTAGCCCTCCTCTGTTTTTTTTTTTAACATCCTTATAGGAGTATAACTGCTTTACAATGGTGTGTTAGTTTCTGCTTTATAACAAAGTGAATCAGTTCTACATATACATATGTTCCCATATCTCCTCCCTCTTGCGTCTCCTTCCCTCTCACCCTCCCTATCCCACCCCTCTAGGTGGTAGCAAGGTACTGAGCTGATCTCCCTGTGCTATGTGGCCACTTCCCACTAGCTATCTGTTTTACATTTGGTAGTATGTATATTTCAATGTTACTCTCTCACTTCGTCCCACCTTACCCTTCCCCCTCCGCATATCCTCACGTCCATTCTCTATGTCTGTGTCTTTATTCCTGTCCTGCCCCTAGGTTCATCAGAACCTTTTTTTTTTTTTTTTAGATTCCATATATATGTGTTAGCATACGGTATTTGTCTTTCTCTTTCTGACTTACTTCACTCTGTATGATACTCTAGGTCCATCCACTTCACTACAAATAACTCAATTTCGTTTCTTTTTATTAGCCCTCTTCTATTTTGAAGACATCATTATAAATGCTAAACTTCCAAGCCTATATGATGAAATTTGAATGCCAGAGTTAGCTAGCCCCTTGCACGTAGTGAGCTTTTTCCATGCTTATTTGTTAGTTTGACATGACAGCCAGAAGAGACCTTCAGCTATGCCGAATTGTGGTTCTCACAGACTGAGTGGGAACGCTAAGGGAAAGACATTTTTGTGTGAGGCTGGAGGAGAGTGAGGAAATGAGGAGGGATCTGTGAAAGCGACAGGAGAGTCTCAGGACCCCATGTCTACCCTAGGACAGCAGGGAGCTGTACAATTGGCAGTATCCCCTGTATAGATCAGAACAGCTTCTTAGTCTATATCTTTACATGTTCCCTAACCCAGAACCTGGCTCACAGTAGGTACACACAGGATGTTAGCTGAATGGGAAAGTGCACTGGTGACACTCTGCTCCATGATGACTGTCTCCTTGGTGGGAATTAGGAAGTAGACATCCTGGTTGCTGCTCCTGATTCTCACTCATTCCTGTCCATCTCAGTCTGACATCCTCTAACAGCTCTTCATTACCCGCACCACTGTGTTCTTAAGATTCTCAGCTTACACATAAAATATCCCCTATATCCTTGATCATTATTTCTAGAGCATTCCCTCTACTTCCATTATCTTTCTATTACCTTCGACCTACACATAGGCATGGCCATGCTTGGGACCTTAGAATCACATCCAACACTTTGTAGTAAAGAAGAATTCGAGAGACTGTTGAATTTTTTGTTGATAGACCCTTACCACAGATGTCTGTAGGTTTATTGGGTGTTATTCCCTTTATTCCTTGCCTCTAAAGAAGGCCCTTCCAAGCTCCTGTGCAGACGGTATAAAGCCAGGTTGATAGAGTTTCAGAGCCACGTGGGAGAATAGATCTGGGGGGTTGGGGCAGGAGGAGTTGAGGCATTGTGATGTTTCTCTGTACAGTTTGCAGACTTTCATTCATCTCCTTGTTCTAAATCCACTGCTTCAGTCTGGCCCTCTGTAATTTTTTTTTCCCCAGAGAATAAACCTCATGTGTTACAGGGTTTGGGGGCAGAAACCTCTGGGCTGTATACATGGGGATGGGATCTATAGGTCCAGTTGTCCCTATATCTCTTCCCTCTTTCCTCTTCCCTGTGTCTTGTGTCTGCTGTGTGAAGTGTCTGACACCTGATTCCTGAGCCTTTCTGCTGGGTGAATCAGTTTGCTCTGTGGTATTATCCATGTGTCCTAGCCACCCTCTTCCCCACTCTTGTCACATGCAAGGCTTCTGGTTTTCTCTGGTTACCACTTCTTTCTCTCTTTCCATCTGCTCACGCTGTGTTGACATCTCTCATCGGTTTTCATCTCCTTTCTCATTCTCTTGTCCTTGTAAATCCTTATCCTTGTTGTACTTTTAGTGTCATGTTATAGGATTCCAGGAATTTTTGTGTTCAGTCCACCCTTATTTAATAAACAACTACTCTTTAAGGTCATCAGTTCCACACAATGTAATACTCTGTAGTTGTTAGATGGAATAGCATAGCTACATGTCTGAACCTGTGGAGTGGGCAATATAGAGAGTTAAATGAAAAAGCAAGTTGCAGGGAATTCCCTGCCGGTCCAGTGGTTAGGACTGCGCTTTCACTGCCGTAGCCCGGGGTCAGTCCCTCGTTGGGGAACTAAGATCCCACAAGCTGCATGGCATGGCCAAAAAATAAAAGCAAGTTGCAGTTGGTATGTATAATATGATACCATTTGTGTTTAAAAATTGTTTATATTATATATATACACACATACACATGCAAATATCATATATATACTATAAAATATATTCTCCTTAGCATTATCTGAGACAGTATAAATATCAGAATAGGGACTTCCCTGGTGGTCCAGTGGTTAAGACTTTGCCTTCCAATGCAGGGGGTGCGGGTTTGATCCCTGGTCAGGGAGCTAAGATCCCACATGCTTCCCAGCCAAAAAACCAAAACAAAGAACAGAAGCAATATTGTAACAAATTCAATAAAGATGTTAAAAATGATCCACATCATAAAAAAATCTTAAAAAAAGAAAATAGAATATATAGAGCTATTTTCATTTGGCAAAAATATTTAAAACGGTTTAGCTTAAAAGTCTAGGCAATCTGGTGAATGTAAAAATTTACTTTGGGGGCTTTGGAGCCAGGAAGCACCATTCGTGTTGTGTTCTATGTGAACAGTGCCCCTGAAGTTGTGCAACTGCAGTGGCCCTTCCTGGAGTTCCCCACAAAGAAGCTGCCACCTCCCAGAGCAGCGGCAGTGATTAGCTA
Source organism: Mesoplodon bidens (assembly GCF_964165515.1). Lineage (NCBI taxonomy): Eukaryota > Metazoa > Chordata > Mammalia > Artiodactyla > Ziphiidae > Mesoplodon > Mesoplodon bidens. Next base: position 15,099,103 of record NC_138175.1, on the reverse strand, counting down.
GCTTGCTTCCCCCACGTGTGACTCCTAGTGGCCAATTTCCCAGGATGTGACTGTAGTTAATGATCCTTCTGATCTATATACCAGGGAGGCCAACTCATAAGTAGGTGAATAATAAGCAGCAAAACTTATATTTGTGGAGATGTCCATTCTAGCATGTTGTGGGAAACTTAGGTTCCTCCTTACGAAAGCAACCAACTCTTCATCCTTCCAGCCACCTTCAACCTCCAACCCAACTCACGATCCAATGAGAAGATGTGGAAATGTTCCAGTTGAAACTCAATGGCACAGGGTTGAAAGCAATTTAGCCACATATGCAAATGTTCTCTAGCAACAGGTTTCTAGCTTTTTCCCCTCAAACTTAGCTGCATAATGGAATCACCTGGGAAGGTTTTAACTCCCATGCCAATGGGAAAAGACTTTGAAAAAGAATAGATTCATGGTTATGTAAACTGAATCACTTTGCTGTACACCTGAAACTAACACAACATTGTTAATCAACTATGCTCCAATATAAAATAAAATTTTTTAATTGAAAAAAAACTCCCACGCACAGGGTGAACACATATCTAGAGAGTCAAATCTTTAATGAGGTTTCTCAGCATTGGCCATATTGACATTTGGGACCAGACATTCTTTACTATGGAGGCCTTTCTCTTTCTCTGCATTGTGGGATGTTGAGCACCATGCCTGGGCTCTACTAGAGCCCACTAGACACCAGTCGCACCCTCTCCCAGTTGTAACAACCAAAAGACATTGCTAAGTGTTTCATGGTGGAAGGAGCAAATCACCCAATTGAAAATCACTGCTTTGGGGGCAAGACCCAGGCATCATAGTTTAAAAATATCTTCCCAGGTGATTCCAATGTGTATTCCAGTTTAAGAGCCGTGATCTGATGGAATTTACTTTGGGAAGCGTATCCTGGTGGAGAGTCCCAGGAGTTTTGGAGTGGGTTTTTATAAACTGTGATTTAATATTGATTCAGTAAAAATGAGTATATTCTGAGCCAGATGAGCAGTTTCATTCATCCTATCTAGTAAGCATCTGTTTCTTTCTACTAAGGGGACTTTGGAAAACAAAGAGGCTGTGAACATCATGAGAGGTTAGCAAAGCCAGCTGAGCATGTAACTTAACAAGGAATCTTTATAGTGAGCTAATGAAAGGGACCTGAGGTAATGAAAGGTCTAAACAACACTCGAGGACCATTGGGGGGTACCTTATTGGTGCCAAGATAGTATCTACCATTGAATGGAGGTCCCCTGCGGGCCAGGGTCTTGTGCTAGGGGATCTATTTACCTGTCATCAAATAAGACAACTAAGTTAATACTAACTGTAGTAATAATAATAATGAATGGGGCTGGCTGAAGGAGTAGGTATGTCAATACTTTTGAGACATGTTTTAAACCTAACTGGTGTACATAAGCATTTACACATTTCGAGCATGCTCCTCAGTCGCACTGTGGCAGGAACTGTAAGTTGGTTCACACAACACCCTTTCCATTTTCTCTCTATTGTGGAAGCCAAAAAGCTAAAAACTTGCCTTCCGAATTCCTCTGCTGTTGGGAGTAGCCATGTGGCATAATTCTGGCCATTAAGAATGCAAGCCGGAAAAAAAAAGAATGCAAGCCAGGACTTCCCTGGTGGTCCAGTGGTTAAGAATCCGCCTTCCAATGCAGGGTACGTGGGTTCAGTCCCTGTTGGGGAACTAAGATCCCACATGCCGAGGGGCAACTGAGTCTGCACGCTACAACCAGAGAGCCCGCATGCTGTAACTACAGAGCTCACGTGCTCTGGAGCCTGCACGCCACAGCTAGAGAGAGAAAACCTGCACACCACAACTAGAGAGAAGCCCACGTGCCGCAATGAAAGATCCCCTGTGCCGCAACTTAGACCCAACGCAGCCAAAGTTAAAAATAAATAAATAAATATTTTTAAAAAAAGAATGCAAGCCTATGAGAACAGGGATTTTTGTCTGTTTCGTTCTTTGCTGGTCAAAATTCACCACGTTGTACTCCCCTAAAAATGTCCCATTTGGGTGGGAGGATAGGACAGATGTTTAAGGCTACAAATTTGCAACAAGTAGTAAATAAGTCCCAGAGTAGTCCCAGTGTAGTGAATATAGACAACAGTATTATAATCATCAAACTTGCTAAGAGACTAGAACTTAATTGTTCCAGCCACTAAAAAGAAATGATGATTATGTAATGTGGAAGAGGTGCAAATCATCAGTACAATGGCAATCATATGACAATATATAAATGTATCAAATTAGCATGTTGTACACCTTAAGTTTACACAGTTATATCAAATATATTTCAATTAAAAAATTTAAATATCCAGTCTATTGTACATCAATTTTACTTCAACAGTGTGAAAAATAAAAGAGCAATTGTTAAGAAAATTAAAAGGCAAGTTAGAAATTGGAAAAAAACAAAAACAAATTTCTTGGCCCTGCAGGAAGCCAAGGTGAGAATCCTGAGGCAAAAGGAGGCACCAAGACTCTCTGAATTTCAGGTCAATTGCAAGGCTGAGATTTACCCAGCTAACACTAGATGACACCATTGTGCTGTGAAAAATGTAGCTGACATTCAGGTGTTCTATTTAATTTTCAGGACGGAGGGAAGCCTTCAAGTGTTTGAAATTGTTCATTTCTCTCCTCTCCTGATCCCAGTATATGATTACTGTGGCCTTATTAAAACTCCCTGAACCTTGATCTTCTCATGCGTATGATTCATTCCGTATCCCTTGAGCCGGGTAGTGCTTGAGGCCGTCCAAGCTCGAAGGAAGACACCAGGGAGGGCGCCGGCCTCAAAGTTCCTGGTGGAGGGCCTCCCCGTGCAGTGGTTCCCACCTCTGGGTCTCTGCCTCGGACCTGCGCTAGCTTCCCCCACCCCGACCCCGCTGTCGGAGGCCACACAGCTGCAAGCTCCACTACTGCAGCCTGAGCTGGAAAGAGAGCAGCCTGGGGATGGGGAGCTTGAGGGAAGTGTGTGCAGATGGCACTGCCCTGCATGAGAGGGAAAGAGGCAAGGAGGCTGTGCAGAGCTTTAGAGTGAGGAAACCTCCTGGCCCTGAGAGACAGAACAGCCCCCTGGGTTCTGTCACTGAAAGCTGAGACTTTAACCAAGACTGTGGAAGTGTCTAGTTGTTGTGGAGCGTCCAAACCCAGCAGTTTGGTACACCACATGTAACACAGAAGTTATTGTTCCCCAAAGTCTTTAATGATTCCTGGGCTTTGGCAAGAAATATCAGGAAAGCACATATTGTATATGGAATACAGGAAAATGATTAGTGAGACCTCACTAATATTTTAATTTGTTGCATTAGTAACTTAGAAATTTCTGTTTAGGATACTGTACTTCATGAGTATATGGGGTCTTGTCCTCAGTGAAAAGAACAAGGGCTCTCCAGGTAATTAGAAACAGAAGCTCTCTAGTTTGTGAGGCAACCTCCTTATTCACAGGCTTATTTACCCTTGGATTTATGGAAAGTAGTCCAATTATCTAGGCAGAGTATGTTTCATACATTTCCTGTATTGATGCATTTAAGAATATTTTAACCAACTTACATTTATTGTGATAAATTTTGGTCTGACATCTGTCATCTTGAATGCTTTTAGTTTTTAATGATCACTTGTGTCCTATTTTGTCCCTTTTGCTTTCTTTGCTCTTTTATCAATTTCTGTTAAAGATTTTTTTGATGTGGACCATTTTTTAAATCATTATTGAATTTGTTACAATATTGCTTCTGTTTTACGTTTTTTGGATTTTTTGGCCTCAAGGCATGTGGGATTTTAGCTCCCTGACCAGGGATTAAACTTGGACCCCCTGAATTGGAAAGTGAAGTTTTAACCACTGGACTGCCAGGGAAGTCCCTCTCTTTTCTCAGTTTTTTAAAACGTATTTCTCCTGGTTTTATTCTACTAGTGGAACTATTGAAATTTTTTTAAAGTTCTTTAAAATACTTCAGGTGTAGAAAAATTAAGAGAATAACAAACACCCATGTACCTCCCCTCAGCTTTATCGTATCTGACCATTTTGTCATGGCTGTTCCATGTGTTTTTTAGAACTAAAGCATTACAGATGGAATTGAAGTCTCCTGTATACATCTTTTGAATTGCATTTACCTCTGTGTGGTTCCAGAGGTAGTTACCATATGAATTTGGTGTTATTCATGCTCATAGATGCTTTTAAACTTGTTATATATGGTTATTTCCATAAACATCATAACATTATTTTACATGTTTTGAATGTATATAAATAGTATACTTGATATTTTCTTTTGCAGCTTACTTTTTAAATTTTTTCATTTAATTTTTATTTTATATTGGAGTAGAGTTGATCTACAGTGTTGTGTTAGCTTCAGGTGTACAGCACAGTGATTCAGTTATACATACACATATAGCCATTCTTTTTCAGATTCTTTTCCCATATAGATCATTACAGAGTATTAAGTAGAGTCCCTGTGCTATACAGTAGGTCCTTGTAGATGATCTATTTTTTTTAAACATCTTTATTGGCATATAATTGCTTTACAATGGTGTGTTAGTTTCTGCTTTATAACAAAGTGAATCAGTTATACATATACATATGTCCCCATTTCTCTTCCCTCTTGCGTCTCCCTCCCTCCCGCCCTCCCTATCCCACCCCTCTAGGTGGTCACAAAGCAGCAAGCTGATCTCCCTGTGCTATGCAGCTGCTTCCCACTAGCTATCTATTTTACGTTTGGTAGTGTATATATGTCCATGTCACTGCCTCACTTTGTCCCAGCTTACCCTTCCCCCTCCCCGTATTCTCAAGTCCATTCTCTAGTAGGTCTGCATCTTTTTTTTTTTTGCAGTACACGGGCCTCTCACTGTTGTGCCCTCTCCCGTTGCGGAGCACAGGCTCCGGACGCGCAGGCTCTGGTGATACCTCATTGTAGTTTTGATTTGCATTTCTCTAATGATTAATGATGTTGAGCATTCTTTCATGTGTTTTTTGGCAATCTGTATATCTTCTTTGGAGAAATGTCTATTTAGACCTTCTGCCCATTTTTGGATTGGGTTGTTTGTTTTTTTATTATTGAGCTGCATGAGCTGCTTGTAAATTTTGGAGATTAATCCTTTGTCAGTTGCTTCGTTGGCAAATATTTTCTCCCATTCTGAGGGTTGCCTTTTCGTCTTGTTTATGGTTTCCTTTGCTGTGCAAAAGCTTTTAAGTTTCCTTAGGTCCCATTAGTTTATTTTTGTTTTTATTTCCATTTCTCTAGGAGGTGGGTCAAAAAGGGTCTTGCTGTGATTTATGTCATAGAGTGTTCTGCCTATGTTTTCCTCTAAGAGTTTGATAGTTTCTGGCCTTACATTCAGGTCTTTAATCCATTTTGAGCTTATTTTTGTGTATGGTGTTAGGGAGTGTTCTAATTTCATTTTTTTACATGTAGCTGCCCAGTTTTCCCAGCACCACTTATTGAAGAGGCTGTCCTTTCTCCACTGTACATTCCTGCCTCCTTTATCAAAGATAAGGTGACCATATGTGGGTGGCCTTATCTCTGGGCTTTCTATCCTGTTCCATTGATCTATATTTCTGTTTTTGTGCCAGTACCATACTGTCTTGATTACTGTAGCTTTATAGTATATAGTCTGAAGTCAGGGAGCCTGATTCCTCCAGCTCCGTTTTTCTTTCTCAAGATTGCTTTGGCTGTTCATGGTCATTTGTGTTTCCATACAAATTGTGACATTTTTTGTTCTAGTCCTGTGAAAAAGGCCAGTGGTGGTTTGAAAAAATATGGAACGCTTCATGAATTTGAGTGTCATCCTTGTGCAGGGGCCATGCTAATCTTCTCTGTATTATTCCAATTTTAGTATATGTGCTGCCAAAGCGAGCACCAGCTTACTTTTTTTTTTTTTTTTAACTTTATTTATTTATTTATGGCTATGTTGGGTCTTCATTTCTGTGCAAGGGCTTTCTCTAGTTGTGGCAAGCAGGGACCACTCTTCATTGCGGTGCATGGGCCTCTCACTATCGCGGCCTCTCTTGTTGTGGAGCACAGGCTCCAGATGTGCAGGCTCAGTAATTGGCTCACGGGCCCAGTTGCTCCGCGGCATGTGGGATCTTCCCAGACCAGGGCTCGAACCCGTGTCCCCTGCATTGGCAGGCAGATTCTCAACCACTGCACCACCAGGGAAGCCCTCTAGCTTACTTTTTAAATTCAACTTTATAGACTTGAGATTTAACCACATAGCTCAAGTTCATTCATTTTCATTGATGTTTAGTATCATGGTTTTATATTTTCCATCTCTGTCAAGCTGTGCTATAGTCTATGTCTATATTCAGTTTCACTAACTTTCCAATTGATTGCATCTACTCTGCTGTCCAACCCATCCACTGAGGATTCAAGTTCAGTGTCTATATTTATGTGTAAAATTCTATTTAGTTCATTTTCATGTCTTTTTATAGAACATCATTTTTACTCAAGATTTTGATTTCTTCCTTTTATGCCTTTGTTGATGTTCAAACTTATCTTACATTCTGTTTTCTTATTAGCTCTATATCTTGGATCTTGCTTTTTGTCTCATCTGCTTAATCTCAATCAAAAAAATTTTTTGTTTGTTTTGTTTTGTTGTTTTAATTTTGTGTGCTTATCTATAGTGGAGTTTGCTTTTTCCGGGGATCCTCTGCTACCTGAATTGTGAACTCTGGTGTTTTTTTTGTGTCTAGCCAGGGAACAGTTTTATGTAATCAATGAAATTCTAACAAAATTCAGTGCTATATTTGCTGTGAGATTTGCTTAGATAAAAATATTGGCAAGGGCGTCCCTGGTGGCGCAGTGGTTGAGAGTCCGCCTGCAAATGCAGGGGACACGGGTTCGTGCCCCAGTCCAGGAAGATCCCACATGCCGCGGAGCGGCTAGGCCCGTGAGCCATGGCCGCTGAGCCTGTGCGTCCGGAGCCTGTGCTCCTCAATGGGAGAGGCCACAACAGTGAGAGGACTGCATACCGCTAAAAAAAAAAAAAAAAAAAAATTGGCAAATCCAGTTTTGGGTGTGGGTGTGGGGAAATAAATGGGTGTTCTTGTGCTCTGTTGTGACCATGAATTGATGATGAACTTTCTGGGTGGCAGTTTGCTAGAAGTGTATGTAATAAAATTTTAAATATGCTACCCCTTAGACTCAGAAATTCCACATCTACTAGAAATTTACTCTCAGGTAATAATAAAATTGTATTCAGAAATATACTTATGAGAGTATTTCTTATAGCTTTATATACAGTTTATATTAGTGATAAATTAGAAATGACCTAAATACCCATCAATAGGTGGATAGATAATCAATATCCATCAATAGGTGATTAGGTAAATTATTATAACTGCTGTGGAATACTGTACAGTCACTTAGAACAACATTGGGAATCACTGTTAATATGAAAAACGCATGCCTATACCTTGTTGACTGACAAGTAAGTTACGGGTGAGCATACAGAGTATGATACCTGTTTTGGGCCAGATTCTAACAGAAGCAGAGCCTGAGATGGGGATTCTTGTGCAAGTGATTAATTGAGTGTGCTTAGGAGATACAGGACCAGGGGAAAAGCTAGGCAAAGATGTGGTCTTAGCTGGGAACTAATTTCATATTGATCCAATGGGAATTATGGAGCTTGAATACATCTACTACAGTATTTTCTATAAAATTGAATTTATGGTCATGTAATATGCATATGAGCTTATATGCATGGAAAGATTTCTACAAAGGTATTTACCAAAATATTGTTTTCTCCTGTTTTCTGTGGGATTTCCAATAATATTTACATTGCTTGGTATACTTTAAAAAAAATTATTCCATAGGTCTTTTATTTGTATCTAACTTATCACATTTTTTTCAGTTTGTCTAACCACTTTTTTATAATGGTGCTGATATATATTTTTTATTTTTTTAATTTTTAAAAAATTATTCATTTTTTTATACAGCAGGTTCTTATTAGTTATCTATTTTATACATATTAGTGTGTATATGTCAATCCCAATCTCCCAATTCATCTAACCATCATTAACCCCCACCCCTGCTTTCCCCCTTTCATGTCCATATGTTTGTTTTCTACATGTGTCTCTGATTCTGCCTTGCAAACCAGTTCATCTGTACCATTTTTCTAGATTCCACATATATGCATTAATGTACAATATTTGTTTTTCTCTTTCTTACTTACGTCACTCTGTATGACAGTCTCTAGGTCCATCCACATCTCTACAGATGACCAGATTTTGTTCCTTTTTATGGCCGAGTAATATTCCATTGTGTATATGTACCACATCTTCTTTATCCATTCATCTGTCGATGGGTATTTAGGTTGCTTCCATGACCTGGCTATTGTAAATAGTGCTGCAATGAACATTGGGATGCATGTGTCTTTTTGAATTATGGTTTTCTCTGGGTATATGCCCAGCAGTGGGATTGCTAGGTCATATGGTAATTCTATTTTTAGTTTTTTAAGGAACCTCCATACTGTTCTCCACCATGGCTGTATCAATTTACATTCCCTGTTGTACTTTTTTATAGAATTTGAATTTTCTGTGTTTACATATTCTTTTAAAAGGATGTTTGTAAACTTTTGCTTTTTATTGATTTTAAACTTACTTACAGTAAAATTTACTCGTTTTTGGTTGTATAGGTCTATGAGCCTGGATAATTGCATAGTTATGCAATCACCACTACTGCAATCAAGATTCAGAACAGTTCTATCATCTCAATAAAACTCTCTGCTGCCCATTTGTAGTTAAATCCTCCCTTAACCCTTGACCTTGGAAATCACTGATATGGGAAACAATGTTATGGAATTAATGTGGGAAAGCTTCAGATACAATATAAATGACATCACTAGTGAAGCCACATAGGGGGAGAAATTGAAAACCATTAAGTTGTGGCTATTCCAAGTGTAAAGTGAAGGCTCTCCAGTATCCTAGTGTTATTTGGTCAACCTTCTCCTTTTTCTATTTTTTCTCCCCCTCAATATTCCTAAAGGACCACTAACTGGTAGCCAGGGCTCCCCTGCAGCTGAGATCCTGAGCCTCCAACAACAGGAATAGATTCCCTCAACCCCATCCATGGAAGCCAGGTACCACAGCCTCTCCATGGAAGATCTGTCCAGCCAGAAGCCCCCCAGAAAAGACCTTCTGTCTGTATCCAGAGCAATAAATTGGGCTGAAGAATTCTGCCTAGAGTCTAAGTCCCCTTTGTATTTTTCCTACTAGTTGAATTTGAGCTGAATTACAGAGCTTACAGTCCAGCCTCATCAGGGCCTGATAATTATCTGTCTAGGAAAAGTGTAACTGGAAGTGTTTGCAGAGCCCCAAGAGATGTTAAGGCCCTCAGTGACTGAGTTGAAGTAATGAGAACAGAGATAAAAGCCAGGGTCATACTGCAAAGGTGGCCAGAAAGCCGTCTAGGTTGCTGTGAGATCTCAGATATGTCTCCTTTTTCTAGGGTTCCGTTTCCTCGTTGAAATAATGGAGTGATTTTTTTTTTTCTTAAACAGGGCCGACTTTTGTGTATTTTTTTTTTTTTTTTTTTGCCGTGCTGGGTCTTAGTTGCAGTATGCAGGATCTAGTTCCCGGGCCCCCTGCTTTGGGAGTACGGAGTCTTAACTGCTGGACCACCAGGGAGGTCCTTGGAGTGATCTTTAGTTTATTTTTTTTTTATTATTTTTATTTTTTTATTTTTTTTATTTTTTTGCTGTACGCGGGCCTCTCACTGCTGTGGCCTCTCCCGTTGCGGAGCACAGGCTCCGGACACACAGGCTCCGCGGCCATGGCTCGCGGGCCCAGCCGCTGCGCGGCATGTGGGATCTTCCGGGATAGGGGCACGAACCCGTGTCCCCTGCATCGGCAGGCGGACTCTCAACCACTGCGCCACCAGGGAAGCCCTAGTTTATTTTTAAAATAAATTTATTTATTTATTTGTTTTTGGCTGTGTTGGGTCTTCGTTGCTCTGTACAGGCTTTCTCTAGTTGCGGCGAGCAGGGGCTACTCTTCGTTGTGGTGCGCGGGCTTCTCATTGCGGTGGCTTCTCTTGTTGCCGAGCATGGGCTCTAGGCGCGCGAGCGTCAGTAGTTGTGGTTCATGGGCTCTAGAGCTCAAGCTCATTAGTTGTGGCGCAGGGGTTTAGTTGCTCTGTGGCATGCCAGATCTTCCTGGACTAGGGTTCGAACTGGTGTCCCCTGCATTGGCAGGCGGATTCTTAACCACTGCGCGCCACCAGGGAAGTCCCTGGAGTGATCTTTAAATGAAGAAGGCATATCTCTGAACATTTTGTTGTCAGCCAAGAGCACTGCGACAGAATAAACATTGTCGATTTTGAAGTAGTCTGGATGCTAATTATGTGTGATGGAAAATTAAGAATATCTAAAGATTAATTTCTAGAGCGGTACTATCCAGAAGGCTGAATAAATGTATAGGTGATTCATATAAATGAGCTTGTGTGTATCTACAGTTACAGCTGTTTCCCGTTACAAAGAGTTATAAACAGTACTGCCTTGATCCAGCTGTTCTTTATCGTGACTGGGCCTTTTTAATAGCCTCCTAACTGCTTTCCTGCCCAGCTTAAATCCATTCTTCATACTGCAGTTGCAACTTGATTGACCTACAGCGAAATCTGACCCGATCCAATGCGCACAGCCAGCTTGACTGCAGTCAAATAAGAGAATTCCCAAATGCTAGCGCTCATCGAGGCTGGCCTTTGGCTTCCTCCGCCCCATACAAAATGCTGAAAGGCAGTGCCACCGTAGGCCACCGGGGAAAAAAAAAAGCAGCCTGCTCTTCGTAGGGGTTAGTCCGGGTGAAAGGGAGAGAACTCCCCAGAGAAGCGCGGGCGTACTAGAGGAGCGGAAGCGCAGGCTCCGCAAAGCGCGCCAGCTGGTGAAGTACTTCCGGAGCGCCGCCGCCCACCGTCGGAGGTGAGTGCAGGGTGAACAGGCGTTCCTGCTCCGCATTCCGGGCGGGCAGCGCCACAGATTCCCCCAGGCCACGGGGAGGCGGACCCGGGAGGGGGTCGGGCGGTGGCGCAGGGCCGCCTCGAGCGAGGAGGTCTGCGGGCAGTCCAGCCCTGCCCGGACTCCCTCAGCCCCCCGCCGCGGCCGCTTTGGAAGTGGAGCGGGGATGTGGACTGCCTTGGAAGGGGTGGCCCCGGTAACCGACACGCTACGGTTTAGAAAGTGACCTTATCGAGCGCCTACTGAGTGCAGTGTAGTTCCAGGTTCCGGGGACGCAACTGTGATTGAGACGGACGCGGGGACTCTTCAGCCTCACGGGAAGGTCGGTGTTAATCAAGTCTGATCATAACCTCTGCTCCTGCTCGTAGTAACCCCATTGTTTGGGGGCAGAAGACGATGTTCTTAACGTTCACGGGCCCTGTGTGACCTGGCATCTTGCTTTTGTTTACGTGTATTTTTTTGCTGTATTGTTTCACGCAGGAGAGAGCATTACTTAGTGGTTATGAATACAGATCTGTGGCCTAAGATAATTAATTAAACTTTCTAAGGCTCATTTCTTTGTTTTGGTCAAATGAGGACAACAGTGTTACACATCTCCTAGTACGTAGTAAAGTGCCCGAGTTCTGAGGCTGGCACATTGCAGGCCTTCAGTAAATGCCAGCTGTCGTTATTCGCAGCTAATACAGGTTTGCAGGTTTAAAGGAAAGGTATTGGCTGAGTTGGGCTCACTCTTGTGTCTCTTTGCTTCTTCTCTCAGCCCCTGCCCTTCATTGAGAGGGAGCCCAGGTGATGGCTGTCATCCCCCTGAGAGCCTGGCACAAGGTGAGCTTTGGATCCCTCAGATGTGCCTTCAAGAGATCTGATTTGAAGGAAATGGAGGATGAGAGGGGTGATTCTGACAGTCTTAGAGCCAAAGCAGTAGGAAGACCCCTGTTCACACATCCCTCATCCAACCCCCCTCCTCCCCCGGTGAGACTGGATGATAGTGAGAGGCTAAGCAGCAGAGACCCCAGGGCCCAGGAAGTGATGGCTGGAGATAGCTGGAGAGAATGTCCTGGGAAGCAAAAGTACAGCCTCCTGCATTCTGAGGATTTCTGCTCAGCCAGAGGATCTCCAAGTTCATTAGTTTCCCCCACAGAGGGATATGTGAGAACGAGGGACTCAGGCTAGTAGTGTGGGTCACAAGGTTCTTGGGAAGTGGGGGCAGGGGGACAGCAGGAGGAAGGCAAGAAAAGGGGGGCCTGTGCTGAAACCGCACAACTCAGATGGGACTTGAATCCAGCCAAAACCGAGACTGGGACTTGAACTCCCTGTTTTTTAATTGAGATCACACACCTGGTCTCAGGATTTAATGACACTCAGGTTCTTTATGTCTCCTCGAAGAAAGAATTCAGTGAGAGACAAAGTGATAGGTAAGAAGTGGATTTATTTGGAGAGGTACACATTCTATTAATGCAAGTTCCTGTGCCCAACGCACAGTGAGGCCAAACAAACTGAAACGTTGGAGTTTGGAGCAGAGGAAGGCCATGCAAGGAGACGATGTGGCTCATGCCCTAAAAGCCCCAAACTCCCCAAAGGGTTTCAGCAAAGCACTTTTAAAAGCTGGGTGAAGGGACTTCCCAGGTGGCGCAGTGGTTGAGAGTCTGCCTGCCAATGCAGGGCACATGGGTTCGTGCCCCGGTCCGGGAGGATCCCACATGCCACGGAGCGGCTGGGCCCGTGAGCCATGGCCGCTGAGCCTGCGCTTCCGGAGCCTGTGCTCTGCAATGGGAGAGGCCACAACAGTGAGAGGCCTGCGTACTGCCAAAACGAAACAAAACAAAACAAAACCGGGTGAGGGAGGGGTTGCAGGGTGTGTGGTCAGCTTGTGCACAGTTCTCTGATTGGCTGATGGTGTAGCAGGGTGGGGTCACAGGGCTAACTTTATCAGTCCTTAGGCTCCAGGAGGCCTGGGGTGGTGGAGTGGTTACATCTGCAAAACAACTCAGGAAATGTGCATCAAATGCTACTCTGTAGGTACTTAAGAGAGGAGCTAAAGCAGAGGATACGAGGGAAGGCCTGTCCCAGGAAGGCCCCATGGGGTCCTGCTGGGTTACAATTCCATAGACAGAAAGTGGTCCATCTCAAAGGGCGAGAGTGGCCCTAGGAGAAACACACTCCACAGAGACAGAGTGTGGGCCATCTCAGAAAGTGAGAGGCCCTAGGTTTCCCTGGTAGCACAGTGGTTAAGAATCCGCCTGCCAGTGCAGGGGACACAGGTTCGAGCCCTGGTCCGGGAAGATCCCACATGCCGCGGAGCGGCTAAGCCCATGCGCCACAACTACTGAGCCTGCGCTCCAGAGCCCGCGAACCACAACCACTGAGCCCACGCTCCTAGAGCCCATGCTCCACAACAAGAGAAGCCACCGCAATGAGAAGCCTGCACACCACAACAAAGAGTAGCCCCTGCTCACCACAACTAGAAGAAGCCCACACGCAGCAATGAAGACCCAACGCAGCCAAAAATAAATAAATAAAATAAAAAGAATCCGCCTGCCAATGCAGGGGACACGGGTTCGATCCCTGGCCTGGGAAGAGCCCACATGCTGCAGAGCAACTAAGCCCCTGTGCCACAACTACCGAGCCTGCGCTCTAGAGCCCGTGAGCCACAGCTACTGAAACCCGTGCACCTAGAGCCTGTGCTCCACAACAAGAGAAGCCACCACAATGAGAAGCCCGTGCACTGCAAGGAAGAGTAGCCCCTGCTCGCCACAACTAGAGGAAGCCTGTGCACAGCAATGAAGACCCAACACAGCCAAAAATAAAAACAAATTAGTTAATTAAAAAAAAAAAAGAAAGTGTCTCTAATCTTCTGACATTTGTTGCCTGTGGAGCTTAGGGTCAGGGTCTTGGGCTTAAGTTTGCTGTTGTGTGGTGATCCATTTAAGTGTTTTAACCCACAGAGTTGAGGTCAGGTTGGCATTTTCTATAGATCATTCTATGTGCTAGACAGAAGGTGGACTTGGAGGATGAGTCTGGAGTTAGGGACTGTTGCAGTGGTCCACAGGACAGTTGCTGAGGAACTGAAAAATGATATGGTAAGTAATGATGGAGAGTAGGAGTCAGATCCAAGAAATATTTAGGAGATAAAATTGGCAGGATTTGATTACTGATTGTGCGTCAGAACTGAGCAGTGACTAGGGAAATGGTTAAGAGGGAGGGATTCTCGGGTTTCTAGCCTAGGAGACCAGGCTGAAAGTTACAGGCTGAAAGGCTACTAACTCACTGAGACAAGGGATCAAAATCAGAACCAACATCATGTTTGAGCATTCGTTTCTCACCATTTGTTTCTCACGTACTGAGCAGTTGGTATGAATTTGGAGGAGCGAAGAAGCCAGTTTAGGAAGGGAGATGAGTTCCAAACTGGATTGTGGCTCATATGAATGAGGAACATAACTGGGGTGAAGGTTGTATCAGCTTAAAAGAAAAAAAAGCACAACGTAAGAGCTGTGAGTTGAGCTTATTCAGGGTTTTACTAAGGACTGTAGCGCAGGAGACAGCCTCTCGGCTCTGAAGAACTGTTCTGAAGAGATAAGGGAGGAGCCAGGATGTATATGAATTTTTTGCCATGGGGGAGAAAAAACAAAAACATGTCAAACATCAAAAGATTACTCCTAAACACAAAGAACAGACATCTTGAGTTAATGATTTTAGTGCTTTGCATGGGAAGATTGAAGAATTTGGGGTCATTGAAAAATTTCCTTAGATGTGTATCTTTACTAACTAGGGGTTGTATCCAGAGCACAGAAGATTCCTGTTTTTCTCCATCCTGAATTCCTCTCAGACGCTTTGTGGGTGGACGACTGCAGTGGCTAATGGCTTGATCCTTGTAAAACTGGAATGGCAGGCAACAATATTTTTTTCTTTAGTCATCAGGGCATCTGAGTTAGCCATGTGTGATGCCAGAACCTCATGAGACCTTGGAGTGAGGAGATGGGAGGATCATCACCACACAGGGAAGGCACCAAAGAGACCAGGGGATCAGATCATGGCACTGTATGGGAAGGGAGAGTTGGGCTGCTGGCAGGTTTGTTTGGCAGAGGACAGATTATGTGAGAGGCATAGAGACGGCCCGAGGAGCTACCTAGCAGCCGTTAGAATCAGGAAGCACCTTCTCCAAGGAAGACCATCCGGAGTTGAGTAGGCTGTTCAGAGGGGAATCTGCTGGAAGGGCTCAAGCAGAGGCTTCACAGCCCCCTTTTGTTGGAGGTGGGAGAGTGGGTGGCACAACAGAGTTTTAAGCATCAGGTGTGCTGGAGACAGAGGCCCACTTGGACAAACCATGGCTGTTCTCGACAGGTGGGTGTGAGGATTGGGGTAGAGCTTGCAGGTGTGGAAACAAAGCGGAGCTCAGGGAGCAGGATGGGCTGGCCAGGCCCTTGATCAGTGGGGTCAGTAGATCCTGACGTGTCACCAGTGAGAAGGGCAGTCAGAGGGCGATCATCTGCTTGTGGAGAGTCTGAAACTGGGAGGGTACATGCAAAAAGGAAGTGGGTTTGCTTCAGGAAGGTGAATTCACGAAAGACTTCCTCTGTTCCCATTTTCCTGTAATGTGACATGGCCACTTGTAATAGTAAATCTTGTGTGCAAGTAGAAGCTGCTCTGGTAGTGAAGGGAGTTTCAGATTTTATGGTTATAGGTGTAGCCATTCCTTAGCACTCGTGTCCATGCTCTATCACCCTTTCTTCATTTCCCACCTGTTGTCACAGTTCCCTCCCTCAGGCCCTCATACCGTCCCCTGTGCCCCACCCTCTGGCTCCAGGGCAGCAGGAACCTCTTGTCTCAGGGGGTGGTGACCTTCGAGGCCATGGCTGTGTACTTCACCCAGACAGAGTGAGACAGTCCCTACTGCACAGAGGGCCCTGTACAGGGAAGTGATGCTGACAAGTTATGGGACCTTGGTGTCCCTGGGTAAGGCCACTTTGCCTTTAGGAGTCAGACTCATAGGACAGGGGTAGGGTTGGATCAGGGCATGAATCTCATAACCTGTGTATTTCCAGGGACAAAAACTCCTAATCCCTCAGCCCCAGAGGATGTCAGGCTGGGAAGGAGGAAGAAGGAAGAAGCCTGAGGCTAGTTTGGGTCTAAGGAAAGTGCAGCTATTATGGTGGGGAAACACTCCCCATCATAAGAGGCTCCATGCAGGTCACAGTGGAAAAGAAGTATTTACTGTTGAAGTTCTCAGCTTCCTTCAACTCGTCCAGTGGTCTAAGGAAGCCTTCCACCATTGCTTCTCTGTGCTTGTGTGTATCACAGAGGATCTTGTTACAATACTCAAAGTGGCCTTTTAGGAGGAGGTCACAAGTGTTCAGTTTCCTTTTGATCAGAATCTCCTTGGGCTTCCTCACCCTCCACCCCACCTGTGTGGGCCTTATCCTTACTGGGCTGCTTTGGAGTTTCCTTCTCTTGACAGCAGACACAAGGCTACGAGGTGCCTTAAGAACACTCAAGTGAGACACCCCCCCCCCAACAGCCCTGTTTTCTCCCCACTTTTCAGGATACCCAGTTTGGAAACTTGCCCTGATCTCACTTTTAGAAGGAGGGTATTTGCCTTGGGGCCTGGAGACACAGGATGATCCACCTGCAGAGGGGACCCAAAACATCTGTAAAGGTAAGTGAAGCAGGTTTCAGACCAGCGGCCTGAATCCTTTGTCAGATACATGGTTTTCAAATTTTTGAGCACTTGCCATGTGCCAAAATGGCACTTCTTTAAGAAGCTCTGGAGGATAATAGTTAGAGACAGATGTAAAGAGCTAAAAAAGAGAGGATGTGTTAAGTGCTGTTGCTGGTGTATAGGCAGTGGGCTGTGGACAGCAGAAGGAAGGGTTAGAGTAATTCCCATTTAGAAGATCAAGTAACCTTCCTTTAGTGGCAGGACATTTCTTCTGAGTTCAACAGATAAGAATGGGTTGCACATGGGAAAAAAAAGGAAGGTAGTCTGGCTGGAGGAAGGGAATAGAAGATCCACTGCAATTTCTGGCATAATATCTGACAGAGACTAGTACCTGAAATATATAAACAACTTTCAAGACTCAATAGTAAAAACAATTCAGTTAAAAAATGCACAAAAGGTATGAACAGACATTACACCAAAGAGGATATACAGATAGCAAATACGTATGTGAAAAGATGTCCGACATCAGGGGAATGCAATTTAAAACCACAGTGAGCTGTCATACACACCTGTCACATATATCACATATATAATTGTGAAGAGCTTCATGGTTTAAAGTACTGGAAAATCTATTTAAGAATGGATATATTGGACTTCCCTGGTGGCGCAGTGGTTAAGAATCTGCCTGCCAATGCAGGGGACACGGGTTCGAGCCCTGGTCTGGGAAGATCCCACATGCCGCGGAGCAACTAAGTCCGTGCACCACAACTACTGAGCCTGCGCTCTAGACCCCACGAGCCACAACTCCTGAGCCCGTGTGCCACAACTACTGAAGCCCACGTGCCTAGAGCCTGTGCTCCACAAGAGAAGCCACTGCAATGAGAAACCCACGTACCGCAACAAAGAGTAGCCCCTGCTCGCCACAACTAGAGAAAGCCCACGCACAGCAACGAAGACCCAACGCAGCCAAAAATTAAATAAATAAATACATTTATTTTTTTAAAGAAAGGATATATTTTTTAAATAGACCTTTATTGGAGTATAATTGCTTCACAATACTGTGTTAGTTTCTGTTGTAAGAATGGATATTTTTGATAAACCCTGAGGCTGTGAGCCACGTGGCCAAGCAGTTCTCCTGGGTTCCCTTACCCAGCTGCTCTCTGCTCGGGCGCCCCCTTCCCGATAAAGTCTTTTGCTTTGTCAGCAAAAAAAAAAAAAAAAGAAAGAAAGAATGGATATTTCTGGGTCTCTCCTTCAAGCATTCATTCTTCTGACTTTCTTAGTAAGCATTCAAAAGCATAGGGCTTAGGACTGAAAACCTAATAAGATTTTCTTTTCTCTACTTCTGTACTGTTATCATGGTAGTCACTAGCTACATGTGCTTATTAAATTAAACTCTTAAGCACTTGAAGTGGGGCTGATTCAGATTGAGAGATGCTGTAAGTACCAGAGTTTGAAGACCTAGTATAAAAAAATGTAATTGAGGGGACTTACCTTGCAGTTCAGTGGTTAAGACTCTGCACTTCCACTGCAGGGGGCGTGGGTTCCATCCCTGGTCAGGGAACTAAGATCCTACATGCCACGCGGCACGGCCAAAAAAAAAAAAAAAAAAGTAAAAAGTAAAAAAATGTAAATGACCTCATTAATAATCTTTATGTTGATTTCATGTTGAGATAAAATTTTGGATATATTGGGTTAAATAAAATATATTATTTAAATATATAACGTAAAATTTATTATTAAAATTAATTTTGCCATTTTCTTTTTACTTTTTTAATGTGGCCACCAGAAAATTTAAATTACATATGTAACTTGCATTTATGGCTCACATTATATTTCTTTGGACATCCCTCTTCTACTGCAGAGCATATCCTTAAGCCCCCTTACTTAGCCATCCATGCATAAATGTTGTTGGTGCATGTGGAAAGTATAGAACACAGAGCTTATGGCCGACCTGAAGAGTTCTGTCCTAGGGAACTTACTGCATGGGAACAGAAAGTGAGAGAGCAGTCGTGTTGTATGAAAGGAGAGAAGGTTAGCAGCCCCCTTGCCAAGGATGGAAGAGGCTCTCGGGCCTGACAACACGTATTCAGAAAATGAGAGAGCAGTCAAATGGGAGTGTGGAGCAGGAGCAGTGGCCCCACCGCGGTGCCTTTGCCATTGTTACAGAGTTCCGTAATGGGCTCTGTTTTAGAAATACTAACTCAAAATAGTATGTAATTTGATTGGACTGAGGAGAAAATGAAGGCATAAACCCCTGTTCCATTGTCATTATATTGTAATTAATAACTTTGGAGGCCTACACAAGTTTGGGGACAGGGTGATGTAGGGATGAAAAGGATTGTGAGAAATGTCCTGGTACCACTGACAGAGCTTAGTAAAAGTGTCAGTGAGTTGGGTAACGTAGGGGAGTCCTGATATAAAAACAGTTTTTATGGTAGATGACACTAGACTTAATGCCATGAAGTTTGAGTTTCTTTGGGACACCCACCTCCCTGGGTATAGCAGGCTGTTGAGAATGCAGCTCTGTAATCTTGGGGAGAAGTCAGGTCTGGAATTGTACAGTTATTTTTGAGCCAGAATAATTTTATTATTGCAGTGCATGAGTTGTATGCCTATTTATACAGAGTAACAAACAATTATTCAATCATTTATTTATCATACTTATTTAGTGTCTACTATGTGCCAGGTATTGTTTAGGACACCCAAGATAGCAGGAAAGAAAACAAAGTCTGTGCTCTCATGGAGCTTATGTTCTAGTGGTTTAAGATCAAGGTCAGCTAATTTGTAAAGAAAAGGAAAAATAAAGCAGGTGTTCAGCACATAGTTTTATTTTGCAAAAGATATAATATTTTAGAATACAAATTAACAAAAGTGTACAAATTGATAAAGATCAACACTTGAATGTAAAATTTATTTTTTTAACAACTCAAAAATTTAGAAATATTGGTTAAATTTTGTGCTTCCCTGGTGGTGGTGGTGCAGTGGTAAAGAATCCACCCTACAATGCAGGGGACACGGGTTCGATCCCTGGTCAGGGAACTAAGATCCCACATGCCGCGGGGTAACTGAGCCCACTCGCCACAACTACTGAGCTCGCACGCCTCACCTAGAGAGCGTGCGTGCCAGAAACTACAGAGCCCACACTCTGTGGAACCTGCACGCCACAACTAAAGAGAAAACCCGCACACTGCAATGAAGAACCCGTGCGCCACTAGGAAAGATCCCGCATGCCTCAATGAGGTCCTGGGGGCCGCAACTAAGACCTGACACAGCTAAAAATGAATGTAATGAGTGTGGCAAAGCTTTTGCTGTTAAGTCAACATTAAGTCAGCATCAGAGAATCCACAGTGGAGAAAAACCATATGAGTGTAGCAAGTGTGGGAAAACCTTTAGGACTTCCTCCCAGCTACATCATCTTGGGTATGCCCACCCTAGAAAGAAGCCTGTCCTGGACCTTGGTTCTTTTGGCCTCCCAGCACTTTTTACCCCATTTTCATGGTAATTACTGGCCTACTTTTTGGGGAAATACCACTCTGTCCCAACACAACAGTTCATGTGGTTTGGGTGGGGCTCTATTCCCTACTGCAAAGGTGGAACATGTAGCCTAGTCTGGCCCAGCTGTACTGTTCCTTCCACCCACCACAATGGTGGGTTCAGGTGACCCAAGTTCATCCAATCAGAATGGACCCTTTGACTGTGCAAAACCTACCACGAAGTGACATTCTTTTCTGCTGGACATGGATGTTAGCCTTGACCCACGTGAAGGCTGAGAAGAAAGCCAGCCCTGCAAACAGAGATGGAGAGAACTAAACTTGCCTCTGGATTTTTCAGTGATGTAAATCAAAAAATTAAATTCTTTGCTTAAATAGTTTTGAGTTGGGATTTCTTTCACTTGTAACAGCATCCTTACTGATATTGAGTCATTTCAATGTCTCATATGTTTCAAAACCTTCAGATTTAACATAAACTTGATTTAGCTTCACTGATTCTACACTATGAAGAAACCTTTCATGTGAGTGATGTATTGGAAAAGATGTAGCTATGATTCTGATGGTTCATACAGAGGCAGCCACTCAAGGGTTGTGAATGTGGGAAAGCCTTTAACCCTCGATTAAGCCAGGTCAACATTCAGGCATCCTAAATGGTTGGAAGTTACAGCAATTTAAGCACTTTAATGAAAATTTCAAGTTATTATAAAACAAAATATCGAATATTCTGTAGGGTAGATGAATGTATTAATTAGAAAAAAAATTTTTAAGTATTTATTTCCTACTCAGTTTCTAATAGAAGTGGATGCTGAATTTTATCTTATTTTAGATTGTTAAAGATGATATTTCTTTTTTGACCTATTTATATAGTTAATTATATTAATGTTTTTCCTAATATTGAGTCATACTTATGTTCTCATAATCTTAGTTGGGTATAGTGTTGTTAAGTTTCTTTAACTGTTGCTGGATTATATTAATATGTTTAGGATATTAGCATCTATATTCATAAGTGTGATTGGCCTGTAATTATTTTCACTCTTTGTCAAGATTTGGGACCTGAATTATACCACATTGCTAAAAATAGTTAGGAGACTATTCTTTCTCTGTGCTTTGGAACAGTTTCAAAAGCCTAGCAATTATCTGTTCTTTGGAAATTTGAAAAAAGTTCACCTATAAAGCTGCCTGGACCCGTTGCTTTTGTTGGGGGTAGTGTAAGGCAGAGTAGAACTTTCACTCCTTTAGTAATTCCTTCCCTGGCATTGTCCATTACATTGTCTATTTCTTCTTGAATCAATGTTGGTAACTTATAATTTCCTACTGACATTTATAAATCATTAGCTTAGCATTGTACCCAAGTTACTTTTCTTATTTTAAAAAATATTTTCAAATATGCCCCTTGTCATTCCCGTTTGTTTGTCTATAAAACCTATAGGAAGGGCCTCCCTGGTGGCGCAGTGGTTGAGAGTCCGCCTGCCGATGCAAGGGATACGGGTTCGTGCCCCGGTCTGGGAGGATCCCATATGCCGCGGAGCGGCTGGGCCCGTGAGCCATGGCCGCTGGGCCTGCGCATCCGGAGCCTGTGCTCCGCAACGGGAGAGGCCACAACAGTGAGAGGCCCGCATACCGCAAAAAAAAAAAAAAAAAAAAAAACCTATAGGAAGATTTTTATTACTCATATTTGAGTAATAGCATGTTTGCCCTGACCTTTGATCTAGTTAGGGGGCTTTTACACCCAAGGAAATGGCTTTGGTTCTCAGTCTGAAGCAGGATTTTACAAACGCAGCACTTTTGACATTTAGGACCTGATAATTTTTTGCTGGACACTGTCCTGTGAGTTGTAGAATGTTTAGCCTACCCCCTGGCCTCTACCCACTAGATACTATTTGTGATGTTCTCCCCTACCCTCATTCATAACTATCAAAATTGTTTCCACTGGTCTAAAGAGATACTGAGGATATGTTTTTGTAAACATAAGGAGGAAGTTCTCTTCTTTGGATGCCTGTCAACCTGTGCCTTACTTCCCATGCCACCTTGTACTGTCATCTACTGTCATGGCAGTTTTTCAATTCCAGATTTAACCTATTGACCGAAATCTGGCCCTGAGAAAATGACTTCACCACGTCCTCTTTACATGACAGCCATCTACCCCTGCCCGGGGAGGGGAATCATTTTTAGTAGTGGACTTATAATTCTGCCGAAACCAAAGTGATTCAGGTAAAGAAATGGTTGAAGTCACTTGAGTTGAGGTTTGTTAGTTCCTGTTGTTGCTTCCCCAACAGAATACTAG
This sequence comes from Mesoplodon bidens, assembly GCF_964165515.1. Lineage (NCBI taxonomy): Eukaryota > Metazoa > Chordata > Mammalia > Artiodactyla > Ziphiidae > Mesoplodon > Mesoplodon bidens. The sequence goes on along the minus strand of NC_138175.1, from coordinate 15,076,718 downwards.
TCTTTAATTTGCCATAGCTGTTCTTTAATAAATGCTAATAACCAGTAACATTTTGTGGCACTTATCTCTGCTAGGTGCTCCACAATGCATTAACTTACTAACTCCCAACAGCCTTTGAAGTACTGTTATCTTGTTTCAATTAGGAAAGTGAGGAACAGAGAGGTTAGGTAGGTTGCCCAAAGATACAGCTAGTAACTGGAAGAGCAGAGATTCAAACCCAGGCAGTCTGGCTTCAGAGCCCATGCTCTAACTGTCACAGAGTGATGCCCTAAAGGCTGGAAGCAAGATCTGTAACAGATGTAATTCAGTGACAGAAAAGACACATTTGAGGTGACTTTGGTATGCTCTTTGTGAGTGGAAGACACTGGGGATCAGGTCAAGGCAAAGGGAGGCTGTATATTGGCTTTGGACAAAAGAGGGCGGTGAATGGGTTGAGATAAAACAGCGAGGCATATCTAGTACGGAGTGGCTCATTGTGTGTTTGACAGTCTCAAACTGCTGTTGTCAGGGAGGTAGCATGTGCAGAAGTTGAAAATACAGCTCTAGGAGGCAGAGGACCTCGTTCCTAGATTCCCCAGTAAGGCTTAGTGGCTGCATGGCACTGGCATTTTTGTTGCTACAACTATTTGAAAGTAGTACTTTCATAGTAAGTGCCTGAGCCAGAAAGCTGGACCCCCAAGGTGTCTCTTATCTCTAAGGTAACGGAGTAGCTCCATCTTCCTGAACTTGAGTATCTAGCAGATTATCCATGATATGTGACCTAGGTACCACTGCTGGAGTCCCCCTCGAACTGACTTACCGTCTTTGGATCAGGCTTGGTTAGGTTCAAGTGCACATAATTGAAAATCCAAAATAATAGAGCTTAAAATAAGACTGGAGTTGATTTTTCCTTTTTTTAAAAAGAGATCTGGGCACTTACCTGGTGTTGCAGTGGTTGGGAATCTGCCTGCCAATGCAGGGGACACGGATTCGAGCCCTGGTCTGGGAAGATCCCACATGCCGCGGAGCAACTAAGCCCGTGCACCACAACTACTGAGCCCACGTGCCGCAACTACTGAAGCCCACGCACCTAGAGCCTGTGCTCCGCAACAAGAGAAGCCACCACAATAAGAAGGCCGGGCACTGCAATGAAGAGTAGCCCCCGCTCGCCTCAATTAGAGAAAGCCGGCACGCAGCAACGAAGTCCCAAGGCAGCCATAAATAAACAAACAAACAAACAAACAAATAAGTAAATAAATAAATAAATACATACATACATACATAAAAATAAAAGAGATCTGGAGATAGGCAGCTGCGCACTCGCAGCGGGAATCCTGCCTCCTTCCAGTTCACTGCACTGCCATCCATCAGATGGGGCAATATCCTCATAGTCTAAAGCAACAGCTAGAGCTCCAGCCACTCCAGGATGCAGGATGGAGGAAAAGAAGAAGAGCATGTCACCTTCCTTTCAAGGAAATATCCTGTAAGTGCTGAGAACACTTCCACTTCCACTTCACTGTGCAGAACTTAGTCCTGGGAGAGCCACAGACTTACAAGGATGGCAAGAAATGTCCTTGGATGAGAGACAAGGTGCCAACCCCTGATGAACTTTTCTGTTACTAAATAAGAGGAACAAATAGATGTTTGTACAGGCAACTAGCAGCCTCTGACACTGCCAACATGTCTTAACTTTATATGTCCAAAGTAGTTTGCACGTACTGCCGTAACAAATACCACAGACTGTGAGGCTTAAACAACGGAAATTCATTTTCTCACAATTCTGGAGGCTGGAAGTTCAAAATCAAGGTGTTAGCAGGTTTGATTTCTCCTGAGGCCTTTCTCCTTGGCTTGCAGAAGGGCAGGAGGGGCAGTCATAGGAGACAACACAGGACATGAAGAGGTAATCAGTGCCACTGGGCATTATGGCAGGGTTGGTGGCAAGTGGGTACAAACATGTACAGGGAGGCCACGCGAGATGCCTCTGAAGACACCACGTCCATCTGCCAGGGATGCTGGACTGTAGCTTGAGCAGCCCCATGTTGAGGTATCCATTACATGGTTCAGGCATCAGATGTGTGGGCAGACAGGATTAACACATCTGTAGAAATCATACTGCCCATACTTTCTCATCAAAGATGTAGATTTGTTGCAATTAGATTTTTCGTCCACCTGGAATTTATTTTAGTGATGGTGTGAAGTAAGAATCTTATTTTTCTATTGGGATATCCAAATGTTCCAGCATAATTTATTGAAAAATCCCTCCTTTCTCCACTGCTTTTTTTCAGCTCTGTTAAATGATTGACATGCAATTTAATCAGCTGATTGATTTCTACAAAGGTCTTGCTGGGATTTTGATTGGCTTGCTTTGAATATATAGAGCAATTTGGGGGATAACTGAGATCTTAATAATATTGAGTTTTTCAATCAATGAACACAGTATCTCAATTTATTAGGTATACATGCATCTCTTTTGTGATTATAGTTTCAGAATGCATATCTTGTACATATCTTGGTAGGCATTAAGTATTTCATGTTTTTTATGCTGTTGTAAATGGTACTATTTTTAAAAATTTATTAAGGTTGCAGGAAATTTTATTGCTGGAAAGTTTGGTTTCCAACAGTTGATCTTTTTTGCACCTTAATACTTTAACTCTGTGACCGTGAAGCCACACAACTCAGTTTGGGACTTGACCCACTGTCTTTTAATAAAAATCACATACCTGGTCTCAGGACCTACTGAAGTTTAGGTTCTTTATGTCTCTGCGCAGAAGGAATTCAGCGAGAGGCAAAGTAGATTTATTGAGAGAAATACACACTCCACAGAGAGAGTATGGGCCATCTCAGCAGGCGAGAGGCCCTGAAATATGGGGTGGTTAGTTTTTATGGGCTGGGTAATTTCATAGGCTAATGACTGGGAGGATTATTTCAACTATCTTGGAGAAGGGGGTGGGGATTTCCAGGAGTTGGGCCACTGCCCACTTTTTGGCCTTTTAGGGTTAGCCTTGGAACTGTCATGGCACCTGCGGGTGTGTCATTAGCATATGGCAGTGTGTTACAGTGAGCGTATAATGAGACTCAAGGTTTACGGGAAGTTGAATCTTCTGCTATCTTGGACCTAGTTGGAGTTTTTTTTTTTTTCTTCCTTCCCACTCTGTGAGGCATGCGGAATCTTAGCTCCCCCACCAGGGGCCGAACCCGTGCCCCCTACAATGGGGGCATAGAGTCTCAACCACTGGCCGGTCAGGGAAGTCCGGACCTAGTTGGTTCTAATCAGTTTATGTCGTATCCTCAACGGCTGTCATTCCTTTGAAGGTTGTGCCCTGCCCCCTTCCCTCCTGTTTCAACCTTGCTAAACTCACTTGTTAGTTCTAGAAGTTCTGTAGATTCTTTGGGATTTTTTCATGTCCTCTGCAAATAGTAACAGTTTTATTTCTTTATTTCCAATCTCTATGCCTTTTATTTCTTTTTCTGGCCTTCTTGCACTTGCTAGGACTCCCAGGAGGATGTTGAATAGTAGTGGGAAGAGCAGACATAGCTGCCTTGTTGCCAACTTTACAGGGAAGGCGTTCTCTCACCATGAAGTATGTTTTCAGCAGCAAGGAGATAATCACATCAAATATAGTCAGTATAGGTACTGCAACAAAACATTAGGTTAACTTTACTTTTTTTGTCAGCCAAGGCAAAAATCACCGTGCATGATACTTAAGTTCCACTATGACTTCATCAATTGCAATGTGATATGAAAACATCTATGATTTCTATTGCTGACAAAGTCGCAAGGCACTGCTGATACTACCGTGGTTTTTGCCAACATATAATTGAAGGAAATGCTAAGTTTCAGCTAGAGGTTAGCTTAAGGATAAGCTTTTTCTATTCTAGGTCCGTGGTTAAAAACGTGCGCCAGGGGAGGAAAGCCAGAGTCCACAGAGAGGTGCGTTCTGGCTTCCTAGAGAGGAAGCTCGTGAATCTTGGGCGTCGCAGCCGACGTAGTGACGCACTTCCGGTTACGCCGTACATTGCGCCTTTCCTGAGGTGAGTGTTGGGGCCACGCTCTTCATTCCCCTGGGGGAGGCTGTCCCCTTAGTCCCTGATGCCGAGGTGGAGGGAGTCGGGCGGCGCCACCGGATCCGGGGAGCGAGGGCGCCCGCCAGGCAGTCCAGCCCGCCCTGGCGCCTTTTCCCCAGCCCGCTGCGGCCGCCTTAGGAAATGGAGGCTGGGTATGGAAAGGAGACGCCCTTTGACCCGCCACAGCCGCAGCTTCCCCTGCTCCCTGGGCCAACAACTACTTACTGAGCAGCTAAATGCCAGCTGCTCTTGTAGGTTCCCAGGATGTAGCTGCGAATGAGACGGCCGTGGGCCCCTCCCCCCAGGGAACTTTCAGTTTAATGGAAAGCCCCCTGTTAATCCAGTGCGATCGTTTCACTCCACCTGCGCCGAACCCTGTAGTTGCGGTGTGTTGCTTTTAGGATGAAGACGAAGTCCTTGACGTGCAGAGGCCATGCGGGACTTGGCCTCTTGCAACTTCTTCACCTTGGTGTTCAGCACACTTCCCTTGGCTCTGCTACAGTCTTCTTGGACTTCCATTTCGGGAACATGTTTTTGCACATGCTGTTACTTTTCGGAAAGATTTTTCTTTCAACCTAGTTAATTCCTATTCTTAAGCCTCCCCATCTAGGTTAACTTCTCCCTGGCACTAATCACGATTGTGGTCTTAAAGCTAACTATGAGAATCTTTGATTTCTTTAGTCTAAGCTTCGTGATGGAAGAGATCAAACCTTTCTCTCTCCACTGTTATCTCCTGTGTCTCATGCTTGGCCTGGAATGAAATAAATATGTGATAAATGTTTGTGGGATGAAGAAAACATACATCAGTGTATTATCTCAAACTGGGAGAGGTGGTATACAAGAAAGGGAATACAGTGCTAGTGGAGTGTGTAACCCAGGGCCCCCGACCTGATCTGTGGAGACAGGTGGTGATCTGAAGGGTGAGCAGGCAGTTACCTAGATGAAGAGAGGTCAGGCTGCTGGAGAGTATTGCACACAGAGACTGTCAGTTCCAAAGGTTCTAAGGTTGGAGAAGAGTGGTTCATGCAGAGGAACAGTAGGTACAAAGATCCTGAATTAGCATAGTAGAGAAACTGAAAGAAGACCAGTATGGCTAAACTAATAGAAAGCAGGAGGGTGGCACAAGATGAGGCTAGCAGGAAATTGCAGCATGCAATGAGTTTCGGAAGATGCTGGCTTTTTGGTAGAATATGACTGGTTAACGAATACAAAGTGTCTGTAGGGGATGATATAATTAAAGTAATAACCCAGACCTTTTGGCATGTTGTGTGGCCTCTTCAGGGTCCTTTGCTAATTTGTTTCTGGTTATCACTGGGTGTAGAGTGGGGTGATGATCAAAAAAGATGCCTGCCCCAAGGTCCAAGAAAAGGAAACCTTACTCTAAGATTCTTTGATTTTTGGGGGGCTACTTTTACCTGTTTTTCCATATTAACCTTAGAATCACTTTATCAAGTTCTAAAAAAAAAAATATCCTGTTGGGATTACTATTGGAAGCACTTGGATGTAGTTATTAAAAGCTTGGCCTCTGGAATCTGACTTATCTGGTTTGGGATTCAAGTTCATCCATCCACTGGGTGACTGACCTTGGTAGAGAAAATTATTGTCTTAGACTTGTTTTCTTATTTGGAAAGAAGAAAAGGTTCAAAGGATTATTGTGGAGATTGAATGAGAGAATATGTATTTTTCCTCCAAAAACATATTTCTGTGTTTTTTTTTACCTTTTATGTTTCTCAGTAAACTTTTATTTTTAAAAATGAAGGTCTGCATTTCCTCTTGTTAGGGTTTGCTTTGAGTTTTCTGGTGTCTTTTGCTTGTTTTGCTCTTTGTGTATTCATGTTCCCCTGTACTCATGTCTTAGGACAGGCAGCATTGCATGATGTTGATAAGTACAACCTATGGTGCTGAGGGCAAGTTACTTACCTTTCAAATTCTCAGTTTCCTCAGAATTCAAACTTCATGGCATACTGTGGATTAAAAGAGGAAATATTCATACACCGCTTACCAAGTGGCATTTAGTAAATGATTGCTACTGTTACCGGCAAGTTTGTTGTTTTAAAGGAGAGCCTTTGTGTGGGTTGGGCTCACTCTTGTTTCTCTTTGCTTCTTCCCTCAGCCCCTGCCCTTCATTGAGAGGAAGCCCAGGTGATGGCTGTCATGCCCCTGAGAGCCTGGCACCAGGTGAGCTGTGATTCCCTCAGGTCAGCCTTGGAGAGATCTGATTTGAAGGAAATGGGGGATGAGAGAGATGATTCTGGCAAAAGTCTTAGAGCCAAAGCAGTAGGAAGACCCTTGTTGATTCTCTTCAGTAGGACTGGATGCCAGGGAAAGCTGATGATGAGGGATTGAACAGCCAGAAGCCCAGCAAGTGATGGCTGGAGAGAGTGTCCTGGGCAGCAGAAGCCTAGGCTCCTGCACTCTGAGGATCTCTGTTGAGCTAGATGGTTCCCAGGTTCAGTGGTTCCTCCTACAGAGGGACCTGTGAGAATGAAGGACTCAGGCTGGTGCTGTAGGTATTGATTACACAGTGAGAGTCATCGAGATGAGCGAGGTCACAAGGTTCTTGGGAAGTAGGGGCAGAGCGATGGCAGGAAGAAGACAAGAGCAAGCGGGCTTGTCCCATTTATTAAAGAAGTTGAGGGCCTCCCTGGTGGCGCAGTGGTTGAGAGTCCGCCTGCCAATGCAGGGGACATGGGTTCGTGCCCCGGGCCGGGAAGATCCCACCTGCTGCAGAGCGGCTTGGCCCGTGAGCCGTGGCCGCTGAAAAAAAAAAAAAGAAGAAGTTGGCTTCAGAATCAGGGAAAATATATTTTCCTTGAGGTCAGTGCTGTTGGCTAATCAAGGCAGGGGGCTATAATAGGAAAAATCTGCACTAGGACAGAACACCTGAAGTGAGGGATCCCATAAAGCCTCAGTGGCTTTGTGGCCTTGAGCCAGTCACTTAACCTCTTTGCACCTTAACGTCATCTGTGAGGTGAACATTAAGTACCTTACATTTGTGGGACAGGGAAATTGACTTCTTGAGTTGATTTTACCTTTTGAGACTGATGAGTTGCTGGGTGTTCCTTAACCATTTCCTTCTTCCTGGGACTTATTTATCCAGTAACTTATCATCTATGAACTGTATCCTAAGCCCCAGTCCTGGATTTCTGGTATCTGGCAGGTCCTCTGCCTACTATCTCACCAAGACATTATCTTTCTTGTTGCTCCCGTCCTCTTCTGATCTTCTGTAAGTTGTTAGTGAGTTACTGGTATCACCGTGTCGCAATCCTGACCACTCAGTTTCTAGGTTGCTGAGTAATTGTTGACTCTCTTCCCCCTTGATACCACTTTCAGAGAGTTACCACGTCTCATTGCTTCTGCCTACTATCTCTTCCACTTGTCCCGTCTTTTATATTGCCCTCATTCAGGGTTTGTCATTCCTTCTCTGGGATTTTGTTTGCAGAGTTTCCCAGCTAGTTTCTCTGTGTACAGTCTTGTGCTTTCCCGTCACCAACTGTTACCTGATAGAGCTTGGCTTCCTGAGCTCGGATTTTATCCTGTAGTCCAGGGTTCTCAGACTTTGGTGTGCGTCAGAATCACCTGGAGGGCTTACGGAAGCACAAATTGCTTTCGGATGGGGCCTGTGAATTTGCCTTTGCAACAAGTTCCTAGGTGATCCTGCTGCTGCTCTGGGGAACCACACTGGGAGAACCACTGTTGTAGTTAGTGGTGACTCATTCAAGGAAGTCCTTCAGTTGACTGAGTCAGTTTGTCATTTTTTTTTTTTTTTTTTTTTTTGTGGTAGGCGGGCCTCTCACTGTTGTGGCCTCTCCCCTTGCGGAGCACAGGCTCCGGACGCGCAGGCTCAGCAGCCATGGCTCACGGGCCTAGCCGCTCTGCGGCATGTGGGATCTTCCCAGACCGGGGCACGAACCCGTGTCCCCTGCATCGGCAGGCGGACTCTCAACCACTGCGCCACCAGGGAAGCCCCAGTTTGTCATTTTAAGTTGTTGATTGTATGGCTGGTTGAGGATGTATTCAGGACATGACAGGCCTGGAATTGGAGTTAAGTATCCCCAGCCCATACTACTGTACTGATTGTACCATAGTGAAGAGGAGTCCGATTCCAGAAACATATAGACAATAAAATTGGCAGGATTTGATTACTGACTATTTATCGGAAATGAGTAGTGACTAGGGCACGTTAGTCTAGTATGAATTTCAGTTTTCTAACTTAGGAGACTGGGATGGAATTCACACTGTTAAATGAGAAACAACACTGTCGCTCACTGTGCCAGTTAGTTATGTGAATTGAAAATAGAGTCAGTTTGGCAGGGGGCAGGAAAGGGGGATGCGTTTGGTGTTAGATGGGTCAGATGTGTTAGGTCCCCCAGGGAGTCTGAGGCAGTGCTGGGGAGATCTGCAGAATCGTTGAGGTGTTGGAAGGTGGCAGGACATTCACTGTGCATTCAGGTAACCCGGTTTGATACCAAAGTCTGGGGAATGAATAAGAGTTTTATAAACCAGATCCTGAGCTCTCTGGGAAGGTAGAGTTGGGACCATCAGGGAAGGGAAGGGGTGACTATTAAAAAAGCATGAGCCTTAGTTGGCAGAAACAATTACAGATTGTCTTTGAGGTATAAAGAAAAGCAGTTAAAAGAACTACCCAGCAGCAATTTGATTCCAGAAGCATCTTCTCCCAGGAAAACGCATCAGGAAGCAGAATAGACTGCCCCCGGCAGCACTGAGCTCTCTCTACTGGACATGCTTGAGCACAGGCTGTACAACCCCTTCTTCAAGCAACAGATGAGGGTTGGATGAGACCAGTCATCAAGGCAAAATGTGACTCTGTTCCTGTCATGTGGACTTGAGGTTTAGGGTAGAATGAGCGCGTGTGGGGAACAGATGGATTGACTGGGCACTTGGGGCAGTGAAGGGGGAACAGGTCAGTCCCGAGATGCCACCTCTGAGTGGTGTCTGGAGAGACTGAAGCTAATTGTTTCCTTGTAGTTGCAACAATAAAAGACAGTTTTATAAAATCAAAGAGATTTTGCTCTAGGAATATTAATCAATGGGAGACTTTCCAGGGTTTTCAAAATGTGTTGTGTTTTATGACACTAAATTTTGTGTTCAAATGGAAACTCTTCTGGTAGTGAGAGAAGTTCCAGATTTTTGGTTGTAGCAATAGTCATTTAACACTCAGTTCTTTCACATTTTCTCATTACTCATCCTTAATAAGACCCTTCCCTCATACTGTCCCCAGTACCCCACACTCTGGCCCTGAGCCAGAGAACTGGCTCTGGGGCAGCAGGAACCTCTTGTTTTAGGAGGTGGTGACCTTTGAGGACGTGGCTGTATACTTCACCCAGAGAGAATGGGCTGGACTTTCTCCTGCACAGAGGGCCCTGTACAGAAGTGTGATGCTGGAGATTTATGGGAACTTGACGTCTCTGGGTAAGGCCACTTTTCTCCTGGGACTCAGATCTATGCTTTCCCATTTCCTTCCTTTCTTCCTCCTTATCAGCCGGAGGTGTGGTGTGGAAAAGGAGGAGTCATCTCTTATATCCTTCACTGATGGTTCTGGGACAGACCAAATGACCCACTTGAGAGCTTGCTGGGTAGGGACAAGTCTTGGGTCAGTTTGGTCTCAATATAGGGAATTGCTGTCGCCTGGTAAGAGTATGATCTGTCCTCCCAGGGGCTCTGCACAGTAAGGAATAAGTAGCATCCGTTGCCAGATAAGTTCTCAGCTTGTTGCTGTCTCCCCGTAGTCTAGGGAAAGGTATGACCCCTTCCCTGTGTTTCCATATGTCCTGCAGAATCACTAACTTACGTACTCTTACGTGTTGTTTTAGGAAGAGGTCACAAATGCTGTTTCCACTTGAGCAAAAATCTTGGCTTTCCCCAGTCCTGAGCCCTATTCTGTGGATCTATTTTATTCTCACTGAGACTCCTGAGCTTTTCCTTCTTTTGACACAGCAGACACAGGACTGAAAGGTGCCATTTTCTACCCCTTTTCAGGATACCCAGTTTCCAAACGTGCATTGGTCTCACTTCTGGAGAGAGGGAATTTGCCTTGGGGCCTGGAGACACGGGATGATCCACCTGCACGGGGGACCAAAGACATCTGTAAAAGTAAGTGAGGCAGGTTTAGGAACAGCAGCTACAGAGCTTTACAGAGCAGTATATTTTAAAATGAACCATGCTGGGAAGGATTTAAATAAAACAGATGATTTCTCAAAATAGGTAAACTATGAAACCATTTCCACCAATCTTAATTCTTCCTAACATATTTCCATTAACACATCTCATAATTCTCGAATCTATTGCTCCTTTCTTCTTTTTTAGTTAAAAAAATGTTTTTTATTGAAGTGTAATTGACATAACAAGTTAGTTTCAGGTATACAAATAATGATTTGATAGTTGTATACGTTGCGTTAATGATCATCACAAGAAGTCTAGTTAACGACTGTCCCCTTACATAATTACAAATTTTTTTTTCTTCCAGTGAGAACTTTTGATTTACTCTCAGCAACCTTCCAATATGCAGTACAGTATTGTTAACTCTAGTCACCATGCTGTACATTGCACTCCCACGGCTCATTTTATAACTGGAAGTTTGTACCTTCACCTGTGTCTCTCACTCCCTAACCCTGCCTCTAGCAACCACCAACCTGTTTTCTGTAACTGTGAGCTTGGTTTATTTGTTTTTGTGTGTGTGGTTTCTTTTTTTTAGATCTTAGATATAAGTGAGATTATACTGTATTTGTTTTTCTTTGTCTGACTTATTTCACTTAGCGTAATGCTCTTGAGGTCCATCGATGTTGTCACAAATCGCAAGATTTCCTTCTTTTTTTTATGGCTGAATTAACATTCTTCTGTGTGTGTGTGTATGTATGTATCAATCACATTTTCTTTATCCATTCAGCCATCAGTGGACACTTAGCTTGCTTCAGTATCTTGGCTATTATAAATAATGCTGCAATGAACATAGAGGTGCATATATATCTTTTCTAGTTAGTGTTTTCATATTCTTTGGTTAAATACCAAATGTTTTCATTCTCTTTGGAATTCCTGGATCACATGGTAGTTCTCTTTTTAATTTTTTTTTTTTTGAAAGCTTCTTTCTTTCTTTCTTTATTTTTGGCTGTGTTGGGTCTTCGTTTCTGTGCTAGGGCTTTCTCCAGTTGCGGCCAGCGGGGGCCACTCTTCATCGTGGTGCACGGGCCCCTCACTGCCGCGGCCTCTCTTGTTGCAGAGCACAAGCTCCAGATGCGCAGGCTCAGTAGTTGTGGCTCACGGGCCTCGTTGCTCCGCGGCATGTGGGATCCTCCCAGACCAGGGCTTGAACCCGTGTCCCCTGCATTGGCAGGCAGATTCTCAACCACTGCGCCACCAGGGAAGCCCCTCTTTTTAATTTTTTGAGGAACCTCCATACTGTTTTCCATGATGGGTGTACCAATTTACATGCCCATCAACATTGCACAGGGGTTCCCTTTTCTCCACATCCTTGCCAACACCTTATTTCTTGTCTTTTTGATAATAGCCATTCTAATCAGTGTGAGGTGATATCTCATTGTGGTTTTGATTTGCATTTCCCTGATGATTAGTGATGTTGAGCATCTTTTCACATGCCTGTTGGCTGGCTGTCTTCTTTGGAAAAATGTCTGTTCAGATCTTCTTATTTTTGGTTTTTTTGGGTTTTTTTTTTTTTGCAGTACGCGGGCCTCTCACTGTTGTGGCCTCTCCCCTTGCGGAGCACAGGCTCCGGACGCACAGGCTCAGCGGCCATGGCTCACGGGCCTAGCCGCTCTGCGGCATGTGGGATGTTCCTGGACCGGGGCACGAACCCGTGTCCCCTGCATCGGCAGTTGGACTCTCAACCACTGCGCCACCAGGGAAGCCTCTTCTTATTTTTTAATTGAATTGTTTGGGGGTTTTTTGCTGTTGAGTTTTATGACTTCTTTATATATTTTGGGTATTAACCCCTTATCAGATATATGGTTTGCAAATATTTTCTCCTGTTCATAGGTTGCCTTTTCAGTTTGTTGGTTTCCTTTGCTGTGCAGAAGCTTTTTAGTTAAATGTAGTCCCACTTGTTTATTTTTGCTTTTGTTGCTTTTGCTTTTTCTGTCAGGTTCAAAAAATCATCTCCTAGACCCATGTCAGGAGGTTACTGCCTATGTTTTCTTCTAGGAGTTTTATGGTTTCAGGTCTTACTTATGTTCAAGTCTTTAATCTATTTTGAGTTAATTTTTGTGTCCATTGCTCCTTTCTGAGTTTCATCATTGCCTGTCTCAGAGGCCCTCCTTCCTTGGATGGGATAGATTTATTCAGGAGCAGTTTTTGAGCACTTGCCATGTGCCAAGCTTTGTTTTAGAAGCTCTGGAGGATACAAGTTATGGAGACAGATGTTTAGAGCTGCAAAATGTGTGTCAAGTGCTGTTGTTGATATATAGGCAGTGGGCTGTGAAGCATAGCAGGAGGAGAGGTTAGAGTAATTTCAGTTTAGAAGCTCAGGTGATGCTCCTTCAGTGGCAGGGCCATTTGTTCTGAGTTCAACAGATAAGAATGGGTTGCAGATGGGAAAAAAAGGAAGGTAGTCTGACTGGTGGAAGGGAATAGAAGATCCACTGCAATTTCTGGCATAATATCTGACAGAGACTAGTATCTGAAATATATAAACAACTTTCCATCTCAACTGTTCTCTGCTTTTGAATATTTGGCACTTTCATTTTATTAGTCTTGTCTCAATAGCAGGCTGATGCTGGGAGTTTTAGTAATCTCTAAAATCTCTATCCAGTACTCCCCCCTTATCTGTGGGGCATACATTCTAAGACCCCCAGTGGGTGCCTGAAACTGTGAATAATACTGAACCCTGTGTAGTTGTCCCTGGGTATCTGTCGGGGATTGGCTCCAGGACCCCTGTGGATACCAAAATCTGCAGATGCTCAAGTCTCATACATAAAATGGCATAATACAGTAGGCCTCCTGTAACTGCGGGTTCTTCATACAGAGGACCAACTGTGTATATGCCATGTCTTTTTTACATACATACCTATGATAAAGTTTAATTTATAAATTAGGCACAGTAAGAGAATATCTAAATTGCCAGCATCACTCCTCTTGCACTTTGGGGCCATTATGAAGTAAAATAGGGGTTACTTGAACACTAGCACTGCAATACCGCAATGGTCAAATCTGATAACTGAATCAGCTACTTAGTAATAGGCAGGTAGCATATACAGAGGGATGATTTACATCTGATCAGAGTGAGATGGCTCAAGTTTTCATCATGCTACTCAGAACAGTGCACAATTTAAAACTTAAGAATCGTTATTTCTGGAATTTTCCATTTAATATTTTCAGACCATGGTTGACAAGGAAACAGAAACTGCAGAAAGGGAAACTGCAGATAAGGGGGGATGACAATAATTTTCAGTGTTCTTTTGTTTTCTAGTATAATCCTCAGGTGGCATTTTTGTTTTCTGTTTGTTGTCAGATGCCGGGATCAACACTGACAGTGAGTTAACACCAACATGGGGAGTTTCTGAAGAAAGAGATATGATGATGTTACATGGGCCACAGAAGAATGTTCTTAAGAGAAACAGCTTCCTAGAAACATGTGAACTGGAGAAGCACCAGGAAATCCCTACAGTGAAAAATATTAGAGGAAAGGTTCCAAGAATCCACTATGATAGGAAACCCTTCAGATGTGAGGAATGTGGAAAATGCTTCAGCTATTTTTCTTACTATGTTAGACACCAGAGAATCCACACTGGGGAGAAACCCTTTGAGTGTAATGAGTGTGGAAAAGCCTTTAATGGCAATTCTTCATTAATTCGACATCAGAGAATCCACACTGGAGAGAAACCCTATCAGTGTGAAGAGTGTGGGAGAGCTTTTAATGATAATGCAAATCTGATCAGGCATCAGAGAATCCACAGTGGGGACAGACCCTATCTCTGCAAGGAGTGTGGAAATGGTTTCGCCAGTAGTTCTGAGTTTGTCATACACCAGAGAATTCACACTGGGGAGAAACCCTATGAGTGTAATGAGTGTGGAAAAGCTTTTGTTGGTAATTCACCACTGCTGCGACATCAGAAAATCCACACTGGAGAGAAACCTTATGAGTGTAATGAGTGTGGCAAAAGCTTCGGACGGACTTCTCATCTTAGTCAGCATCAGCGTATTCACACAGGGGAAAAGCCTTATTCTTGTAAAATATGTGGGCAAGCCTTCAATTTTCATACAAAACTAACTCGGCACCAGCGAGTCCACAGTGAGGTGAAACCCTTTGACTGTGTAGATTGTGGAAAAGCCTTTAGTGCTCAGGATCAATTAAAAAGGCATCTAAGAATCCACATTCAGGAGACTTCCTACGTGTGTGATGAGTGTGGAATAGTCTTTACTAGCAAAAGAAATCTGCTTCAGCATCAAAGAGTCCATACTAGAGAGAAATCCTGTGAATATGTCAAGTATGAAAAAACCTTTAGGACTTCTTCCCAGCTAGATCATATCCACCCTGGAGAGAAGCCAGTGCTGGATGTTGGATGTTTTGGCCTCCCAGAATTTTTTACCCCCTTTTACTGGTAATAGTACACTAAATTTCCTTTTGGATTCTGTCTTCCACTCAGGGGTAGAATTTGTGACACAGCCCCAGCTCAGCTGCAGATTCCTTCCCTCAAGCTATAGCTGTTGGTTCAGATGTCAGGAGATAATCCAAGATAGTCCAGTTAGAATCCCAGACTTGGCAAGAGTTAATAACCTTGTAAATGGTGAGTGTGGCCCTGGCACAACAACCAGATGGCAGACTGTGGCCTGGCAATCCTTTCGCCTTCCAGTTGTTAACAAACTTTTGACACTCCTACTCATTAAGATCTTAATCACTCATGCTCGTTAAGCAGCTGGGCCTCCTAATGGACAGTTTCACAGTGGCTGAATGGTATTGGAGAGCCACGTGCACCCATGTGGACTTTGGAAAGCCTGCCAATTATTAATTCCATGGTATTGAATAATCCTCGAACCTCCCAGTACTTCACTGAACAAGAATTTTCTACCACCCTTAGCATTTGGTGTCTGCTCTTTGTCGTGGAGAGAGGAGACTGGAAAAATGAGCAACGTTTGTTCTTTAGCAGTGGTTGATTAATGTGGCTGGGGGGCAGGCATGAATCCCCAGGAACAAGAGTGAGGTCTGTGTGCCTTCCTAGGGCACATGAGCTATTCTGGGCCAGTCTCTGAGATGCAAGGACCTTGCATCTTAGATGGCTGGCTGCAGCCCCTGACCCTAAGTGAATCCCTTTCTACCTTGTGCTCCAGATTCTGTGCTGTGCAGTGGGTGGTCAGTGACAGGGAATCTGCTGCTTTCACCGAGCCAGCATCTGTCCTCATGTCCAAGTGCAGCACCTCAGCTTTCCTTTGGGAGCTACACCTTACCTGCTTCCAGTCCAAATAGTTTCAGAGGGCTGACCCCACATTCCACCCACCTGGCCGATCCCCCCCGCTGACCCCACATTCCACCCACCTGGCCAATCCCACCTTCCATCCTCTGATTGCTGTGATCAGTGCAAGGATGAGAATGTTATCCAAGCCAGGCCAAAGGCATTCCAAGCCATGAGTTTTCAGGGAAGCCTACTGAAGGAGAAACCATTCCCAGTATGGACTTTGAGCTTGTGTCATCTTGGAGTTGCTGGATGCAATGAGAGAAACTGTGCCTGTGAATGGGACCACAAGGCACTCAGTAGGCTGATGGTCAGAGAGGGACCAGGTTACACTACAAGCATGTGAGCCCTGGGACCTCACACCTCTGAACCCAGTTTTCAACTTGTAAGGATTAATTTCTGTCATTTAAAATATTTATTTTACTTGAGTAAGCGTGTCTAGTCCCTTGTAATCAAATAAGTCCTGACACATCAGGATCATTTTTAAATTTTATTTATTTACTTTTGGCTGCATTGGGTCTCCATTGTTACATGTGGGCTTTCTTTAGTTGCGGTGAGTGAGGGCTGCTTTTCATTGCGGTGCATGAACTTACTGCAGTGGCTTCTCGTTGCGGAGCACAGGCTCTAGGCGTGTGGGCTTCAGGAGTTGTGGCACTCGGGCTTCAGTAGTTGTGGCTTGCAGGCTCTAGAGCGCAGGCTCAGTAGTTGTGGCACATGGGCTTAGTTGCTCCACAGCATGTGGGATCTTCCCGGACCAGGGCTCAAACCCGTGTCTCCTGCATTGGCAGGCAGATTCATAACCACTGCGCCACCAGGGAAGCCCACATCAGGATCATTGATTCCTGAGACTCCCTCTGGCATGGTGTCCTCATTGGGCGGGGCATGTCTGGGGAAGATAAAGACACTGGGTGGGGTCAGATTTAAGGGGAGCTGCCAGACAACTCTGTCCCTGTTTTCTCTGTGTCCCAGGAGAGGGAAATCCCAGAACACAGAGAGGAGAACTAGCAAAGAGAAAGGGTCACAGGATGGTTAATTGGTCTGCTTGTATTTTCCATATTACATGTGGTGTTTTGCACCTGTTGAAATCATCCAAAACATCTGCCAGAAACTCCTGACAGTCTATATACTTATTGGACTCCTACACTAAAATAATCCATGAAAATCTATCAACGTATTTTACCTCTAACAACTGGCGATTCTTTAAGGACAAATATCTTCAGACTTCCAACAGAGTCAGTTGCATTTATTGCCAGGCAACTTTTATCAACCTCATTGCTTTTTTGTTTTTAAAAGCCCCTCTTTCTCTTCCCCAGAAATTCTTTTGTTAAAGCAGGAAGGTAGATAGATGTGAGCAGAGAAAGGGGGGCGTGGGCCAGATGGCAGGAAACCATGCGTCTTGTAAAAGGTGGGGGTGGGGTGGGGTCCTTGGAACCTCCAAACTGGCAGGAAACCATACATTTTGGGATAAGTGTCCTGGAGGCAAAGAAAGGTAGGAAAAGGCGGGAATCTGGTGTCCGAATGTAACCTTTTGCTCATTATGCTCTTATTACAATAAAATTAGCCTTGCAGATAAGAAGTACCCATCATGCACAGAAGCCGTGACACTTCTGATCAAGGCTAAATAAGGACAAAAATTCCTCCTCCTCCCGGGAAGGTGGAGCTGGGGTGAAAATCAGGGAATATGACCCCCAAATCCCTCCCTCCCCAATGAACATTACACCCCATGTAACCGGCTTGCTGAAAAAACTCAGGGCAGCTACTCACCTGAGCCTGCCCGCTCTCCCCAAGAGCGTACTGTAGCTTAAATAAATCCTCACTTTACTTTCTTGACCTCCCTGTCTCATCTCTGAATTCTGCCTGGGATGAGGCAAGAGCCTTTCACTTTCAGGGTTACCTGAATCTCTGTCTCCCAAACAGCAATTCTTAAGACCCCAAATAAATTCTTTTCCTGTTTGTTGTCTCCTGCATTATGTTATTTTTTTTTGGTTGACACACTTAGCAATATATATGTAGAGTCATCTCTGTCTTTGCTTGGGCTTGTGGTTCGTTTCTTTCTATTGCTAAATTGTATTCCATTGCATATATAGGAGAGGAAAAATAATTTTTCCTCTACCCTTCTTTGTTCTTGGTTCAGATCCCACCCTGTAACGACCTCATAAAAATCAACTTCTAATGGGTTTATATTGTTCCATGTTGGCAGTTTTAAAAAAATTAATCAGCCAAAAATAATTCTTATATCAAACAGGCATATTTGGGGGTCCATATGCTCTTACCCTTGACATGTAGGTGCCCCAATAATCTTACGCATTCATCTACAGAAGAACATCCTAATATCTTTAAGCTTTTAGCCATTATGAATAGAACTTGTGTATAATTTTATGGTAGTTTTTGTTTGAACAGTTTTTCAAAGCAGTTGTCTAAATACTAGAGGTCTGATTTTTCTATCCCATGCTAAGACTTTTTTAGTTTTGGAAACAACTGCCAAACTGTCTTCCAGAGTGATTGTACCTGTACACCAGCAGAGAAGGAAAGTTCCTGTTGTTCTTCCCCCAGTTGATATTGTCATTTTTTGGAGTTAGCAGTTCAAATAGGTGTGCAGTGCTAGCTCGTTGTTATAATTTGTATTTCCCTAATGGTATATGATGAGTATATTCTTGTATGCCTGTTTACACTCTGTATATCTTCTTTGGCCAGGAGTCTGTTCTGATCTTTGCCCATTTTTAATGAGGCTTTTTGTTCTAGGGTTCTTGGGAAAATTTGATTATAAATCCTTTATTAGCTATGTGCTTGGCAAATATTTTTCTCTCAATTTGTGGTTTTTCTAATTTTATAAAATCCACATTATTAACTTTTTTTTGTTGATAGGCTTTTGGTGGTGTGTGTTAAGTCATCTCCACACCCAAGGTCCTGTAGATTTTTTTTCCATTTTCTTCTAGAACTTTTATAGTTTTGTAATTTAAGTTTGTGGACAATTTTGGGTGAGTTTGGGTATAAGTTGTAAAGTTTGTGTCAATATTCATTTCATTCCATGTGTTTTCTAATTAATTACCTGGAGAGTAGTGTCCAGTTTTCCCAATACCATTTTTTCAGGGGACTGTCCTTTCCCTGTTGTATGTTCTTGGCCCTATTGTCATGAATTAACTAACCACACACATGTGGGTTTATTGCTGGGCTCTCTATTCTGTTCCTTTATTCTGTGTGTCTGTGTTTGTGACAGTTCCACACTGTTTTGGTTACCTTAGTTCTGTGATACAGTTTGAAGTCAGAGGGGGAGATGCCTCCAACTGTTTTCTCAGAATCCCTTTGGCCATTCAGGGTCCTTTGTGGTTCCATACAAGTATTATTATTTCTAGTTTTATGAAAAACACCATTGGAAATTTAATCAAGATTGCATTGAATCTGTAGATGGCTTTGGGTAGAATGGACATTTTAGTAATAGTAATTCTTCCAATCCATGAGCACAGAATATTTTTCTATTTATTTGTGTCTTCTTCCATTTTTAAAATCAGTGCTTTATAGTTTTCTGAGTACAGGTCTCTCATGTCCTTGGTTAATTTATTCCTAGGTATTTTGTTCTTTCTGATGAAGTTATAAATGGGATTTTCTTAATGTCTCTTTCTAGTGGTTCATTATATATTTTTTTTAAAGGTTAGACTTTATTTCATTACCTAGATACTATTTTTATTCCCTGGGAATTGTTAATGGGCTTTGCCAGTGACAGTTACATCTTTAGGGCACTTTACAGTTTACTCTTACATTTATTTTTTATTTTTTTTTGCGGTACGCAGGCCTCTCACTGTTGTGGCCTCCCCCAGGCTCCGGACGCGCAGGCTCAGCGGCCATGGCTCACGGGCCCAGCCTCTCCGCGGCATGTGGGATCCTCCCGGACCGGGGCACGAGCCCCCGTCCCCTGCATCGGCAGGCGGACCCTCAACCACTGCGCCACCAGGGAGGCCCCTAGTGGTTCATTATTAGTGCATAGATACTTAACTGATTTTTGTATATTGATTTTATAGTCTGCAACTTCACTAAATTTTATTCCAACAGGGTTTTTTTTTTTGTGGAGTGATGTGGAAAGTTGTAATTCTAAAATCCCACTGTTTCTACTGTATCCCAGGTCATCCATAACACCCAAGACATGGTGGCTCCTAGTGTAATCTTCTTACGGTGTCTCTTAATAACATGTGGACTCCTACAAGGCCAATTAACATCACAACTTTTGTTGAATTGAATCTGGGTAAGTCTTGGCATTTATAATGAAGTTCGATGTGTTCTGTTTTTCTGGCATGGTATTGACATGGTTGTTTTGAAAAGTACTTTACTTTCTAGTAATTTCACACATACAGAAAATTTTCCACAAAGGTAAAAAGTATTCACATTTGCCACTTCACACAAAATACTCCAGTGTGTTTTACCCAAAACAGGGATACTCTCCCTGAAAACCAGCACATAACCTCCAAATCAAGAAATTATATGGTACCCACATTATAATTTAATCCACAAGCCCACTTTAACTTTCACCAGCTGTCCAAATGTTTGAAAGTATCTTTTTCCATTCTGATCCAGTTTTCTTTTTTTTGGAATGATTACTTAGATTTTCCCTTATTTTTATAACCTTAATGGGTTTAAGGCACACAAGACAAGTATGTGATCAGGGTGGCCTTTTCTGTATGGATTTTTTCAGGACGGATGTTTTCAGTGTTCATCCATGTTATAACACTTATCAGTACTTAATTCATTTTTCCCCACTGTTATTAAAAATACATGACATGACATTTACCATTTAAATATTTTAAGTGTACAGTTCTGTGGCATTAGCTACCTTCATACTGTTGTACAAATATCCTCACCATCCATGTCCAGAACTTTAAAATTCTTTCTCAAGTGAAACTCTATCCATTCACTCACAGCCCTCCACCCCTGGAAACCACATTCTTTTTGTCTCTGAATTTGACTTCTCTGGACTGACTTACTTCACTCAGCATGGTGACTTCAAGGTTCATCCATGTTGTGGCATGTATGAGAATTACTTTAGCTTTAAAGGCTGAATCATGTCCTATTGTATTTATTCGTTCATACCATATTTTGTTTACCCATTCATCTGTTGATGGGTACTTGGGTTTCTGCCACCTTTTGGCTACTATGAATAATGCTGATATGAATATGGTTGTACAAATATCTGTTTCAGTTTCTGCTTTCAAATATTTTGAGTATATATACTGAAGTAGAATTGACAGATCATATATTAATTGTCTGTTTAAGTTTTTGAGGAACTACCATATTGTTTTCCACAGTGGCACCACCATTTTACTTTATTCCTTTATATGGTATAGGTTAGTTTATGGATTTACCCATTTTATTTATCCATTCACCCTTTGAAGGACATTTTGCTTGTTTCTACCTTTTGGCTATTGTGAACTGCACTGCTATGAATATTTGTGTACAAGTTTTTGTTTGCACACCTGTTTTTATTTTTTAATTTATTTTTTATTGAAGTATAGTTGATTTACAATGCGTTAATTTCTGCTATACAGCAGTGATTCAGTTATACATATATATTTTTAAAAAAATATTCTTTTCCATTATTGTTTATCATAGGATACTGAATATAGTTCTCTGTGCTATACAGTAGAACCTTGTTTATCCATTCGATATATAATAGCTTACATCTGCTCACCCCAACCTCCCACTCCATCCTTCCCCCACCCCCCTCCCCCTTGGCAACCACAAGTCTGTTCCTCATGTCTGTGAGTCTGTTTCATAGATAGGTTCATTTGGGTCATATTTTAGATTCCACATATAAGTGATATCATATGGTATTTGTCTTTCTGCCTTACTTCACTTAGTATGATAATCTCTAGTTGCATCTGTGTTGCCGTAAATGGCATTATTTCATTCTTTTTTATGGCCGAGTAGTGTTCCATTGTGTATATGTATCCCATCTTCTTTATCCATTCATCTGTCGATGGACATTAAGGTTGTTTCCATGTCTTGGCTGTTGTGAATAGTGCTGCTATGAACATAGGGGTGCATGTATCTTGTTGGATTAGAGTTTTGTCTGGATATATGCCCAGGAATGGGCTTGCTGGATCATATGCTAGTTCTATTTTTAGTTTTCTGAGGAACCTCCTTGCTGTTCTCCATAGTGGCACACCAACTTACATTCCCACCAACAGTGTAGGAGGGTTCCCTTTTTCCACATCCTCTCCAACATTTTGAATACCTGTTTTCAAGTTTTTGGGGTCTATAGGAGTGGAGTTGTTGTACCATGTGATAATTGTATTTTTATCTTTTATTGGAAATGCCAAACTATTGTACACATAAGCTGCACCATTTTCCATTTCCACAAGCAATGTTGGGTTTCAATTTCTCTACAGTGTTCACATTTGTTAATTTCTGTTTTTTGATTATAACCATTTTAGTATGTGTGAAGGAGTACTGGATTATGGTATTACTTTGCATTTCCATCACAACAACTGATGTTTTACACCTTTTCACATGCTTGTTGATTATTTGCTTTTCTTGTCTGGAGACAGGTCTATTCAAGTCATTTTCCATTTTAAGATTTGTGTTGTCTTTTTATTGATGTTTTGTAAACGTTCTTGATATATTCTGAAGAACAGATTCTTGTCTGATACAATACAATGTGCAAATATTTTCTTCCTTTCTGCTGGCTGTGTTTTCACTTTTTGAACATCATCTTTTGATGCACAAAAGTTTTTAAAATTGAGGAAATATAATCTATCCATTATTGCATGGTTATTGTAACCTTCTGCCTTTGCTTCTCTGTAACTTGCGATTCCAAATGTAAGATGCCAGCCTACCACCTCTGTCCTACATTGAATTCACTGCTTGCTCCCTTTAGATTACAGATATAGTAGTTTTACTATTGTTAGCTATTACCACCATGGGAAAGAACTTACAGAGTCCAGTATTTATGTATGGCACATTTTGCCTTTGCTCTACAGGGTCCATTTATTTCCATAGTTACTTAAGTCAGTACCTTTTACCCTATCAACAGTGAGTTTTTTTCGTACATTTCTAAATCAGTTAGATTCTTTGTCACATCTGTATTTCATCCTGTGACACTCCCATATCCTAAATAAATTGGATTATGACTTACTTGTTGGGTTGTAAAAACCCATGGGTTTAGATTAATGCATAGTGGCAAGTATCCATCACCAAAGTACCATATAGAACATTTCAACCCCCACACCATAACTTGTTTACCGTCCTTTTTTAAAAAATAAATTTATTTATTTTATTTTTGGGTCTTCGTTGCTGTGCACAGGCTTTCTTTAGTTGCAGTGAGCAGGGGCTACTCTTCATTGCAGTGCACGGGTTTCTCATTGCAGTGGCTTCTCTTGTTGCAGAGCACAGGCTCTAGGCGCACAGGCTTCAGTAGTTGTGGCTCGCGGGCTCTAGAGCGCAGGCTCAGTAGTTGTGGCACACAGGCTTAGTTGCTCTGTGGCATGTGGGATTTTCCTGGACCAGGGCTCGAACCCGTGACCTCTGCATTGGCAGGCAGATTCTTAACCACTGCACCACCAGTGGGAAGCCCTAACATCTTTGTTTTGCCTATTCCCGAATGTCATATAAGTGGGGTCATACAGTGTGTACCTCCTCAGACTGGATTCTTTCACTTAGCAATACTGTATACGTGTAAGATTAATCCATGTTTTTTGCAAGGGTTGATGGTTTATTCCTTTCTATGTCTGAATAGTATTCCATTGCATGTGTATGAGAGGAAAAATAATTTTCCCTCTACCCTCCTTGGTTCTTGCTTGAGAAGTGCCCCCCATAATAAAAGATTACCATCAGAAAAACAAAGAGAAGTTTAATAACATTTGTACTTCCTATATGCATGGGCGATGCCTAGGAAAAGTTAGTCCCTGAAATGGCCTAAGTCATCACCTTAAATACCATCTTCACCTAAAAACAAAAGAAGGGCTTCCCTGGTGGCGCAGTGGTTAAGAATCCGCCTGCCAATGCAGGGGACACGGGTTTGAGCCCTGGTCCGGTTAAATCCCACATGCTGCAAAACAACTAAGCCCGTGAGCCACAACTACTGAGCCCGCGTGCCACAACTACTGAAGTCCGTGAGCCTAGAGCCCGTGCTCTGCAACGAGAAGCCACCACAATGAGAAGCCCGTGCACCACGACGAAGAGTAGCCCCTGCTGACTGCAACTAGAGAAAGCCCGCACGCAGCAATGAAGACCCAATGCAGTCAAAAATAAATAAATAAAAATAAATTAAAATAATAAAAATTAAAAAAAAAAGAAAACAAGGATATGGTTGATACGCAGATTTAAGTCCCGGCCTTCTCCACTGATAAGTGTTTCATGAGATTTAGTCATCTGTCTATTCCTGGCACAGAGAGGGAGACAACTTTTTAAATGGAGATTTCCCTTATAAATGTAAATTTCCTTCACAAAAGTGTAATCTGGACTTGGTTTTCAGAAATCATCTTTTTTAAAAACAATCCATCAAGCCAAAATAATCCTTACACCAAACAGGCATACTTGGGGGTAGTATTTTCTGTTCCCCCAACATGGATGTACCCCGGTTTTCTTATGTGTTCATCTGTTGAAGGGGGCACACTGATTTAAGTTTTCAGCCGTTCTGAATAGAGATGCTATGCTTAATTGCATCCTCGTTTTTGTTTGGACCTAGTTCTGCAGAGCAGTTGTCTAAATACTGGAGGCAGGATGTTGGCTCTTTAGGTGAGATTTGTTTAGCTTTAGAAAAATCTTCCAAAATGTCTTGCAGAGTAGCTGTTTATTCATTTACTGGCAGGGAAGTATTGTTCCCATTGTTTCTCACACTCCATCAATTGGTAATGTCTTTTTTTTTTTTTTTGGAGTTCAGCAGTTTTAATAGTTGTGCAGTGCTATCTCATTGTTTTAATTTGTAAGTCCCTAATGATATATGATGTTGAGTATATTTTTGTATGCTTACTTACTATCTACTTTGGCCAGGTCTCCATTCAGATTTTACCCATTTCTAATGGGGTTGTTTGTTCTATAGTTCTTGATATAATTTGAGTACAAATCCTTTATAAGTGTTTTGCAAATCTTTTTCTTTCCATTTGTGGCTTGTCATGGGATTTGGGGCTCCATTTGAGTCTGAATTTTCAAATTTAGTGGATTCATCAGACCTGCCAGCTGAGAGCAGGGCCTCCAGTGGAAGGTAAGTGGCTGAGGCGTGCACTTCCCAAATGGCCACCAGGTGGAGCCAAGTCCACCTCTCTGACTTTCGAGGCTAGTGCGTGTTCAGCTGGAGGACTTGATTCCATGCAGCTGACTGGGGCTTGGTCTTCTCAGGATTCTCCAGGGCTTTGGCTTCCGGACAATGACTGGCTGAGTCAACACAGACAGGAGTTTGGTCTCCTCCGAACATACTAGTCCGTGCAGACAGGAGCCAGTGTCTTCAGGACCTGCTGGGAGGCACCGCCGCGGGAGTAAAAGGTAAAGAAAAAGTGGGGAGAAGCTTCCTGTATGTGGCTGACTGCTGAAAGGGGGTCTGTTTTCAGAGAAGCCAGCAGACAATGGGCTTGATGTGGAAAACTGTGGATTTCAGGTCATTTTGTGTGTAGTGTAGACAGTTTCCAGTGTCTTTCTTTGGTGTGTGGTATCTAGTTTTTTTGGCATCAGTTTATTGAGGGGACTTTACCCCAGTGGATGTCCTTGGCAGCTTTGTCATAAATTAAGTGACCACATACATGTGGGTGTGTTTCTGGGTTCTCTGTTCTGTTCCTCTGGTACGGGTGCCTGTTTTTATGCCAATTCCACAGTTTTGGTTCCTGTAGCTTCAGTGTAGTTAGAAGTCAGGGCGCGAGTTCACTCCGGCTGTGCTATCTTCCTTAGGATTGCTTTGGCTATTTGGGGTCCTTTTTGGTTCCACACAGGACAGATAGGATTGTTTGTTCTGTTTCTGTGAAAAATGCCACTTTAATTATGTTAGAGATTGAATTGCATGTGTACACTGCTTTGGAGGGATGAACGTTTTAAGAATATTCTTCCAGTGCCTGATCACAGAATAGTTTTATTTGTGTCTCCTTCGGTTTCTCTATTAGTGTCTTACCGTTTTCATTGTGCAAGTTTTTCACATCATTGGTTAAATCTATACCTATAGGTAGTTGGTTCTTTTTGATGCAGCTGTAAATGGGGTTGTTTTCTTAATTTTTCTTTCTGATACTTATTAGTGTATAGAAACTCAACTGATTTTTGTGTATTGCTTTTGTATCATGCAACTTTACTAAATTCATGTATTACTTGTAACTTTTGGCAGTTTGATGTGGAAAATTGTAATTCAAAAATTCCTTTGTTTCTACCACATCCCAGGTCATCCACAACCCCCAAGACACAGTGACTGACTGCTAATAATATAACCTTCCCACAGCACCTCTTAATAATACATGATTCCTACAAGAGCAATTAGCTTAACCATTTTGGGTGAAATGTATCTGGGTAGGGCTTCGCCTCATCATGAAGTTTGATGTCTTATCTATTCTTCTGGCATGGTGTTGACATGTTTTGAAAAGTTATTTACTTTCTTCTAACTTCCAACATACAGAAAACTTGCAGTAGCAGTACAATGTACTCTTTATCTGTAAGTTCAGATTCCCCAGTCATCACTGTTTTACCACATATGCCAATTTCAATGACTGCTTCCATTGTGTTCCACCCTAAAAAGGGACACTCTCCCAGGGAACACCCCTATAACCAACCCCCATATGAGAAATCATTACGGTTTTCACCTTCTAATCCAATCCACTGGCTCCACTTTTCACTTCCGTCACCTGCCCCAAAGCATGAAAATGTCTTTTTTCATTCTGACCCAGTTTTCTTTTTCTGGAAGCAATCTTGAGACTTCCCCTCATTTTCACAGCCTTGATGGATTTAAATCACACAAGGTGAGTATGATCTGGGTGGCCTTTTCTGCATAGCTTCTTTCTCTTAGGATGTTTTCAATGTTCATACATGTTGTAACTTGTACCAGTACTTCATTCACATTCTCCATTGTGATTAAATATCGAACATAACATTTACCACTTAAACCATTTAAAATATATAGTTCTATGACATTCACATTTATATTATTGTACAAATATCCTCACCATCCATCTCCTGTACTTGTTTTTTCCCAAGTGAAACTGCATCCATTAAACACTAACTCCCTTCAACCCTTGTCAACCACATTCTACTTTCTGTCTCTGAATTTCACTTCTCTGGATACCTCATAGAAGTGGGATCATATAATATTCATCCTTTTGTGACTGGGTAATTTCACTTAGCATAATGACTTTAAGGCTTATACATTTTGTAGCATGTGTCTGAATTTCCTTAGCTTTTAAGGTTGAATAATGTACCTTTGTGTATATTATCACATTTTGCTTATCAATTCATCTATCAGTGGACACTTGGGTTGCTTGCACCTTTTGGCCAGTGTAATGCTGCTGTGAATATGGGTGTACAAATATCTGTTTAACTCCCTCCTTTCAAACCTTTTGGGTATATACCCTGAAGTGGAAGTGATGAATCATACTTTGTTTTTGACGAACTGCCATACTGTTTTTCCACAGCAGATGGCACCATTTTGCTATATTTCTGTGTATGGCAAAATAATATGGAACTTTATAGATCTACCCTCTTTTGCTTATCCATTCACCCACTGATGGATATTTGAATTGTTTCTACCATTGGGCCAATGTAAGCAATGCTGCTATGAATATTCATGTACAAGTTTTTGTTTGAATTCCTGTTTTCAATTCTTTGTGGCATATATCTAGGCATTGAGTTCTTGAACCAGACTCTAATTGTATTTTACCTTTTTGGAGGAAATGCCAAACTAATCATTTCCACAAGCAATGTGTAAGGGTTCCAATTTCTCTACATTGTTGCCAGCATTTTTGTTTGTTCTTGATTATAACCATTTATTATATGTGAATGGATGCCACTTTGTGGTTTTAATTTGCATGTCCATCATAACATTAAAGAAATATACCTAAGAGGGTTTTATTAGACTCTCAAACCTCAGGATGCTGCTTAGTAGACATAGCTCTTGTATAACCAGAAACTATTCACATTCTCTTTAAACAAATTTTAAAAACCATTAAGCACAAAAACGATCCACCAAAATTCATTACAATATCACAACCACTCAATTAACCCAGTTAACCCAAGCCCGCCATAAATCTGTGAAGGTTTTGAAGAAAGACCCACAAAACTACCAAAATAGTACTTAAAACAAATACAGTGTGTGTCATCATTATTCTTAAATGCAATGTAATCAAGGCCAATGACTTGAAAAATCATCATTGTATTCCAGCTATAGGAACACTAATGACCAACATTTTAAAATCCCATCCATTAATCAGAATTGTTAATAATGCATATAATGATCTACCAGCCCCATCAAACAGCTCATCATGATGAAAATTTCATCCTTGCTTTATATTTAATTTTACAAATCTTGACAGGGTTATTTTTTTATTTTTATTTTTTGGCTGCGTTGGGTCTTCGTTGCTGTGCGTGGGCTTTCTCTAGTTGTGGTGAGCAGGGGCTACTCTTTGTTGTGGTGCTCAGGCTTCTCATTGCAGTCGCTTCTCTTGTTGCAGAGCACAGGCTCTAGGGCGCATGGGCTTCAGTAGTTGTGGCTCACAGGCTCTAGAGCGCAGGCTCAGTAGTTGTGGTGCACAGACTTAGTTGCTCCCCATGTGGGATCTTCCCAGACCAGGGCTTGAACCCGTGTCCCCTGCATTGGCAGGCGGATTCTTAACCACTGCGCCACCAGGGAAGCCCAACAGGGTTATTCTTAACAATACATCATATACATCAGGTACAGTAACTGCCTTCTCATCTATAACTCATATCACCGAAACATAAACTATGGATGAATTATCTGATATGTATATGCAAACAGACCTTTCCTATTCTTATTCTTTGCTTATTTATCCATGTAGGGCAAGGCCTGTATTATGGATCTTACACCTTCCTAGAAATATGAAACAATGGAATCATCCTACTATTTAAGGTAATAGTCCAGCATCCTTTTGAAGAACATCAGTCATTACAAGTCTCCTTTCAGTAATTCCTTACATTGGCATTAACCTAGTCAAATGACTCTTAGAAGGATTCTCAGTTGATAAAGCCACTCTTCCCCTATTCTTCACGTTCCACTTTATCCTCCTATTCATTATTGCAGCTTTAGCAGTTCTTCACCTATTATTCCTTCATGAAACAGGCTCTAGTAATCCAACAGGGATCTCATCCTATATGGACAAAATCCCACTTTATCCATACTACAAAATTAAGGATATCTTGGGTGCCTTGTTCCTATTTGTAATCTTACTAATACTAGTACTAGTCTCGACTGACCTTCTAGGTAGAGACAGTTATACTCCACCTAACCTCCTCAGCACTCTCCCTCACATCAAACGAGAATGATACTTCTTATTTTGATATGCAATTCTATGATCTATTCACAACAAATAGGAAGTGTACTAGTATTAACCATCTCATTCCTAATTTGATTGATTGTCCCAGTACTTCATACAGTGAAACAATGAAGTATAACATTATGACCTCTTAGCCAGCGTTTATTCTGAGTACTTGTAGGGGACCTATTAACAGTAACATGGATTGGAAGATAAACCATTGATCACCCATTTATTATCATCGGGCAAACAGCATCTATTCTATACCTTCTTATAATTATAGTCCTTATACCACTAACAAGCATTATTGAAAATTACCTCCTAAAATGAAGAGTCTTTGTAGTATATTTATTACTTTGTTCTTCTAAACCAGAAAAGGAAAACAACGTTTTTCCCTAAGACTCGAGGAAGAAGCTCCAGCCCCACCATAAACACCCAAAGCTGAAATTCCACTTCAACGATTTTCTGAACAACTTGCTTATGGGACATTAACACTGTCTTTAAGTACTGTGTAAGTATTTAAAAATGACATCTTGAAAACTAACATTACTATGTACTTTGTGCATTTTGTGCCCTTCCACATATGTAAGTATATACACCTTCTTATGCATAATACATGATATGTAATCATAAATTAATTATCCCATGTATATAAGCAAGTACATCAGCCTATTGATATTACATACACATTAAACAGTTCAACTCACATTAGATTCCGGGGTAATTGAAGTGATTGATATTATACAGGACATATGTTTATTAATCACACATATCACATAAAGTCAAATCATTTCCAGTCATCATGCTTATCACAACCGATAACCAGAGCTTAATCATCAAGCCACAATCAACCCATCCACAAACATGCCTCTCTCCTCGTTCTAGGCCAATGAACTATGAGGATTTCTATAAATGAACTATATCTGGCATCTGGTTCTTACTACTTCAGGACCCTCTCACCTAAAATTGCCTACTCTTTCCTCTTCAATAATATACCTCGATGGACTAATGACTAATCAGCCATGTTCACACATAACTGGTTTCATGCTTTTGGTATTTTTAAATTGGGGGGCATGCTGTGACTCAGCTTTGGCCATCAGAGGTCTTAACACAGCTGAGAGACTTGTAGCTGAGCTTGCATTGAGTATTATTTTCCAACATCACCTACCATAATATGTTATTGCGTCAATGGTCACAGGATATAGAGCAATTACACACACACCACACAGGCACACTCATATCTGGTAAACAGCTTGCTTAATCAAACCCATACCCCACTAATTCTCATACTTCATACACCATTATCACCCTGCCAAACCCCCAAAACAAGTCAAAGCATGTAAGATTCAACCAACACTCACCTAACAAACATACTGCCCTCACTTCACTGGTGGGGGGATGGGGGGATTTGATTATATTGCGCGTACACCCCTCCTACCGTCTCACTGTGGTGTATTCCTTATGCCTTTAGATGGAGAAGATATTTTTCGGTAGGTTCCAGTCTTGTTTTTAATCAGTGGTTGTTCAGCAGTCAGTTTTGATATTGGTGTGTTTGATATTGGTGTGTTCATGAGAAGGAGGTAAGCTCAAGGTCCTTCCACTCTGCCGTCTTGAAAGCCTCCAACATAGCTTTTTTTTTTTTTTTTGCGGTACGCAGGCCTCTCACTGTTGTGGCCTCCCCCAGGCTCCGGACGTGCAGGCTCAGCGGCCATGGCTCACGGGCCCAGCCGCTCTGTGGCATGTGGGATCATCCCAGACCCGGGCATGAACCCATGTCCCCTGCATCGGCAGGTGGACTCTCAACCACTGCGCCACCAGGGAAGCCCCAACATAGCTTTTAATGGATTAACAATTTTGGTTGGGGTAACCTTGGAGAATAAAACATCGGAGTGATTAAAATTTAGACCAGCTAGTCAAAATGCTTTATCGCTATTGATCCAAAATACTGATAAGTGGAATAAGTTACCCTAGGGGTAGCAGCACAATTGTCGAGTTCATACTGATGATAAGGTTTATGACCTTGATGCTGGATCGGTACATCCCAATAGTACAACTGCTATTAACGGTCTCTTCAGTGATTAGTAAAGTCCTGTTTGATCTGAGTTCAGACTGGAGTAATCCCAGTCGGTTTCTATTCTATATTTCTTGCAGTATGAAAGAACAAGAGAAATAAGGCCTACTTTACAAAATGTCTTCAAACTAATTGATGATATAATCTCAATTCAATTAATTTTTCATACCCCACTATAGAACAGGGTTTGTTAGGGTGGTAGGGCCCGGTAATTGTGTAAAACTGAAACCTTTATCCGCAGAGGTTCACGCCCTTTTCCTACGGAAATATTTATAATCTGCATTCGTTCACTAATTCTACTTTTACTAGCTGTAGCATTCCTCACATTAATGGAACGGAAATTCCTAGGCTATATACAAATCCAGAAAGGGCCACACATCGTCAGCCCTTATGGATTATTATAACCCATAATACAGTCAGATTATTTATTAAAGAAACACTATGACCATCAATCTCATCAATTTCTGTATTTATTATCGCACCAAGTCTAGTCTCAAGCCTGGCTCTCACAAGATGAATTCCTCTCCCCCTACCCTTTCCACTAGTTAAGATAAACCTAGGTGTACTATTTACACTAGCTATATCAAGCCTAGCCATTTTTTCCATCCTCTGATCTGGATGCACTTTGGATTCAAAATACACAGTCATCGGAGGTCTCCATGCAGTAGCACAGACAATCGCATATGATGTAACAGTAGCAATTATTCTCTTATCCGTGTTCTAGTGATAAATGATCATTTACACTTTCAGCAGTAATTATTACACAAGAATACCTATGACTAATTTTCCCATCCTGACCCCTAGCCAGAATGTGATTTATCTCTACTCTAGCAGAAACCAACAGAGTCCCATTTGATTTAACCTGTATTCGGCTTCAATGTCGAAAATGTAGCAGGCCTATTCACCCTGTTCTTCCTAGCAGAATATGTCAACATCATTATAATCAATATTTTCACAACAATCCTATTTTTAGGAGCATTTAACAACCCCTACATGCTAGAATTCTATACAGCCAATGTCATCATTAAGACACTTCTCCTAACAATCTCCTTTCTATGAATTCAAGTATCCTGCCCACAGTTTTGATAAGATCAGCTTTATATATCTCTTATGAAAAAATTTTTACCACTAACATTAGCTCTATGTGTATGAGACGTTTCACTACCTGTCATCACATCAGGAATCCCACCACAAACGTAAGAAATATGCCTGACAAAGAGTTATTTTGATAGAGTTAATAATAGAGGTTTAAACCCTCTTATTTCTAGAATCATAGAAATTGAACCTACCCTTAAGAATTTTAAATTCTTCATGGTAAAGTCAGTTAACTAGCTATTGGGCCCATACCCCAAAAATATTGGTTTATATCCTTCCAGTACTAATAAACCCTCGTGTGTTTACTATCATTCTACTAACCATTATCTCAGGAATTATAATTGAAATAACAAGCTCACACAGGGTACTATTATCCCCATTCTAATTAAAAAAAAAATTTAACCCATAAGTGTGAATAATAAATAGCACAAATACCAGTAGAAAATCTAAGGCAACCCAGTTATCTAATACTACTTGGGCTAAGGAATATAGGGATATCTGTTGTGCTGCAGTGCAATCTTTTTGGCTGTTTGACCAGTAGTGGCTGATAAATTTCTGATCATCTTTTTGTTTACATACACTCCTGCATTAGGAACCAAGATTCCCAAAAGATTTGCCACTGGTATCTTGGTATTTTGCTAACACAGATTGCTTGACTCTTTAATGAAGAGAGAAAGGAGATTCATTTATTTCCTGATGTATAGACAATGGGATAACATAATATTCTAATGAATATATACCTTCTATTTGTCAGCTATTAAGACATTTTTCAATTAAGTAAGGGACAGAGGGAGGGGGTCCTGGGGTAAGTACTGCTCAGTCTCTAGGGACTGAAGATAGTATCAGACAAGGAATGGCCATATTCATACGTTGAAGAATTTAAACCTGAAAGATTAGGTCAGAGAGAGGTTGGTCTGGGTGAGTGGTAACATTAGCAACATCTGTAAAGTCAGTGGCAGGTATTATGAGGGGCCTATCCCAGTAGCTATGCTTTGTGACAACTTTACTAAAGAATTTTCTTTCCATCCTCAATATTGGGGCAAAAGTATAGCTAGAAGTAAAAGAGTAACTTTCAGTTTTGATAGGGAGACAAACATTTGAATAACAGTTCAATTGAACTAGTAGGATGGGTCTTACAGGCTTGGTCTGGATTCTTGGGTCAGCTGTCCACCACTGTTGTCATCGTCTTCTCGTCCTGGCTTGATGGTTGTTTTAAGGTGAGTTTGAGGTCAGCAGTCCCCTCTACAGACCAGTCTGATGCAGAGGCCCTTTTTAAGTGAGAAATAAAAATTGAAGAGTTAATTCCCTTCAGTTTTACTGTGCATGAGCCAGTTAAGAGTACCTGATAAGGATCCTTCCTTTTAGGTTTAAGATAGTCCTCTAAATGATATCTTTTCCAGTGTGCCCAATCTCCTAGGTGCAGGTCATGGAGCAT
Source organism: Mesoplodon bidens (assembly GCF_964165515.1). Classification (NCBI taxonomy): domain Eukaryota; kingdom Metazoa; phylum Chordata; class Mammalia; order Artiodactyla; family Ziphiidae; genus Mesoplodon; species Mesoplodon bidens. The sequence continues at coordinate 15,043,214 of NC_138175.1, read as the reverse complement.
CTGATCTTCACCTAAAGATAGAACACTGTGACCGGCGTCAGAAGCAAGCTTGGAATATCCTTTTAATAACTCAATTAAACTTTACAATAATATGACATAACAAAGTGGCATCTCGGATGTAGGCAGTAAGTACAACACCTCAGTACATATAAAACCTCAATATCCACAAAGGTATATCATTGAAACTTAATTTTTCTATATAAATTATCTTCATTTTGACCAAACATAGTCAAATTAAGACTAATTTGTTTGCAGAATAAATCTGGTTTCTATACACTTACCCTGATTATTTATGTAAGTGTAATTGATCATATAGGCCCTTTTAAATTTGGCTTTATTGCAACTTTTCATAAGAGATCTCAAATTGAACTTTTATAAGGCCTCTCAAAGCCAGGAAAGCCATGCCATTAGATTCTACCTGCAATACCTACAGATTTAGGTGGATTCCTCTCTAACTATGTTCCAGAATATCTTGAGGTTCTTATTTCTGCCAGGAAGTGGACTTCCTTTTTCACCTGGAAAGGCTGTGAGGAACCTAAGAGATTCTACATTCAGGAGGAATCGGGTAGAGAGAAAAGATAAATGCTTCAGTTCTGCTTACAAAGGAATAATTTACCAAATTGCTGTAAGTCATACTTTGCTTAAGGGGAAAGGTTTCCTCATATCTGGAGAACAAAGATGAAAAGCCAGTAATATATCAGACAAAAAATCATAAAAATTATAATCATATTTATAAGCTCATTCAATCCCATATAATTAATTTTTGCTCTGCTTGAGTCCAGTTTTCCCATTAGTTTTGGTGACCTTGCCTGATGATTGAGGATATTTTTTTAAAGTTTTTGAGGTTTTTGTTAAGGCTTATATGATTTGTCACGTGAAGTGGGTGCCCTGCTCACTGGAGATTGTGGAAAGTATACCCCAAGTGGAAAACACATTTTCCAGCAGTTTCTTTGTCATTGTGAGGGCACCAGCCTTGCAGCCAGGGAAAGCCTTAACCCATCAAATAGAAATGGGGCTTGCCAGGAAGCCAGGAAAAGCCAAGCAGCCGTCTTGGTTTCCCGTATCCCAGACTGTTTAATTCACAGCTATTGTTTACCCATCTTAATTTCTCTGATTTAGGAGCAGACTGTTGTCGTGTTATAAGGACATCAGGATGGCAAAAGTCTGACAATGAGGTGTTAATTTTTTGTAGACACCGAATGGACGTGCCATCAGCTCTGTTGTTGCCTCTGCATGAAAGAACAGAGCAACTACCTAATACTTGGGGGTTCAGTCCCTTTAGTGTGAGCCTCGACTTTGATGACAAACATTCTATGTCAGGACATATAAGATTTTCAGGAATTTCATGTAAGTTCTGGAACATTTACACTATATACTTATAGACATGAAGAAGGCTTCATGTTGACAGTGCTTCCCATGTAATATAATAGACCAAATAAGCATAATTAGTTGAATATCTCTCTCTTTGAGACACTTCAGGACAGTATCACTTCATTTTCCATTAACTAAATCCATTTTCTTTCTTCAATCCTCCTTTTACTGAAAACACACATCTTTTTTTCCCTTGAATACTCAAATGTTTACCTTATTATTTCTACTAACTTTAATTACATATATAATATTTAACCCTTGAAAACCTTAATCCCTAACAAAAACCAAGAAACAGTACATTGTGAACTGTTATACCAGCGTTTCCTGATTGGCAAGCTTATCAACATATTTCAACAACCTTTAGAAACATACATTTTCTCATAGCATGATTTCTTTTCTCAATGTGGTACAAGACATGTGTCCAATAAACCCAAACATCTTTAGTTTTTCTCTGATAAGACTAAGTAGGTAAATTTAGACATGCTGAGCAATTAATGTTTTAGTATTTTTATCTTAATTGGAAATGATCTGGATAGTTAGTGAATTCCCATCATTTAATTTAATTTAGCACAACTCCAAAGTTTCAAGTTACCCAAAATCTGGAGAAATTCTTTTTAGGTATACATACCATAAAGCATAATCATTTTTTTAAAAACGTAATCATTTTTAAAGAGTTCACCTAAAAGCTTTTATCCCATTTATCTCAATTTTATTACTTACGAAAATACCACCATACTAAGTTAATTTTCCTGTCGACAAATTTTTAACAGAGGTAGCATGAGCTTATTGACTTTTAGGAAACCTAGGTACCAAATAAAAGTATTATACTTCATACTGATGACCCTAAAGGCATGTTTGTATTAATCAAACCAACAACTTAAACTTATTTTCATGTACTGAAGATTAATCCTAGATCGCATGCTCCTCTAAAAATTTGGGTTAGCTTTTTGTTACAATTAGAAATATCTGATTTGTAAATGCGTATTTTTAAGTCAATTAAATAGAGCTCTTTTATGAATTTTTTTTTTTTTTTTTTTTTTTTTTTGCGGTACGCGGGCCTCTCCCTGTTGTGGCCTCTCCCATTGCGGAGCGCCGGCTCCAGACGCGCAGGCTCAGCGGCCATGGCTCACGGGCCCAGCCGCTCCGCGGCATGTGGGATCTCCCCAGACTGGGGCACAAACCCGTGTCCCCTGCATCGGCAGGCGGACTCTCAACCACTGCGCCACCAGGGAAGCCCTATGAATTCATTTTGATGATATCATCTGGAAGTAGAAACATACTTGTAACGTACATACAGACATAAACACATCCAGATAGACACAGATATCTAATAGTTTTCCTGCCTGAGGTTTAAAAAGCCTTTTTATTCCCTTCAGTTTTACATTCTACTAACTGAGCCAAGGTTGTAGTCTCAAACAATGTGGGCTGCGTTTGCATTTCAAGGACATGATAAGAGTCATAATTACAAGTTTTCTCCTAGGAGTACTTTTATTCTTACAGGGTCAGAATTTTGAAAAGATGTTGTATCAAGCCACCTTTCTTTAATTGTGCACACAAAAAGCAGTTTTGAATGTCAAAAAAGTTCCATCCTGGCCATTTTTGGATTAGGTAAGTACTTGTAAGTATTAGCTCCATACCAATTGTCGAAGCCAGCTAGAGTGTCAGTGGGTGGATGCTTGCCCGGGAGCTGGTAGGTTTTAGAAGTGCAGTTTCCCACTTTCTTCTAGTTTCATTCTATTATAAAGTACACATCTAAAATTAAATTTAAATGTCCAATTTTAAGCCATTTTTTTATAAAGTCAGCCAACACAGTTCACTCCAAAATTTCTTCCAGGCCTTCCTGCTTAGAAATTCCCTCAGGTCCTCTGTCTAGGAATCCCCCCTAGGTCCTCTCCCTGGAAACTAACCCCTAGGACCTCTTCACCTAGGAAATATACCAGTATCCCCTTAAGACTCCAAGTCTTAAGATAACAGCTCAAATAAAAGTCAAACTGTCGGGGCTTCCCTGGTGGCGCAGTGGTTGGGAGTCCGCCTGCCGATGCAGGGGACACGGGTTCATGCCCCGGTCCGGGAGGATCCCACATGCCGCGGAGCGGCTGGGCCCGTGGGCCATGGTCGCTGGGCCTGCGCGTTTGGAGCCTGTGCTCCGCAGCGGGAGAGGCCACGGCAGTGAGAGGCCTGCATACCACACACACACACACAAAAGTCAACTGTCACGTAGCACAAGGAGATCCAGATATGAGGAAGAACTCACCAGAGCACCTGAAGGGTGCTTTGAAGCCAGAGGGGCTCAAAGGGCCCAGGCTTGGTCTCCCGAGCACCGGTCCAAAGTATATCCAGGTGACCTCAGGCGGGTTTTTCTGATATCCTGCCGACTATGCCAAGTAATTTCAGTGAAAATAATCAATAAACAACCTAGAATAGGAATAGAAAGAGTTTTGTTTTATAAAAGAGCCAAACTGAGGACTATAACCCAGAAGACAACCTCTCAGATAACTCTGAGGAACTGCTTCAGAGAAGCATGGTTTTCAGTACAGTTTTATATCTTGTCAGAACAAAGAACATTAAAGTCAGGGATACATTCCTTTAAGGTTTCAAAAATAAATAAAAAAGAAAAAGAAAACTACACACGTACACAACAAGTCAGTATGGCCTTGACACCTGGGAAGGAGTCTTATCGTTGAAGGGTCTTACCAGAATTGGCATCCCAGGAAGGGAAGCATTTAATCTTTATTTTTAACATGGACATTCTTCACTTGTGGTCAGTGTGCCCTTTTCTTTAGCAATTAAAGCAGGTGAACAATGTATGTCTGATAGCCCACAAACTGGCTATTTTTAAGTAGGCATAAAATTTGAGTTAAATCATGTATAAGCCAGAATGACTTCCCCGTACCTCAATATGTGAAAATTGCTTTTATCAGTGCAGAATAACACTATCTTCTTACTATTTATGCCCAGCTCATGTACGCCACACTGTCATTATCACACACAGTAAACAAAACACCTTTCAACACAATCCTTATCATTACCATCATATGGTCACTGGGAGGTCTCCCACCCCATCAGGGTTTTTACCCAAATGAGTAATTATCCAAGAGAAAACAAAAAACAATCACATCATTCTGCCAACACTAACAGCCATCAGAGCACTACTCAACAGGTATTTCTACTTTCGGCTAACATACCCCATATTACTAACTACATTCCCTTCAATAAATAACTTAAAATGACAATTCAAACATACAAAACAAATAACCTTCCTATCAGTACTAATCCTCAATATCCACACTATTACCACCCTTAATACCCATTCTATCAGCGCTGGACTAGGAATTTAGGTCAGTATAGACCAAGAGCTTTCAAAACCCTAAGCAAGGACAATTGACTTCCTGAAAATAAGGATTGCAAGACTCTATCTGCATCAATTGAATGCAAATCAAACACTTCAAGCTAAATCCTTACTAGATTGCTGAGCTTCCACCCCACAAAATTTTAGTTAACAGGTAAATTCTCTAGTCAACTGGCTTGAATCTACTTCTCCCACCGTCAAGAAAAAAAGAGGTGGAAGAAGATCCAGCAGAACTGAAGCTGCTGCTTTTTTTTTAATTAAAATTTTTTATACATCTTTATTGGAGTATAATTGCTTTACAGTGGTGTTAGTTTCTGCTGTATAACAAAGTGAATCAGCTATACGTATACATATATCCCCATATCTCCTCCCTCTTGAGCCTCCCTCCCACCCCTCTAGGTGGTCACAAAGCACCCAGCTGATCTCCCTATGCTATGTGGCTGCTTCCCACTAGCTATCTATTTCACATTTGGTAGTGTATGTATGTCATGCCACTCTCTCACTACGTCCCAGCCTCCCCTTCCCCACCCCACCCGTGTCCTCAAGTCCGTTCTCAACGTCTGCATTTTTGAATTTGCAGTTCAACTTGTCGACTCACCCCAGGGCTTGACAAAAAGAGGGCATAACCTCTGTCTTTAGATTTACAGTCTAACACTTGCTCAGCCTTTTTTACCTATGTTCACAAACCGCTGATTATTTTAAACAAATCACAAAGATATCAGGACTTTATTATTTGGTGCTTGAACTGAAATAGTAGGCACCACTTTAAGTCCATTAATCCGTGCTGACCTAGGCCAACAGAGTGCTGCTTGGAGCTGACCAAATCCATAATGTAGTCGGAACATGCATTTGTCATAATTTTCTTTATAGGTATACCTATTATGATTGGAAGGTTCAGAAACTGGCTTCTCTCCGTAATAACTGGGGCACTGAATTTAGCATTTCCCCGAATAAATAATATAAACTTTTGACTACTTCCCCCATCAGTCTTATTCCTACTCGTATCATCAATAGTAGAAGCTGGTTCTGGTACCGGTGGAACCATATATTCAGCCCTAGCCGGCAGTCTGGCCCATGCAGGAGCCTCTGTCCACCTCACCATTTTCTCCTTACATTTAGTAGATGTTTCCTCAATTCCTGGTGCTGTTACTTTTATTACTGCCATCTTTAATATAAACCACCAGCCATTATCCCAATATTAAACACCATTATTTGATCTGCCCTAGTTATAGCCATATTACTGTATCACTCTCAGTTCTAGCAGCCGGAATTACCATACTGTTAACAGATCAAAATCTAAACACTGCTTGCTTTTACCCTACAGGAGGAGACCCAATCCTACACCAACAGCTATTTTGATTCTGTGGTCACCCTGAAGTCTATATTCTTATCCTACCAGAATAATCTCACATATCATAACATACTATTTGGGACAAAAAGAGCCTTTCAGATATATGAGAATAGTATGAGCCATGTCCACTGGCTTTTTAGGATTTATCTTGTGGGCCCATCATATGTTTACCGTAAGAATAGATGTTAACCCATGAGCATACTTTACATGAGCTTCCATAACTATTGCTATTCCTTTAGCAGTAAAAGTGGCTGATTAACAACTCTTCATAGAGATTTTGGTATCGTATAGCATAATGAGACTTATGCTTTATTTTTCTTTTTACAGTAGGTGGTTTAACAGGAATCATCTTAGCCAATTCATCCCAGGACACTGTCTTCCACAATACAGACTATGCAGTAGCACATTCCAGTATGTAATGTCAATGGGAGCAGTCTTCACTATTATAGGAGGCTTTGTATACTGATTTCCAATAACCTCAGGTTATACACTTAACATGAGCAAAAATTCACAATTTTTTTTTTTTTTTTTTTTTTTCTTTTTGCGGTATGCGGGCCTCTCACTGTTGTGGCCTCTCCCGTTGCGGAGCACAGGCTCCGGATGCGCAGGCCCAGCGGCCATGGCTCACGGGCCCAGCCGCTCCGCGGCATATGGGATCCTCCCAGACCGGGGCACGAACCCGTATCCCCTGCATCGGCAGGCGGACTCTCAACCACTGCGCCACCAGGGAGGCCCCACAATTTTATTTGTAGTAGAAAATATGGTTTTTTTTTCCCCCTGCAGCACTTTCTTGGCTTTTCAAGGATGCCATGACTTTACTCCAGCTACCCTCGTGCACACACAACAAGAAATATTTCACTCATTCATCTCATTAACAGCAGGAATGCTAATCTTCAAATCTTGAGATGTATTTGCATCTAAATGAGAAGTTTCAGAAGAGGAACTAACTACTACTAACCCAGAATGGTTACATTGGATGCCCTCTACCATATTCTATACTTGAAGATCACACCTATGTAAATTTAAAATAAGAAAGGAAGGAACTGAATCCTCAACCAGTTTCAAGCCAACACCATAACTATTATGTCTTTCTTAATCAGTGAGATAATAGCAAAAAATTATGTAACTTTGTCAAAGTTGAATCATAGACAAAAATACTGTATAACACGATGACAAATCCATTTCAGCTAGACTTTCTAGATGCAACATCACCTATTATGGAAAAACTTTTACATTTTCATGATCATACATTAATAATCACTTTTAAAATAAGTTCTCTAGCTCTCTGTATTATTTCACTAATACTGACAACTAAACTTACTCATGTACACACAACAGATGCACAAGTAGAGACAATTTGGACCATGTACCGGCCATCATTTGAATCTTAATTGCCCTATCCTCATTACGAATCTTTTACATGATACATGAAATCAGTAACCCTTCCCTAAACATAAAAACTGTGGGTCATCAATGATACTGAAGCTACGAATACACAGATTATGAAGATTTAAATTTTTACTCCTCTATAATCCCCACATCAGATCTAAAACCAGGAGAATTATGACTAATTCAACAACGAAGTAGCATAGCCATTGAATATTAGTTTCATCTGAAAATGTTTTATACTCATGAGCTGTTTCTTCTTTAGGCCTAAAAACAAATGCTATTCCAGGACACCCAAATTAAAGAACCATAGTATCGACAGGACCACACCTGTATTGTGGACACTAATCAGGAGAAATCATTTTCCTTCATTCAAAGACAGGACAGAGGGAGATGGCGTGAGCCACGGGGTGAATCCAGAGCCCACAGAGGATGTGCTCTCTGAGCTCCAGGACAGGAAGGGGGTCTCTGGGGTCCCAGGCCACACACCACTCCCTCCTGAGCGGGGTCTTGGGAACATTCTGTCAGTGATGTGGCAGCCTGAGCATTTGTCATGGCCCTCACGCTGTGGTCCGCCCCCCAAGCTCCAGGGATCGCATTCCACACTCTGTGGGTCCGCCCTGCAGGGTCCTTCCTGCTGCAGGAGCAGAGACCACCCAACTAGCAGCCCTCTCCCCAACCAGCAGGAAGAGCAGGTGGAAGGCGGAGCACCAGAGGAATCTCACTCACGCAGACATCAGCGTCCCAGGGCTGCCAGCGTGGACAGCAATGATGCAGATGAGGAACAGCCCAAGAAACAGGAGCAGAAGGCCCCAGAGGCAGCTGGTCAGGTCCTGGCTCATCTGTGCCCTGCACACCCTGTCCCTCATACAGCCTCTTCCTCACATGCCCTCTCCCTAAATATACGGTATTCAGATGCAAACAAGCAGAGCTTCAGACTGAAAGCTCTTCCAAAATGACAGATGGGCAAACACTGCAGGATTCCACTCAAATAGGGGCCCAAGAGTGGACAACTCATGGACCTAAGTGGTCGTTGGTAGCAGGGCTTCGGGAGGGGATGGAAGTGAGACTTCCATGGTCGTGGAATTTTCTAGAGATGGCGGTAATGGCTCCCCAAGGTGAATGTACCTGATGCCTCAGAAACATGCATGTAAAAAGATGATAGTAAATGGTATATGATGTTTTATTTCATTTAAAATTTTAAAATGTCTGGTTAACTGAGACTCCAATCTGACCCCTTTGTTACAAATGTGCAAGGTCAAAGCAGTGTCCCCCACCTCGGGCACATGGCATGTGGAGGACCATTCTTAGGGGGGGCCAGTCTGTGTTACCTGAGCTCTGTCCACGGGAACCCAGACAGCAGCGACCCCAGAGATGAGACATATGATCTGCTATAATGTTAACATGATACCACCAAGGGTTGTCACTCAGCAGGAGGACCACCCTGCTCAAAGGTGCCTGTCCTCATATGAACATGACAAGGTTAAGAGAAGAAAAGGGACCACAGGTTAATCAGGGCAACACCCTCAATTCAGATGCTGGAAATCTCAGAGGGGACAAGACACACTGCAGGCAAAGAGCAGATATGGGGTCTGCACATGAGCCTGACCCACACGGATGGGGTGAGCCCCACACAATCGCCAGACACCGCAACTAGGGTCACACATCCCCCTGGTCAGGATACCATGGCTGTGCTGCGTGAGCCCCCAACGTGGGAACAAGCCGGGTCCCTGGGACCAGAGAAAGGAGTGTAGGGTCTGTCTCCTCTCCTAACGCTTGCCCCAGAGAACTCAGTCCCCTCCTGTTTTCACTTCGGTACACGGGCCTCTCACTATTGTGGCCTCTCCCGTTGCGGAGCACAGGTTGCAGAGCACAGGCTCCGGACGCGCAGGCTCAGCGGCCATGGCTCACGGGCCCAGCCGCTCCGCGGCATGTGGGATCTTCCCGGACCAGGGCACGAACCCGCGTCCCCTACATCGGCAGGCGGACTCTCAACCACTGCGCCACCAGGGAAGCCCTTCACTTTTGTTTTTAACTTTTTTGTGCTGAAGTTGAACACACTACCTTGGTTCTGGCAGGCTTGGTCCTCTCCTGATTTGCTGGGGTGTTGAGAAAACTCACAGGACAGCAGGGCTGAAAGAGCAGGGGCAGGTCCGGACTCTGCTGAGCAGAGATGGTTGACCAGAAGGAGATTACAGAGGCACATCTCACCTGCTGCCAACTGGCCTTACACCTAGATCCACGTGCCCGGCAATCAGTTCACCAGGTACACCTGCCTCCCTACTCGCTCTGCGTGTGCTGGTGAACTGGAATAATCATGAGGTAGCCCACCTGAGGAGTCTCCACCAGCTGCAGGGAAGGTGAACCTTGCAGGGGTAAGGACTAAGGCCCCTACCATGGCTCCTTTGGGAGGGCCACGTAACCACACTCAGAGCAGAGCGCTGTCACCCAGACAAGCCCACCTCAGCTCCAGACCCCAGATGTCTGAGAACTGACGTTCGGACAGAGGCATGGAGCCTCTCAGTACTGAGGCCAGGCCAGGTCTCCACATCCCCCTAAAGCTCCCAGGACAGAGGCCAGGCCGGGTCCCCATGTCCTAGTGCACACAGAACACGGTCAGGTCTAAATATTCTCATTGTAGACAGCACACGGTCAGGTCTAAACATACTCAGTGTACACAGGACATGGAGCTGTCTAACCCTACCGTGTAGACAGAACTTGATCAGGTTTAAACTAGCTTAGGGCTGCTCTCCCACGAGGCACAGGTCACACATGCGGGGTCTCTCATCTCTGGACAGGGGCTCACCCCCGTGTGGGAACCAGGATGTACATTTCTGGGAGAAGAAATCAACATTGGGCTCGCACACTTTACCCACGTCAGGAAACTAAACAAAATCTGACATTAAACATTTCAACGTGCAAAACAAAAACGTTACCAATTTCTCTGGCCATGTGACTGTCAGGATCCTGGGGTAACCCTGAAACTTCTTGCAGTGCAGCCCAGTCCAAGAAGTGGCCTGATTCCAGCATCCCAGGCCCCCAACAGGAGGCGGCCTCACTGGAAGCCCAGGAAGGACAGTGCATCCCGCGGGCCAAATCGGGGGAGCACGCTCAGGGCAGCTGAGAGCACGGCACACAGGTCCTGCTTCCCAGCAGCATGTGCTGGGGGGTGAGGGCTCCTACAGCACCCAGCCAGGCTGCTTCGTACACCAGGTCTGATTTGAGGGGCGAACACAGGGAGAGGCTGGAGCACAGAAGCCATCTGAGCGCAGAACTGATCCACTTTGTCTCTATGGGTTTGCCTGTTCTGGATCTCATGTAAGTGGAATTAATAAATTGTCCTTATGTGTCTGGCTTCTTTCTCTGAGCATCGTGTTTTCAAGGTTCACCCATGTTGCAGCCGATGTCAGCGCTTCACTCCTTTTCATGGCTGAGTTAACACTCCCTGCCCCCGCCCCCTTACTTTTAACTCTATAATTTATTGTGACTCCCTGCCCACACTGTATAGGGTTGATGAGAAATTCACTTCCTGTCATTCTTGGGCCGTAACCTGCTTTTTTTTTTTTTTTTTTTGCGGTACGTGGGCCTCTCACTGCTGTGGCCTCTCCCGTTGCGGAGCACAGGCTCCGGACGTGCAGGCTCAGCGGCCATGGCTCACGGGCCCAGCCGCTCCGCGGCATGTGGGATCTTCCCGGACCGGGGCACGAACCCGTGTCCCCTGCATCGGCAGGCGGACTCTCAACCACTGCGCCACCAGGGAAGCCCAAACCTGCATTGTTAACCGACACCCAGGGGTCCTGTGCAGGAGCTGAAAGCCCAGCCCCACACGGTGCACAGTCATCCTGTGTGACCGGAGCCCAGGAGGATGGGTGAGACAGGCCTGCAGGTTCAGAGGACCAGCCCTGCAGTCTCACGTGACACCACCTTGCTGGTCAGTGTCCTGTGAGAGCTGTGCTCAGGGCACCATGTGGGGAACACAGAACGGTCGAGGGCCACAGCACTGCCTTCAGTTCAGGCCCACCCATTGCAACTGTCTACTTGCCAAGTGCTGAGGCCGCAGGGGAGGGTCCTTCCTGCCTCTTCCAGCTCCTGGGGGCTCCAGGCATCCCTAGACCTGTGGCTGCATCCCTCCCATCTCTGCCTTCATCTTCACATGGCTCCTCCCCTGTGTCTGTTATCTCCCCTCATCTTATAAGGACACAGTCACACAGGATAAGGGCCACCCTAATGCCCTTGTCTTAACTACTTACAGCCCCAGGCCCTACTTCCAAATAAGGTCATGTCCTGAGGCCCTGGGGTCAGGATGTGGCTGTCTCTTCCCATGGGTGGTGGTGGGGTGGGCAGATACAACCCCCCTTCACTCTAAGGTAACAGATCCCATATGACACGTGTCCTTGTAGGAAGAGGAGATCAGGACACAGAGACACCAGGCACGTGCCCAGGACCACCCAAGGTGACCAAGACTCTCCTGAACCATATCTCACCCAGACCCTGTCCTTGGCCCCATCCTTGGCCCCATCCTTGCGGGGCCTGCACAGCCCGGTCTCAGCAAGAATCCTGCTCAGTCAGTGCACAAATGAGGGCACCAGAACACACCACTCCAGAATGTGCCTCCTTGGCATGTGGATTACTTTGAGCTAAACGCCACCAAGAACCAGCAGATGCAGGGAAAGCTCTAGAACACGCCAAAGAGGGAGACAGCAGGAGAAACCAACCCTGCCAACACCTTGAACACGGAGCTTCAGCCTCCAGAACCTGGGAGACAATAAATGTCTGTTGTTTAACCACCTGGTCTGTGGTGTTTGTTAGGGCAGCCCCAGGAAACACGGACACCATCCGCTGTGGAGGGCAGAGAAGAGCTGGGTTTGCACCTGAGCTCCACCACCAACGAGCCACCCTTGGACCAGTTACCCCACCATCTGGGCCTCGGTTTCTCACCTGTAAAATGGGATTGGTTATAGTGCCCCATCTCACAGGGTCACAGGGTGGATTCTGTGAGCTAACGCATGTGAGGCACTCAGAACTGAGGCGCACAATAACCATGCAGCACGTTGGCCATCACCCCGACATTCTGGGCCCTCTCCTCTGGTAGGGAAGTCTTCTCTCTAGTCTAGAGGAGGCCCATCCACCGGTACCACATCCAGCTGTTATAAACTCTTTGTATACAGCTGAGGGGGTTCAGAATTTGCCACCCCTAATATGTCACTTTGGCATAAGGGTTTTTTGGAGTTGAGGTGATTGAGAAGCTGCAAAAAGAAAACCTCTGCCCTCCTCCATCTGCCTGGTCCCTTTGTGAGGATGTCCCCCTCCCTCTCCTGTTCCAGGAAGGGAAGAAACAATCTTATCATCTGAGATGGTACTGACTTCAGTCTGCATAACAAACCTCACTAAGTCAGCTCTGTCCTCTCTTATTTTCCCCCACTTACTCACCTTCCCACAACTTCCTGTCCCTAGAAACTGAAACCTGTTTTCCTTTGTCTTATCACTTCTCCAGAAACTTATCACCCTGTGTTAACATGGCATATAAGTCCTTAAGTCTAACTGACTCTTTGCAGCTCCACTTCTTTTCTGTGCAGGGCTCTGTACACAGACATAATAAACCTTTTGCTCCTGTTAATCTGTTGTCAGTTTAATTTGCAGGTCCCTGGGACAGAACCTAAGAGAGTAGAGGAAAAATTTTTCATCCCCTATACCACGTCAAATACACCAACAGCCAACCCCCCCTTTGTTCTTGTTCTGCTTCAGCGGCAACAGACACCAACCCTCTCCCCACCTGAGATACTCAACTAGCACCCCTGTCTCCATCTTCTCTCGCAGACTGCCCCGTAGCTCCCTCAGTCACACCCTGTCTCATACGTGTCCCCCGAGGCGAGAACCCGGGACCCCAGGCCACCTGGGGGGGCGGACAGTCCAGCACCAAGTGTCCAGGTGGCTGGAGCTGGACTGCCGTGCAGCACACCTGGGGGTGCTTCCATCCCAGGGCCCTCCAGCTCCAATGGCCGCACGTCGCCCACGCAGGTGTCTGAAATGCTGGCGGATTAGGGCCAGGGCTCAGACCCCAAAACCCCACCCTCAGGGCTCTGTAGTGTGGGATGGCTGCATCATAGGGACCCCAGTTAGGAGTGTGGTCACCTTCCATGTAGGGAGACACACCTCTGAGGTCCTTGGGAGAACAGGGGTGGGTCTGCGCCCCTCCCAACCACGCACCCCACTCGGCCCCCTTCACAGCCAGCTGGAGTACTGACTGCAATCCAAGCCCTCGTGGATCCTATCCAAGTTGGGCCAGGTCGCAATGATCCCAGACCGAGGGGCTCAGGTGATTCCTGGGACTTCCCCATTTTGCCTTTAAGGGAACACCACTGAGTTTCAAATGAAAGGAACCAGGACTCACCAACCCAAATGTGCGTGTTTGGCATAAGGATTATTCTGAACAGAAGGCCATTGAGAACCAGCAGACTCGGAAAATGCTCTGAGAACAGGGCACAAGCATTCCTCCCATAAAGGAAATTCACATGTATAAAGGAAATGCCCACTTGTAGGGACCTCTTCCTCTCCCACACCTGGAAGAGGAGGCTGCATAACAACTCTCACCAGTAAAAAAGGCACCGACTTGAATCTGCATCACAAGCCCCACTAACACTCTTGTTCACCGGGCTTTCCGGACTGACTTCCCAGGGCTTATTCCGCCCCACACAACCCCTTCCTTCTGTCCAGCCCATGACGGTATTTGAGCCCACAATTCTCACTGCCTCCTTGAGGAATACTGCTTTATAAACTCCCACACATTCCATCTTTTTTTCCCCTCTTGTTAGGCTGCCTGTTCTCAGTTTAACATCTGGGGTCCAGGCACTGAACCTGGAAGGGGAGAGGGCGCTGGAGTGGGCTGCCATCCATCGTGAAAGCCATCTTGGAAACTTCAGAAATGGCCTGAGCCATTGTTAACCACAGCTAGCGTTAGCAGTTAACTTACAGCCTTACACTGAATAAACTATATTCAGAATAAAGGCAGCGAATTCTCAAAACTCACTAGCATTACTGTAGACCTCACTGGTTATCGTACTGCATTTACCACCATCTCTGCTCACTCTTACCCTCTCCCATACATAGTGTGTGTGGTGGAAGCTCTCTCTGGGGTTCTTCCCGGCTCCTTGTTCACGAACATCACATCGGAAACTCGAAACTGGCCACCGTGGGAATATCTACACCACAGGAACGGCAGGTGCCGCCATCCAGCCTTGGGTGATTGTTTTGTTGATGTTCCAGACTTAGAAAGTGATGGGAGAAGTGTGACTCATGCAGACCGGATGTGCAGGTGTGTGTCTGTGGTGTTGCATCGTAAAGACCGAGAGAACACTCTTCTGCATCCGAAACCCAGGACGCGATTCAGCAGAGGCTGCTGACGTCATGGAGGAAGGAGTGCGGTTCTACACACTACACGTGGAGTTCGTAGTCTTACTCCTTCAAAACAAGAAAATTCCAAGCAACACCAGAACTGCCCTCGTGTGTCGACTAGGGGGCCACGGGTGGTGGGGGAACAGGAGCCAGGCAAAAATCCACAAAAGCATCCCGTGAAGCCCTGGTCTCTCTGGAATTTACATCAAAGTCCTGTCCACTAGTATTTTTTGTTAATTGTTTGCTACAGCCTGGGTATCAATTTAGCTAATAAACGTATGTGCCCATATATGCACCTTTTGGGGGAGCCCTTGGGAATCAGGATTGTGTGTTATCTGTTATCACATGATACCAGCACAGCTTCATCTTTGTTATCTGTGTACCACTGTCCTTCACGTCATCTTATATCACAAACTGTGCAGGCATGCTGGCTCTTCTTTCCCTGGAGAGCAGGGTCCTGACCATTGGCCAGTACGTCCTTGCCCATGACCCTGTCACCACCCCCTGGCAGAACTCAGACCCTGAACCATCGGCTGGACTCACACCCAAAACCTAGGTGGTCCAGGGGTATGGATTTTCCAGATTTTCACCTCAACTCCACAACTTGCCAAACTGGATAAACACGGCCACTTTGCACATTCAGATGTCAGCAAGGGCAGTGGGCAGAGCTCCTACGAGACGGAAGAGGAGGAAAACATTGTGTCCGACCAGCAGGTCCATGATTATGGCCGTGGTGAAGCCAGACACCCTCACTTGAGAACCAGACAAGGATGCTGTTGCTTCAGGACGTCTGCGTCCGGGCACTGTCACCACAGGAGAAAGGGTCACCCTGGTAGACCTCAGCCTCACTCATGCCTGAGTGAAGATAAGAATGAAGGAGGGAAGGAACTGGTGGGAACCCAGCAGGGCGTCCACAGGGACCCCAGCCCCGCCCCGAGGGAAATTCCAGAGTCACTCCCCACAGGGAGCTCACCCCACACCTGCATTGCAGGCCCTCACACACGCTCCTTGACCCCAAACATGAATATGTTGAGTAAACGAACAAATGTCACTCCCAGATACAGTCGCAAGAGCCCCTACCTTTTAAGATTACCCCTGTACCATAGAAGCACATAGACATTCCTATTTATAGGAGCCAGTGTTGCTCCAGGAAAATCCATCAAAAACGTGGACTTGAAAACGGAACGATCACCCCTTCCCTGTACCTACCTCGTACCTCCCCTGGGCCCGCCCACCAGCTCTGCATCCTCAGGTACACACACCTGATGATGTGCCTGTGACTAACATTAGTGGCAGCTGTTCCAGAAGTAGGGCTGCTGGTAGTAATGGATCCACTACAGTACTCGCACACTGCTTTGTACTTTTCATCCTCAACCGAGTGAAATAATTCCTGGGGCCTCATCTACATTGAGACACAACAAAAAACATCCACCCAGGGGCTTCTCTGGGGGCGCGGTGGTTGAGAGTCCGCCTGCCGATGCAGGGGACACGGGTTCGTGCCCTGGTCCGGGAAGATCCCACATGCTGCAGAGCAGCTGGGCCCGTGAGCCATGGCCGCTGAGCCTGCGCGTCCGGAGCCTGTGCTCCGCAACAGGAGAGGCCACAACAGTGAGAGGCCCGCGTACCGCAAAAAAAAAAAAATCCACTCACAGTGCAGATGAATTTGAAAGCAGGCTGAGGAACTCGGTTCCTACGCAGCCCACCCGGGACGCACAGTAGGCAGTGTACAGCAAATCCAAATCCAAACCACGGGGCTTAATTTCCCTGGAGAATAAAGGAAGACTCCCTTCTTCCGCTTTTGTAGGACATTTACTTTAGAAAATGTGGGAATTCCTTCTCTGACTCTTTGAAGCGTGTGCACATCTTTTAAAGGCAGAACACACCTCTGACACTACCACAGCTCAGAATGTTTCCTGCAGACCTGGGCGTGTGTCTGAAATGTGATGGAGAAGGAAACCCCGTCTCCCTGCTCCTGGGAGGAGAGGCCTGAGTCCAGTGGGGCCTGGCTCCAAACACAAAACCGCCTCCATTATGAAGACAACGGTGATTGTTTATCTGGGACCATGGGTGGAATGCGTGGTCTCCACTCAGCTGCACGAAGGCTGAGACTCTTCTGTCTCTGCAGCCTCTCAGTGGGTCTGCCCCGACGCCACCTGGGATGCACGTCACACTATGGTTTCATGCTGGGTCCAGAGTAAATGGTTTGTGGAATGTCCCCTCCCTCCTGTCACAACCCAGGGTCTGAGAGTCCCTCTACCTGTCACAGCCCAGGGTCTGAGTGTCCCCTCCTCCCGTCACAGCCCAGGGTCTGGATGTCCCCTCCCTCCTGTCACAGCCCATTGCCTTTCGACAATGTTGAAGGTGACCTAAATGTCCAGAAATCCCCTCACCCTCTGTTTCTGGGAAATGGCTTCCTGAAAAGACCCCTCCCCACAAAGACTCTGCTGAGACTCAGGAGCCCCCCTTTCCTGACGAGGCCACACAGACCCAGTCCCTCCCCAGGCTAAGCAGCCAGGAGCTGACCTGCTCCTTCTAAAGATCTGTCAGAACAAGGGCTGGTGACCCACACGTCCCCCTCCTCCCCGGCCCGAACTGCAGCTGCCGGGTCAGAAGCCCAGCTCAGGGCACCTCCTGAGTTGGGGACCTTGATCCACGTGCCGTCAGGGCACCTTTCGTGACAACCCCTCGCCTGGGCCTTTATACTTGTGGTTATTTACTCCTCTCCATGGAGAAACTGCCTTTGCCCCAACTCTCCAGATGCTTCCAGACCTTGTCAGGAATTATCTCTATAGTCATAGTCCCCCCTCTACAGTTACAATGCTGCTCTATTATCATAGTCCCCCCTCTACAGTGATAGACCTCCCTCTATTGTAACAGCTCCCTGCATTACCATAATCCCCCGCATTGTAACAGTCCCCCCTCTACAGTAATAGTCCCCCCACTACAGTAGTCCTCCTTTACTGTATGAGTCCCCTCTCCAAAGTAATATCCCACTGTCAGAGCCCCCATTTACTGTCATCTTCCCCCCCTATGATATCAGTCACCCCTCTACACTAACATTGCCCCTTGTACAGATATAGTCCTTCCTCTACAGTAAGAGTCCCCCCCGTTGTAACAGTCCCTCCCCCCACTAGTA
Organism: Mesoplodon bidens; assembly: GCF_964165515.1. Lineage (NCBI taxonomy): Eukaryota > Metazoa > Chordata > Mammalia > Artiodactyla > Ziphiidae > Mesoplodon > Mesoplodon bidens. The sequence goes on along the minus strand of NC_138175.1, from coordinate 15,025,229 downwards.
CACTCTCATCCCCTTGTAATAGTTCCCCTTCCTCCTCGCAGTAATTCTTTTGAAATAAAAGTCTCCTTTCTAACCCAGACTTGATTTTATTTTATAGGCCTAAAGGGACTGCAAGGGTGACATAAAGCAAAACACTTATTGCAGGGCTCAGGCGTGGGTGGTGCAAAGGCGCCTGTGGATGTATGTCCCCCATCATGTAGGGCACCTGTTAGTGTGTCTGTGTCACCACTGTGGGGCACCTGTGTGACTGTCACCACTGTGGGGACACCTGTAGGTGTGTGTCTGCATCGCCATCACAGAGGAGACCTCTCCCCAAACACAAGTCACATGACACTCAGGGTGTCTTGCCAACTCCTGTCCCCATGTCCCCAGGCCTCTCCCCATAATTCGGGTCACTTGAGCACCGAGTGTCATGTCCCCTCCTGTTCCACATCCCCCAGTTTCATCAGAATCCTGGTCACTTTGTAACAAGTCCCTCATCCTCCCATTTGCCCCTGCCTGAGAAGGTTATGGGTTTGTCCACGGTGCGAGGAAAAGCGTCCCATCCCCGTGGACACCAATCCTCCACCTGCCAGGCACTCACCTCCTCCCAGGTGCACAGGTGTGAGTTACCCACCCTCTCCCTCGACTACACACCCCAGCTCTCTGGTTTCCAAGTACAGATTCAGGTGTGCTCAGCACTAGCACAATCCCAGAACCGGCCAGACGATCCCCACTCCCCAGGTGCAGCCACAACCTCGAGCCCTGGGACAGCACTCCTGGGAGTAAGCCAGGTGCCCCTCGCAAACCCTGATGCCTTCCCCACCCAGCACTTCCTCAGCTGGATCCACTCCACCCTTTGCCTCCTCAGTCAACACGAGACTCAGGTGGGCACAAGGAGACACTTTCACAAAATGCAGCGGGTGCAAGATGAGCTAAGGGCCCAGTCCCGCTGACCCTCCTGGATGGCCAGGTGAGACATCTGAGCCGCCAACCTGTGACCATGGCAGGAAGGCTCCTTCCATGACCACGCTCACCTGCAGGTGGTGACTGGCACAGAGTAGACACTCAGGAAATAGTTAAAGGTAAAGGAATGGATGGACGTGCACACTGCTGGCAAACCCACTGGAGTTCCCATCCTTCTCCTCACCTGGGCCCCCGAACGCTCAGTGGGCTCCCCAAATGCTCACCAGGCCCCCCGGAATGCTCAGCGGGCTCCCCAAATGCTTGCCAGGCCCCCCAAATGCTCACCAGGCCCCCCGGAATGCTCAGCGGGCTCCCCAAATGCTTGCCAGGCCCCCCAAATGCTCACCAGGCCCCCCGGAATGCTCAGAGGGCTCCCCAAATGCTCGCCAGGCCCCCCAAATGCTCACCAGGCCCCTGAATGCTCACCAGGCTCCCCAAGTGCTCAGTGGGCTCCCCAAACAATCTCCAGGCCCCCAGAATACTCTGCGGGTCCTCGAACACTCAGCAGTCTCCCCGAATGGTCACCAGGCCTCCTGCACACTCACTGGGCCCCCCAAATGTTCACCAGTCTCCCCAAACACTCAGAGGGCTCCCCAGATGCTCACTGGGCCCCTCAAGTACTCATCAGATCCCCTGAACGTTCAGTGGGCTCCCCAGATGCTCACCCACACCCACCTGCCCAGATTAGATGGCCCTGTCCCCGCAGCATAAGGCCAGGAAAGGAGGCCTCAGCCAACAAGTTCGTGCCTGACCCAGACCCGTCCTACCGACTAGGTTAGCGGCACAGCAGACAGTGGGCTTGTCAACGCCCCCCGTGAGCCACTGTCCAGGGGCTCCTGCCGGCTCAGAGGCTCTGACTCAGCGGGTCTCCTACCCTCTGCGCTGGCAACACCGGAGCCTGCGAGCGGACGCTTCCCCCCCGGGCCGCCCCCACCCACCCCCGCCGCCCTCCATGCTCTCCTGCTGCCCCTCCAGCCCCTGGGTCCCAGGAAGGAAGGAGGAGCCGGGACCCGAGGGGAGCGCGGACCACCCTTCACCACCGCCCCATCTCGAGCCTCTGAACTGATACAGTCAGGCGGTACTCACGACGACAGCTGACTTCGGAGAGTTTCCGGCTGCCGCTCCGCCTGTCTGCCAGTCCCCCTCCGGGGGAGCCTCAGGCACTTGCCAAAACACTCCTGCGCCTGATTGGATGTGAAACACCCACTCCTGTGAGGGTGTGGGAGGAGCCACCTCCCAGAGCTGACCTGCCCCTGCACGTCATTGTGGGGACAGCGCTGCCCAGCTGGAGGGTCCACGGATCCTCTCCGCAGGGACCAGGAGTTGAGAAGTGGAGAAAGGGAGCCATTACTCCCTCAGAAGACTTAAATGTGTTCTCTATTTTAACACAAAACTTCCCATTACAACACCCTCGTCAAATCAAAGAGTCAAAATAAAATTGGAAAGGGCAGATTACACCTGAATTGATGCAGCCTTCCTAACAGCCAAAGATGCTATCGACGGTGCAGCTGTCCTCTATGAAGAAAACAAAAGGAGGCTCACCAGCCTCCCTATCGTCACTGTGTACTTTGAACACTCCAGGTCTCCTCACAGTTTGCACAGTTTGAGATAAAAAGACAAAGCACCTCAGCCTCCTGAAAGATAAGCCATTGTTGCATTTCACCAAAGCCAGATCTTTCTAAAGATATCCATAGCATGTTGGAGGTAGAGAGGATATTACACTCATCAAATCCAGTATCCTCCAGGTGGCCCATGTAATGCTAACAGCTTTCTCAGAAGAGAGGGTCTGTAGTCAACACTCTGTGGCTCGTTGTTGTTTTTCTGACCCCACAAACTTCTCAGAGCCTCGTGGTTGCTAAAATGCAGTTTTATACATTTTAAAATATTAATAGAATGCATATCACAATATATAATAAATACTATAAACTTTAATATTTATCATGTTAAAATTCTTGTCATATACATAATATATTATGATGTATCTCTTAGATATTATCTATATAAACTTTAATATTATACTTTTTGCGGGGGCGTTGGTTTTGTTTTTTGCCACCACTCGCAGCTAGTGGGATTTTAGTTCCCTGACCAGAGACTGAACCGGGGCCCTTGGCAGTGAGAGCAGAGTCCTAACCACTGGACGTCCAGGGAATTCTAATATCATAGTTTGAATACCCCATGGAGTATGCAGGGTTTTTTTTTTAACAACTTTCCTGACCCCAGAAGCGCTGTTACAAAGACGGTTTTTAGAGCACCCTGAGTAATACAAATGTAATCCAATTGCCTTGTTTAACAGCTTAAAAAACAGAGACACAAGATTGATGCCAATTTCCCAGGGGCAGTGCCAAGATCAGAACACAAATATCCTAATTCCCAGTGTCCTTTCTTCTCTGCCATTGAAATTCTTCCTAATGAATACTGGTCTCTGGACTTGGACAAAAGGCCTATGCAGGAATCCATTCAAGAAATCTGGTCCCTCAAGTTGGAATGTAACGTCTGACATAAATGATGTATTTAATCCCCATAAACTATGCACTAAACATTATGCAAAGTTTTGGATTTGGCTTATAATTGGGATATTCATATATCCCAATTCATACGTCACGTGCCCGGGTTTGCTGCAGGAGCCCAGTTTGGTCAGGTGCCAGGCATTACCTCACCTGTCATTTACGGCACTTCCCCGAGGCTTCTTTTACGTCAACTACCCAACGTTTATGGCCGGTGACCCTGCTTTACGGCACACCCCCGGCTTTGTTTACATCAATTTCCTGGGTTTTGCGTCATCCGACCCTGGTGTATACATCACCTGGCGCTGCTTTACGGCACTTGACCGTGCTTTACGGCACAATCACAGGCTTTGTTTATATCAATTACCCAGGCTTTATATCATCTAAGCCTGATTTATGCCACGCCTGCCCCTCAATCCTGCAAAAGCTGGAGGAGTTCAAAAACTGGAACTTCCTGTTGATTCCAGGGCCTAACATCGCTTTTGGCATAGAGGCTATCAGTGATTGTTCAACAGACGGATAAGTGAGAACCTTCTGCTGAGGGGAGGGGTGTGGGGATGTAGGGCCCTATGGGGCCTTTCTGAGACAGGCCTTCCCCCGTATCCTCTGCTTTAGCTCCTCTCTGAAGTCCTTAGATGATAGTATTTGATGCACGTTTCCTGAGTTGTTTTGCAGGTCTGAACCCCCGGCCCCGCCCACCACCACCAGGTGGAAGAACTACTTGAAGACCATGAGCACAAGGCAATGTGCTCCCAGGCCTCCGGGAGCCTAAGGCTTGATAATGTTAACCCCTGTGACACCACCCTGCTACCTCACCATCAGCCAGAGAACTGTGCACAAGCTGATCACATACCATTTGATCCACCCCTCCCTCACCTGGCTTTTAAAAATGCTTTGCTGAAACTCTTCGGGGACCTCGGGGTTTTGGGGGGCATGAGCCACGTCTCCTTGCACAGCCCTGCAATACACCCTTCTCTGCTCCAAACTCCGTTTCGGTTTGTTTGGCCTCACTGTGCATCAGGCACACGAACTTGTGCTAACAGGAACAGGAGAAAGAGGCTCAGACGGAAAGGGGAGAAGGAAGTTTGCGGAGAACTCTCAAGAGAAAGGGCGCGGGGATGAGCACAGCCTGCGCACCAAAATACCACGGTTTTTACATGCTCCGTATTCACGACCACCAGCACCATTTTCCAGATGCCAAAACCCACGCAGGCCTTCAGCTTGAAAACTGCAAGCCCAAGAGTCAAGCCAGGTATTTCTGGGTCTAGAGTTCTGCCTCTAGAGAAACAAAGGGCAATCAGACCGCAGAGAGTCTGTTAGGCTGTCCGGCCAGTGGGCCACCTGGCCAGGCTAGAAGTGCCGAATCAGGTGCTGAAGGCAGACCTATGTCCCCTCTACGAGGCGAGGCAATTAGGGCCGGAGAGTCAGAGGACCGCGGTAATGAACCCCTCCTCTCTGCACGTCCTTGGGGTTCCACCAACCCCATAGATCCACAGAAAACTCTAATTTGAAAATATACATGTACCCCAAAGTTCATAGCAGCACTAGTTACAACAGCCAAGTCATGAAAGCAACCTAAATGTCCATCAACAGAGGAATGGATAAAGATGTGGTATATATCTACTATGGAATATCAGTCATAAAAAAGAATGAAATAATGCCATTTGCAGCAACATGGATGGACCTAAAGATTATCATACTAAGTGAAGTAAGTTATAAAGAGAAAAACAAATACCATATGATATCACTTATATGTGGAATTTAAAATATGGCACAAGGAACTTACTTACAAAAAAGAAACAGACTCACAAACACAGAGAACAAACTTAGAGTCGCCAAAGGGGAAAGGGAGGGGAAGGATAAATTAGGAGTTGGGGAGTAGCAGATACAAACTACTAAATATAAAATAAACAAGACCTAATGTAGGGGGAAGAAATCAGGAGAAAGAGCACCCCCCCCCAGCGTGTGTGTGCACACGCTCACACACACTACTCTCACACACACACTTAAACCAGCCCAGAGAAAGAGCCCAGGCACTGACTTTGATGTCACAATGATCAGGATCTAAAAAGCAATTACATTCCCAGGCATTGTGCTAATACAACTATTGAAATCGCTAGTCGAAAACACTTAATTGAATAACTAAGACAGACTGATCTAAAAGCTGATTTAAAAGTAACCTGGCAGGTGCATACCATCTAAATAATTACTCTCTCCTATGATCTAGTCTCTCATTAAAATCAAATTTCATGAGGAGAAATTATACATTTTGTACCATGATTGGGAAGAAGAAGCCACATTCACTCACCTGCTGATGAACGTGGAGGGTTATCAGCGGAGCTAAAGAGGAAATGAGTGTCCCGCCTTCCCAGGTGCAGTGAGATCCGTCTCTGCAACAAACCACCCTCCCTCCCATTTTTCCCTCAGGAAATGATGGAAACCTATTAAAATTGCATCAACTGAGAACCCCAAACCAATAGGTGCCTGAGTGGGAAGGAGAGGCCGTGGGGCTGGGGGTGTCTCGCAGGAGCACCTCAAACTCAGAGGAAACTCAATAGGCCGGCATCTAACGCATTTCTCCACAGGTAAGAAAACCCAGGCCAAGGGGGAAAGGGGCTTGTTGGGAGACCAAACACCAAGTCGGCGGCAGGGGTGGAAGCAGCAGTTATTTTCAGCGGAAAGCTCCCCCCACCCCAAACACCTCTCCTTTCAACTCACAGTTTCCTGCCACACGCCGGATCGGAGGAGCTCCCGGCGCAGCGCGTCGCTCCGCAGAGAAGCTGCAGGGTTGGACCAGGCTCTTTAAGCCACGCCCAGGGGTGGTCCCAGGCTGCTGAGCCGTTTTCTCTCGTTCGCAAATGTAGCCAGCTGCCTGCCATTGGCCAATCTGGGCCCGCGTGAAGAGGCCCACGTGTGGGAGGAGGGTCATGACTGCCCCGCCGTCCGACGGACCTGAGGATCCAGGCGGGAAGCTCTCAGCCAGTTTCTGAGCATCGGGCGCTGTATCCTGGTTTTTTGGAAACCTCTGCAGTGACCTTGATAATATTTTATAAATGGATCTCCCACTCCGCATATTTATGAGATAAAGAATTTCCCCCCTTAAAATTCAAGAGGGACATGCTCTTAGAACGAACAGGAAGACACAGGCTGCTCCCAAATGATCTACTACTTGGAGGATTTTAAAATTCTAGCGAGAAAATATAACGGAGCAGGACGCTATGGGGCTTTCCCGGGACAGGCCTCTCGCCGTATCCTCTGCTTTAGCTCCTCTCTGAAGTCCTTAGATAATAGTATTTGATGCACATTTCCTGAGTTGTTTTACAGATGTGAAACCCGCCACACCCCCACCCCAACAGGTGGAAGGACTACTTGATGACCATGAGCACGAAGCCTCAGGCCTCCTGGAGCCTAAGGACTGATATTTAGCCCTGTGACTCCGCCCTGCTACACCATCAGCCAATTAGAGAACCGTGCACAAGCTGACCACGCACCCTGCAACCCGACCCCACCCCACCCCACCCCACCCCACCCCTGGCCTTTAAAAATGCTTTGCCAAACCCTCCCCAGAGCTCGAGGCTTTGGGGGACATGAGCCGCCTGTCTCCTTGCATGGCCTTGCAATAAACCTTTGTCTGCTCCAAACTCCAATGTTTCAGTTTGTGTGTCGGGCACAATAACTTGCGTTAACAAAACACTCATTCTCTTCACCCTCTTGGGCATCAGCACCAGGTGGGAAATGGCTGCACTCCTTATTTAACCCTCCGATTTCTCCAGAACCTTTCCTTCAAGGAGATATCTCTGGGCTCTGCAGGGACTGTGAGTGGTGATAGGTAACTCTGAGACTGAAAATCTGGAGGAAAAGAGACAAGGTCTGGGAGCATCTGGAGAGTTGGGGCAAAGGCGGTTTCTCCGTGGAGAGGAGTAAATAAACACAAGTATAAAGGCCCAGGAGAGGGGTTGGCACGAAAGGTGGCCTGACGGCACATGGATCAAGGGCCCCGACTCAGGAGGCCCTGACACATGATTATCAACCAAAATCCATACTTTACATTAGAGTCTGTTCTGGGTGTTGTACATTTTATGGGTTTGGACAAATGTATAACGACATGTATCCACCATGACAGTATCACAGACAGCATTTTCACTGCCCTAATAAACCTCTGTAATATTATACTTTTAACTATAGAGATCATACACATTGTACAATTATATGCTTTTTTCAGTTGACTATCTTGGTCTCTACAGATCAATAAATTTTATCTCACCTAATACATGAAACATGATATAAAATTTCCAAAATTCCAATTATGTTTTTTATAGCTGGTTGTCCAAATTAGTATCTAATCCAGAACCACACAAGTGCTTGTGTTTCAGTAGTTTTTTATTTGTGTTTTGAACAGCTCTATTTCAGTCTAATAAGTACTTATCTCTGTTTCATTGAGGTTTAGTTCTGAGGTTTTATCTTGTTCTTTTGTTTGGAACATATTCTTTTGTTTCTTCGTTTTGCTTGACTCTCTGTTGGTTTCTATGCATTAGATAAAGCAGCCAGACTTAAAGCAGTGGCCTCCTGCAGGAGATGAGCCTGACCGTTCAATCCTGCCTCACTCTTGTTGTCTCTCAAACCTCAGTGATTGTCCAAGCAGCCTATTTTATTTTTAATGGCTCCTAGTAGATGAGGGTGTGCTAAGACCAGTCGGTGTTCCAAAGCAGGGGAATCTCAGTCAGCACCTAGATTCAGGCTGATTGGAAGCCAGACCCTCAGGCAGAAGATTTCAAAACTTGCAAATATAAACAGTGCTGTGGGGCTGAAAGCATAGGCCAGAGCCAGGTGATATAGAGGTGTCCCCTGGAGGCAGCCTCAGTTTTATAGACCCATATTTTTATTTCCCTGGTAACAAGCTAGTCATGATTTATTTTTATTTGGTAGTGTCTTATTTTTTTCAGTTAAGTTCTCTGAAATTATTATTATTATTATTATTATTATTATTTATTTATTTATTATTTTTTTTTGCGGTACGCGGGCCTCTCACTGTTGTGGCCTCTCCCGTTGCGGACCACAGGCTCCGGACGTGCAGGCTCAGAGGCCATGGCTCACGGGCCCAGCCGCTCAGCGGCATGTGGCATCTTCCCAGGCCGGGGCACGAACCCATGTCCCCTGTATCGGCAGGCGGACTCTCAACCACTGCGCCACCAGGGAAGCCCTCTGAAATTATTTTTAATGCTATGAGTAAGCAAGCTCCAAATACCATAACTAAGTGAGGTTTGCTGTTTGCTTCAATATAAAACTGACACATGACTGCAGACTATTAGGAGATTCTCAAAGTCAATCCAGGGATTTGAGATCAAGTGGTTAGCAAGTTAAACCCTAAAGTCCACTATGGTCAATTTTCAGGATGCTGAGCCATTTTAAGTAATACAGACGAGATTTATGCAAAACCAGAGCACCAAACCGCAGTCTGAAAATATTAAACGGAAAATTCCAGAAATAAACAATTCATAAATTTCAAATTGTGAGCTTCTCTGAGCAGCGTGATGAAATCTCACGCCCTCCTGCTGTCCCACCCGTTATTCACCTAGCAGCCGTCGTAGTTATCAAATCGCCTGTCACTGTGTTACTGAACCACACTTGGGTCCACTTGCCCACCGACAGTAAAAGCAATCTACTTGACACCGGGTTATGGTGAAGGAAGGTGTAGTGTTTATTGTAAGGCATCAGACAAGGAGTCCAGGACAGCTAATGTTCAAAAACACCTGAACTTCTCAGTGGGTTTCAGGGAGGCATTTTAAAAGGCAAGTTTAAAAAAAAAGGCAAGTTGAGGAAGGGGAGTCCCAGGGTAGGTGATCAGCTCAGATGCAATTCTCTGATTGGTTGATGTGAGGTAAGAGGGCGGTGTTACAGGGGTTAACATTATCAATACTGGGGGCTACGTGCTCATCACGGTCATCAAGTAGTTAACTTCTTCCATTTAGTGGTGGTTTTAGCATCTGTAAAACAACTCGGGAAATGTGCATCAGATACTGTTACCTAGGTACTTCACAGAGGACCCAAAGCAGAGGACTCGAGAGGAGGGGTCTTTCCCGGGTAGGCCCTGTAGGTCCTCCTTGGTTACTACAGCATCACAGTGCTTGTGTTCAAGGAAGCCTTATTTTACTTAATAATGGCCCCAAAGTGCAAGAGTAGAGATGCTGGTATGTCAAAGAGAAGCTATAAAGTTCTTCCTTTAAGTGAAAAGGTGAAAGCTCTTGACTTAGTAAAGGAAAAAAAAAAAATCCTATGCTGAGGTTGCTAAGATCTAGTAAGAACAAATGTTCTGTCTATGAAATTGTGAAGAAAGAAAAAGAAATTTGTGCTAGTTTTGCTGAACCTCAAGCTGCAAAAGATACGGCCACAGTGTGTAAGTGCTTAGTTAAAAGATGGAAAAGGCATTAAATTTGTATAATAAAATATTTAGAGAGAGAGGGCACTTTCACATAACTTTTATTACAGTATATTGTTATAATTGTTCTATTTTACTATCAGTTGTTAATCTCTTACTGTGACTAATTTATAAGCTAAACTTTATCATAGGTATGTATGTATAGGAAAAACTTTATACATAGTGTCCAGTACTATCCCTGATTTCAGGCATCCACTGGGGGGGTCTTAAAACATATCCTCCACAGATAAGGGGGATATACTTATATGCTTAGGTATTTAATATTTTTTCATGCTCTTATAATGGAATTCATTTTAAAATTCATTTGTAAATTCTTTTGTTGTAAGTACATGGAAATACAATTCTTGTTTATTGATCTATCCAGGGACCTACCTAGTTAAAATAATTTACTAATTCTATTGGCTCGTATGTAGATTCTTTTGACTATTTTTTTCATCTATATATTCTGGTAAACCACAAATAATAATAGTTTTATTAAAAAAAAAACACACAAAAAAACAACCAGGGCATGTGACATAAAGCTGGGGCACCTGATGTAAAGCCAGGGGACCAGACATAAAACCGGGCATGTGACTATATTTCTCCACATAGTAAGTTGAATGATCTGCTAATTTAATTCACAATATCAATAAATAAAGGAAGATTTTATAATATTGAAACATCCTTGAACTCTTGGAATGAACCCCAACCAGGCTCTTATTTCTTTCCCACAATTTTCAAGAGGAGACACAGCAGAACCATCTTTACTCTGCCATCTTAAAACTGGAAACACCAAAAGAGATTTTTTTAATGTGAGAAGGCCGTCAGTTTCCCCTAGCAGGCAGGGAGGAAGGGCTCTGGGGAAGCCCTGGGATTTCGAGGACAGAGGGTCCAGGAGAATAAGCCTTAGATCTGAGTGTGAATAAAAGTGGCTACAGGCCCAGCATAGAGATGGACTTGCAGAACACTGAACTATTGTGTGATTCTTTTCACCACTCCTTATTTCTAGGGGTATTAGCTAGGATTTGGGCTGCTAGGGCTGATATAGCAGCTCCATGACTCTTCCTTCTGGCTGCTCTGTCATCTTCAGGGGCCACATCCTCATTCATAGTCCAAGATGCTCACACCCCTGCCAGCATTCCCTGGCTGAGGGGCAAGGGAGCGCATGCCTCTACTCTTTAAGACCAAAGCATTGCTTTTTCTTAGAGCCCATTTGCCAGAAGTTACTCACATGTCCACACTTTGCTATAAAGGGGGCTGGGAAGTGTGTTATTTTTTCTGGACTGTCTTTGCCTTGCTAGAGATTCTGTTACATATAAGAAGGGAAGAACAGAGGTTGGCAGACAAGGAGTGGTCTCTGCCTCTGCAGGCCTTCTGTGGAGCCTTAGAAACTTGGCATGCACCTGTCCTAGCACTCTTAGTAGTAGAAGATTCATGATTATTTAGGAGGACTTATTTTTTTGTGTGTAAAATTAGGCAACTGGTTTATGATCCAACACTTGGGGCCATCATTTCTGTGACACTGTGATCTAATTCCTTATTTCTTTAGACGAGTCCTCATTCCTAACTAAAGGTCTGCTTTGTGAGTCTAGGAAGAAGTGGAAACAGCAATTCTTGCCAAGAGCAACGTAATCCCAAGCTATCACTGTGCCCAGTCATGAGACCACTTTCCTATCTGAAGGAGATGAGCCATGTAAAGTGCTCACTTTGGGCAACAGTGATGATCAGAGTCAGGGCAAAGCAGAGAAGAGTTCCTGGTCAGTGTCATGATCCCAGGCATAAGACATATCCTACCTCTAGTGGCACAGAAATAAAGAAAGCTTCTACCCAGGAGTTGGGGCTGAAGCCTTTGGATCATGTCAGCAACCAATGTTTATTGCACACCTCCTTTGTGCCAGGCCTTGTGCTCTAGCTGAGAACGATAGTGTTGAACAAGATAGATATAGTTCCTGCTCCCTGGAGGGATCAGAGAAAACAGAGATTTAAATAAACTGTCACCATTGAATAATTACACATGTGCCACGTACTGAAAAGTACAGGGTGATGTTGCCATGTGACTGGGCACCTGCCTTATTCTGGGTGGTCAGGGAAGACTAGCTTCCCACGGTAAATGGGATATGAGCTGAGACTTCAAGTAACAGTCAAGACAGAGGGTGAGAATGGGAAGGGCATTCTAGGTTTAGAGAACAGCATGTTCAGCAAGTGGGGCTGAAGTTGAGAGGAGGATGGGAGTGCTGAGAGGCTGGAAGACAGTGAGGGCTGGCCACCTTCCAGGGCAGCAGCACTGAGGGATCAGAGTTGAAAGAAGAAAGGCCAGCTCTGTCACGGTTGGGAGGGAACTTAAGGGTGGTTAATCCAGTGGCTTTTGGAGCTGTCCCCCTCCCCCAGGCCTCATTTTGGAATTTTACGGGGCCATTTTTGTCACAAGATTTGGGGGTGTTGGATGGGAGCCAGGAGTACCACAAATCCTGCAATGCACAAGTCAGACCTGTCTATTGAAAAAGTTTTCACAGACTTTCATATGTCTTGCTGAACATTCACATAGGTAAAAACTGTTTATAAATTACCTGAATCTAGAACTTTTAAAAAAAAGTCAAGAGGAACACAGTGTATTTTTGCACAGTTTTAACATAACTGAGTCTCCAGAAATATAACTACTGTATAATCAAGAGAAGATTCTGTGATCACCATTTTTTTTTTTTTTTCTATTGCTGCCCGTCTTGCAGGATCTTAGCTCCTGGACCAGGGATCAAACCCGTGCCGTGCCCCCTGCAGCTTGGATGCGCTGAGTTCTAACCACTGGACTGCCAGGGAAGTCCCTGTGCTCACCATTTTGGATAACAACTTGTGATTTTTGAAATACCAATATGAGATACAGCACTGTGGCATTCAGGCACGTTCTATGCGTAGAGGCAAATTATCTGACCACCTATTAGGTCTCCTATACCAGTCACGACCAAACATTTATATTCTGAAATATATATTTTAAATTATAATTTTCCTTTTATTTCTCCTTTATTACATAAATGTTAGCACATAACATTACTTTTTATAATGCAGGTTGTTTATACTGCCTATGATTCTCTAAAACATTACCTATGAGTTTCATGACAGGAGAGTCTGCTGGTCATTAGGAAATATTTGTTCCAGAAAGGGGGCCTTGGGTTTGACAGCATGCGATCCAGGCGTCCAGTCCGGAAACTCCCAAATCTGGTTGCACGGCAGCTTTACTAAGATACAAATCCCCGGCGCCACCCCTGGTTTGGGCCCAGCGCTCGCCGCATTCTTGTCTTCCCTAGCTCACCGCGAGGAGCAACTGCTTTCTCGTTGAGACGGGAAGCGGGGAGAAGGGTGCCAGGCTTCGGAGTACCAGGGGTTCGGCTGCTGGGGGCGGGGCCAGACCGCCGCCGAGAAGGAGCGAAGCTGCTCCTAGAGAGGCTCGGCCGGGGCCTGGTGACGCACTTCCGGCCGCGCCGCCGAGCAGCTCGCTGCGGAGGTGAGTATGGGCTGCGGGAGGCGGGGGCGGTGCCTGGCTCCGAGGCTCTGGGTGCGGTTGGGACGCTCCTTCCCCCAGCGTTGACGGTGGGTTTCCTGTGGGGGGGGGGGCCTCTTCCCCCCTTCCTCGACTCCCGCTTTGGACTTGGTGGCCGATGATGTTCCGTTTCGTGGAAGGCGAAGCCCGGGTTACTGCCACAGCCACGAAGCCCCGAGCATTTAGCACTTTGGGGAAGATGCTACTCGCCTTTTGGGAACTTGTGTTGGAGCAGCCAGGGGGTGGAATATTTGTAGGGGTGAAGCGGCCTGACGTGATATCATGAGTCTTTTGACATGCTGAGGTCGTGCAGGGGCTTTTACCTGCATGTTTTATGCATTTCAAGTATAGACTGTATGCGCCCCGCCCTCCTAACACAGGGTGTGAATCGAGGCCAGTGGGGGAGCAGAAAAAGCAGAGCCCCTCAGGCTACAGAAGAAGCCCGGCTTTTGAGGGCACTGTCTTCAGGAGCCGTGTCAGTTCCAAAAGGTAACCCGGCCCAACTTCTCTTGGGCGGTGGGATGACAGTGACCTGAGAATGATTTCTACAATGTAGAATATACTGATTTGCTTAGTCCTAGGATACACAAAAAGTTCCAGAATGACTCATTCATACCCTCATGAAAGCAAGTTTACAAAAAAATATACTATAAAACAGTAATGAAAACATGAAGTGTGGCTAGTAGTGTATTCAGAGGAAATTTTGTGGCATTATAGGTTTTAATTGCCGAATAGGAAAGAATGAAAATAGATTTTAAAAATCATGCAACCTCAAGAAGTCTTTGGCTGCAGGTCTTTTTAGCCTTACAGAATTTAGTTAAAATACTGTTTTGCAGAGTTACTTAGTTCTTTTCTTTCCCACCACTTCACTGTGGTTATGCTGTGGTATAGTTAGGCTTATTTACCGTTGTTTGTATTTTTTGGATGTCGTCACCCCCCCATCCCATTCTGGTTGGTTGATTTTTATACATATGTATAGATAGATAGATACAGGTAAAGATATGTGAAACATTACTGTGGTTATGGAAGTCAGAACAAAAAGGCACAGGGAAGTATCATTTCCTCCTCATCCCTTCTGCTCTGTTTCCTTCTATCCTGTTTCCGTTCCCAGGTTCCTTTCACCTACTTCCCATCCACACCTGAGGCCCCCCTATTCTTAGTTTCTTGTTTTTCCTTCTGTTTCTTTTTGCACAAATCACCAGATACACATGTATTTTCTTATACTCCCTTTTTTCTTACACAGAAGATAGCACACTACCTTTTGCACACTGAAAATCATTTCATATCATAGAGATAAGTATGTATATTTTAAATGTTATGCATCTAGCATGGCATTTATGGACCATAGTAGTAATGTGAGCACCCATTAAACACACCACACCATTAAGAAGAGCACTGCCGGGCTTCCCTGGTGGCGCGGTGGTTGAGAGTCCGCCTGCCGATGCACGGACGCGGGTTCGTGCCCCGGTCCGGGAGGATCCCACGTGCCGCGGAGCAGCTGGGCCCGTGAGCCATGCCCGCTGAGCCTGCATGGCCGGAGCCTGCGCGTCCGGAGCCTGTGCTCCGCAACGGGAGAGGCCACAACAGTGAGAGGCCCGCGTACCGCAAAAAAAAAAGAAAAAAAAAAAAGAAAAGCACTGCCCATACGGCTGCATCTGTCTGTCTGCTCCTCCCCAACCCAGTTCCCACGTTCTCACCCCTAGAGGTAACAGCTCTCTTGAATTTTGTGTAAATCATATTTTTGATTTTTGATAAGATCATATTTGTGTTAATCATATTTTTAAAAATTTTATCATATATACATGTGTGTAAATAATGTGATTAATTTTGGTTTTGAGCTTTATGAAGATGGCATCATGGTGTCTGTAGTCTTCTGGGGCTTGCATAACTCAATATTAATGTTCCTAAATTCATCCATATTTTGTGTGTAGCTGTGAGTCATCCATTTTTGCTACTGGGTAATGTTCCATTGTAAAAATGGTATGACAGCTTATTTGTGTAATCTCAGTGGACATGTGAGTTGTTTCCAATTTTTTGCTATTAAAATACTGCTGATAATAATTTTGTATGTATATCACCTACATATGAGAGTTTCCCTAGGGTATAAGTTTTAAAATTTAGGCATGAATATTGAATTTATCCAACACCTTTGACATCCACTGAGATGGAGAGTATGTTTTTCTTTGATTTATTAATGTGGAAAAGTACAGTCTGTGCTAATATTGAACGTTACTTGCATTCATAGGATGATCCCTCTTAGTCATGATATGTCACATTAAGGAACTACCGGAGTCTAGTCCTCAATATTTAGGATTTTTGCATCAGTATTCGTAAATGAGACTAGTTTATGGTTTTTGTATCCATATTTTGCTGGCATCATAAAAAGGGCTGGGAAACTTATTTTGCTGTTCTCTGCTACAGTTTAAATAGTATTAGAGAATTATTCATTTCTTAAAGATTTGAAGGGCTTTTCCCATGATACATAAGGGCTCAGTGTTTTGTGAGAGTTCACTCTTTACTGGCTCTTTAAACAATTCGGTAAAAGTAATCATGGGTTATGGAGAAAAATCTATATAATAAAATTGGTAGAGTTGATTTATTAGATTCAGATAGATTATATGTTCTTCCATCACAGGATAAGTTTTCTTTTTTTCTTTTTTTTTAATTTTTATTATTATTATTTTTTTTCGGCACGCGGGCCTCTCACTGTTGTGGCCTCTCCCGTTGCGGAGCACAGGCTCCGGACGCACAGGCCCAGTGGCCATGGCTCACGGGCCCAGCCGCTCCGCGGCACGTGGGATCCTCCCGGACCGGGGCACGAACCCACGTCCCCTGCATCGGCAGGCGGACTCTCAACCACTGCTCCACCAGGGAAGCCCAGTTTTCTTTTTTTAAATTTATTTTATTGGAGTATAGTTGATTTACAATGTTGTGTTAATTTCTACTGTACACAAAAGTAATTCATTTATGTATATGCATATATATATATACACATTCTTTTTCATTATGGTTTATCACAGAATATTGAATATAGGTCCCTGTGCTATAAAGTAGGACCTTGTTGTTTATCCATTCTACATATAATAGTTTGCATCTCCTGGTCCCAAACTCCCAGTCCGTCCCTCCCCCACCGCCCTCCCCCTTGGCAACCACAAATCTGTTTTCTATGTCTGTGTTTCTCTTTCACAGATAAGTTCATTTGTATCATATTTTAGATTCCACATATAAGTGATATAATATGGTATTTGTCTTTCTCTTTCTGACTTACGTCACTTAGTATGATAATCTCTAGGTCCATCCATGTTGGAATAAGTTTTCTTTTTAAGCATCCATGGAATATTTTTAAAATGGACACTGCAGCCCCCCAAAAAAAAAAAACCTTTAAAAATCTGTAAAGCAGAAGTAAATAGATCAGGTTACTTAAACACCATGCAATAAAGCCAGAGAATAAATTAACAACAACAAATTATCCTAAACAGTTCTTTGTCCAGAGACAAAACACAGTTGCTGACGAGTTATAAAATAGTAATTAAAACATGAAATATGGGGCTTCCCTGGTGGCACAGTGGTTGAGAGTCCACCTGCCGATGCAGGGGACACGGGTTCGTGCCCTGGTCCGGGAGGATCCCACATGCCATGGAGCGGCTGGGCCCGTGAGCCATGGCCGCTGAGCCTGCGTGTCCGGAGCCTGTGCTCCGCAATGGGAGAGGCCACAACAGTGAGAGGCCCGCATACGACAAAAAAACACACAAAAAAACAAAAAAACAAAAAAAAAACATGAAATATGAAAAGCCTCTGGAATGTAGGGAATAATGTATTCAGAGGAACATTTATAGGTTTAGATTGCTACACAGCAAGAATGAAAATGAATGAATCATGTAGCCTCAAGAAGGTAGAAAAAAGCTTTTTGTAGTCTAGCTTCCCCCGAAAGCAGAACATAGGACAGAGATTTGTGTGTGGGCAGTTTATTTGGGAATGTAGTCCCAGGGGCAGAGTGAAAGACAAGGAGAGTGCAACGGAGAAGGAGGGACAGCCAATACAAGGATTTGCTGTCAGGCTGGCCCCTCCACAGGCGACTGGTGCTCTGACTTGCTGGATCTTTTTTTTTTTTTTTTCGCGGTACATGGGCCACTCACTGTTGTGGCCTCTCCCGTTGCAGAGCACAGGCTCCGGACGCGCAGGCTCAGCAGCCATGGCTCACGGGCCCAGCCGCTCCCCGGCATGTGAGATCTTCCCGGACCGGGGCACGAACCCGTGTCCCCTGCATCAGCAGGCGGACTCTCAACCACTGCGCCACCAGGGAAGCCCGACTTGCCGGATCTTTGAGGAGCCTTGGAATCTCATGGCTGCCTACATGGGGGACTAAAGGGGGAAATGTTTATCCAGTGACCTCTGTCTCCTGTTGGTCATTGGTAGCATCACAGGCATTAACTCCCCTGTCCTTCAGGACCCAGCAGGTGTCCGCAGATGTCCCACACAGGACAGAGAAGCCCCAGGGCAGGATCCAGGCATGTGTGGTGTAGACCCTTGAGGAGGCATTTGTAGGTTGTACTTGTGCAGAGCTGGTCAAAGCCTCTGGAACTGGACTAAGAGTGGACAAGAGGATTTGGTGAGGTACATAAGGTGTCTCTTACAGAGCTAAAGGAACAAATTTTAAAAAGCAGAGCTTAATTTAAAACAAGTAGCGGGGTCTTCCCTGGTGGCACAGTGGTTGGGAATCTGCCTGCCAATGCAGGGGACACAGGTTCGAGCCCTGGTCTGGGAAGATCCCACATGCCGCGGAGCAACTAAGCCCACGCGCCACAACTACTGAGTCTGCACTCTAGAGCCCATGCTCCGCAACAAGAGAAGCCATCACAATGAGAAGCCCATGCGCTGCAACGAAGAGTAGCCCCCACTCTCCACAGCCAGTGCGCAGCAACAAAGACCCAATGCAGCCAAAAAAAAAAAAAAACAGGCACCAAGAAAACAAGCAGAGGGACTTCCCTGCTGGTGCAGTGGTTAAGAATCCACCTGCCAATGCAGGGGACACGGGTTTGAGCCCTGGTCTGGGAAGATCCCACATGCCGTGGAGCAACTAAGCATGTGCGCCACAACTACTGAGCCTGTGTGCCACAACTACTGAAACCCGTGTGCCTGGGGCCCGTGCTCCACAAGAGAAGCCACCACAAGGAGAAGCCCACGCACCGCAACGAAGAGTAGCCCCCGCTCACCACAACTAGAGAAAACTTGAGCACAACAATGAAGACCCAACGCAGCCAAAAATAAATAAATAAGTTAATTAATTTAAAAAAACCAAACAGGTAGAAAAGGGAGTGGTGTTCTAAATAGAAAAGCTAGTTTTTTGAAAATAAAACAACCTTAAACTAGATAAACCATGGTTCAGCCTAATGATATTAGTCTGCTTGGGCTGCCATAACAAAATATCATACACTGTCTGGCTTAAACAACAGAAATTTATTTCTCACAGTTCTGGAGGCTGGAAGTCCAAGATCAAGGTACCAGACGATCTGGTTCTTGGTGAGGCTGCAGGTGGCTGCCTTCACTGTGTCCTCACAGCAGAGACAGCTCTGGAGACTCTTCCTCTTCTTATTAGGGTACCCACCCTATCAGATTATTACCTTGTTTAACCTTATTACCTCCTCATGGGTCCTGTCTCCAAATACAGCCACATTGGAAATTAGGGCTCCAGCATACGAATTTTGGGGGGACACATTCAGTCCATAACATTAACTAAGGCTAAAAGGTCTAGAGAGCATATATATTCAAAGAAGAAGTAAGAAAAGCAAGGTATACCTCAAGGTATGGAGGAAATGAAAAAAATCATGAACCACTGTTTCCCATAATTCTACACTCAAGTTTAAATTCTGGAAGATACAGACAATATTTTAGGAAAATATAAAATTTCAAGACTGACTTTGGGAGCATTAAAAATCAGAAAATAACCGGTCCATGTGGTCTTGAATACAATGAACAAGGAGTGCTGGGTTATGGGACCAGGGATGGGATGCTATAGTGACCCCCTCTCTCAGGCAGCTGAGGCCTTGGCTTCTTTGCCATCAGGAGGCTGGAAGGTATGAGGAGCCATCCC
This sequence comes from Mesoplodon bidens, assembly GCF_964165515.1. Taxonomy (NCBI): domain Eukaryota; kingdom Metazoa; phylum Chordata; class Mammalia; order Artiodactyla; family Ziphiidae; genus Mesoplodon; species Mesoplodon bidens. The sequence continues at coordinate 15,005,742 of NC_138175.1, read as the reverse complement.
GGTACCTCACCTGTGACCTAGCTTCCTCACGGTAAGCCTGGGCCGGGCAGGAGCCTAACCTCCCAAGATCTCTACAGAGGTATCAGGACTCTTGAGGGCAGTCAGCTGGAGGGGACGGGCATATGGGAGGGAGCAGCTGTCCCTTTCTCCAGGAGGTGCCGCCCTGGGGCCTGACTCTGAGGCCTATGTGCTGGGGCTGCAGCCCATCCAGCCTGGCTTCTTTTGCAGTATAATAGAGAGGGATGCTCATTTAGAGCACCGTGTTGCTACACAAGTCTTTGTTTTATTATTCTTTAGACTCTACCTGCATTTTATGCACACTCGTGTGTGTGTATGATATGTGTCCAGAATTGTAAAAATCCTAGGGTCCCTGGCAGTGAGCATCAATGTCATGGCCAGGAAGAGCCCTGGGCGCAGAGCCAGTGAACAGATCACTCCTTTCTTCCCATGGCAGCTCCTGCTCTCACTTCTGTCTGGATGCTGGCTGCCTGCGTCTCAGATCTTCTGTGAGGGGCTGTATTGTTTGTGGTGGGGCTGGCTTTTCTCACACCTGTCCCCCTGTTTTCCCTCAGCTCCAGTCCTTCTCTGAGAGGGAGACCAGGTGATGGCAGCCATGCTCCTGACAGCCTGGCCCCAGGTGAGCTGTGGGTCCTTCAGCTCTTCCTCTGAGCAGTTTCACATTGAAGAAAACTGAGAAGGGAATCTGGTGAGCCTTGCTATGAAAGCTGGAGGGGCCCTCCACGCTTCTGCCTGCCGGACTGGAGCTTTTGGGAAGAGCAGTGATATGGAGGGATAGGGGCCAGAGACCAGGACAGGGAAGACAGAAGTGTCTGGAAGGCAGAAAATATAGTCTTCTGCACACCAGTTTGCTTTGCTCCCCCAGCAGAGGGCTTTGGTGAATGAGAGACATGGAAGCTGCCCATGAATGGAAGAAGATAGGAGAGGACTAGGATTCCAGGGAGGGGGGTGTAGGTAAAGAGGAATAGCAGGACCAGATCCACATAAAGAATGGCTGTGCCTCTAATTCCAGGGGAAGGGGACATAAGGAGAGTGGGATCAAGGGGGGGAAAAAAGACAGGAAGTCCTGTGTCTCATTGTGTCCTGGAGAGGCTTTCAGGGCTTGGGGTGCAGTGGCCAAGCTTTAGGTCTCTGATAAGAGCTCTGGATCCTCTCCCCAGAATAACATGCAAATGAAAATTTCCATACGATTTCAGGGATTTCATGGACCCCCTGATGCTCATCCACGGACCTCTATGGGCTACAGTTTGGGAATAATCATAGTCACAGTAACTCCAGTTACACCATTTGAGGCTTACTATGCTGCAGGCACCATACTAAGCACTTTACATGGATCACTCAGTCCTGACAGCCGCCCTGGGAGTTAGGCGCTGTGTTGTGTTCACTCTACCACAAAAGAAACAAAGGCAAAGGGGAGTGAAGTGACTTGTCATTGCGTGACTTAACTGTTCAGCCCTATGACACGTGTGGAGCCAGTGAACTTAACATGGTCAGGTTTCTGATGGCTGTGTGGGGAATAATTTTGAGGGGAGATTTAAAAGCAAGGTGACCACTTCAGAAAGAGTCCTATTGGTCTAGGTAACATAGGCTTCATTAAGGCAAGTATTTGCTAAAGAGGGAGATCCAATTCAAGTAATGCTTAACATAAAAATCTCTAGGAGGAAGAGTCAAAAGATTGGGGTGGGGTAAGGGCGAGGGAGGAGTGAGGAACGAATCCCCAGGTTTCTTTCTTGCGCGGATGGTGGTGGGTGACACCAGCTGAGGTTTGAATTAAGGAGGAGGCACCAGTAGTGGGCTAGAAGGGGATGGTGGGCGACAGCGAAGGCATTTAATTTTGTGCAGAGAATTTCTTGTCTTATCCAAGTCACACGATCAATGACTCACAGAAGTGCCCACAAGTTGGACTAGAATTGTTGACGAGTGGAGCCCCGTAGAATCAAGCAAGACAGGTCCTGGCAGAGAGCAGTTGAGAGGCAAATCGCTGCCAGTGTGTCCCCAAGGTTGTTACAGAAGGCCGAGGTGGGTAGAGCGAGAGCAGGCAGAAGTGGCAGCTGCCCAGAGGGGAGGAGGTGGGCCTGGGAGCGGCTCAGCTGTCAGCCCAGCTGGTGGAGCCTGTGTCGAGTGCCGAGTGATGCCGGGGAGCAGCTGAAAAGATGGCTGACCTCCCTTCTTTCCCAAACCTCCTTGAAGAGGCAATGAAGTCTTGGGTGAAGTTGGACAGGATGAGGCTTGACTGGGAGAGGGTAACAGAAAATGGGTTTTCGGCGAGAGCCATTTGGAAGCAGGATGGGCTGCCTGCTCTCACCCCTTCCTCCACCTCCGCGGTGCCCAGCCGATCTGGGCAGCACCGAGCTTCCTCTGCTGAAGGCGCTGGAGCAGAGGCTATGCAGCCTTTTGTAGGGGGTCCATGATAGAAATCAGGTGGGGCTGGGTGAGATGGAAGCCATGGCTGTTCTTTGGGCGCGGCTTGAGGTTTGAGGGTGAGGGCGAGGGCGAGGAAGTGGGAAAGCCTGTGGGTGGGTCCAGAGCTGCTTTCGCCAGGGAAGGCATGGCCTGACTGAAAGAAAGCAGTTGTGTTAGGGAACTTGGTCATGGGAGGTTTTTTTCTTTCATCTCAACTTATGTCATCCTTTGTAAGTGTGAAATATGGCATGAGGTTTCTCTGCTGTGAGCGAAGTCACATATTCCATGCTTTACCTTCCAAGTGTTTTTCTCAAATCTTTCCCCCTGTTATTAATTCTGTGCTCTTCACAAGCCCCTCCTCAAGCCCTCATACTGCCCTCTGCCCCTCACCTAGGGCATGAGCCATGGAATTGGCCCCTAGGGCAGCAGGAACCTGTTGTTTCAGAAGTCGGTGACCTTTGAGGACGTGGCTGTGTACTTCACCCAGACGGAGTGGGATGGCCTGTCCCCTGCACAGAGGGCTCTGTACAGGGATGTGATGCTGGAGAATTATGGGAATGTGGCCTCCCTGGGTAAGGCCTTTCTCCCCCGGGGACTCAGACTCTGCTGATTAGGGTTTCCTGGCTTCCTTTCCCCTTACTGGTTGCAAGTGGGGCCTCTGGTAATCCTTTACTGAGTGGGAACCCCAGAGGCTGATTCCTAATCCCCTAGACCCAGGGTTGCTGGGAAGGGTGAACTTCAAGCCCATTTTGGGCCAATATAGGACTTCACTGGGACTGTTGTGCACTTTTTTTTTTCTTTTTTTTTTTTTGCGGTACACGGGCCTCTCACTGTTATGGCCTCTCCCGTTGTGGAGCACAGGCTCCGGACGCGCAGGCTCAGCGGCCATGACTCACGGGCCTAGCCGCTCTGTGGCATGTGGGATCTTCCCAGACCGGGGCACGAACCCGCGTCCCCTGCATCGGCAGGCGGACTCAACCACTGCGCCACCAGGGAAGCCCTGTTGTGCACTCTTGATCCACCCAATAGAGGCTGTGTTTTGGACACAGCGTGGAAAAAAAGTAACTTCCTGTTCTACAGCATTAACTTCAGGTTCCCCCTCACCCTACCTGGATATCTTGAGTGTTTCCAAGGATCTTGGTGTACTTGTAATATTTTAGGCCCTGGTCAAAAAAATGGTACCTATCCCTTTAGGCAGAATCTCCCTTTGCCCTGCATGAGGTCTCACAGTCTGGGCCCTCCCCAATTCCTCCCGCATCTTCTCAAGCCTCTTCCTCCCACCACTCCCCACCCCACCCCCAGCCACTTTCCCATAGTTCTTAGGCACGGGACCCTCTGGGGCTCTTTCCTTCCCTCCCCATTGCTGACACAATCTGAGAAGATGTTTAGGAAATCAGCTGTGGGAGATTATTCACCTATCTTTCCTATTTCCTTTCCCCAAAACAGGATTTCCCCTTCTCAAACCTACTGTGATCTCACAGCTGGAGGGAGGAGGTGAGCTGGAAGGCCAATCTCCACTGGCCTCTGGAACAGGCACAGGCCCCCAGGGCCTCTGGACTGGTAAGGAGGCACACATTGCCCATTATGCTGGAAAGTTAAACCCTTTAGGAAGAAAGTCAGCTTTAGCAGCATATAAGCGTGTCACATTTATTGGCTAACCGTACAGAGTAACATTTAAATTTTTAAAAAATTTATTTATTTATTTATTTATTTTTGGCTACGTTGAGCCCTCGTTGCTGCGCACAGGCTTTCTTTGTTTTAGTCGCAGAGAGTGGAGGCCACTCTTGTCTTCGGTGCTCAGGCGTCTCACTAAGGTGGCTTCTTTTGTTGCGGAGCACAGGCTCTAGGCACATGGGCTTCAGTAATTTTGGCACATGGGTTCAGTAGTTGTGGCTCGCGGGCTCCAGAGCTCAAGCTCAGTAGTTGTGGCGCACGGGCCTAGTTGCTCCTCAGCATGTGGGATCCTCCTGGACCAGGGCTCAAACCTGTATCACCTACATTGGCAGGTGGATTCTTAACCACTGCGCCACCAGGGAAGCCCCATTTAAATAATTTTTGATGATTTCTAGAGATAGGAACAGTTGAGACCTTTCTATTTTCATAGTTTGCTATTTGTTTCTAATTGCAAGAAGAGATCTTTTTTCAAATGCTTTATTGTAATTATTTTCAATCCTAATTTTGGAATTCTACCTTTCTCAGACAAAATGAATGGATTCAGTACTTTTTTTGGGTCCTTGCTACTTTCTAAGCACTGTCCACTTAATGTGAAGGGTACAGAATTAAAAGTCTTTTTACTTAGACTTTGGAGTAGACTTCCTGAGTTCCAATCCCAACTGTGCTACTTCCTAGTTGTGTGACTTTGATCAGGTCAGTTATCTGCATTCTCTAAGAGTTAGTGTTCTCACCCTTGAAAATGGAATAATTAGAAAATGAGGTAATGGTGCTATGTTTGATGATAAAATGAGATAACATGTACCAAGTGCCTAGCTTATAGTGTGTGCTCAGTTAAATTCTGTTTTTATTATTATTATTACTATTATTATTATTTTGGGGGTGAGAAAGCTATATATAATAAGCTGTAGGAAATAAGGTGGGAAGAAGTAATGCTATCAATTTGGTGCTTCTCAAAATATGAACAAATGCATCACCTGGGCGTCTTGCAGATGTGCAGATTGTCAGTCAGTTAGTTCGGGGCAGGGCCAAGATTCTGCATTTCTGTTAAGTTCCCAGGTAATGCCAGTGCTTCTGGTTCCCAGACCACTCTTGAAATAGTGAAGTTCTCATTGGCTCACGCAGAGTAGTTGCCAGGTGATTTCCCATCTCCCAGGAGGCCCAGCTTTACTTCCTGCCTTTGGGGTCCATAAGATACTCTTGCATCCTTTTGATGAATCCTCTTTTTTTTTTTTTTTTTTTTCTTTTTGCGGTATGCGGGCCTCTCACTGTTGTGGCCTCTCCCGTTGCGGAGCACAGGCTCCGGACGCGCAGGCCCAGCGGCCATGGCTCACGGGCCCAGCCGCTCCGCGGCACATGGGATCCTCCCAGACCGGGGCACGAACCCGTATCCCCTGCATCGGCAGGCGGACTCTCAACCACTGCGCCACCAGGGAGGCCCTAATCCTCTTTTTTTAAAAGATGGTTTCAGTGGCTTTTTGTTTCTCGTAATCATTCAACCAGATGTTCACTGACCAAGGAAGACATGTTTTGGAAATGGAGAGCTTAAAGTGTTTGACATATAGAGGGGGATGAAAGTGATATTGTGGAGATTCTTAGTCAAAGAAGTCTGGATTTCATTCTATAGGCAACAGACAGTCCTGAAGTCTTTGAACAACCCATCATGACGTCAGGTGAGGATAGAAACATTCATCTAGTCAGTGTATGTAGGTTAACTGGGGTCAGGAATCAAATGGGTTCTAGGCAGGCAGAAGGGGAAATCACAGGGCACAAGACCCATGTCAGCAGAGTTGATTTTTAAAAAAAATTTTCCAGGTAATCTGAATTTTTTTCTTTGTAAGTTTCTGATACTACAGATGAATATTATTTCTATAGTCAGGAAAAGACCAATATTATTTTGAAAATGGTTGCTAGGGAAATCCAGGTCATTTGGGTCTGTTGAGGGCAATTATAATGAAATACTGGGGTAGGGGGCATATTACATGTGGTTGAGGAGAGATGAGAGATGAAAAAACAAAGGAAGCATTTTGGGGCCAATTTTGAGAAATTGAGAATAACGTAGAGATCATTGGTTCTACTAGGACTATGGGATTATAGAAAGACTGTAAGATGACAGAAAGAATTTTAGGGAGTGAGCAATTTTAGGATTGAGGGACAAGGTAGAAGGCAAGGCAAGGAGAACGCAGCAGTGGGTGGAGTAGGAGGGGTGGGAAGGGATGGGATCAAAGGGATCAAATGGGCCTGAACAGAGCCTTTCTGAAGTAGAGAAAGAAGAAGTTAAAGGAGACGTTTTGGAAAGCCTAGAGTTTAAGTGCTAAGAAAAGAAACAAGATTTGTTCCCATTTGCTTCCTAGTGCTAATACCTGCCATCCCTTGTTGCCACATGTTGTTGGATTCTATGCCTTCTCCTTCTTAAGCAGTTTCCATTTTTTTTTTTTTTTTTTTTTTCTTTTTGTGGTATGCGGGCCTCTCACTGTTGTGGCCTCTCCCGTTGCGGAGCACAGGCTCCGGACGCGCAGGCCCAGCGGCCACGGCTCACGGGCCCAGCCGCTCCGCGGCATATGGGATCCTCCCAGACCGGGGCACGAACCCGTATCCCCTGCATCAGCAGGCGGACTCTCAACCACTGCGCCACCAGGGAGGCCCCATTTTTATTAATAGAAACTGAAGAGTAGTAAAGTCTGGTGTGATGGAAAGAATGCTGATCTGGTAGAGAAGACCTAGAATTCTGTGCCACTGCTGTCACTTGTAACCTTCTTGTTACTGGTTCTTGGTTTAGAGACCGGTGCTCTTTTAAAATCATTACTTTAAAATTTGTAATATTGGTACATGCTCAAAACCATATAAAAAGTGCATAAGGTGGGAGCAGTGGGGAAGTCTCCCAAACTTCCTGTGCCAGTTTGCTCAGTTTCTTTTGTATTCTTGCAGTAGTTTTCTAGGCATATTCAAATATATGTGTTTATGTCAGCCCTTTTTACTCTCCTTTACACAAATGGAAGATACTCTACATATCATTTCTCAACTTGTTTTTCCACGTAACAGTGTATCTTTGACATATTTTCATGTCAGTACATATAGATTTATTTCATTTTATAACAGCTGCATGTTATTTCACCTTATGGATGAACCTTAGATTCTTTTACCTAGTCTGGTGATTTTAAAGAGCCACCCCCCTTGATTACCCTGATCCTTTTTTTTTTTTCTAACATGGTTCTTACATGATATTTTATGTTTTCTGTTTTTTATAGTAAATATTGATATCCAGACTGACAATAATTTGACAGAGGAAATGTATGAAGAAAAACATAATACATCATTTGAACTTCAAAGGAACTCTTCCCAGGAAACAGACTTTTCAGAAACTTATATTCTAGAGAGACAGCAGGAAGTCCACTCGGTAGGAAGTATAGAGAAAGAAAACAGGAGTGTCATTGATGGGACAGTGAAAGGCAATATAAGCCCCATGGAGGAGTGTTTCTTTAGGCAAAGTCCAAACTTGAATCAGTGTCATACCATCTCCACTGGAGAGCAGGCCCCTGAGTGTACAGGATTGGAGAAAGCCTTCAGCTTTGACACAAAACTTATTCAACACGAAATAATTAATTCCGGGGAAAGACCTTTCAAATGTGAAGAATTAGTGGAAAGCTTTAGGTGTAACTCTCAACTTAATCAGGATCAAGATAGCTACACTGGGGAGAAGCCCCATCAGCGTAAGGAGTGTGGCAAAGCCTTTAGCGTTAATGCAAAATTAATTTGGCATCAAAGACTTCACAGTGGGGAGAAGCCCTTCAAATGTGTAGAGTGTGGAAAAAGCTTCAGTTACAGTTCCCATTATATCACACATCAGACTATCCACAGTGGGGAGAAGCCCTATCAGTGTAAGGTGTGTGGGAAAGCCTTCAGCGTTAATGGGAGTCTGAGTAGGCATCAGAGAATCCATACAGGAGAGAGGCCCTATCAGTGCAAGGAGTGTGGGAATGGCTTTAGCTGCAGTTCTGCATATATCACACATCAGAGAGTCCACACTGGAGAGAAACCTTATGAGTGTAATGACTGTGGGAAGGCTTTCAATGTTAATGCAAAATTAATTCAACATCAGAGGATCCACACTGGAGAGAAACCTTATGAATGTAATGAGTGTGGGAAAAGCTTCAGGTGCAGCTCCCAGCTTAGGCAGCATCAGAGCATCCACACTGGAGAGAGACCCTATCAGTGTAAGGAGTGTGGAAAAGCCTTTAGTAATAATGCAAAACTCATTCAGCATCAAAGAATTCACACAGGGCAGAAACCCTATGAGTGTACTGAATGTGGAAAAGCCTTTGGCGTCAAAGGGAAGTTAATCCAGCACCAGAGAATCCACACGGGTGAGAAACCCTATGAGTGTAAAGAATGTGGGAAAGCCTTCAGGTGTAACTCCCAGCTTCGGCAGCATCTGAGAATCCACACCGGGGAGAAGCCCTATGAGTGTAATGAGTGTGGAAAGGCCTTCAACGTTAATGCAAAACTAATGCAGCACCAGAGGATTCACACTGGGGAGAAGCCCTTTGAATGTAATGAGTGTGGGAAATGCTTTACTTCTAAAAGAAACCTACTTGATCATCACCGAATCCACACTGGAGAAAAGCCTTATCAGTGTAAGGAATGTGGGAAAGCCTTCAGCATCAATGCCAAACTAACTAGGCATCAGAGAATACACACTGGGGAGAAACCATTCAAATGTATGGAATGTGAGAAAGCATTTAGCTGTAGTTCTGACTATATTGTACATCAGAGAATCCATACTGGAGAGAAACCCTTTCAATGTAAGGAGTGTGGAAAAGCCTTCCATGTTAATGCCCATTTAATTCGGCATCAGAGAAGCCACACTGGGGAGAAACCCTTCAGGTGTGTGGAGTGTGGCAAAGGCTTCAGCTATAGTTCTGACTGTATTATACATCAGACTGTCCATACTTGGAAGAAACCCTATGTGTGTAATGTGTGTGGGAAAGCCTTCAGGTTTAGCTTCCAACTTAGTCAGCATCAGAGTGTCCATAGTGAAGGAAAATCCTAATGAGAAGGATGTAGAAAACTGTCAAGGTTAATGCTGAACTAGATCAAGTATCCTCAGATTCACCCTGGTGGAAAACCTTGAGAGAGAAATGGATATGGCAGAGTCTTCACAAGGAAACAAATCTTTTCCATTTTATTCAATTTTAGATCAAGAATGACAACCAGTTATGGGCTTCCCTGGTGGCGCAGTGGTTGAGAGTCCGCCTGCCGATGCAGGGGACACGGGTTCGTGCCCCGGTCTGGGAAGATCCCACGTGCCGCGGAGCGGCTGGGCCCGTGAGCCATGGCTGTTGAGCCTGTGCGTCCGGAGCCTGTGCTCCGCAACGGGAGAGGCCACAACAGTGAGAGGCCCATGTAACGCAAAAAAAAAAAAAAAAAAAAAAAAAAAAAAAGAATGACAACCAGTTTTAAAATAACATCCAAAAATAAATAGTTTGTTTTATACCAACAACCAATAGAAAATACAATGAAAGAAAATATCCCATTCGCAACAGCATCAAGAAAAGTTGATTTTCTAGATATAAACTTACTAGGACCTATGTGGAGAAATTATAAATCTCTGCTGAGGGGCACAAAAGGAAAGTTAAATAAATGGGTGGAGACAGAATGATACCTTGTTCTTAGATAGAAAAACTCATAAAGATACTACCTACCTAAATTAATTTATTGCCCTTTTACTTTTGACAACAAGCATGCATCACTTTTGTAAAGAGGAAAAACAATAAAGAGTTCCTTAAGGAAAAAATATGAGTAAATCTTTTTATTTTCATGGAGAAAACCTTTCTAAGCATCACATGAAAGCCAGAAACCAACCATGAGGGAAAATATTGATAAATTGACTTCAAAATGAAATATTTGTTTTTGTTTTAAATAACCCCAAATAAGTTTAAAAGATAAAGCACAAAAAGTGGAAATACCTTTGTAAAATTTGTGATATAAAAGTGTATCATACAAAGAGGTCTTAAATTATGAGAAAAATAAATGACAATAGCAAGCAGCTTTTAAAAAGATATAAAAATGACTAATAAAGATGTTCAGTCTCAGTAGTACGCTAAGGAGTAAAAAATTAAAACATGCATACAGTTACACATAGGAAGCCCTCCAACCTCTCTCCCACTGACAAGACAAACACACAGACCCTCTTACAGACACACAGTGTATCCCCACAGTGCCCCTTTCCCCATACCTGCTGCTGTGCTCTCTGTAGCTCAGGAGGCGCGTGTTGGCTGGGAATGCTGTCTTGCGTACCTCCAAGGAGCCACTCCTGTCAGAAAGCTACTGATATGGTATAGGACCTCAGCAGAGTGTCCAGGGCCATTGTGTAAGTGACATTCCCCCACCCCACCTGCCTATGGGTGGAGGCAGATCCTGGAGCCCCCAGAACACACAGGAGGGAGCGGAGTCCTTCCCCCTGACCATCCGGCCCTGCTCCTCTGAGCAGCTCCAGACCACACAGAGAGACCCAGAAGTGCCCTGGGCCATGGGGTCCAAGTCCTTCATTTACTTATAGAGAAACTGAAGACCAGAGACGGATGGCACTGCCCCTGGTCACACAGCAAATCAGTGGCTGAGGTGGTCCATTACCCAGGCCAGAGGAGAGGTCAGAAGGCCATGGCTTACCCCAACCTTCCTAGATCATGAATCGCCTCCAGATGGTCTCCAGATGTGACAGGGAAGATGGGGACTGGAAGTCCTGCTGTCCTGGCTCCCAGTGGGGTTTGGCAGTTTGCTGTGGCAGGACCAAGGCAGGGACTCTAGGAGAGCTGAGAAGCACTGAGGACAGGACCAGATGTTCCAGATCTGCCACCAATGTCCTGTGTGACCTTGGCCTCTGGGTCTCAGGCTCTTTCTCAGTGCAGGGTGGGGGCTAGTCCCAGGGCTCAACACCCTTCTCACCCAGTCGGTCCCTGAGGGTCTTCTCCCTCTCTGTAGCTTTGTTACTGTCCACAGCAGGTCCTTCTGTTCAGATCCCAAGGATATGAGGGTGAAGAAGGCAGATACCTGCAAATTCTCATGAAGTCACGTGGTCCCGTGGCCCAGGAGTCCTGACACCTTGTAGTCTTGATGTTCACTACTCCAGCCAAGAGCTGCCTGGATTCAGTGGAGGCCTTATGAGGACAAAGAGGAGCCATGGCTCTGGATACCCTTTTCCCCTCACAAAGGCACCTCTTTTCTGAAAGGGAGCCATGAGCCTGGAAGGGTCAGATTAAAGCAAGTTTCTCCCTCAGTCCAGGTCAGCATGTTCCGTCCCTTCAGCACAGGGCACCCTCCCACCCTGGCCTGTCATCCTGGAAGGGGCCTCAGAGAACATCTGGTCCCGCCCTGGTCAGGTCAGGAGGGGAAACAGGCTCAGTGGAAAACGCGGCTGCTGTGGGGCCCCAGCAGGTCCGGGAAGCCTGGTGAGAGAGGTCCCAACAGGGCTGGGAGGGTCCGTGGGTGGGTGGAGACAGGGCTTGGGTGTCATGTGGGGGGACGAGAGACTCAGCACAGCTCTCCCTGGGCTGGCAGCCCTCTCCTGGTGATGGGGCTGGGAGTTCTGAGGAGAGGCGCCTGGAGGCTCTTCTGTCCTCCGCCTCCTAGGTCTCCATTCTCCCCAGACCACAGCCCCACCCTGTCTGCTATCCTTTCTCCTGACAAGGAACTGAGAACACCCCTTCCCTTACACAGTCCATTCAATTCAGTCGAACATTCGCACGGGCCCTTCCACGGGCCGGGGTTTGCCAAGTCTCAGGGAACCTGAGATGGGGGCACCTTGGCCACGTCTCCCCGCGGCGAGCTCCCCACAGCCCCTTCCGCCTGCTCTCGGGCCCCATTCGCACAACAGACCACGTGGTCTCAGCAAATCCAACACCTCACGGGGCTCCTGAGGCTTCCGCCCGGCCTGAGCCCCCTTTGCGGGGCCCTGCGTTTTGCGCCTGCTCCTGGGCTGCCCGCGGCCTGACCGTCCCTCCGGCTCTGTCTTTCCCTCCCACCGCTCGCCAGCCTGTGCACGCGCAGGCCAGAGCCTGGGAGGTTCCAGTGCTCCTGAAGCGTGGCCCCCACCTCCTCCCGGCCACTGAAATCCCACCCACGCTCAGCCCGAGCCAGCCTCCAGGAAGCCCTCCCGGCAGCGCGGCCGCACGCGCCTCTCCTGGCTGGTTTCCTCAGCCCGCCACGGTAAGGGATCGTCCTGCCACAGGTTTGGCGCGTCTGCCAGCGGTGCGTGGCCCGGGCGCCCAGGGCCCACGTGCTCTAGAAGGGGACCCGAGGCTCTGGGTTCCACCCCCCCACCCCCGCCCTGGGCCACAGGGGCGCAGCACGGGGAGACGGGTGGCGGCCTCCGCCTGCCGCCTCCCTCCCCGCCGGCCTTGGGCGACGCCTTCTCGCCCTGGTACCCCGTTTTGGCCTCGAAGTGAGACGGAGCGGGGAGGCCGGGCCTGCGTGTCCAGGGTCCTGAGGCCTGCGCTGTGGGCGTGAGAAGCCATTAGGAGGCACTGGCCGCCATCCTGGGCCCCCTGCTGCCCCTGACGGCCGGTCCGCTCACTGCAGGGCGGGAAGAAAACGACCGCGAGGCTGCCCGGGTTCCCCTCGGCGCGGGCCGGCTCTCCCTGCTCTGATCCCGCGGAGTCTCGCGCGCAGAGTCTCGCGCGCGGAGTCCTGGGGCAGCCGGTTTGAGCTCTCCGCGGAAAATCTCCTGTGGATCCGCGGGGTGGCGGGGGTGGGTGGTGGTGGACACGGTCTTAGAGGCCCTGGAGGACTGCAGGGATCCCTGACCGCGCGGAGCCGGGCTGCGGCCGGGACCCCATGCCCTGAACGCCAGTCAGAAGAACGCACACAACGCATTGCAAACTTTTCTTGAAGCACAGCCTACTCCCCTCCCCCATCACCCATGAAATCTTGCCTAGAGGTCTGTATTGTAAATGCACATATGTACAGCTGCTGTAGGACTGCGAGGAGGGGGCAGTTGCCAGAGGGCCCCTGGGAGTGAAGGCCAGGGGCTTTGCTTAAACGTCCCTTGGGAGGTAAAAGGTCGATCCAGGATGGAAAGTGTAACGCAGGATTCAGAATGCAAGCGTTCGATAGCCAGGCCGCGGGCACGAGGTGGGTAGGAAGAACTGTGCAAGATGGGGGAGGTGGGACCCGCCACCCTGCTTTCCTGGGAAGGGCTCCTGGGAAGGAGTGGTGAGTTGGAGGCTCCTCATGACAGGGAGGGAGGAAGAGAGAGGAAGCGCAGGGACCAGGGGAACAATGAGGAGTGTCCCTTATACCCGGAGAACTCTCCCCCTCCCCCTTCAAATTGAGCTCAGCCAAACGCCACCTCCCCTTCGCTGGCCTCTCTGGTCTCCTCGGTTGGCATTGGGTCCCCTGCTCTGGGTCCTCCGCCAGCTTTCTGCTCTCACTTCTTTCTAGTCTTTACCACTCTCTGCCTTCTCTACTTGGAGTTGCTGGTTTACCGGCTCGCCCTGTGGACCGCAAGGTCATTGGGGGTAGCGCATTGGGCCAGGCCGGAACTTGCTTGGGAATAATTTCTGAGCGGATGATGTCAGTGAATTAGTAAGGGAAGAAGTGTTTTTTGCCTGTGTTTATATGGTTTATACATTTTCATCCACAACAGGCGCCCAGGTCAATTCTCCGGGGGCTCTAGTGAAGAAAGAAATTCTGGGGTGGGAGAGCAGTATCCTGAGCACAACCATCGAGAGCACTGCACTGGGCTGTGAGCACAAACGTCTCACGGTCAAGTTAGAATTGGGTTGCTCTCCGATTGCCCACCAGAGGGCGCTCAAGCCCCTGCCCATTTGACTATAGCTGGCCAGGGTCTTCGCAGGGATACCTGCATATGATTGGTTCTTCTCCTGAGAAAGCAAAGGTAAGAAAACCACCAGCTAAACTGTCTGGGGTTTGGTGGATAAAGAGGAAGAAGGAAAAAATGCTGCTGGGACTTGCAAGGCCTCTAACTCATTGACACAGTGTCTGTTTTTGTTTGTTTTTTAATTGTGGTAAAATACACATAATGTAAAATTTACCATTTTAACTGTTTTAAAGTGTACAACCCAGTGGCAGTACGTACATTCACAATGTTGTGCACCCATCACAACTATCTAGGTTCAGAACTTTTTTATCACCCTAAGAGGAACCCCATGCCCATTAAGCAGTTACTCCCCATACCCCCTGCCTTCCACCCTCTAGAAGCAACTAATCTGCTTTCTCTCTCTATGGATTTGCCTATTCTGGGTATTTCATGTAAATGGCCTCAGACGATATGGAGCAGTTGTGTCTGGCTTTTTTCATAGTGTAATGTTTTCAAGGTTCATCCATGTTGTAGCATATATCTGTCCTCCATTTGTTTTTATTGGTGACTAACATTCCATTGTATAGATATACCACTTCTTGTTTATCCATCCATCCGTTGATGGACACTTGGGTTGTTTGCACCTACTGGCTATTGTAAATAATGCTGCTGTGAAATTGGTGTACAAAAATCTGAGCCTCTATTTTCAGTTCTTTTAGGTATATACCTAGGAGTGGAATTGCTGGGTCATATTGTAATTCTATGTTTAACTTTTTGAGGAGCTGCCAAACTGTTTTCCACAGTGGCTGCACCATTTTACATTCCTGTCAGCCACATGTGAAGGTTCCAATTTCTCCACATCCTCACCAACATTTATTATTTTTTGTAGTTTCGTTGTTGTTACATCCATCCTAGTGGGTGTGAAGTGGTACCTCATTGCGGTTTTGGTTTATATTTTCCTAATGATTACTGATGTTGAGCATCTTCTCTTTTAACTGGTTTCTCAGACTTGCCCCCTCCTCCAATCTTTACACTGAAGAGTAGACTGAGTCCTTATAAAACACAAGTCTGATCATGTCTCCCCCAGTTCAGAACCCCTCAGTGCCCTCCCACCCACTCTCCCTAGATACAGCACACATCCCTGCCCTCCCTGCCCCTAAAACACACCCTCTGTGCTCCAGCATTTAGAAAATTCTTCCAGTGCTAAAAGACACTTCTGCAAACCCTTGCACCTGCTGTTCTCTCTGCCTAGAACATCCTCCTATGCTCTCCTCTGCCCCTCCCCCACTAAGGCCTCCCATCCATCATGTCTCAGACCTCACTGGCTCCCCATAACCTTTCACATCAGGGTTCTGTGCCCCTTCTCTGTGCTCGCCCATCACACCCTGCCTCCGTCATCATGTCACTTTCCCCTCTGATTTGTAATTGCCAGTTCAACTGTCAGTTTCAAAGGCTGAAACCCACAAGGGTCAAGGTCAGGTCTGTAGGCTCAGCCTTGAATCCTCAAGAGCCCAGCACAGCCTGGGTCTCAGTAAAACACAGTGCAGACTGGTCACTTGGAGGGAAAGGTGACGGGCTCGTGGGTGGATGCGTAGATGTGTTTGATTGCCGACCTGGCCCCAGTCTGCTTCCTCTGCCTGGAAGTTCCTCCACCCTGGTTCAGACATTTTGGTCCCACCAGTTGGCCACGTGCATCTGACTCTCATCCACGCACAGCCTGGGCTCAAGCCAGCGCCTTCATCCACAGACATGGTTGAGGGGCAGTAAGTCCATATTATCTTTCCACATCTGGGTTTTAAATTCCTTTCCATCTTAAATTCCCTCTTCTGTGCCCTGGACCTCAGCCATCCCCAGCACCTCAGGAATCTTCCTTTGTCACTTCTGTCCCTCCGTTCCCAGCCTCTGCAGTATCTCCCACCCACTTATCTCTACCCTCTGCCCTATTTCATTCCCTACAAAACCCTTTGCTTCAGAGATTCCAACCTTAGCTTTGGAATTGGAATCACAGCGGGAGGTCTGAAAAATCCCCATGCCCAGGCTGCATCCCTACTAATTAAATGGGAAAGGGGGCACACAGATACCTGTGCATAGGTACTTTTAAAGCACCCAGGTTACTTTAACTTGTGTCTTGAGTTTCAGAACCACTGTTCTCCTTGACCCTGTAACCCCTCAGGATGCCCCATTTTTTCTTTTGTCCGAATGTCTCAGTGAGTTCTCTGCACCCCGACTTCCATTCTTATCAGCAGCTAATTCAACTCTTAGCAATCTAGCGTCTGGCCTAAGAGTGCCCAGAAAGCACCCCTCCAGGCTGCTGCAGCCAAGTGGCCCCCTGTTCCTGTCATCCTCCTCTGTCTCCCTGCAGCCTGGTGGAGGGCTGTGTGGGGTTGTGAGAACCTGGCCTCAAACCCTAACTCCAGCGCTTCCTTGCTGTGTGATCTTGAGCAAGTTACTTAAACTTTCTGAGCCTTAGTTTCCTTCAGTGTAAACCTCCCTCCTGGGTCAGCTCTGAGAGTGGGCTGTGATAATGCAGAAAATGCATGTCCAGTGCCTAACAATGCTCTGGATTATGATCCAGACCCTAGGCCCCTTCTACAAACCCTCTTCTCCATGGGCTGCCTCGCTGACCACTAGGTTCCCCCCACTGACCTCTCTCACCTCTCTCTTTCTTTCCTCTTCCTCAGTCCCCTAAGAATTGCCTACCCTGAATGAGCATTGACTTTAAGCCTGGCAGCATCAAAGCCCTGTTAACCTCCAGGTCTGACCACAGCTTTAGGAGGAATGTAATCTCCTCATCTCCATTTTACAGATGAGAAAACTGAGGCACAGGCTGGCAAGCTGTCAAAGCTCATGCTGCTTGGAAGTGACAGGCCTGGGTTTCAAATCATGACAGGCCGGGCTCCTCGCCCCTGCACCCATTGCCTCCCATTGAGAGAGGCCCAGGCCTCGGTCCTGGACCCTCTGTGTTCCCTGCAACCCTTTCTAGATAGTGCCAAGTTCCTAAATTTCATAGATCTAGATGTGAAAGGTAAAATAGAGAAGCTGCTAGAAGAAAACAAAAGAGCACATCATCATGACATTGGGGAGAGCAAATATTTCCTAAATAGGATTCTAAAATAACGAACCTTAAAAGAAAAGATAAACTGGATTGAATTAAAATCGAGAACTTTTTTTGCTAAAAACAAAAAAAAAAAAATCGAGAACTTCTGCTCATCTAAAGACACCATTAAAAGAGTTAGAAAGCCAGCCACAGAGTGGTAGAGACATACACAGTCTGCACAGCTGACAAAAGGTTCGTATCCAGCATAGAGAAAGAGCTTCTATGATTCAATCCACTTTCCCACAGACTTCCTTGTAAACATCATATAGGCCTGGATTTGGATCCTGGCTTTTCCACCTGTTTAGTGAGATCTTGGACAGGTCTCTCTGAGTTTCTGACACCCTAAATTAATTCTCATATTTCTAAATTGGGGATCAAATCCATGCCGGTATCCCACATTGTTGTGTTCCTATGGGAATCAAAAAAGAGATAATTTTCCAAAAGTGGATCATGTATCAGATGGGGGGTTATTTGTATATATATCAAGACCACCCCCAACCCCTATCCCTCCTCTCAGATTGAAACTCTCCAAGGACTTGGGCCAGGTGTTAGGCTGATCTCTGGCACTGTGCACAGGCCCTGGCACATTGCTCAGAGTATATGGGAGCACATATTTAATACATGAATGGGCAGGGAACAGCATTTCTGGATGAGCGTGCAGGTGGAAATGTACAGTCAAGTACATTGGGGGTCAGGTTAGGGTATAATCACAGGAAAAGTGAGAACACGCTGGGCCTGGATGGGGATGGATCTTAAATACAGGCATTGTCTGGAAGGCCCTAGGCAGCTGTTAGAGTTTTGGGGACAAGGGCTGTGTACAGGAAGGGGGAGAGAGAAAGGGAGAGACAGAGAGCTTTAGAGATTGGAGGTCAGGGGTGGTAAAAGATTTCTTTCTAAGCAGCAGGCATTTCAGAACTTCTGCTTCAAAAGAAGGAAGCCGATAGGGCTTCCCTGGTGGCGCAGTGGTTGAGGGTCCGCCTGCTGATGCAGGGGACACAGGTTCGCACCCCGGTCGGGGAAGATCCCACATGCCACGGAGCGGCTGGGCCCGTGAGCCATGGCCGCTGAGCCTGCGCGTCCGGAGCCTGTGCTCCGCAACGGGGGAGGGCCACAATAGTGAGAGGTCCACGTACTGCAAAAAAAAGAAAAAGAAAAAGAAGGATGCCGATGAGTGTGAAAAAAACAGAAAAAGAGTGCATTCAGTGGGAGGGGTGGCCAGTGGCCGGAGTTGAATGAGGGGAGCAGAACAGGAGAGGACCTGGCCTCACCACCTTCCCCTCTTGCCAGAAAGGGACCACCAGACAGTGCTTCTCCAATGGGGTCCCCAGACCAGCAGCCCCAGTATCACACTCACCGGGGAGGTTGCTAGAGATACCAAGTCTCAGACCCCACCCCAGACCCACAGAAAAAGAATGTCCTGGGGGTGGGCCCAGCGCTCTGTTCTAACAATCCCTCCAGGGAGTTCTGAGTGCTCCAGTGTAAGAATCATGATGAGGCCACAGCAGAGAAGAAAGTCTTCCCTGATCTTCCCTTTCAGAGACACTGGTGAGAGATGAGAGATGACTGAGCCAGCCTCCCCAAGCAAAGGGGATTCACCTGGAGATGAGAATTTGAAACTGCTCTTGGGTGCAGCTCAGCCCGACTCTCCATCTTTGCACAAACACTGGCCCTTGTGGGGCTCCCAGAATCCAACCCAAAGACTCATCCCCTGAAAAATGTCTCACTCCACCTGGCCTCCTGCTGTGAATTTACTTGGTGCATCCCAGGACTCGAGCATTATCAGAACTGGCAGCCCAGCAGGTGGCTCTGCGGTGGGTGCTGGCTGAGGCCACGCCCGGTAATTGATGAGCCATTCAGGGCCCTGCACCTGACCCAGGTTCTGACCCAGGGCTTGATTATCAATTAGTGTAAAATAGCAGCACTGCAGGGGAAGGGGCAGTGCTTGGGTGTGGGAGGGGCGGACCGGGGCTGGAGGAGGGTCTTCCCAGCGCACTAGCTGGGTGCAGTTCTAACCTCCCATCTCCAGGGTCTGACCTGCCTTCAGAGGTGAGTTGCATGCTCCGGGGGACTGAGGAGTGCTCGTCCTGCTGGCAGGGTGGACCCCAGCCCTAGCATTTTGTGTTGAAGCTTGAGGAAGAAGAGTTGCCTGTATTCAGCTCTGAGGGTAGAGTGGAGAGGGGAATCGGTCATACTGACTCTTCCTTGTACACTTTCTAGAAAGCCTTGTCTTATTCTTAGGATGAAATCCTCCTCATCCATGGAATCCTGGTTAAATGGCCTCCCTGCCTTTAAGGTTTACCCACACGTGAGCCTGGGCTGCTGCCCAACTCTTTTGCCCATCCTCTTCACCCTGGGCTGGGAATGTGTGTCCTCCACGCTTTCACCCTCCCCAGGGCCGAGGCGGCCCTGGGGTCCCAGTTAAAGGAGACTGCTGCGTGTCTGGGCGAATTTGCTAAATTATTTAAACAAGTAACTAAGAATCATGAGGACCCCAAATTGTCAGTTGGGGGAAGATGACAAGGAGAGGACTTGGTTGAAGAAAAAGGCTCATGGCCCAACAATTTTAATTTAGGTTTAAATAGCCACAGATATGCAAAAACTATCCCAAGTTCTGCAGTGACAAATCTTCCTCCCATTCCTCTTTCCTACTTGCCCATTTCTATTCCCAAGGGCAGTGCCCTTCCTAATTTCTTATGTGCATACAAACATATGCAAAGATAGGTTCTAATTTCCATCTTTTTACAGCAAATCTGTGCATTATGTGCATTGAATCCACCCCTCCCCCATTAACTCACCTTGGGATTTTCTGTGTCCAGACGTAAGTGTCCTTGTTATTTTTAACAGTTGTGTCATATTCCACTTCATGCATATACTGTGACTTATCTCACCAGTCCCTTATGGACTTTGGGTTTGTCATCTACTATCATAAGCAATGCTGTGATGCTTCAGTTTAGACATGGATTTTATTTGAGGGCACCTTTAGGATAAATTCCTGAAAGTGGAAGTGCTGGGTCAGAGGGTAACTGCATTGTCACTGTGGTGGATATTGCCTTCCTTCCTCTGATGGGGAAGTAGAAAGCAGACTGCTGAGAACCAGACAGGGCAGAATTTGAACCTCTTCTCCGTGCTTTCTAGCTATTTGCTCACCTGCTCAGAACTTCAGTGTTTAAAACCTGTAAAATGTGGCCCACACAGTTGTGTGGATGAAATGGGACCAACTATGTAAAGTATTTGGTTCAGGGCCAAAGACACAGTGATACCTCCAAGTGTCAAGAGGAGTGGAGTCTGGCCATATAGCTGCCCTCACGTCTTCCCAAGGGCAGGCAGCCTGGGTGCCCCCGGGTGTCTGAGAGCCAAGGATTGAGCCTGGTCTTCAAGGCATTGGTTCCAGTTGGAGGATCCCCTCCCCAGCCTTACACATCGTCTTCTCCCTGAAGCTTCTAATATGTCCTGAGAGTGGAACACTGGGTCTCCTCAGGGCCTTCTGGGGATGGCTATTGGGCAGCCTGAAGGAAGGCATTTGGTCTGCCTTAAATCCTCAAAGCTGTGGTCCCTGGCACAGCCTCCAAATAAATGCACTATCTGCCATGTATTGAGTGTTTGCCACTGGCCTGATGTAATTATGAGTATTCTACATGCATGATTCCATTTAGTTCTCAGAATTATCCCCTAGAATGGGAAAGATTAAATCACCACCAGCCAGCCTCTTCATCATTCTGCAGCCTCGCCCCATCCAAAGGGACTGTCTTGTTTGCAGGACCACTGAGTTCTTCCACGCTTTCCCCTCTGGGGGCGTGCGTGGGGCAGGGTGGCGAGAGACACTGTGATGTGTGTGCAGTTTCCTGTTGCCCTCCTGTTTCTTTTTCTTTTTTTTTTTAAATAGCCATTCTAGGGGCTTCCCTGGTGGCACAATGATTAAGAATCCGCCTGCCAAGGCAGGGGACACAGGCTCAAGCTCTGGTCTGGGAAGATCCCACATGCCATGGAGCAACTAAGCCCGCATGCCACAACTACTGAAGCCCACGTGCCTAGAGCTGTGCTCTGCAACAAGAGAAGCCACCGCAGTGAGAAGCCCGTGCATCGCAACGAAGAGTAGCCCCTGCTCGCCACAACTAGAGGAAGCCCACACGCAGCAACGAAGACCCAACGCAGCCAGAAATAAATAAATAAATTTATTTTTTAAAAAGTTAGCCATTCTTCTTTTTTAAAAAAATATTTATTTATTTGGTCGCATGGGGTCTTAGTTGCGGCAGGCAGTCTCCTTAGTTGCAGCACGTGGTCTCCTTAGTTGTGGTATGTGAACTCTTAGTTGTGGCATGCATGTGGGATCTAGTTCCCTGACCAGGGATCGAACCTGGGCCCCCTTCATTGGGAGCTTGGAGTCTTAGCCACTGCACCACCAGGGAAGTCCCACCTCTTTTTTTTTTTTTTTTTTTTTTTTTTTTGGCGGTACGCGGGCCTCTTACTGTTGTGGCCTCTCCCGTTGCGGAGCACAGGCTCGAGACGTGCAGGCCCAGCGGCCATGGCTCACGGAGCCAGCCGCTCCACGGCATGTGGGACCCTCCTGGACCGGGGCACGAACCCGTGTCCCCTGCACCGGCAGGCGGACTCTCAACCACTGCGCCACCAGGGAAGCCCCCTCACCTCTTGTTTATTTTACCCGGGGTGGGGGTTGGGGGTGAGCCCTCATTTGAAAAGTATACGGTCAGATTAAAGGGTGAATTTGATTTTAGAGGATGGGAAATGCAGTCTGTGTGTCTAGAAGGAAAAACGTAACTTACCTGGTACTAACAACTCAAAACGTGCGTGTGAACTTTTACCCTCAGCACCATTGCTGCCAACATGTAGTATCAAAAGTTAGTTGGCGACCAATCTTTTGAATCCTCTCCCCCAGAGGAGTGTTCTCTGAGCCTTCTCAATAGACCTGGAACATTGTGTCTGCGTGTCAGCATCTGTTCTTTCTCTTGCTACAGGGGATCGGGACAAATTGGGAACCCAGGATCTGGGTGACGGGCTCATTCCTCTAAGCACTCGAACCTGGTAGCTCAGGCACTTCATCAATCGAAGACCATGAGTGAAGAGAAGGAAGAGCCCTCATTCAGTATACTCACAGTTTATGATGAACCAGAGAAGAGGGGGAATGTGCCCGAGAGCCTCGGCATTTCCTCCCAGCATGAGCACCATGCACAGTCCCAGCTGGGCAAAGCGTGTGGTCCCACCCAGCAGCTCCCAGGTTCCCCGAGGCAGCATGACCTGGCTTATCAGGAGATGAGCTGTGTGAGTCCACAGCAGTGGGCCCCCCAGGCCCTGGACGGATCTGAACTGCAGGCCACTCAGCTCTCTGAGGCAGAATCAGAAGAAGCAGAGCCTAGCCTCAGGTAGGTCTCACCTGAACAAGACTGGTGGGGGTGCGAACTGTCTCGGGGAGAGGGATCCTGACACAGAGCTCTCCATCCGTCTCATGCGCTGTCTCCTCCCTCTTTCCTCTGTTTGTCACAGCTCCCCACCAGGATCCGAGTTCGGTAAGTCCTAGCTGGGATGGTGTGGGCAGGCAGGGTGTAGCCCATGGCTGGGCATTGGATGGGAGACCTGGAACAAGCCCCTGGGTGGAGAGAGCAGTCTTCTCCCTGGATCCCGTGATGCTGTTGCTGCCAGACCTCCTCTCTCTGAGTGGTTGGCCGCTGGTGTCTCCCTGCAGGTCAGCCTTGTCCTTCACCTCGTCCCAGTGAAGAAGTCTTGTCATGCCTCAGAGCAATTGTAAGTGTCTTTTTTTTTTTTTTTAAACATGGCATCTTTCCCTTCCTGTTACCCCTGGAACAAGAAGCTAGTAGGAAGAAGGTGAGGGCATGCGGTGTGTCCACATCCTCACTCTCCCATAGGTGGTGGGTGCACTGGGCTTCCTGCTTCTTTGGACCCAAGCTGCCCTCCTCCCATCACCAGTGTGTAGGGCCTCAGCTGACAGGGTCACTTTTAGAGCTACATCCTAGGAGACTTTGAGCCAGGCTCTGCTCTCGTTGCTTGTACTCAGAAGTGTCTCAAAATGTGGCCTGTTTATCAGGGAGGCTATCCTGGGCTAGTGCAGAAGGATGTCAGTGGTCTGGGGACCCCAGCTGAGGACACAGTCCTGCCTGGGGGTCAGAGATGAGCTGTTGGATGCAGGGTCAGGAATCGAGTCAGAGGACAAGGAAGGCTGTCCCCCATGGATGAGGGCAGGTCAAGGCTGTGACCCTTTCATGGGCACCCCAGCCTCCCATTCCAGATGAAATGGTGGTCAGGCAGCTGACCCCATGTGAGCCCTGGAAGGTTGGCAAACTCCACCACGGAAAGAAAGTCTACTCCCTGGCCATCAGCAGCTCTACTCACCACGTGTACACGTGCGGCCATGGCTACATCAGGGTGTGGGATGAGAGTGCCCTCCATGCTTGGGACCACGCCCCCCAGGCCCAGCTGAACTTACAGGTGAGGGGTCATCAGAAGGCTCAGGGAGCCTAGATGTGACCTGTGTCCTAATACTTGGAGCCCATGCTTCCAGGAGATGATTTGAGAATGTCACCCATTCCTACAGGACCGTCAGAACTGTGTCCTCACCTGCAAGCTGTCCCCTGATGAGCGAAGCCTGATCACAGGGGGTCTGTCCCAGACCCTGACTCTCTGGGACCTGGCGCCCACCCCCCGCGTCAGGGCACAGCTGGCCTCCACAGGCCCCATGTGCTATTCCCTGGCTGTCTCCTCCAATGCCCAGATCTGCTTGGCTTGTTTCAAAGGATTTGTTGAGATTTGGGATTTGCAGAACCAAATCTTGATCAGGTATGACCCGGGGGAGGGCTGGATGGTGAGGCCTTGGGGAAGCCTGGGCCCCTTTTCCGACCTCACTGTCTCCTCTGCAGTAGGACTAGGTGAGTCGGTGTGGAGGACGCATCTGGGCTACATATCTAGGGGCTTCCTGGGCCCGAAACTTCTGAGGGTCCAACCAGTGCACGAACCTCTGAATTGTTTTCCCACCAGGAAGCACGAAGTCCCCATATACGGGTCCCGATGTGTGGACCTCACGGGCAATAAGTTCTGGACGGGAGGTGAAGACACCAGACTGTATTCCTGGGACCTGAGGAACTACCAGAGGCTGCAGCAACACGATTTACAGCATGAGGTGCCCGGAGGGCTGCGGCTGTGCTGAGTGCGGTCCCCCTGGGGGCTGGGAGTTGCGGGTGCCCGCAGGAGCCGCGTCTGAGTTTGAAGAGGTGGGCACGAATGATGCGCGCTGACCCCAAACCTCCTTCCCAACAGATCCTCAGCATTACCCATGACCCCAGTGAGGAGTGGTTGTTAGTGGGCCTGAGGATGAGTGACATCCTAATCCTGCACACACACCGAAGGCAGAAGTTTAAGGCTGTCCTGCAGAAATACGTCTACCACCACAATCTCAAGTTTTCCTCCTGTGGTGAGTGAGCAGGCAGGGGACACCTCTGGGTGCCCTCACCTGTAGAGTCTGGGCCCAGCCTTATTTCAGACTCTTAATTCCCCCCTCTCCAGCCCCAGCACTGGCCGGGCCAAGGTCCAGGGCCACCTTCCCACTGCCCTTGCCTCTGCTTCCTCCTGTCACCGGTGTTTCTCCCCTGCCAGCCTGGCTACCTTTCCTCCCTTCTTTTTCTGCTCACCCCCTCTCCTTTTCTGGCTCTGTCTGTAATGGTAGCTTCCTATATGGAACCACAGCCCAAAGACCTTGGCAGGCAGAAGATGCTCGAAGCCCCATGTGGCTGTCCAGTTGTTCAGTGCCCCTCACCACAATCCCGGGAGTGGCAGGAGGGAGCGGGCAGATGAGGGAATGGCTTGGGTCATGTCTCTGAGTTGTATAGATGGGGAAACTGAGGCAGAGACGCAGTGATCCTTTCCCTGGTCTAGTCAGGAGCAGAGGGGACTGGAAGGCAGGCTTGGTCTCTGGCCCCTCCATCTGTCTTTCCTTCGCCAGGGAGCTACTTTGTGTCCACACTGGATGAGTCGATCCGCTGCTTAGCTGCACCTTCTCTACAAAGATTGTTTCAGGTACTGGATGGAGGCCTGCGCAAACCCAGGCAGCTGGAGCTTACAGCCCCAGATCTCAGTTGGTCAGGCCCCAGAAATAGTGCTGCAAAGTACCTCTGAGGTGGCAAACAGGGCCATTGAGTACATGGAGGGAACAAGGACTCAAGGTCCTGGGAACTCCTGGGCTCCACCTTGAGCCCTGAGCCTGGCCCGGTCTCCAGACTGAGCCTCAGGTCTACATGGAGCCCTGAAACAGACCTGCGTGAAGTGTGCATCTCCGGCCCCAGTCTGGCCCCTGCGTATCATTCCTCTGTGGCCTCTCTTTCCCTCCAGGTAGAGGAGTCTACGGACATCCTATGTTGTGATATGTCTTCCGACAACCAGTACCTGGTCACGGGCTCCAAGAACAGTGCCACTGTTTACCAGCTCTTGTATTGAAGCTTGCAAGCCACGGTCCTGCAGGTGAAGACCAAAGAAGACCAGCGTGCTCGGACGGTGACCTCGGGGTGCCAGGCAACGCTAACACCTCCCACAGCCCCACCTTCTCCTCCCTGACCGGTCATCTGTCCGTTCCTCTCCCACCCAGCACACACCTGGCCTGTCCTCTAGGTTTTTATTATGTAACTTAGGGATTTTTCCTTTGTTATTTTTCTACCACTGATTTCTTTATTTTGTAATTAATTAATAAAATGGAAAAACAAAAACTAAAATGGCTTGGATACCCGGTCAGTTCTTTCAAACAACAAACTCGTCGTGATGGATTGCTTATGCCCCCTTTCAGCAAATTCCAGGTTGGGGAAGGAATTTTATACCAGACTTAGTTCCGTTTATAACTTTTCTGGAATTCATGGACTCTTAAGAAAGCTCAAGAAGCAATGTATGTCCATGTACAAACTTTCAGATTGTATCAGGGTGTTGGTAGACCAACAACACTCAACTCTTTTTTTTTTTTTTTTGCGGTATGCGGGCCCCTCACCGCTGTGGCCCCTCCCACCGCGGAGCACAGGCTCCGAACGCACAGGCCCAGCGGCCATGGCCCACGGGCCCAGCCGCTCCGCGGCACGTGGGATCCTCCCGGACCGGGGCACGAACCCGCGCCCCCTGCATCCGCAGGTGGACCCCCAACCACTGCGCCACCAGGGAAGCCCCCAACACTCAACTCTTGACACAGGTTAAGACTCCAGTCACTGGTCTAACCATATCCCAGGAAGAGCTGTCCTTTTAACTACCTAATTCGTGAAACCTCACTTTATCTGAGGCTTTCAAAGTCCCGATCCCAATTCTGGCATTTTGTGCCAGTCAAAAGCTGCCTGTCTCTGTTTCAGGGCAACTTCCTCATGTTGGTGGGTGTGATATTTTGTCTGGCCCTTGCCAGGCTGAAAAAGCCCCAGCTCCCTGAATCAAGCAATATAGGCCTGCTTTCTAGTCTTTTCCATCCTCCCGCCTCTTTGCTTGGTGTTGGCATGGCTGAGACAGCTAGCTGTCCACTAACGTTTTGTAGCTTAGAGTTCACCGGAAGAGGCACAAAGCCAGGGACAAAATGTACCATCTTTTGCATTGAGATATTATTGGGTCCTAGTTCTTGCTGATGGATCATCAATGAAGAATGTGTCTCCTTTCCGGGCCAATGCTAAAGGAGTGGGGTGTCCCTTCCAGGCTCTCTGTCCCCTTCGACTAGCTCCAGGTAAGCGATGTGAAGGCCCTAAGGGATTGCAAAACAATGAGATGGAAGCATCCCATGTCCACGAATCACACATGGAGAAAAGCTTCCCCCTTTGGGTTATTTCATGGGAGAGAAACTTGTATTCGAATTGTTATACATGTTGGAGCCTATTTGTTACTATAGCCCTGGAAATAGCAAACTTTTACTTAAAGGGCCAGATAGTAAATATTTTAGGCTTTGCCCTGTGGTCTTTGTCCCAATTACTCAACTCTGCTGCTGTAGCATGAAAGCTGCTATAGGCAACAGATAAGTGAATGCAACTGTGTGCCAATAAAACTTTATTTATGAAAACAAGCAGTGGCCCAGATTTGGTCTGCTGACTATAGTTTGCTGACTCCTGTAGCCAGCGTGCCTCTAAATAATATATTTATTTAGCATCCACTGAAAAATATAATACAGATGGTAGAGTCCAACAGTAGGTCTATCCTACTGGGCTATAGTAACAAATAGACTCCCAGTGTCTCTATAACAAGTGTCCATCGATGGATGAATGGATAAACAAAATGTGATATTGTTATATATATAAAATATATATAATGGAATATTATTCAGCCTTTGAAAGGAAGGAAATTCTGACACTTGCTACAACATGGATGAAACTTGAAGACATGCTAAGTGAAATAAGTCAGGCACAAAAGGACAATACTGTATGGTTCCACTCATATGAGGTACTTAAGAGAGGTCATACACAGAGACAGGCAGTAGAATGGTGGTGACAAGGAGCTGAGGGGAGGGGGAAATGGAAGATTAATGGGTACAGAGTTTTGGTTTTGCAAGATGAACAAAGTTCTGGAGATGGATGGTGGTGATGGTTGCACAACAGTGTGGATGTGCTTAATGTCACTGACCTGTATACTTTAAAATGGTTAAGATGATAAATTTTATGTTATGTGTACTTTACACACTTTTTTTAAAATGTAGGGAATTATAAAGATCAAATTCACAATGGTGGTAAACTATGGAGACAAAGGTAGAGAAATTGGATCATAAAAGGATAAAAAGGGAGCTTCAACTCTATCTACAATGTTTATTTCTTCAAAAAAAAGGTTTGTCAAAAATGAGTGCTTCGAAAGAAACCATCAACAAAGTGAAAAGAAAGCCCACAGAAGGGGAGAAAACATTTGCAAAAATATTTCTGGTAAGGGATTTATATCCAAAAGGTGTAAAGAAGTCTTACAACTCAACAATAAAAGACAAGTAAACCAATTTTTAAAAGGGCAGAGGATTTGAATAGACATTTCTATAAAGAAGGTATACAAATGGCAATAAGCACAGGAAAGGATGTTCAACATCATGAGGGAAATGCAAAGCAAACCCTCAGTGAGATGTGACTTCACATGTGCTAGGATGGCTAGAATAAAAAGGACAGACAATAACAAGTGTTGGTGAGGATATGGAGAAATTGGAACCCCCATACCTTGCTGGTGGGATTGTAAAACACATCGCAGCCACTTTGAAAAACAGCTTGTCTACATCCTTTTTCAAAGTGCTAAACATAGAGTTACCATATGACCCAGCAATTCGATTCCTAGATATATACCCAAGAGAATTGAAAACAAATGTAAGTTGGGAGGGTAATAATTGGAAATGATAAAGTAAAAGAACTGTAATTTTTTTTTTTTCTGGAAAGAAGGTAAAACTCCAAATTAATAGTAGTCTTGATAAATCAAGGAGTAGTGTTGCAATTTCAAGATTAATTACTAAAAATATGAAACAAGGGTACAGCTTCCAAACTAATAGAGGAAAAATACTGGAATAATAGAGTATAATAATATATAATAATATAAGTTTAATACATTTTATTATTTATATTTATAATTGACATACTTTTATTAACTCATTGTTAATAGTATATTGTTTGATATTAATCTAGTATAAATAAAATTATATAATAATAATAACAAAGAAACACAAAACCTGACCAAATACTGAGCCATAAATTTCAGAGTATTTAATTCTTACAGAATATATTCTATGACCATAATGCAATTAAGATAGAAATAAATAATAAAAAGAAAACTAGAAATTTCCCTATTTTGGAAATTAAGAAATATATATATATATATATATATATATATATTTTTTTTTTTGCTGTACGCGGGCCTCTCACTGTTGTGGCCTCTCCCGTTGCGGAGCACAGGCTCCGGGCGCGCAGGCTCAGCGGCCATGGCTCACGGGCCCAGCCGCTCCGTGGCATGTGGGATCTTCCTCGACCGGGGCACGAACCCGTGTCCGCTGCATCGGCAGGCGGACTCTCAACCACTGCGCCACCAGGGAAGCCCATGAAATATATTTCTAAATAA
This sequence comes from Mesoplodon bidens, assembly GCF_964165515.1. Lineage (NCBI taxonomy): Eukaryota > Metazoa > Chordata > Mammalia > Artiodactyla > Ziphiidae > Mesoplodon > Mesoplodon bidens. The sequence continues at coordinate 14,976,691 of NC_138175.1, read as the reverse complement.
TTAGTAGAGGCTAAATCACAAAGTAACTGGAAGCTATTGTAAACTGAATAATCAAAAACTGAAGGATTCAGCTAAAGCTATAGTTAGAGCTTGGCCATTCCCGGCTCATCAATGTCGCCCCACCTTGCTTTCCTGGGCCACGTAGGGGACCGGCACTGACAGCCGATCTTGAAAGCTGGGTCTGGACTGGAGCGAGAATAGTCTCCGGAGACAGCTGAAAAAGAACGCGGAGACACGGCCTTGCTTCGAATAGAGGAAGCTGGGGAAAAGGAGATCGGAAGTGATCTCGGAGACCGAGATTTTTCACGGATGTTGCGAGAGGAATTGAACCACTCAGCAGCGCAGTGTCCATTTCCTCGCAGTCGCGCCGATGCTGCACGTTTTCACATTTACGGGTTTTTATCTTATTATTATGGGAGAGGGGACAATGATCGTCCCTCGTGGCCGTGGCTTGCGGTTGAATGGGCTCTGTGTGGACCTAAGCATTTACTTATGTCCTCTGGCAGCACGTGGAATTCCCTTTACATGCTGGGCCCCGCAGGGCCTCTGTAAACACCATCCCAGAATGCAGATTATTTTCTGTGAATGGCAGCAAAACGCCATGAGTTCTCTGAAGCTCGAACTCAAGACCTTCAGATTATGAGACTGACGCGCTTCCCACTGCACCAAGAAGGCAAATATAGAAAAAGTCTTCCTTATCAATAAAGGGAAAGTGCCTGCAGCCCCTTCCTCTGGCCAAGCCGCCTCCCAAGTGCCAGTGTCTTCCGGCAGAGATCCGGCAGGTCCCCAGACACGTGGGGAAGGAGGATCGCTCTTCGGCGAGAGGCGCCGTCTTGCGGTGGGAGGGTGGCCTGCGCCTGCCGGGAGCGCAGCGGGTCACGGGGAGGACGTGGGCTCGTGCAGCAGCTCGCGCCGGGGGACGGGGTTGGGAAGGGGCGTGGCCGGTGGGGTTCTGCTGTGTGAACAGCAGGAGGCGGGGCAGAACACGCTAGGGCCAGGCGGGCGCGCAGGCGCCGAGGGAACCCGGAGGGCACGCGCCTGGCTTTGGCGCGAGGCAGGGCGGCGGGGACGCGAAGCGCACGGAGGAGGCGGCGCGAGCGGCTGTCCGAGACGAGGGCGTCCGCCCAGACGGCCTCCGTCGCTTGAGCGCGCGGTGCGTGAGCTCAGGCTCGTATTGCTGACAAACGGCGGGTGGACGAAGGCTGGAGGGGGTGACACCGGCTGCAGGTGGGCATCGAGGGTGCCCCTGAAGGGTGGGAAGGGCCCTGGGGCGCGGGCAGGCTGGGACAGGAGGAGGAGGAGGAGAGAGGAGAGAGGGGCGCAGAGCAGTTGGGGGCGTGAACTCTCCAGGCCCTGGTCCGGGACTGGGCGTAGAGGTGAGGTAGGAGAAGGGAGAGAAGATTCCAGAAGACTCTTGGATGTGAATTCAGTTGGAAAACGGAGGGAGAAACTATGGTTGCCTTGGACTTGCCATCTTAGTCGTTTATTAAGCCTTGTGGTTCTGTTTGTTTCCTTATTACGTATAGGGCATCGCGTTCTGAAGGGCAGAAGAGTAGCAGCATTCCCTCGGAGCAAGGTTTTAGGTCTTGTCATAAGAATGCGGGGTGGTTGGAGGGATGGATGGATGGGCAGGTGAGCAGAACATAGAACCATCTCTAAGAAAGCATTCCTTCCTTACTTCTTCAGGGGAATTTCTGTTGCTGATGCCCGGAAGGGATGACTACAAACGAATCAGTACCCCCTCCCACGTGTCCAACGATTATTATGGGGTAGGATTACTACCTTGGACTGGGCAGCTTATTCTTTTCGTTGAATGCTTGTGGAATTCTTGTTTTCACCGGGGAAACAATGTATTTTCATATCTGGTGGGTCTAGCCCCTTTCCCCCACTTGCCCCTTTCAGGGGTTTGGTGCTCAGTTGGACACAGGTTTCAGGTCATCTCTTGGACAGCTGTTCACACTGATTCCCCCTTCCTGCTCTGATTTCCTAGGGCACTCAGTGATAGTATTGCATCCTGTGGTCAATTGTTCCCTGTATGTCAGTTCTGTCTCCTCCCTTGACTCAGCGCTCTGTGACCCACAGACAGGATCTGAGCCACCCCTGGAAACACCATTTTCAGAAGCATGCTCGGGGAGGTTCTGGACCCCACCCCCAAGCCACTCTCTGCTGACACCTCCTGCCTAGACTCCGTGCTGGAGGGGGCTTGTACAGTGAGCAAAGAGCACCGCACGGAGTCAGGGCTTGGCATCTCTTCTCTCTCAGCCACTACCCAGCCTTCACCTTGTGTCTTACCCCTCCCGGTCATCCTGGGGTGGTACAAATTCTGCCCCGAGAACTGGAGGAAGAAACTGGCTGCAGGACAGGCAGCTCCCCCAGAGGGACAGGTTCTCAGGGGCTGTGAGAGCTGTGTAGCCAGAGCTCCCTCCTGCCACCCCCACCACGTTGAGAAGCTGCAGAGCAAAGGACACTGTTTGTTCCAGGAATCTCTGTAAACACACTTTTCAAGGTGTCCCTGCACCCAGTCTTGAGTGGCTCCTCAGTTCCTTTGGGGAAATATTCGGCCGATAAGGCTACCCCTTAGCCTCTCAGCTGGAGGAGTCAGGCCATGCGCTGACCTGCAGACCCACCCAGGGCCTTCCTGCCTCCCAGCCTCTGCTGCTGCCTTCCTGCCACCTACCCACGCCTCCTAATCCGATGTCGGTCACCCCCAAAGTCCCTCCGGCCTGGGCTCCCCTTGCACAGCTGCCCGGAACTAGCAGAGAATGGTTCCCTCTCCCTCACTTCCTTGCACTTCTACTTTTCCCCTGAGATGATTTCTTTTTCTTTGGGGCAGAGGTTGGTTTGGAATTTTCTGGATCCTCTGCAGCAGGTACACAAGCACTAGTTTTAGCTTATTGATTGATTACCATAGAGATTTCTCTGTAGACAGGCCTACAAAGGACTGGAAGATCTGAGGGTTCAGGGTTGGGGTTGAGTGACCGCAGGAGATGTGATCAAGACCAGGTAGGGGAGGGGGCTTTGTAAGGAGCCGGACATTGGTGCCTGGGCAGTGAGGGGCTGAGGGGAAGGGCAGGCACCAGGGGACGTGAGGGGAGGCCCTGGCCCTGCTTTCCCTCTTTCCCCGGGAATTTTGTACCATCGTCTTCAGTCCTGAAATCCTTTCCTCTTCACACTTAACTCAGATGTGATGCCCATGAGTCCCTCTCTCCATTCTTTAGTTGGCGTCTGGTCCTCCCCTGCCTCCTCGTCCCATTCCAGCTCTCTGCTCACCACAGATTGTGTCTGAGACACCCAACACATCATAACCTCCGTGGGGACAGGCAGGGTCATCTCAGATTCTGTCCCCACGCACCCATCCCAGTGCCTCATACGTGAAAAGCCGTCTCTATCTAGGTGTTTCTTGAGGCAGTGATTTCAAGGATGCAGTGAGAGGAAAAGCTGCTTTGTGTATGCTAGACCCCTGATGTGACTTCATCAACAGAGTCCTGGGGGGTTCTGCAGAGGGGCACTAGTAAGGAAGGAGAAACCCTCAGGGAGGTACAGGGTCAGGAAATCCATCATGCAGAGTGAAGCTGCCCAGGGTCTCAGGACAGGGACGCCTGCAGTTTTCCAGTCTTTCCTCCAGGGGGCAGCCTTGCCTTGCCTCTAAACTCCCGAATGCCTTGCAGGTGGGTGCAAAGACCCCTGCTTAGCGGACCTGGACTCTATTCTCAGCTTTGACACTGACTGGCTGTGTTATCTTGAGAAAGTCTCTTCCTTTTCTGGGTTTGTTTCTCCTTTATGAAATGACAGGGTCAATCCCTTCCCGCCCATTCTAGGATCCAGCATCATGTAACTTCACCTTGGGCTATGGCCATGCAGTGTGGAGAGTGGGACTTAGTGCTGCGCTTTCTACTTCTCATAATGTCCTTAGAATCCAAGGTCTTGGAAATAAGGATGCATGGCTGCTGGGGTGAGATGCCTCTGTTCACCCCAGGTCTGCCATGATTGGTTATCTTAACCTCTCTGTTCCCATAAAATGGTGATCATACCTGAAATTACCTCACTGGGCTGCTGGAAGATTGAAGGGAGATACAATTCTAGAGTTTGCAGAATACACCTAGCTTGGGAAGGCAGCTGTGGTGACAGGTACTCATCACTGATGGTTTGACCACTCTGAGCTGGAGGACTCCCCTGGTCTTGCTGAGCCTTCCCTATTCACTGCCTGGTGTGGCGGGTTCAGCTGTTCGCAAGGACCCTGTTAGGGTGTAGGAGCACCCCTGGGGCTGCCAGATCCCAGTCCTGTCTATTGTATTCCCCCGGTTCCCAAACCCGGCTGCACATTGGAATAACTGTGAGACTCTTGCTAATCATCCATAGAGAAGGATTTATTTATAGTGTGAAGTTTATCACGTTTAGAAATTAAATTAAATTTCTAAGTCATTCATACTTACAGAGGTGGTAGGAGTTAAACTAAGAAGGTGATCCTGTAGGTGATTCTATAGGTGGAAACAGTTTAGGCAGTGGTCTTTATAATGGTCAAACAGTTTTTTGGGTTTTTTTTGCGGAACGCGGGCCTCTCACTGTTGTGGCCTCTCCCGTTGCGGAGCACAGGCTCTGGACGCGCAGGCTCAGCGGCCATGGCTCACGGGCCCAGCCGCTCCGCGGCATGTGGGATCTTCCTGGACCGGGGCACGAACCCGCGTCCCCTGCATCAGCAGGCGGACTCCCAACTACTGCGCCACCAGGGAAGCCCAGTCAAACAGTTTTTTTAAACTCCAAGCCTCAGATTATTGTCTGCATACACCCCCTTGGGCAAAAGGAAGTTCGTACTTAGGGGGAGCACAGATTGTATTTTCTCTAAGTAGGTCTAAGTGGAGCCATAGGTGGAAGGGTGGCGCACAAGGTCCTCCTAGATAAGACAGCGGTCTTCCCGGTGCAGCGGGGCATCTTCGTCTCCGTGTGATCATGGAAATCGTGGAAATGACAGGTGACCTGTGACATCGAGTTCTCTAGAAGAGAAGGGTTGGGCTTCCCTGGTGGCGCAGTGGTTGAGAGTCCGCCTGCCAATGCAGGGGACGCGGGTTCGTGCCCCGGTCCGGGAAGATCCCACATGCCGCAGAGCGGCTGGGCCCGTGAGCCATGGCCGCTGAGCCTGCGCGTCCAGAGCCTGTGCTCCGCAACGGGAGAGGCCACAGCAGTGAGAGGCCCGCCTACTGAAAAAAAAAAAAAAGAAGGGTTTCTTGCATCTGTTGGTGGGGCCCCGATGAACCAGCCAGGAGGCAGGCACCGCACTGGAGGGCTCAGGTGACCCCTGGGAATGGTTGTCAGGGCTTCCAGTCCGGGCCGGGCTCCCAGAAAAGGAAGAGTCTTAAGGCCCCACAGGTTGGCTTATTGTTGATACTGGGAGCAAGATTTCACCTGTTTTTGGCGGCTGGGCCAGAGGAACTCTGGTAGTTGAGAGTGTCTTCCAGGAAGTTTCTGGTGGACTGCTTACTTCTTGGAGCTGTTTTGGGGGGCACAGTTTGTTGATATTAAAGTTCATATGGAAAATAAACCTGCTAGAATATCCAGGGAAACATTGAAACAAGAGCCGGGCAGGGGGTGGAGGTGGTAGGTAGTTACCAGACATTAAAACAAACTGTAATAGCATCTGTAATTAAGACAGAGTGGCCTTGGCACATGAATAGACAGACCAATGGAATAGAACAGAACATGCAGAAATAGGCCTAAGTACAAATGGAAATTTAGTATATGACAAAGATGGGATCTCCAATCTCAGAGGCAATGATAGACTTTTAAATAAATGGTGCTGGGACAACTGAGTAGTCATTTAAAAAAAGATAAAAATGAATTCACAGCTCACACCATATAGAAGAATAAACTCAAATGGATCATGAATTTAAATGTAAAAAAATGAAACCATGGAAGTACTAGTGGAAAGAAAAAAGTGTTCCTGTTTTTTGTTTTTTTTTTAATGTATTTATTTATTTATTTTTGGCTGCTTTGGGTCTTTGTTGCTGTGCGCGGGCTTTCTCTAGTTGGGTCAAGCGGGCTTCTCATTGCGGTGGCTTCTTGTGTTGCTGAGCACAGGCTCTAGGCGTGTGGGCTTCAGTAGTTGTGGCACGCAGGCTCAGTAGCTGTGGCTCACGGGCTTAATTGCTCCGCGGCATGTGGGATCTTCCTGGGCCATGGATCGAACCCATGTCCCCTGCATTGGCAGGCAGATTCTTAACCACTGCACCACTAGGAAAGACCAATTTCTTGGTTTTGATCATTGCATGACAGTTACCTAAGGGTTAATGTTTGGGGAAGCTGGGTAAAGGGTATATGGGAACTTTGTTATTTTCAAACTGTTTTATAATTCTGAAAATTACTTTAAAAAGAAAGTTAAAAGTTAAAAACAAATAAATAAAAATGGAAGCCCTCAGGCCTTCCTTCAGAGATTCTGATTCAGGAAATTTTAGAAATGGTCTTGAGGATTGTACTTTGCACAGACTTCTTAGGTATTTCCAGTACTCAAATGTAAATTCTCCCAGATCAGGTGACCATTAACATCTTCATTCATTAGCTCAAGAAGTATTTGAATGAATAGTCAACACACATCAGTGGGTGAAAACAGAATAAACGAATGAATCAATAAAAATAGGGCAGGTGTGCATGACAAAGAGCTGAGGGATATGGGCTGTGGGAGTGGGCAGTTTTGTAAGTTTCTGTGTTGGGAACACATATAACTTCCATGCTGTTAATTAAAAAAAAAAAACATGCTCCCTCTGAATCAGACACTTTCTGCTTTAACTAAATCCCCAAATTCTTTTACTCAAAATATGTTTATTAGTGGTTTTGTGTGCTAATTTTTGTGAATGGTGTCATGGGGACAAAAAATAAAAAGACACAGCTCCTGCCGCCAGGGAGTTTATGGTTCATTGCGTTAAGGTATACACTGGGAACTAACTCTAATAGGGGCCAGGGTGTGGTCAAGACTCAAGGGGGCTTGGATTTGACCTGAGCTTGCCGGAGGGCAGGGCGGGGAGCAGTCGGTCTGTTGGGAAGTGGGGGAAGGGAACAACCTAAGAGGCAGTTGGGAGGCGGTTCTGAGCAGAGAGGACGTTGGGAGAATGAGGAGGCTGCTGGAGAGGGATGGTCCAGGGGCAAGTTTCAGATCTTAAAGGACCAGATGCAGGATACAGTGCTGTGAGCCGAAATAGGAGAGCTGGGAGGGGACGCTGGTTGGAGGGATAGGTAAGTCCTGTATTTTTTTTTTTTTTTTTTTCTTTTTGCGGTATGCGGGCCTCTCACTGTCGTGGCTTCTCCCGTTGCGGAGCACAGGCTCCGGACGCGCAGGCCCAGCGGCCATGGCTCATGGGCCCAGCCGCTCCGCGGCATATGGGATCCTCCCAGACCGGGGCACGAACCCGTATCCCCTGCATCCGCAGGCGGACTCTCAACCACTGCGCCACCAGGGAGGCCCTAAGTCCTGTATTGATGGTGCTTGGCTCTGCGAGAGGCACCTGAGGACAGATTCCTGCTCTCCAGGACCCCACACTGGGGATGGAGACCAGCATGGCCACCCTTCTGGATGGAATGAACTTAGGAGGTACAAGGCATGAGCTACCCAGGCTCAGGCTAGAGGGAGGGGCTGGGAACTTGGGGTTGGTTAGGTTTTAGAGGAAGACAGACATCCATGTGGGTCTATATCCCACTGGCCTTTGGAAATGTGGGTCTATTGATCAAAGGAGAAGACCAAGGCCAAAGACAAAACGTTGAGATTGGTCCCTGTAACTGTCAGAGGAGGAATTGTGGAGGGAGAATGTGTAGCTTGAGGGTCATGGAGGAGCCATGGCGAGTCCTGGGCCATCTCACTTGGAGGCCATGTGAAAGCGTGGTTAGGAGAGGGGTGCTTGATATGGTAACCCAATTCAAGCCCTTGTTATGTGCATGTAAAACTCTGCCCTTGAGTTTTCTCATCTTTAAATCAGGGAATGAATAGAACCGATCTCAAAGCATTGTTGTAGGATGTAACGGGCTTGTGCTTTTATATGGGTACAGTACTCAACAGATGCTACCGTTAATTAGGGAAGGAGAAGAGACTGAAGGAGCAACTCAAAGGGATACCAAGGTGGTGCTAACTTTCTGAGGCCCTGGGAAGAGCAGGGGTTAAGAAGTAGAAAGGAGTTATCATGATATGGAGCACCAGGTAGACGCCAGCTATGGAAAGGGTCTTATCACAGATAATTCTTACTAACCTTATGAGGGAGTTTCTGTTATCATCCTGACTCTCTGGTGGAACAAGCCCAAGGTCACAAGAGCATGACTTAAATTTCCTGTTCTGATCTAGACCCTGAGTCTTAAATGGCCCTTGGGTTGCATATGGTCAGCTGGAGGAGACCTTCCAAGGCCAAGGCTCTACCAAATGCTGGTGACCTTGAGATGAACGAGCCTCTAGCCGTACCCTCAATGAGCTCCCAGGGTGAGGGTTCCTGTAGCCCCTTCCTCCATTGTACCATGTCCGATACACCCCAGAAGACCTGTCCAAGGACCAGACTCCACCCTGGCTCCAATGCCTTCTATGGCTCACTGTGGCCTCCAGGCCAGGAACTGAATCAGCTCTACCCAGCAGTCCTCTGTCTGCTTTCAGGGCCTTGTCTGTGTTCTGAGCCACTCCCCCAACCCGGCTTTATCTCTCACTGCTGCCCAATCCTTACCTGGTGCCCCGGTCACACTGATCCCCTTCCTGCCTTATTAATACCCTTCATTCATCTTGGTCTTTTGGCCTGAAAGGCTGCCTCTCCCTCCACCAGCCACTGAAATCTCACCCACCCCCTCTCACAAGCCCAGCCTGCAGGAAACCTTCCCTGGCTACACATCCGTCCACACTGATCTTTTTCCCTTCTCTTTCTTCCTAGATTTAGAGATGGTCCCACAGCGTGACTCAAGGTGAGAGGCTATGCTTGGCTGATGCCGTGTGTGTGTGTTTTGAGTTACATGTGAGGATGGAAGCGCCTCGAGCCGGGATGGTAACTTAGCCATCTCTGGGATGCCCACAGTCCGCTTGCTGAGAGCTGCGGGGAAGTTCCAAAACCTCACCAAACTCGCGCCACTGTTTATGGCCATTTGGTGCCCAGGCCCACTCAGGGTGCTGTGGGAGCAAGAGTACTGGACTGGGAGTCAGGGTTTTGAGGTCTGTGCCATCCCACCCAACGCATCGCCAATGTCTGAGCAGATGGACTCTTCCGTCTGGCTTCAACCTCTACATCTGTAAACCAGATTTGGTGTAGGACTAGGATCTCCCCAAGGGCCCTTCTGGTTACTAAGACCAGCATTCCTCAAATCTTAATATGCAAACAAATCCCCTGGAGACCTGGTTGAAATGCAGATTCTGATTCAATAGGTTTGGGGTGGGTCCTGAGATTTTGCATTTCTAACCAGCTCCAGGTGATGTTGATGCTGGTAGTCTGTGAACCATGCTTTGAGTTACAATGGTCTGTCTAGCCCAGTGGTTCTCACCCTGGCTGAAATGTAGAATGGTCTGAGAGGTTGCTGCTTCTCCTCGTCTACACTTTCCCTGTTAAACAAAATTAAAGTTCTTGTGGGGAGGCCAAAAAGTGTGATGCTGGCTTGCACCCCGGGCCAGTTAAATCAGAATTTCTGGGGGTGGGAACCTGGCATCAGTGTTGTTTAAACCTCCCCAGGTGAATCTGATTTGCAGCCAAGATTAGGAACGGCTGCTCTTCCTCCTGGGCAGAGAATTTAACAAATTAGCTGTTTTCAGGTAAAGCTTTGGTCTTCTGCTGCCCCCTGGTGGCAGCACAGATTTCTAGCTCAAGATGATTTTTTACAAAGGAGATAGGAGTATCAGAATAATACTGCTGTCCAGGGTGAATGGGTTTCCCTGCACCTTCAGGACCCACTCTGTCATGAGCGAGGGTGTATAGCAGCCATAGTGGCCTGCAGAGAATGTGCAGAGAAACTTCTCTCGGCATGACACCTTTGCCCCTTTTCTCCTTTCCTGGGATGAATCCTCTTTCTTAGAGACAAAGGATGGTTTTGACTTTGCTGAATCCCCTAAGAAATATTTCCCACGTATTGAATTCTCAAGTGTCCAGATTGTGGACAGGCTTGTGCAGGATTCAGGAAACCAAGTGCTCCTTGGCAGGGTCAAAGTATGAGGGCTGGGAGAGTCACAGGAATCCAGTCAGACACGGACCTTGTCAGAGAGGGGAGCTGCAGCCAGGAAAGGTGGGTGGCTTCTCTAGCTGGACAGCCACTGTGACCCATGGTGAATTAGGAGGAGAGGGAGGAAGAGGAAGCAGCTGGGACAAGAGACAAGTGAGGAAGGGTATTGGCTGTGTATGTTCCATCTCCCACAAATGCCTTCCCCTCTCTCCATATCTGTCTTCCTGTGTTTCCTCCTCAAAGCTCAGCTCAAACACCTTGTCTGCCATTAGAGCCCCTCTGATCCATTTCCATGGTACTTTTTCTGCCTTTCTACTCCCCCAGCCCACTGCACTCCATCAAATCTTTGTCTCACTATGTTTCCTTGGTTGTCTGCCTCACTCAAGAAATTCCATGGTGGGTGGAACAGTGTCTTGTCATTTCCATCCTCAAAGTACTGGACCCAGTGTCTGGCCTGCATAAAGCCATCAATAGATGATGCTGGGTGGACACATTCAGGGAAGCAGTCAGAGACAGAAAGGGTCTTGTACACGGGGGACATGATTTTCTTATCAACTGGGATCCTGAGGGTTCCCCCAGGGGTGATGCAGAGCAAAAGGAAAATCTCCCCAGGAGGGGTTTGCTCTGAACCCAGCCCTCAGCTTTCCTGGGTGGGCACCACAAGAAATCTGACAGGTAGATCTAAGGTTTGGGTTACTTAGCAGTTAGCCGCAGGGGGCGCTGTGGCTTCACCTAGATTCCTAGCTCTGGTGCCCTAGGCCTCTCCCTCTTGACCAGAATTGCTGACCCCAGTGGCAGGATGCCCACAAGCGGAATTGCAGCAGCTCAGAGCCTCCCGGCATGGCTGTCTGCAGCTGGCTGGCTCCTCTCCAGACCGAGTGCAGTGGGGAAGGAGGATTCCCATCCACATAGCCTGCTCTGTGTGGGATGAGGAGGAATAAGGTTCTGATGATGTCACCAGCTCGTGAATGCAGCCTGGCCCAGGCCAAGAGTGCAGGTCTAGTCCCTACCTCACCTCTGACTTTGTGATCTTGACACATTCACTTCCCCTCTCTGGGCCTGTTTCTCCTCCATCAGATGGCAGGGTTCATCCCTTCCAGCCTAGGATGGAAAAAGCCATCCTTGCCCAGCTACAGGGATCTGACATCCAGTCAAGAAAAGGTGCTGGGACTGTTTTAGAATGAGCCTAAAATAGGGTCCAGACGTGGGCAGTATGCTACCTTTTCTGTAAGTTGTCAGAACCCACAGGGCAGGTATGACGTGTTGATTTCTGGCTACAGTAGTGTCCCATACCAGTAAGAAATATCCAGAGAAGGGATGCTCTGGTTATATAGTGCTTGGCCCAGAGAGGGAGTGGGTGACTGAAAGGAATAGCAGGGTAGTGGTCGGTGGGGGAGCTTAGCTTTAGAGTAATGTTTACTCATTTAAAAAACTGGTCTGGCGCTCATATGGCAAAGGGGTAACATCTGTAGAATCTGGTTGGCTGTTGTTTTCTGAAACAAAAGTTTTAGATTTGAATATGTGTATTTTCAAAGTAGAAGAAAAAAAATGTGCCTCGGAATATAGTTTGCCTGAATGCTGTCTCTTGATTGTCACAGGCCTCTGGGTGCAAAGGTGCCCTGCTGGGTGGTTTTCAACAGGAACCTGTGGATCAGACTAAAGTGTGACCACCAGGAAATGAAGACACAGGACGAGCCCTGGGGCATGAATGTCCAAGTCCGGCATCAGTCCCACCCAGAGGAGGAGAGTGAGGTTGGTCCCTGCAGGACCGCTGGCCCGCCTCGTCCACAAGCAGCCTCTTGCTGTGAAACAAAAGCAGAGACAGACTGAGGGAACCGAGGAGCGGTTTAATGGAGGTAAAAATAAGGAAACCTCAGGGACTCGCCATTACTCATTGATTTCTAGGTATTGGCTGGCTGCTGGCCTCCGAGGAGCACAGAGAGGCTCCTAGCGGATGCTGTGAGCGGGCAAGTTTGGGGGACCCTAAATGAACAGGCGGTGGGCCTTGGAGCTGACTTGCTCCATGAACCAGTAGCTCCTACAGGTGCTGCTGGCCACGTTCGCAGGTGAGCGTGGTTGCGGAGGAATGGGAGCTGGCCCGCCAGACCAGCACCAGCGGGAACCCGCGCGGCGGGAGAGGCGGGGCAGGGTTCTCTCTGCGCAGCCGCAGTGGCTCGTGGGAGGAGCTGCCCCTGCCCCACGCCACGTGCCCACGCCACGTCCCAGGCCCCGCCTTTGCCCCAGAGAGCTACCCTTCCTGGTGAGGGCCGTGCTAGAGGGCCGGTCTGGCGCCTTGGAACCCTTCACCTCCCAGCCAGGGAAGGGCGGCGGCTGCGGAGGAGGTGAGAGCCGGATGGAAGCCGGGCTGGGATCGGAACGCCCCCCTCCCCCATCGGCTGGGACCCCACCGCGCAGTTCCACGGTGGCCTCGGAACCCGGAGGGCCCGGGCCTGCGGCTCTGCCACTCAAGGGCTGTGTCACCTTGGAAAAGTTACCCAAACCTCGTTGTGTACCCCCGTCTCCTCTTCTGTCGCTTGGTGATCCTGAGTCCCGACCCGACTGGATGGCTGTGAAGTTTAAATGAGGTAATAAGTGCTGAAGTTTCTTTTGAGCGGGGTTTCTTTTACTTAGAAGGATTTTTAAAAATTTGGAAGACTCTAAAAAGAGTACTTGAACTCAGCATCCCTGGGTGCCTGGCATTGCGGGGCGGGGTGTGGGGGAGAGTTCATGAGTGGGCATCAGGCATTGCTGGCGCCCCTCCACCACCCCTTCAGAGATGCGAAGCTTTGTCTCTGTGTCTGTGTGTATAAACCCCGCCCCCGCCACCAGGGACAGGGCCTACTGAGTGAGGTGCTCAGAGGGACTCAAGAGAGTGGACGCCTAGCGGGGTTCGCGTGACGTTAGGACTGGCGCTTCTCAGCCTCAGCAGTACTGACACCTGGGGCTGGATCGTTCTTTGTCATGGTTGGGGTGGGATGTGCTGCCCTGTGCATCGTAGGATGATTAGCAGCGTCCCCAGCCCTCGCCATGAGATGCCAGGAGCATCCCCTCTGATTTGTGATAATCAAAAACGTTTCCAGACATTACCAGATGTCCTCGGGGAGGGGAGCTGGGGACAAAACCGTCTCTGGTTGAGAACTACTGCCTTGCGGCGGTCCCTGTGGGGTGAGCCCTCAGAAAGCGGCTGTTAGGTGCTGTGTTGAGTTTAGCGAGATTACTTTTCTGAACCTCGGTGGTCTCTGCCTGCTTCTTCTGTGCACCATCTGGAGGCTCCCATGAAGCCATGGCAGACGTTTTTTCAAAGTTGACGGACACAGACTTTTCAAACCCCAGCCCTTTCAGATATGAATTACTGGTTCCTAAAGCTGGTTGGGCAGCTGGATCGGCTGGAACTCGGTTTTTATTATGTTTCTTTTCACTCAAACCCAAAGATTTTTAGAGCATTACACGCAGTGCTCTAAGTCACTCAGCCCTTTACTGTTAATTGACACTGAGCTGCTATTAAAATTAAACAATTATGTGGCGAACAAGGTCTTGAGGTAATCTTGTGTGGTGAATACATTTTTGTTTTTTTAAATCACAGACTTCAGCAGTGGTAGTTGCTCATTCAGGGGAGAAACCAGAGAAGGGTTTTAAGGAGAAGGCCCAGCAGGGAACGGATGTGGCAGAAGAATTGGAAGCATTTGAGGTCCCCACTATTTAGGAGGTGGTGTAAAAGCACTGCACTTGCTGCGCCCTCACACCAGGGCATCCTGGATGCAACGAGGGTTTTGGGTCTTTTTTTTTTTTTTTTTTTTTTTAATGATGACTCATCCTCCACAGCTGATCAGGCTCGCCTGTCCTTTTCCTGCTCAGTTCCTGGGATACCTGCTCTGACTGACAGCTCTGCAGGAATTCCAGGGGAGGGATGTTCCTCCAGATGTTGGAAGCTTTTTGTCTGAATGCTCACGTGGCCTGCTTCGGGCAGTCCTTCAGTTGTGGATTTGCCAGCCAGAGATTCCCTCATTGTTGGGACTATGATGCCTGGTACCAGGCAGCAGAAGCAAGCTTTGGAAATGCTGTGGGTGCAACAAGGAGCACCTCTGGGTGAGGGAACCGAGTGCTGGTTTTTGCTTTGAGTCGCCCCTGCGCTCTGTGGGATTTGGGGATCTTGGCAAAGACCCCAGGCATCAGCATCAGTGTGAAGTTGGGCTGTGGGAGGTATGTGTCCATAGCATTGAGTGTGGCCTTTTGAGTCCCTCTTCCCATTTTGTGGACCTGGATGGTCATCTGCCCAGCTGGCCCTGTGAGCTCGGTGATGAAGATTCCATCTAGTGCCTTGTGACACCACGGCTGTGCCACGATACATGTAATGTATGCAGAGGCATCTGGAGTTGGGTAAGGTGTGTACACCCTGGCAACGTTGCTGGCTGCTTTAAAGCATGGTGGTGGTTCTCTGCAGAGTGAATGTGGCCTTTATCACGGGAATCTCTAAACGATGCCGCTAGGATGTTGAGGGCTGCATGATATAGACCAAGTCGATGTTGCAGGTCTTCATCGATGTGTGGGTTCAGAGATTCTGGTTTTCCATGTAAGTGTGGTAGCCATGGAGCTGGGGCTATCAGGCTTGCAGTTAATTGCAAATAGTACCTCTTCAAGCTGGTCACACTGCACCAAGGATTGTGGTATGAATTGTCATAAGAGTGTGGAAGCCTCTTATTTGCTATGTAGACAGCAGAGCTGATGCTGGAGTATGTCCAGTCTCCAAAGGTGGGGCCACAGTCTTCGAATTCTCACTGGGAAGAGCCAGGGAGGATTGCTGAGGAAGATGATGATTGAGTTGGCCCTGGCTTGGCTGTGTTTATGGGAATCAAGTTGGTTCTGCTTTGATGCTGTGACACAGTGGCTCTTCTCCACGTATTTGCACAAGTGAAGGGTTTCAGCAAAGCACAGATATGTGGTCAGGAGAGACCTCAGAGGAGCCCAGGACAAGGTGTAGGGGCTTCCTCCGCAGGCCCGGACCCAAGTCCAGGCTGAACTCCTCCAGTGAGGGACGAGGAGGGGCTTGTAGGCTGACTCATTGGTGGTGGTGGGAAGAGGCAGTTTAGCTAGTGGCCTTCACAGTGGGCAGACGGTTGTTTAAAACCCAAACCTCAGATTGTTCTTACTGGGCAGGCGGGGGAGGGGAGCACAGTTTGTATTTTCTCAGTAGGTCTAAGGCGAACCATAGGTGGTAGGATGCAGGGGGCACAGGTCTTCCCGGTGGGGCGGGCATCTTTGTCTCAGTGTGATCATGGAGATTGTGGAAATGACACGTGGCCTGTGACATCCATCTCTCTAGAAGAGAAGGGTTTCTTGCATCTGTTGGTGGGACTCCACTGAACCAGCCAGGAGGTGACCCCTGGGAATGGTTGTCAGGGCTTCCAGTCCGGGCCGGGCTCCTTCAGCAGGAAGAGAAAGGCCCCACACGTTGGCCTATTATTGATACTGGGAGCAAGAATTCACCTGTTTTGGTGGTTGGGCCAGAGGAACTCTCTGGTCATTGAGGGCATCTTCCAGGAAGTTTCTGGTGGACTGCTTACTTCTTGGAGCTGTTTGAAGAGACAGGGCTTGTTGAAGAGTCTCTCTCTTTCTTGGAGTGCTTGTCCTAAAACATGTCTCAAGTTGGCAATTCCCACCTTCTCTGTGGCAAGAGCTCTTTTAACATCCTGTACCCAAAACACGAGTTTGTGGCTTTCCTGTTTAAGAAGGCAAATGTACATTTTAGAGGACCTTTCTTGTTTTTCTCATTTTTTTCTCCAGGTCTTGGATTTTCTGCTTATTCATTTTCACTTCCTCAAGCAGCTTCCGCTCTTTCTCCACTCTGATTGGCTGTCTGTGCACCAGTGCAGACTCGTGGCTGATGGCCTTCATTAAGGCCTGCGTGGTTTTGCCTTCATTTTCCAGGGGAGCGTTGGCCAGATGCAGGGAACACTTGCCCCCTTCACTGCTCCCCTTCCTCTTCCAACACGTGCCTGCTGGACACGTATCTCATCTGGGATTGGAAGGCTGCATCTTTTTCAAACCATTCCCTTTCTTCCCAATTTGTTTGTGTTGTAGAGCCATGACTTGCTGCTGCTGGCCTTCTGAAGGCCCGTGTGACTCTCCTCTTGCTTTTTCGGTAGAGCACGGGCTGTACACCTTCCTTGTCTCTCTGCTGTGGTACAGTGATGCCTCCTCTCTCCATCTGGATGGGAAGGAGGCTGCCTCTTTCGAACCATTGTGGACAGTATTTTGTCTTGGGATCGTATTCGTCATGCTGGGACTCATCAGACTTCTGATTTTCTCATCCTGGGATTCAACTACTTTCTGACTTGGGGTGCATTGGACGCTGGGGTGGGGGCACAGGGCGGGGGGTGGGATGTGAGCCACGGGAAATGGCACCAGGAAGTTGGGGTTTTTACCCACCGACTGCAGTCTCTCAGTTGAGGGATGCTCCGCAGTTGGTAACTCTCCGGATCTTGTGGCCTCCCTGCCTTTCTGGGTCCATTTCTTTTCCCCTTTATACTTTTGCCCGGGGCTCTTCAGCTCCTTGCCGGTTAATCCGGCTGTGGTTTCAGCTGCGTAGTCTTGGATGCAATAACCTACTTCAGAGGAGTGCCTCCTGACTTCAGTGATTTTCATGAAACCAGAGGCCAAGAAAGGGGGGTCCTGAGCAGCAGCCGTCTTCCTTCAGGACTTAGAAAGGCCACCTTTAGGGTGAGATGAGTCATCCTCCTCTAGGCTGTGGCTCTGGGGACAGCTGGAGCCCCTTCAGTGTCATCTCTCTGTTTGCTGACATGTCCCTGGGGGACGTGCTGCCCTGTCCATACCTGCCCCAAAGCCGGGGTCTGCTATGCAGGCTTTTGTGATTCAGAGCGTAGTTTTGTGGTCACAGAGGACTCTTCACAGCTTCACTTTGGTTTTTAAAATTAATATTCAGGATCCTTGCTTTTCGTTAACCATTGAGTTGCATTTGCAATTTCTGCTCTAACAAGTGTTAGTGATCCCTTTTACGGGGAGTTGATGAGATTCTGGGTCCCCTTGGGGGCAGTTAGTGATGAGAGCCCATCCCCTGCTCATGACAAGCTGATGGGTCACAGACTGGGCTGCGCAGGTGCGCATCTGTCCTGTTCTGCCCCAGGCTGGTGCTCGATAAGCTCGTTTATGTCTCCTTGTCCCGGGGGCACGGGGCTGGCTTTTGGAGTGTGCAGCCCGAGCAGCCACACAGGACCCCAGGCTTGGTGTAATGCTCTGCTGTCGTTGCCTGGAAATTCTTCATACTTTTTTGAAGCAGGAGGCCCCGCATTTTCTTTTTAGCACTGAGCCCTACAGATCATTTACCTGGTTGGTCCTGAAGAGGGGCAGTTACAGACCACAGTGTGTCCCTGGAATATTACTGAGGGCAGTGAGGGAAGGAGAGGGGACAGGTCACTGGAGAAAGAGTTGTGCAGAGAGCCTGGGATTGCGGAGAGAGAGTGGAGGGTGGGCACAGAGGGACAGGGAGAGGGGCCGCCTTAAAATCAACGGGAGGAATAGGATGAGCGATTGGGTATTTTGTATGGGACTCAGAAAGGCAAGAACACCCCGGTGATTATTTGCCTGCTGGAAGTGTTTGCCGTCTCCTCGACCGGGAGCCTTATCCGGGCAGGTCTGTTGTGGTTCTTCATTCTATAAACCCCAGTGTGAGTGTAGCTCATAGCCTGCGGTTAATGCTCCAAACGATAGTCGTCAAACAATGACAAACTTCATAACCAAGCTGAATGACAGTGAAATCTGTTTCTTTGACAAGCAGCCAGGTCCCCGTCGTCGGCCAGGGCACTGGTTAAGCGGAAACCAGCAGGTCATTCGGCGTTGATCACTGGTATTTCCATGGTTGGTTTGATGTGATGGAGCACTTTGGGACATATCCGTGGGATTTGAGCTGGTGACACTGACCCCGTGGATCACTCTGCACCTTTTGAAGAACTTTCTTCTCTCAGCTTCTGGCCCTCCAGTCTGGATTCTGTGTGTCTCTCCTGGGTTCCTTTTTCCTCCACCATCCCTCACCGCAGGCACTGTGGCGCTCCAACTCATGCACCTTTTAAAAACATCCACTTAACAGGATGACAGACAGCGTGGTTGGTCCCTCCAGCCACTTTTGTCACTTTCTGCCTATTTCCATGTTAGGTACAGGCTTCCCACCCAGCCAGCACTCCCACCCTTATCCCTGCAACTGAACAACCCCTTTGGTCCATGTAGGTGATCTGTACATGATACATATGCTTGCATTGCCTCTCTGGTATCTGCCCAGTCCTACCTGCCTTCTGGCTCCTGGGGGCTGCTCCCTCCAAGGCCAGCTCTCCCTACCATGTGTGGATGTGCTGGAGAAAATCCTCCAGGATGAGGCACCTCCGGGAAGATGATGATGCTAGGAGCCAGGACAGGGTCTCTGTGTGGTGTCAGCTCTGTCCTGGGCAGCTGCAGCTTCCTGTGGGAGGGGACATGGGAACCTCCGGGGCCTAGGGTGAATTTCAGCACCCTTCTCGGTTTGTGGCAGTTTATTATCAATGGTCTATGCAAGGTCCCTGCCTCGTTTCAGGCCCTCCGAATGAGCTTTCCCACTCCCATGCCTCCCTCTCCCACTGTAGGCCACCATTCTGGAACACTCAATGGATGTCTTTTGGTTGTCTTAATGCTCTAACAAAGCATCGATGCTGTCTTGTAAGTACTTTTTTTTTTTGCAGTACGCGGGCCTCTCACTGTTGTGGCCTCTCCCGCTGCGGAGCACAGGCTCCAGACGCGCAGGCCCAGCGGCCATGGCTCACGGGCCCAGCCACTCCATGGCATGTGGGATCTTCCCGGACCGGGACACGAACCCGTGTCCCCTGCATCGGCAGGCAGAAGGCAGACTCTCAACCACTGCGCCACCAGGGAAGCCCTTGTAAGTACTTTTAATTCACATAGGTGGTATTGTTACGCCATTTCTTAATCTGTTTCCTTTTGCACTCAACACTGTTTTAAGATGTGGTTTTCCCCTCTACATTCTTAAAACTCATTTGAGATTACACAAAGAGCTTTTGTTTATGTGGGTTAAAACTATCGATACTACTTACCGCATTTGAAATCAAAATGGAGACATTAAAAAAATTACTTATTTATTGAGTCATTTGAAAATAGCAGTGATGAACACATTGTATGTTAACATAAATAACATTTTATCATTATTATGAAAATAGTTTTGACCCCGCAGACTCTCTGTCCTACAGTAAAGTATCAGTCTGTTCCAGAAAGTGAAAGGGCACCGTGAAGGACAAGTTTTGGAAAGTGAAAGTGAATTTTATTTGTATTACTTTATAATATCTTTGTCTGAAAAGAAACGGTGAAATATATTCTATTTTAGCAAAGTTTGCTCAGGTTGGGTGGGCTTGCCTCCTTGGTTTACTGATTAATACCATTGCCTACAATACAGAAGGTTATTCTGGACAGCAGAGATTCTGTATCCCACCAGAAAACTTTCTGGTGCTTTACGTTGAATTCGTTGCGTCCTAGAATAGACCATTTTACACCACAAAAAATAGAAACTCCTCACTTATGAGCAAGCTATGTGTATGATTCTGTTTATTTTACTTAATTTTTTCACAATCAGTGCCTGCATAGGCATTTAAAAAGAAAGTTAAGATATTATTCACCTTTGTAGAGAGTATAGGTCAGTGGTTTTTAGTATGTTATTAGGTTGTGCGACCGTCACCACTATCACCACTATCTAATTCTGCCTAATTCCAGAACATTTTCTTTTTTTTTTTTTTTTAAGGACTTTTTTTGATGCGGACCTTTTTTTTTTTTTTTTTTTTGGTGTAAACATAGTAAATTTATATCTGAATAGGTAAGTCAGGAGCAGATGGAGCTGTGGTCCATTTTTTAAAAAGTCTTTATAGAATTTGTTACAATATTGCTCCTGTTTTGTTTTGCTTTTTTGGCTGCGAGGCATGTGCGATCTTAGCTCCCTGACCAGGGATCGAACCTGCACCCCCTGCACTGGAAGGCGAAGTCTTAACCACTGGACCTCCAGGGAGGTTCCTCCAGAACATTTTCAGAATGAAACCCCGTCCCCATTAGCAGTCACTCCTCCATACCGCCCCCTGCCACCCCGGCCCCTGAACCGCTGCCCCAGCCCCTGACAACCATTAGTCTACTTTTGGTCTCAATGGATTTGTCTGTTCTGGACATTTCATGTGAATAGAATTATACAGTATGGGGCCTTTTCTGTGTAACTTCTTAGTATAACGTTTTTGAGGTTCGTCCATGTTGTAGCATGTATCAGTACTTCATTCCGTTTTATGAGTGATTAATATTCCAGTGTGTGGATACACCACATTTTATTTATCCATTCATCAGTTGTTGGGCATTTGGCTTGTTTCCACTTTTTGGCTATTATGAACAATGCTGCTGTGAACATTTGTGTGCAAATTTTTATGTGGATGTATGCCTTCCACACTCTTGGGTCTGTTTACTTTTAAATGTTGTTAATTAAGTGGGTAACCAAGGATTGTTTCTCAGGCACCCATGATCATTTATTAATCAAGTGTCTATATCCCTTCTGGTAACTCTTTAGATTCTCCCTTTTCAAATAATTTAATAAATATAGAAAAAAAAGAGAAAACTTTCAAGATATCTTTTACACCTACTATGTTCTTTGAGATTTCTCAGAGGAGCCCTGGAAAATCACAAAGATTTGTTTTTGCATCTTATCAAAAGAGAGTGCCAGAAAGAATTAGGTTTGTTTGATGTGTTACTCTTATGAGATTTGCACAAGAAGACTTGTCAGATCCGAGAACATTTTTGGCCTTCCTGAGGTTATGCTTATACAGATGAAACGTTAATGTAAGTATTTTAGAAATCGTGTGGTTTATGGAAGCTCCTTGTGATTTGTCAGTGCCTCACTGCCCATATATTTTTACCCTCAGGGGAAAGGCTCATCTAAAGTCTCATGAAATCGTTCTGTACTGTAGCCTGAGAGAGACGTTTACTCCTCCATTTTGACCTTATTGGTTAGAGTAATCAATTAACCACAGCCATGAAGTCTGTGTCATCTTAGAGTTTTTTTCGTTTAGTCTGGTGTTTGCCTGAAGGCTCTGCTCTAAGGTGCAGGGTGCAGCGTGTGTCGTCAATTAAAAAGGACAGTCTTTAGAGCCTTGTGATTAAAGACTGTACCAGGTGCTTCACACCATTCATACTTTATATAAAGAAGAGACTCTTGGGTGCAGGCTTCTGAGCTGACGTCAGTTAAGCAGCTCTCAGACCATAAACGTGGATCGAGTCAGGATTTCCAGGACTCTTTTTGGTCCAGAGGCAGATGGCTTCATGAGAGCAGACTGCTAATCCAAGATGCAGTGGAACCAGAGTGGATGACAGAGCACAGCACGGAGGGATGTGGGGATTTCGTTGTGGTCACTGTTCTAACCTGTCGGTAAAACACTCAGGCCCAGAATCTGCTACTTCTGTTACTTCCCACCACTTCCTTGGTCCAAGTCCTCAGCCTTTCTCAGTGGCCCTGGTGCGTCAGCCTCCTAACGGGCGCCTCTGCTTTCCCCCTTGCCTCCTACGGTTTAGTGTTGACACAGGAGCCGGAGTGACCTTGAAAATAAATCATGTCACTTCTCTGATGATCTCCCCCCCCACTCAGTGTCTTCCTTTGACACAGGGAGATCCGAAGTCCTTTTTGTTGTGGCCTCCACCTGGCCTCACCTGTTTCCCCAGCCTCCTCAACTGTTCACCCCCTTCCTTCATTCTGCCCAGCCCCAGTGACCACATTACTGAGCATGCCAGGAACTCTCCCACCTCAGGGCCTTTGCACTGGCTCTCTCCTCCATCTGGACTCCCTTCCCCAAGATGGCAGCAAGGTCCACTCCCTCACCTCATTCACGTCTCTTCTTGAATTTCACCTAGTCAGAGAACCTAAAATAGCGCCTCCCTCCCCTCTTCCTGTCTCGTTCCCTTGTTGAACTTTAGAGCATGTATCACAACTTTATGAACATTTTAATCTATGTATTGTCTTTTTCACCTTAGAGTATAAGCTCCATGAAGGTACTCAACAAATACTTATTATTGAACGAAGGTGCCCATGGGAGTGGCACCCAAGCTAAACACTGGGAAGCCAGGGAGGGATTCCCAGAGGAAGGGGCAGTCCCTTTGTTGCTGCTGCCAAAGGGGGCGTGTGGGCCACACGTTCAAGGGTGCACCAGGTACACCAAAGGGAGGCTCCTTGTGGGATCATGTGTTCCCCGGGGGTCAGGGCCATGCCCTCTCAGTGCCACCGAGCCTATCCCCTATGTCTCTGTCTTCCTGCCATCTCCCCATGCAACCTGTGGTAGAAAGCAGTTGTCAGGAAAATTATATTATTGACAGTTTGCTTGGGGAAAGACCTGCAGTGGTTCAAACCATTTCTGGTTCTTCCCAGTGACCTGGCACCTTGTGGATTTGACCAGCCTGCTCTCTCGGCCCTGAGATGCAACTAATTCCAGCTAATCGAGTTAGCTGTGTGACACTGCCCTCTTCCTCAGAACTTACTAACTGGACTTGGTGTTCCTGGGCATTTTCCTTTTTCTTCATAGCCTGTTTCTGCTGACCTTTGTGTTAGAAGGTGGGGCTGTTGATAGAGTTGTGTGGGGAAACTCAAGACAAGAGAAAGGTGCTGGACCTCACAGGGGCGGGGCCATTCCTGGGGTGGTGCTGGGAGGCTAGGGTAGAAGGCAGGTGTCCCCCTCCAAAATACAGAGTTAGATGTGTTTGTGCCTGGCTTTCGGTAATCTTTCCAAAGGGAATTTTGTGAACGGAGAATGTACCCGGGAGACAGTTGCCTTTAAGTTTGAAATCTCTGCGTCTGCATGGGACTGCTCTATTCTGGACTTCGGTCTCAGGTCCCAAGGCTCTATGTGGAATGGGAAATTCCACTCAAGGGCATGGAGCTGGGCTGGGATCTTCCGCTGAAGGGTTGTGTTTAGAGCTCACCAGCTCCTAACGCACCTGTGAGTCAGGCAGCAACAAAGTCTAGTGTCGACAAGAGAGAAGGAAGAGGGTGAAATAAATCCCAGATGCCACCCCACGCTCCCTGTCACCCCAGCCCCTGTTCCCCTGGCGTGGGCTCCTAACACAGGCGAGAGTCAGCACAGCCCTGAGGACGGCACAGCAGTGTGATGGCCTTAGCGTCACCCTCCCCTCTCCCTTTGTCTCAACAGACAGATACCTTCATTCACGATGAACTAAACGGGCTTCTGAAAGACCAAGTGTCCCTGATGGCATGAGTTTCCCCTTCTGCTGAATAGAGATTGTGCCTGGGAGAAAGGGCTCCCAGGCCCTTTCCCTGTCCAGCAAATCTGGGTCCCGGAGTTGCAACCAGGTAGAAAAGGACCCACCTCTGCCCCTGCATGGATCCCAGGCTGTGGCAACTGCTCCACCCCATCTTGTCTTGGGGGCTTTGAGGGGAAGCCCAGGCAAGAGCAGTGTGTGTCGGGAGGGCAGGTGTGAAGCTATAGACTGGGCTACAGCGCCTCATCCTGGGGGATGCTGGCCGAGGACAGCTAGGGATGATAGGGTGGGGGGCTGCGCTTAGTGGACAGGAGATCCCCTGGTAGGATACATGGGGGTGGCAGGGAAATCGGTATCAGGCAGTGCAGTAGGGCCTCATGGGAGCTGTTGGGTGGTTCCCCTTCCCCTCACTCTGTCTCTGTCTCTGTCTCTGTCCTTCCTCCCTTCCTTCTTTCCTGTGTTTTTCTCTGCATCTTCTCTCCACTTACTCTCTGACTCTCTGGGGCTCTTGGTTCCCACTCTTCTCAGCATCACTTCGGGCTTGGTTTTGGATCGCCGTCGTGCCACCTCTCGCCCCCAAAGCTGTATCACCACCCAGCTTCAATGCCACACATTCTGCCTGACAGCCCTGGCTCTCAACCTCAGATTCCAGGAGACTCTTAGGGGCCCCGCCTGGGCCAGATGTCCACTCTCGGCCCCGTCAGCTGTGGGCAGGCAGACGGAGGTCAGGTGGCTCGCTGGCTGCATCATCCAGGGGGTGAACAGGACAGGCTCTCTCAGAAAGGGGCGTGGCTGGGAAAGAAAGGAGGTGTATATTCGACCCACGGGGCTCCGTTGCTCCAGGTGAGTTCCTGGTTATCGAATGGACACTTCCAAAGTGACTTAATGTCTTTGAGCTTTAGTTTCTTCCTCTGAAAATCGTATCCATCGCAAGGATTGTTGGGGCGTTAAATGAGGTAATGTCAAAACAGTCAGTGTCTGATAGCATTAAAAAAACCCAGGTATCTCTCTGTTCTAGGATCCCAAAGAGTTCTGTGCACCCAAAGGCCAGGCCCTATACCAAGGGGCATCTGATATGTTGCTGTGGGGTAAATTGCATTTCGAGGGGGAGAAGTTAAGTTCGTGGTGCCTGGAACTCCTGGGTGGAGGTCCCCCCTGCTGGGTGGAGATCACCTAGTCCCACTGTTGCCACAGGCCATTGGTAGCCCTACTGTAAAGAATGTGGATCCAGGGAATTCCCTGGCGGTCCAGTGGTTAGAACTCTGAGCCTCCATTGCAGGGGGCTCGGGTTCAATCCCCAGTCAAGGAACTAAGGTCCTGCTAGCTGTGTGGTGTGGCCAATTAAAAAAAAAAAAGAAAAAAAAGTGGATCCAATCCTCGGGATTCATACCCTGGCTTTGCGCCGCCAACTGGCCCTAAGACATGGGGCTCGTTACTTGACCTCTTTAATCTTGAGTTTCCTCATCTGTACGCTGGAGACAATCACAGCACCCCTCTCAAGGGACTAAGAGAGATACCGCAGGCCAACCGTTTTGCATAATACCTGGCATTTAGTAAACTTTCAGTGAACTGATAACTGCTGTTACGATTTCAGAAATGTGGAAACAAACACGGAGCAGAGAAGTGACAGGCTGATGGAGAGAAGGCAGTGAGTGGCAAGGGAAGGTACCGCGTCCTGGGGTCCCACACCCTTGCTTCTAGTGGTTGTGCCCCAGTTGGGTGGTCCCCTCCCTCTCCCCACTCACTCGAGAACAGGCTCTCTCTTCGTCAGGGACTAGCGGCAGAGAGAAAGTTCACCACTCAGCCAGAACTGGGAGAGCTTCCACAGGAGAACATTTCCTTTTTATTGTCCGTAAACTCTTCTTTGGTAAACAAGAAACCCAAAGGGAAAGGGAACACGCTGAGTCAGGGACAGGGCCGGTGCCCGCCACGAACAAGGAGCTCTGAGAAGACAGCTACACCACTAGCGAGGCGGGGGCATGGAACCTGGGGGTTCGGGGTGGCTGGTGGCATGGGGGAGAGGCAGAGGGGAGGGTCCACTCTGTTGGACACAGAAGCCTAAATCATACAGCGAATGAGCTCATGCATCACAGCGAAGAGAACGAGGGACTCCTCACCTGTGCCCCCGCCCACCTTCTATGCGGTTGGTGCCCCTCTGCATGCAGAGCGCTGTGACTGGTCAGCCAGGGTTGGGTTGGAGGGGGCTCCAGGGGGCCCATCAGCAGCCCCTTCTCCATCTCTTCTTTCCTGCTCTGCAGGCTGGTGTGTGTGCAGATGGCAGGGGCAGCGGGAGGGATGCTCAGGATCTCCGGGTCTGGGTGGAAGTGGCAGGGCAGCAGGGGCAGGTTTGGGGGGAGGTGGAGAAGCAGCCCCCATCCCCCCTTTTACATGGGGGGCTCACTGCAGAGGACAATCTCCAGGTCCTTGCGGTAGAGCTTCCCCGCCTCGGCCAAGGACATGATGCTCTTTTTGTAGCTGGTGAGCTGTTGGATGTTCATTTCCTAGGAGACAGAGAGGGAGAGGGTAAGAGGCTCAGAGGACGGCCCCACCTACACGGCCCAGCTGTGCATTCAGCCAGAACCTTTCCCTTATCCCATCTCAGTACAAGTAGCTTAGAGGCACACAAAGCATGGGCCTTGGGAATCAGAAAGCCCTGGATGAAAAACACTCTCCCTTTCACTGACTGGCTGCATTGCTTTGGGGAAAGTATTCAACCTTTTCTGAGTCTCAGCTGCCTCATCTGTAAAATGGGTACAGTAATGAGCCTGCCTCATTGAGGTGTTATGATGATTACATGAGGAAATGAATGTAAACAATACTTAGCACAGTACCTGACACACAGCATGCACTCCAAACAGTAGCTGTTGATGACAGTCGTTATCTATACGCATAGCTTCTCTAAATTCCTCTACCTCAGTGAGCCTCCATTTACTCAATCTGCTGGTGAGGAGGAGAATGCCAGGAGAACTCCCTGTCTTCAGGCCCCTTGGATCACGCTTCCCTAAAAGCCTCACCCAGTGAAACAAGGGATTCTAACTCCTTTCTCCTCCAGCAGCAAGCCTACCAGCCTACTGCTTGTTCACTGGCTCCTTGTGGCCTCGAGGGGCACTAAGCCAGGTGACCCACAAACATATGCCCAGAGTCTCATATAAAATGGAGGCCAACATTGACAGAACACCAACAGCCCACATGCCTTGTGTTGCTTTGGATGGAAATAGCCGAAAGTTCTGAAATAGAGCAAAGTAATCATCAACATTGGAAAATCACTAAACAACTGCCTTTTTCTTTCCCTCCCTCCTTCCTCTTCCTCCTCCTCCTCCTCCTCCTCCTTTTGTATTGAACATGTCGGCAGATCTTTTTTTTTTTTTTTTTTAAATAGTTACCCTTCCAGGCTGATGGGTCATTATCTCCATTCAGCTAATGAGAAAATTGAGGTGTAAAGACTAAGATATTGGCTAAAGGATGGGACGACTCTACAGCCATAAAGAGTCTTAGTCCCCTGCGTAATTCTTTACTTGGCTCACCTGTCCTCAGTGCTCCAAGGTCAGTCTTTTATTGCATCGTTTGGTGACATCCCCTCACGTTACTGATTCCTGGGTTTGTGCCACCACCCAGCCCCAAGGCACTTTGCAAGCATCTCTAGCTTTGAGGGGCATCTTCACTAAAGTTGTGAAGTTTCTGGAAAAAATGTCACCTAGTCCATAACACCAGGGTGTGCCTGAGCAACCTACCACTCAATTAGGAGCTAAGGAAGTGACCCCATATATCAAGCCTGAGCTTGACAAAACCCTCCAGTTTAGTGTGGCATCAAGAGTTTTAGCAGAATGGACAGTGGGGGCTGCTTACTTTCTGCGTCTAGAAGTATTGCTTGAAGCTGAGGATGGCTTCAGCAAGTTGCAACTGTCTTAGGACTGCTAGGAAATGTCAAAGTTTGAGCCCATCATCCTGTCCCACAGGAGCCTCAGACATTAATCTGCTCAGAAACCGAATCACCGTCCGTGCAGGCACCATCAAAATGGCATATGCGGACTTCCCTGGTGGCGCAGTGGTAAAGAATCTGCCTGCCAATGCAGGGGACACGGGTTTGAGCCCTGGTCCGGGAAGATCCCACATGCCACGGAGCAACGAAGCCCGTGTGCTACAACTACTGAGCCTGCGCTCTAGAGCCTGCGCGCCACAACTACTGAGCCCGCGTGCCACAACTACTGAAGCCCGCGCACCTAGATCCTGTGCTCTGCAGCAAGAGAAGCCATCGCAATGAGAAGCCTGCGCACGGCAATGAAGAGTAGCCCCCGCTCGCCGCAACTAGAGAAAGCCTGCATGCAGCAGCGAAGACCCAACACAGCCAAAATAAATAAATAAATAAATAAATAAATAAATAAATAAATAATTTTTTTAAAAAAGGCATATGCATCTGCCATGTGGGCTTACCTAAAAATGGCCATTCCCCTCCCAACTCAGGGGCTGTTATTTACAAGCATGCAGCTCTCTCTACTGATTCATTCACTCAATCCCCATGTGCTAAATCTGGAGCTTAGTACAGGTGGAAGGCTCCCGGGTAAATAATTTTATTAATATCCTTGTTCTCTAACCTTCAGAGTTGTTTCCTAGCCCCAACACCTGATTCTTTTTTGTTTCCACATCTCGAGTCAAGCTGTGTAGCCATATGAGTTGTCTTTTGTGGTAATCAAGAAAGAGCCTAGTTAGATGATGATCAGGAAATTCGGGTCTCTCCCAAGATTTAATGCCTGCCTTCAAGGCCTATCAGCCTCAGGCATAAAGCAGGGTCATATGGAGAATAATTATGCCTCATTAATACAATTACAGTTAAAGATATTTTCCATTACGATGAGCAACATTCCTTGGACACATAAGGATGCACAAATAATTTTCTTCTAGAGTTT